>NC_052951.1:20576654-21176654 GCF_013358895.1 Oreochromis aureus
TATTTCAAAAGCACACCAACTAAACAGTTGCACACCAACTAAACAGTTGTTTATTTAGGCTCTGATGAATTTACTTTTATGTGGGATAACAGAGAGGGCACAATATGAAGAAGTAGCGATAGCCAGCATCACAAAAGGCTAAGATAAATATTAGTTTTAACATGGATCAATGAAAATGTATAAACATGATCTGGAAAGGATCTCCATTTGATTTTTTTCCTTCAACAGCTATTTATTTTTCAGCTGCAGAATACTAATGTATTCCAGATGGTACTGATGCTTTTGGTTGTGGCATTTCATTAACACAAACAAACAAACAAAATTCCACCCACAAGGTGGAATTAGCCTTGTACCAAATTTTAGAGAAACATGAAAGAAACATGTTGTTGAAGTGCTTGCTGTGCTGCATATCCCCCAACACGTTTTGAATTTTAAAGGATGAAAATATAAGTGATGTGAATCTGTAAATCTTTCCATCCTCACGAGGATATTCAAAGCTGCGTGGGAATTTGCCCAACCAGTCTACATGCATTTTATGGACTTTGAGAAATCAAGTGACAGCATCCCTCGGGATGTCGTTTGAGGGGTGCTTTGGGAGTATGTGGTATTAGCCTATTATTATGGGCTATTCGGCCTGCCAAGTGTGCTAAGAGCTTGGTTTGTGTTACCCACGGTAAATCAGACTGGATCCTGAGCTGGACTCTACCAAGGTTGCCCTTTGTTAAAGAGTCTATTCATAACTTTCATGGACAAAATTTCCTGGCACAGCCAAGGGGTGAAGGGTTTTGAGATTAGTGGTATCAGGATCTGCTGTTGTAGATGATGTGGCAATATTGGCTTCACTGAATGATGACCTCCAACTTTCACTCTTGTAAGAAGTGTGTGAAGTGGACAGGATGAGAATCTACATGGCCGGACTCAGCTGGAAGACTTAGGTATCACAGAGTGAGCAGAGAGTAGACTGGGAGACTAACAGATGGATTCAGGTGGTACTGGTAGTGATGCAGATAGAATAGAATAGAATAGAATAGAATAGAATAGAATGCCTTTATTGTCACTATAGTTGTACAATGAGATACAGAATGCTGTACTGCTATACTGGCCTGCCATAGTGACCATACCTTCATTTATTGTCACAAGCTGTGCCCAAAAGAATAAGATTGTGGATACAAGTTTGAGGAATTAGGTTCCTCTGAACTGTGGCTTGTCTCCCTATAGATGAGGAGCTTGGCCATTCAGGAGGAGATAAGAGAAGAGCCTCTACTCATCCACAACATGAGCCAGATGAGGTTGTTTGGGAATCTGACAAGATTGTCTCATGGACGCCTCCTAGGTGAGGTGTTTTTGCTCCTGATGGAGACCCAGGATATGTTGGAGAGATGTTGTTTCTGGGCTGGCTTTGTAACAACTCAGTGTCCCTATAAGTGCTTAAAGAGTTGGCTGGAGAGCCTCTGGGCACCTTGTACCTCATGCTCCTGGTACCCCAAGACAGATAAGCAGCACAAAATGGATGGATAGATAGATGGATGGATGGATGGATGGTTGGCTAATGACAGCAAATGGCTCCAGAAAAGATGCTCTATAATTTCATTATGCTTTCATAATGACAAAGACTCTTGAATCTCATTTCAGGGTTCACAGAGCAACTTTCAATGACCACAAAAATTGTCTTCAGCCTTTTTTTCTTAAAAACCAAAAAAAAAAAAAAAAAAAAAACAGTGAAAGGAGAACCCATCAGACAATGCATCTCTAATAAAATAAAAGTCTCCATTATGAATTGAGTGGGGATTTGGAAAAACTAATCCATTTCCTGAATGGCACCAACAAAGTCTCAGCTAGTAATGGCAATACAATTTTAAAAGAGTTTTGAGGATCACTGTTTGGTCCCATAGTGAGCAAACATTTTCTTTTTACCATGCTGGCGCAGACTGAAATGTAAACAGCTACTGAAAAGACAGCCATAAAGTGAATCCTACAGATTACAGTGATTGTTTTATTCTGGTGTCACAAAAATACCCTGGCTTTTCTTTAGCCACATCAACACTTGTGTGTAAAACTAATGATGGCTTCGTCAGCCTCAGCTGTACTCTGAATTTCTTAATATTTAACTTGCTAAGAGTGATAACTAGGATGTTGGACATAATAAAATTGCTTTAAATTTGTGAATGTGTTGTTTCTTTCTCATGCGTTTCCTTTGCTGCAGACCTAGAATGGTGGCCTGATGTTCAAGATAAGCCCTTTCTCATCAAACAAAACACAACTTCAATTTGTTTCTTAAAACCTATTAAACAGACTTCACAGCCAAACACACATAGCCAAATGATTTAAGCAAACTTGCCTTTATTCTGCTGCTGTAACACAGTCATTTCCCTTGTGGGACCAGTTAAGAATACATCCATCTTTCCCTCTATCCCAATTGTACAATATGTGATCTATTAAATGTGATGAAAACATTTAGGAATGTCAGTTCTGATTCCTGCATGCTGCTCAGTTTAAGGGTAAAGCAGTACTGGAAGACCAAAAGTGTCCTGGTGAACAAGGGCAGAATGGTGAAAGAAATCTGAAATCAATGCTTTGCATGACTGAATGAGAAAATGTAAATGTGTGAGTGGTGAAAATATTTAAGTGTTGTGTCTACTCTCTGCACTGCACTGCTGGTTGAGTGAAACAATGATGTCAGGTCTAGAGAATCCACAGCTGCAGCCCAGCAGGGCCTGATATGACCTAGCCAAACTACTGAGAGGAATAAAGTAGGAAAAAGCAGGAACCATGTTCACGTAAAGCCTCTCACTCGTATTGGCTGTTCTCATTCAGGTGTCAAGTCGCCTATACACTGATAAATCTAATCTCCAAAAGACAAATTATATTCACTGACTCCAAATGTCACATGCCCAACATTTTGGGCATGTGACATTATAGGATCAAGTTAATAAGGCCCCAGTTACCTAAGGCCGAGAGGTAGGTCAGTGACCACTTAGCAACCACTGGTCGCTAGGGAAAAATTCGAAAAATGTCCCAGACCAGCTGGCAAAAACCTCATTGCGACTGCTTTGGTCCCTTCCTATGGTCTCCAAACAGTAGTGAAACTGTGAGAAGAAACCAGAAATGGGAGAGCATCCGTCTTCACAGTAAAAGCTCTGCCTCTTCGCTGCAGCAAACACATTTCTTTGAAGCCATATCCTTCTTTTCCAGTCAGTGTTTCACTACTGCTTGACTGTGTTTGCAGCCAAGTTGGTGTTTTCCACAGAAACTTCAGGTAACTGTGCCAATCTGCTAGTGACCAAAGCAATCACCAGAATGTTTTTGGTGCAGCACCCTCTTTGCAACCAATTTCACCAAGCAACTGGCAGAATGGGCTTTAATCCATCATGGATTGGCCTCACCAGAGACCCAGAACTCTGAACATTATTAACAATGTGGGATCACGTTGACATAGAACAGACCAAAAGGGAGCAAACATCTAAAGAAGGGCGTTTAATGTCCTTCAAGAAACTATTCCTGACGACTACTTAAAGAAATTACAAGAAAGCTTGCTTGTTAGAGTTCAGGCTATGCTTAAAAATAATATTCCCTTTCAAGCTTGGTAGAATTATACAAAATCTGTTTTTGCCTTATGCCTGTATTTCTCTGTATGTTTGCATGTTTCAACAACTCTGCATCTATTTCCCATTTTTCAAGTAAAATATGAAGAAATGAGGGATACTGCACAGAACTGTATTGTTTTTCTGAAGTTTGTTGAATTGGGAACAATAAAGAATGACACGTCCACGTGTAGAGAGCCTACTGCAGCAGCTTATTATAACGGCTTGGATTTGGGCTTCCTGAATTTGAGCCACATATATTTTATAGATTTGTTCTAAGAGAACGCTCTTGTGTTTTGAACTCTTTGGCATACTTAGGGGACTTATTACTTCCTCCTTTCAGCAGAGCAAGAACATGCCCCTTATTTATTATTTATGGGTTACTTCTGCAGCACTTCCTCGCAGCTAAAGCCTAAACTCTAAAATGTGGTCACTGAAAATCACTAAGAGGTTCTTTTATAGCAGGCTGAATTATATTGATGCTTTATAATCGCTCTATTTAGTTCCATGTTCACTAAAATGTCAATTGTAGTCTGTGACTTTAACAGACACTCACATAAACAAAATGCTTCAGTAATATGTGGCAAAGTTTGCTTCCTGTTTATGAAACTCATCAGAGGGCAATCTAAAGACACTTCCTGGGGAAGCAGCCTCCCTTTGCTTCTCTGTTCTATGTAAATTTAACCTCTTTACATTGAAGAGCTACTATTTTGTAGCTGTGTGTGGTAGTGAATGCTGACAGGTGGCACGAAGTAAAAGCTCTGTATCGTGAGTATTTGCAGGGGAGATTTTGACTTTGACATTTCAGTGTCCCAGTACAGCTAGTTTTCAGAAAGTAAAACTAAATCTATGACTTGTCAACTAGATCCATCACTGTGGAAATGTGTGTTACCATGTGGCAGTGTGATGCTGGCTCCGTCAAGGATCGCCTGAGCCAGCAGGTGGTCATTGCTCTCAAAGGCGCTGGCCGCAGCCCGCAGCGCATCCCAGATCTCCTTCCGGCCTTCGAAAGCTGGCGCCGTATCCCAGAACTCATCTCTTTTGCTGCGCAGCTGGCCTTCAGTCATCGGGTAGTCGCTTTTCCATTTAGGCCGCTCTCTCTTCAGGGGCTGGTTACGCCCTAGAGCCACTGGGAGCGGCAAAGAGAGGGAGAGGAAAGGGGGGATTTAGAGAGAAAATGCAACTAATAAAAACAGGAAGACTGACGCAGGCTGAAAATTGAGGAACCAAACAGAAATATTGAAAAAGACTTTCATAAAAGTGAGGGAGGGAAAGAGGAATCAAAGGTGTGAACCCAAATGGGAATAAATGGAGGAAGCAACAAAGAGAAGAAGGAGTAAAGGGGAAATACCAAGAAAAAGAAAGAATAAAAACAAAAGCAATTTGGATGTAGGGAAGAGAAAGTAGACAGATGTGGAATGCAAGATGAGAAAAGATGGGAAATCCACATAAGATAAAAATGAGAAGTAGAGATTATGAGTAAGGAGGAAGCAGGCATAACAAAAGTTAGGATTCACTGGAAACAAAACAAGAATTTCAGCTTTGCTCATAAACACAAGTACGATTCAATTGTCAATTAAAAATGGGCCTACAGTGTAATATAAGGTCTAAATGAAGCATTTAGACAAACTGAAGCTAAAAATGTATTGGTACTAAACCCAATTAAATGATTAGCATCTAACAGCTCTCTGGCTGCAGCGTGAAGGCAGGTGAATAATACCATCTGGATCACCGCCAAAGGGGCCGACACACAGGACAGCGTGTATGTTTGAAAACACAACACAGACACGGAGGTGCGAGCAAGCTGATGGATCAAGGTGTTGAGTTACACCTGCTGGTATACACGTACCCTGATGATCATATGGCACAGTCGAATAACACCAACCTTCAACTGACTTTAGTAAGACAAGCCTCTAGCCGTGTTACTTTTAATACTTGCTTGAACTTGCTGAAAAGACTCTTCCCGTTTGAAATAGCTCATTAGACAGGTTACAGTACACAGCGTTTAGTAGGTTAAGGGGGACCTAGTTGGACAGGTTTAGCCTTTGATATTTCAGGGAGGAGGAAAACAATGCGGTAGAAGTACAGTAAACAGATAGCAACACAGATAAACATACATTAAAGTCCCTCTCCTGGTGCTGACCTTCAACTCTTCTCAAATACTGAAAACCACTTCCCAGTGCCAATGACATCCATACATAGGTGTTCAACTAGAAAATCATTCCGAAGAATAATGAACTGCACAAGGTTTAATACATGTTGATGTATCATAATTGAAATGTATTTTATGGATTGAGCTCAACAGCGTTAGAAACTGTGCCTCAAATTAACTTTTTGACTCACCAGCCAAGAAAACTGGAATACACTAAAAACAAACAGAAAAATCCACCAGCAAAGTGACAGAGCTTTATGCTGAATAAAACTTAAAAGAAGAGCCCAGAGCAAAACTGAAGCCAAATTCTTGAGAATCGATAAACGGTGAGTCAGTTTAAGCCCGATTTCAATAATATCACACATCAAAATTTGCAAATTAATTAACTTACAAATCAATCCTGGATGCTTAACCATTTAATCAACTTAACCCTCTTAAACTGTAGGCTCTTTATCTCAATTATCCACTTCTTCACACGGCCCATAAAGTGCTAATCTTCTGCTCATTGGCTAGTGTTAATGATTACTTACATGGTAAAGGACAGAAGAAAAAATGTCAGGGAGGGAATCAATCAGACAGCAACTGTGTGACGCTTGCTTTATAGTACTACGTTTGTGACCGTTTACCTACGTAGAAGTTATGCAAAGGGGTACACAACCAACACAACAGTACTCCCCCTTCAGTCTTCCAATGACCCAACAGCACATAGATTGGTGTGGAAGATGCTATGAATAGATTAGTTGAAAAGTGAACACTTCTTGTTAATTTTAACATTTAACTTAACTGATCTTTGCTGATCTGTACTGAGAACAGTACAAGAAAGGGCTTTTTGTGACACTGGCCTGTGACGACAGTACACAGCTACATGTAAGTGACGATCTGGAAAGGTGTCTTTAGGCTCTGCGTAATGCGTGATTTAGACTTCTGCGGGAATTCTATGTAGTAACTGGAAACTCCTTTAAACCCTACGCTTCAACCTTCCACGCCATTCAAGTTGCTGTGGGCTGTGATGGGTTGTGTGGAAGGTTATGGTGTATGGTTAAAAGGAGTTTCCAGTTATGTCGTAAGTTACCACATAGATTTCCCACAGAAGTCTAAATCACGCATTAGTTTAACCATGAGCGTGTGTTTATCAAACTCAGAACCAGAATGCATGTAAATTACAAGGGAAAAAAAAGCAACCCACAATTATTTTGGTAGCACAGTGGTACAGCAGTTGACGCCGTTGCCTCACAGCAGAAGTGCTCTGGGTTCAAATGCACTGGCCAACTTCACTTCTAGCTTCCTCAAACAATCCCAAAACATGCATGTTAGGTTAACTCGTGACTCTTAATTGCACATAGGTATCAATGTGAGCATGGATGGCTGTCTGTCAACTGTGATAGTCCTGGAATAGACTGGGAACTTGACCACTGGGTACGATTGATCCACATCTCCTGTGGCCCTGAGCTCGATAAGCGTTCGACATTTATTTGACAAACTGAAACTAACTACATTTGAAGGTTGTTCATTTTGGACCCTGATTAGAAAAGTTATGGTAAGGGGGTAGCATGAGCCTTCAGTGTGACAATGTCAAATGCTTATACCTGATTGCAAATATGGACAGATGGAGATCTGACAGCCTGACAGTCATTCCTGCTTTAAGTCCACTGCCTGAGGCTCATGCTTTGTTGGTGCATTGCAATGCAAATTCTCTGCAGTCAAGTCTACAGCGTTATAAAAAACAGGCATGGACATGCGCTCACAATCTGATGATGAAATTTATGTCACTTGGACCCGAGCAGACACAGAATATATAATCAACAATGTGTTTCTGTTCACCAACTCTAAGAAATTAGCTCCACTTCCTTATGCTTGTTAGATATGAATATTTATCCCAGCTCAGAAAGGGTGTACCGTTTCTGAAAGTAACCCAAGAAGACTGGGTTACTTTTATGTGTTACTTACGTTTATCTGATTTCTGGCTAATAGGTTAACAAAAAAAGATGTATGCAATTCCTGAGAAAATCTTTTCTTTTTTTGTTAAAAGTGGCTTAAGACTCTCTAAGAGCTTAAGTACTATATATTACAATAGTCAGGATTCTTCTTTGGCTCTAGCTATAATTTCTTAGAGGGGCGCCAGACCCAACACAGGTACAAAGCAGCTCCAAGGCGGAAATGCTCAACTATGAAGTTGAATTGCTTATTTTGTTCCTGATTTATCTTTAGAGGAAAATATAACTGCGCCAACTTTCATTGGACAGGCTCTTTAAACAATTTTATGTGATTATACAAAACATTAGCAAAAGTACCAAACAATCAGTAACATCAGGAACATAAAAGCATTTTAGTGCGTCATTTAGTTGTAATCATTTTCCAGCAGTGCATGCCTGAATTCCTGTGGATATGCTCTCATGTTATGAACTTGTCTGCATGACTCTGTCCATATGTCTTCATTAGCCTGCTTTCCACATCGTCTGTAAGCCAATAATTCACGTATATCTTTAAACAGTAACCTACTTGGGTGTCATTCAGTAAGGATTTATGTAGGTCGGTATGCACAACAATTTAACATAAAAATTTCTGCAATGTAAACCTGCCTACGAGATCTGATTTAGTGACAAATAAATGTGCCTATGTTGAACTGAACTGTGTCGTTCCTGCTTGCTTGTCTGCATCCGTTTAACGCTGCAGCGTCTCTTGATCCTCCACATTTTACAGATACCGCTGCTGTTTATACGCAACATCTAGTCAGGGAGGAAGCCTGAGGAACTGGCAAAGACAGAAGCAGAGGCAACGAGGGAATGAATAAAGGAAACCAAGTTTTATCTCAGCATCTCTAAGTGTTCAGTCTCCACCCCGCCCCCCCATGACCAACTGTATTTACCGCTCTGTAATTAAAATAACTCACTGGCTATGAGCAGAACTCATTTTCAGATCAGACAAACCAGGAAACAACACTAAGGAAGTTGTGTAAAACCTCAAACGACAAGAAGGGCCTCTTTTTTCCCCATATCTTTCTTTTTTTTTTAAGATTCACACCATTTAAACGCAATAATTCCCCTTAAACCCCACCCAGAGCTTTTATAGTTGACAAAGCACCCTTCTTTCACGGTGCACCCTACCCATATCACCAATGTAAACTATCTAATAAAGGGAATATGTACTACAGCATGCATTCATACACAGTGTCGCACTCAATTTCTCACTGCTTGAGCTGTCATCCCTACTATGCTTTGCGACTGCATGCAACTCCATTTATTGCTCGGTAAATAAAACTAACCTTTACCCTGCAGTTTTGTCCGATATCTAACTTTTTGCTCACATGATAAGTTTCGCTTTTAGTCATAAAGCTACAGTTTTGACACCTCCTCCACTCTTCCGACCACTTTTCAGGACACAGCATGACCCGACACCTCGTTCACAACGAAAACAATCAATAATAATAATAATAATAATAATAAATATATAAGATAAGATCAGCAGCTGCCATATGTGCACCCCTACTCGAGCTGTCAGTAACTTCAAGTTGTGCAGAGAGTCTGGGCATAATTCAAATCTGAAATCACACTGAATCACGCCTGAGCGCTCCCCTTGCATACCATTGCTGCCTGTGACCCATATTTGTTATGCAGAAAGCTAGCAAGCTAACTAGCTACGTTTTAGCCGGCTAGCTTAGTCAACACCAAAGAACAAAGGGAGGCAGCCTGGCACAGTCAATGTTTCCCACTTTGTAAAGTACAGAGCAGACGAGGCGTCGTTTGCCGTTTTAAGGCCAGGTGCATGGAGGGAGACACCCGGCAGGACTGCTGTCTGTCTTCGGCTCTGTCTGGCTCGGATATTAAAAGGAAGGGAAGAAGACCTCCAGTCAGGACAACATGCAGGGAGCCTGGAGGAAGCCCTTCATAAAAAAAAAAAGGAAAAAAAGAAATGCAAGCTTGTGGCCAATAAAAGACGTCGACAAGCCCCGCAAGTTACCTCCAGTGCCGTCCGAGTTCTCGTTTAAGCTGCCCGAAGAGTCGTGGTGGCTCCCGACACAGCCACCCATGGATGTTTCAGCAGAGCAGCCCGGGCTAGGTAGCTCACCCCCCGGCCCACAGCTACAGCTACATCCACTACCCCTCTCTCGTTTTTCTCTCTCTCTTCCCCCCTCCCCTCCTTTTCTCCCTTCCTCCCTCCTGTCCTCTCCTTCCTCCTCGTTTCCTCCCGTCTTTCCCTTTCTCCTCGCTTCCTCCTTCCCCTCCCCTCCTTCTCTCAGCATAGACTGAGCTCAGCAGGCATTATCTTCTTCGTGTTTTTCGGCGGCGCAAGAAGGTCTGAGAGAGGTTCACATCGGTGCAAGGTGACCGAGGTAGGAATGAAGGAGAGAAAGAGAGGGGCCGAAGGAGGAAGAGACATAGAGAGAGAACAAAGGAGAAGTGCACTGTGCAAAACAAAACAAAAGATAAAGATAATCTTTAGGGTATGAAATGTTTGCTTTGGACCTTCTACTCTAGTGATGTTAATGCATTTTGACACATCTGATGTCATGTTCATGTTCATGTTTGCTGCACAGATGAAGACACATCAAAATGTTCACCCTCTATTATTATTATTTATTATGTTCTCATTCATTCAGCTGGCAGACTGTAGTAGCTGTGCTGCCTATTATGTTCTAATTTCCACTCTATTTAATTTTATTATTCAATTAATTTTTTAGTTTTAATGCACAAAATATTGTTGATTTTGTGTTGCGTGGTTTTTACTCTACTCTGCTCTCCTTCCTGCATGGGAGACTTTCATTAGTGAAACTAGTTTGGTGTTTTAGACACACAGTTTAAATTTATTAAGTTGTACACAAACTGGATTTTACCCTACAGAGCATAATGAAAGCAGTTGCAGTTGCAGTCAGAAGTTTGTATACACTCATCATGGTAATGATGTTTCTTTGATCAATTCTTTTTCCAAATAGGAATTTGGTACAGAAGTACCACAGGAGTAAAGGTGAGGCTTTCAAACCTAACAACACTCTACCAGGTGTCAAGCATGGGGGTGGTAGCATCATGCTCTTTGGCTGTTTTGCTGTCAGCGGTATTGGTACATTGCATAAAGTGGATGGAATAATGAAAAAGGAGGACCACTTCCAAATTCGTCCACTTCGCCTCACATCAGCAGCTAGAAGGGTAAAACGTGGTTGTTCCAACGGGGCAATGAGCCCAAACACACCAAAGCTAGTTCTGGAGTGGATAAAACAGGCTAACATGAAGTTTTTAGAATGGCCTTCCTAAAGCCCCGACCACCACCCTATTGAAAATTTTTGGAGCGTTCTTCAAAGGTTGGTCCTTGTCAGGAAACCAGCCAATTTAAACGAACTTTACCAATTCTGCCAAGAAGAGTGCTCAAATATCCAACCAGAATCATGCCAGAAGCTTGTTGATGCCTACCAAAAGCATCTGCTTGATGTGCAACTTGCACCACCAACCAAACATTAGTGGGAGTCCATGTATATATTTGAGTCTGTGTTTATACTTTTGACCTTGTGTGGATTCGAGAAAATTCAAAATGAATTCAAACTTGTTTCTTTAAAGTCATTAAAGATGTATGCTGTACAGTCATTCTACTGTGGAAAAAGAATTACCATGGCATTCATGCCCATGATGAGTGGATGTAAACATCTGACCACAGCTGTATTGTGTTACAGTTCTATTCTGTTCTCTTCAGTCGTTAGATCGTCTGTAGTTCTGTTGCAAAAACGAAACAAAAACCACACTTAAACTTTATTGCAGATAGAAAAATATTGTCATAGGGTATTCTGAAAATGTAGTTGTTCTGCTTTTTCTATTCTTATATACTTCCCTCTTTTCGCCTTATGCCACTGTCAAAATATATCAAAATACATTACATCAATTGTTTCAGGTTTTAACACCAAAAATGTTGTTGAGTGACTGTTGCATAGATTCTGTTCTATTGTACTCTGGACACTATCTTTGGGACTGTGCTAAAGAGATCTATGTGTAATTTGATGCACCAGAACACACACCCACACCCGCATGCACATGCGCATGCACATACCCACACAGTCACTCACGTGTTTCTTAACACAAACACAGAACAGCAACAGGATAGCGAGGGTAATTTTACAACAAAGCTGTCTGGAATTTCAGTTATTTCCCATTGCTAGGAACTGAAAGAAGATGCTCGTGTAGGAGCGAGCTTAGTTGGAAGCACTTCGCTAACAATCTGTGTGACCTAAATGATGTAATATGATGTAACAAGTTCCTGGAGTTGACATTCCTCTGAATACTTATGATCAAGGTCATAGCAGGACATCCAGCAGAATCTTCTGTACTGCCTTCTATATGTAGACCGTTTCATGATGTAAATGACTGAACTTTGAATTTTATGCTCCCAGGCTTCATTCAGGGAGTGCTAAAGATGGCTGAGAGAAGCGATTTTGTTGGACATGTTGCCTTTTTTTAAGCCACTCAAACATTACAGAAACTCGTACACGTCACAGAACCTGAAACCCACACTGTTGGGTGCCCAACGATGGTTAAAAGGAAACTCATAAACGCGCGCAGTTGTGTGGTTCCAATTAAAATCCCAGACTTGGCTGTTGGTCTTCTGAAGCATTGTTAGAAGTCCCAGTAAGCTGTGAACTATTTCACACAGTCACTGCTCAAGGCAGAAATAAGCTGTTGGCTGAACACACAAGTGTGACCACCTTACTTTGAGAACGGCAGTGACCTCTAGTGAAAAGGCTTAATCTAACATCATGATTACATTAGTCATAACGGTATATTGGTTTGATTTATTTTACAAACTAAATGAGTAGTTTGAGTATTTTGTAAGAAGAGAGACTTAAATAGTTTATTGGCAGTTAAAAAGCAGGCAGGGAGACACAGTGATATTGCAATAATCACAGTGTTGATATAGCAGAGATCTTATGCTTCAGATTACATATACCGGATGAAAATAGCATATCCTGCTCATGTGCAAGTGTCAAACCGCAGTGAATCTTATCTGTAACAAGGAGAAAGTAAAACGTGTGACCTTTAACACTACAGAGACTTGCATAATTTTAGTTAAAGTACTGTCTGTTCTTGTACATTTCTGCCTCTTGGTTCTTTGCCTTCTCATTTTATCTTTGTTTTTAATCTTCATCTGCTTTTACTCATCTGAGACAGTAGATGGTGCTGGAGAGGTGGAACTAAAGACTGGGGTACTCTGCTTACACCAAAATAGAGTGTCTGTGTGTGTGAGACACACAGGTCAGAAACCTGGTGTAATAAAGACGCGCTTGCACCTTTGAATAGAGAATAATATGAACCTGCTGGTATGGTATATATGCAGCTCTTAGAACTTTAGATTTTTCAGGCTATATTTTCTAATCTTATAACAGCAACAGTTTTGTCAGTATATTTGTTAGGACTCACGTATTCTTTAGCAAAAAACACTGTTTAAGTTCATTAATAAAACCCTGTAACGTTGGATGAAAAATTACAAAAACTGCAAATGGCAGTTAAAGTTGTTCATTCTGACCTCTGAGAACGTAATTGTTCTGCTGACTCTGTTAAATAAGGCTTAATTTTTCAAGCTGGAAAAAAACAGAAGAAGAAAAGTATCGATTTTTTTTAGACCAGCAGGCTTTGCTTTTCTTTATCTGACAGGTCTCTCTAATCGTTATCTCTGTGGCTTCATTTACTGTCTTCTGTTCATTTTCTTCAACACCCCCTTTTCCTTCTACTTCTTTAATGTAGCTGACTGAAAGCCGGCACAGGGATTAATGGCTTGTCAGTGATTGATTGATTGATTTATTCTTGCGCTCACTCAGCGCCTGACTGGCTATTTGAAGATGTTCAGCTTTTCCCATCTGTGTTGAAGATGGGGCTGCTAGCGGACCCATTGATTTACTGTTATCTGTGGAGCGCTACGCCCTTTTTGGATAAAAAGCCACAGTGTACTTGAAAACGGCCAGAGAGAGGCAGGGCTGCTTGAAGCTTTTAAACTCATTCAGAGCCAGCTGTGTGTTTGAAGGAGACTAACAGACAGCACACAGTTGATTGTCCTTTCATTGATTTACAATTAACTGCTTTGTCTGACCGGACTGCAAATCTACACCACACCACAGCGTCACACACTTTGAAGCGAGCCAGAAACAGGATGGGACAAAAGAGGGAACAAAAAGGTGAAACGGTGAGGGCTGACAATCAGAATGTGCAAGAGAGAGGCAGATAGCCTGGCTGTGAGAGATTCAGGTCAAGTTGGCCCTCGGGATAAAAGTGGCCTTTAGCAGATAATAATCTAGATGTACGGAGGACTCAAGCTGCCATAATAAAAAAATATCCAAGAAGAAACACCAAAAATATTGTTAAAATAAAATGAAACATTTGTTTTAAATATCATATGTATTTATTTATATTTGTGGTAATTCTTAGATTTACATCATTTGCTTTTAATCTTATATTTTATGTATTAATTTAGCTAGTGCCACATTTCTCTGCGAGTCTAGGCCAACATTTATGTTGTGAGTTATTCTGCAGGGAACTTTTGTAGAGCCTAGAACGTAACCTACGTAAGTGGCCCATCGTCGTTGCCAGCATTTGTGCTTGTGTGTGCTGCATTATGTGTTAATTAAAATGTGCTTGTGTCCCACTATTTCATATGTGGTGCCATCGGATAGAAAAAACGTTAATCTTTCCTTATACTGAGGTGATGATTGCCGAATCGACAATGCCGAACAGACACAGAAGGACGTATGTGTGGCTGTTTTGGTCCACCATAAAGATGGAGCAATAACGATCACTCTGTCACTTCGTTTCACTAAACATCTCTAAACAAAATAATATTATTCTTTCACATTACACACATTTGTTGAAGGAGATGTCTGAAAACAGGACATTTTCCACTAACATTACATACATTGCTGTAGTAAAAGAGTATGCACACACTCACATGTGCTCCCCCCCAAAAATGTTTATATATGTTAATAAATGTGGTTTTGCTCTCCAGTTTGGACAAAAATGTAGAACTGTTTACTTTGTTTCACACATACTGTAAATGCTCGTTGTTTTAAAATAACATTCTCCAGTAGATTTTCTATTTGTCAGCAGCTGATCTTTGGTAGATCTTTCTTGACTTAAATCCAGATTATTTCCCTAATAATAATAACAATAATAATAGAATAAAGGGATACAAATATGAATTGTAATTAGGAATAAAATGTGAAAAAAAAAATTAATGTATCAGCATCAAAAAAAGTTATTGCTTGTGTTATGAGAGCTTTCCTGTATCTGTCCTTGTGGCAGTGGAGCTGAGCCAGTCTGTTAGAGAAGGTGCTCAGGATTGGATTGGATTGATGGATAACAGCTTGTTCAGTGACCTCCTCTCCACCACAGCTTCAAATGTGTCCAGTGTGGAGCCAATCACAGAGCCAGCCTTTCTAATCAGTTTATTCAGTCTGTTTGGTAACCAACTCCAGTGCTGCTCCCCCAGCAGAGCACAGCAAAGTGCACTGCACTTGTCACAGATGACTGACACCATTTTGCTGCACACATTAAAGGATCTCGGCTTCCTTAAGAGGTAGAATCTGGTACAGAATTATAGAATTATGGTGAAATTGCAAAATTCAATAACGGCAAAATACATTTTACTACGTGGCAAAAATGTTGGCTTTGAGGGTCAGAATAACACTGAGACAAGTGTTTGTATTAACGGAACAATGATATTGGCATCCAGCTACAGCTAGCACTGGAGTGGCTTTTGGAAAAAAAAAAGCCTTTGAATCCAAGCCCAGGCTTTCTCATTCCCTTTGACAATCTATGAAGTGTTCAGGGACACGCTCCAGAATTTTGACCCAAGCTGGGATAAATCCAGACGTGCTAAACTGACACAGACAAGTCAAAGCTGCAGGTTTTTACAAAGCATTAGAGTTACTGAGCTATTTATCAAAAAAGCTGATTCTTTTAATACAGTTCAGCTTTTTTGGTTTTCATATTTTAACGTGTCTGTCCAAATGCGATCTCAGGGGTTAAGTCTGCAGTGTTATGTGATGTCGTCACCATTAATCTCAACAAAGGACAGCACAACTCAGTCATGAGACCATAACATGAGTCTGGCTCAGAGAAAGTCACTGTTGATACATCAACACAGCCGTAATTAAAAGTTAAATTACCATAATTACAGCTAAAATGGCCATGTTTGCATTGAAAGAGAAGGGTAGAGAGAAAAATGATGGGGGCTGATGGAGCTCTTACTAATTTTGGGCATTGCTGCTGTTGTACTGGTGACTTTGTACATCTTATCTTTCCACAGTCTGTCTTGCTTTCTTTTGTTGTCTCTCTCTCTGTGTGTGTGTGTGTGTGTGTGTGTGTGTGTGTGTGTGTGTGTGTGTGAGTGAGAGAGAGAGAGAGAGCACATCCCACACGGAGTAAAGCCCAAACTGAGACCTGACTTGTTTTGGTAAGGCTCAGTTTTGTAGCAGTTTATCAGTCCACTGGATGTGTCTTTAGTTTTTCACACCATATGCTCCATAAACACAGGAATAAACTGTCTCGATATAAACCTTTATGCTTTTTACATTGCAGTACATGTGTGTATATTTGAAGTTCAGCAGAAATATTGTTACATAACCTCTCTATTACAGTGTGTGATTTAGTATACAGCATTTTTAAGAACTCATCAGTAAATGACTAACTTAAGCTTCTATAAATTGCTATGCATTTTAACCCTTTTTTTCCACACCACTTGCTTTCACAGCCAAAGACCAATCATCCCGATCTGCCTAAAGAGCAAGACTGTTACTTTGACACGCCAATCATTTAAAAAAATAATGGAGGACTGTGTGAAGTAGAGGAACTTGAGCATTTTTCCAAACAGCTGCAGATGCTACAGTGTTAACAGCCTGAGAGGCAGCAGAGGCTAAAAGGCTGTAGAGGGTCAATCTTGTTTCACAGGGCTAGTTTGTCTATTCACAGTCATAAATAAATGCTTTCTTCAGTCATCTGTCTGTGTAAGGGCTCAGCCTTTACAACCATTCATCCACATGACCAGGAGAGATGTTATCATGCTCAGCAGAGCTTCAGGCGCTAACAGCAAGGAAATGAAAAGAAGGGTTGTACACAGCACTGTGCACAAGTTTTACGCACATGAAAAAATACGCTTTAGGTGAAGACAATTTTTTTTTTAAATTACAGGAAAGAATTTTTTTTCAGTGTTCTTTGTACAGAGTGCAATAAACAGAAAGAACATGATAAAACAAAGATACACTTGATTGCAGTCAAGGGTCACTGCTCTGCATTCTTGTTCTTGTCTTTTCATACGACTTGCTTACATAAAGACACTTTCTGGTCAGACTCTACACAAGCGGCAGATTTGTTCATCAGGATCCGAAACCGGTTTCTGCCACAAAGTCCGACCAGCTGCTGGAAGATTTCCTGAAAGGGTGGTAAACCTGGTGTACTGTTCACCCTCTGCAGAAAGCTCTCACAGTCAACCATCAGATGTTTGTACAGCACATCAGGAAGCACCTGCTTGTGTCTTCGAGAGAACTTAATGTCTTTTGTGTATTTTACACATCATAATATGTTTTATCTGGAACTCTAATGCAATGAGACCAGTTGCAGGTTTCTTTGTAATAATACAAAATATAATATACAATTTGGAAACTCCAAGTGCTTATTGTTTATACGTCGATGCACGATAGTGAATCCGCATGCAATATGCCGCCCAGTATAATATCCATCTTATATGATTTGTGCAACAATTTATGACTGAAATTTTGCATTTACCATATCTGGTATTTATTATGTATGTATTTAATTACAAAACCTTACCAGATATACATCAGGGTCTCAGGTAGTTGTGAGCTAGTGGATGTGCTCTTGGGAAAAACACTGAATCTCATACTGCTGGGCTGAATGAGGAGAACCACTGCATCATAACCAGTTAAAAAACAACAACTTCATAAACTATCCATTTACAAAACTGATAATGATGCGAACAATTCTCTGAAAATTCTCTGCATTCTTTCGGTCCATTGTCATTGTAAAGAAAGCCTGTGGCTGGGCTCCTAGGCGTGGTATGTAAGGCCATGGGTAAAGTAAGAACTGACAATTATTCAGATTTGCTCTGGCTTCGATTAAATGAATAGTTCTGAAAAAAGTCTTACTTTAACGTACAGCATCTTAGTTAAAAATCTGTGAAATTTAAAACAAAACCATTTTTCTCTGCATTGTTCACACATTTGCAAAGTCAAGCAGCGGTCTGGATTAGCGGTTTGGTTCTGGCCCACAGCTTTATGTTTTCCTCATACCTTTCAATTGGAATTTTCTTTTTAACTTCTTCAGTACACTACAACCTTTTCCTTTAACTTGTTTGTTCTCATCTCCTCAAGCGTCCTCTGTAATAATGGAAAAATCCAGCAGGCTTTGGCAGAGCTTAAAGGGCTAATTAGCAACAATGAAATAAACCAGCAGAGTCTGGTGTTTGACAAGAGTGGGATTAAGAAGACATTTTCCCAGCTGGTAGCGCCGTACAAAAACTCATGCCCTTTCGGTCCAGTGACTGTGATGCAACACATCACATCTCCCCTGTGCCTTTTTATATCTTTTCTACATCTCTTCTTGTACATTGCCATAAAGTGTGTCACAGCTGGTTTGTCTCCAGGCAACATGGAAATGTGATCACAAAGTGAGCTGCAGACACCTTCGTGTCTTGTTTGCATTATGCAATAGCAGTTCAAGTCAAATTAGGTTTTTGTGTCAGACTTTTCTTCTAATGTATCCTGACATGATTGGATAATAAAAGTCACAATGAAGCGAGAGGAGAGATGTCAGCTTCAAAAAGCCGTCCTGAATTAAAGTGGCTGCATCTTTTTTCTCTGTCAGCTTGGCTAAGAAGGTGTCGAACTAAGAGTCTAATCCTAATCTAATTAAATCTAATAGGGCCTGATGTAATCCATTTATGTGCGCTGATTGGATTTCTTAGGATGGTGATTGGAGACCTTTGAGTTGTACGCACTAGTGGTTTGTATTTATGAAACACAAGTAACAGTTTGATGGTTATTATTTAGATTGCTCTTATTTCTACATCAAAGAAAGCCTTCCTTCAGAACAGATTTCAGCGTGACATGAATTTGAAATGAGAGACACACACTGGAACCAAAGCTTGCCAAACGGCCGACAGCGGGACAATAGGGGAATATTTAACTTCCTGTGCTGCTCTGGAACGTCACCATGGATGCACACAAATGTTCGTTTAAGGTAGCGGGGTATAAATATGCACACACACAGAAAGACTGCACGCAAACATGAATGTGGAAAAATACATACATGGACTCACACGTACACAAATGCAGCCAATTGCCAAGACCAATCAGCTGGTGTGACACCATATGTTGCAGTGTTGGCAGCAAATGTTCATTTGAAGGACTACAAACCGGTTAGAAGCTGTAAACACAGTCAGGAAATTCCTGCACTAAGGAAAGACACATGCAGTCACTGAAATCTGAGTTCGGTGCTCGAATGTAGGGTGGAGGGAATGAATGCACACACTGCACATGTGCACTTGTGCTTTTGTCTGTTCAAAAATGTACGACAAAAAATTTAAAAAGAAATCTTATGACGCAATATTTTCATTTCATATATAATATGAAGCTAAAATACTGGCACCAGACTTTAAATCTGTCTAGTCCTGAGCTGAGCTGGTAGAGCTGAAGGCTCGCCTCAGGAGCACATAGATCATGGGTCATGTAATGTAAATCTATACAGTGGGAATTTATGTTAAGCTGAAGACTGTGTGACTTTCAGCTCCCAGAATACCACCAGGGCCCCAAAGACCACCTACAAGTTAAGTCAGGCTCCGCTAAGCTTGATGTTGTGTGTAGTAGAGGAGGATGGATCGATCCACCCTCCTCTATCGATATTACTCTAAGTATGTACCCCACTAAATATGTTATTATGGAGGGTTTTTTTGGAAACATGCATGCATTTCATTAATGGGCTACAGCACATTTAAGGTTGACCAAAAGTACTTTAGAGCCAGGCACATTTAACTTCCAGGTCTCCAAAAACCCAGTTTCAAAATACATGAAGTGTGTTTTGGTGTGTTAGCTGATTATTGTGGAAAGAAAAAAAACAGTAGTCATTAAAATGTGAAGAAGCAGAGTCATGCTGGTGAAAGATGATCCAGGGGATTGATGCACTGTAGTTTGGGCATCCCTGCATATAACCAGTACTTGTGACAACAGCATGTGTGTTTGCTTTGCTTTTAAAATGGAGGTTTGTACATGCAGAGATGCTGGTTTATTATCTTCTCATTCCCTGGTCTCTCTTCTGATGAAAGACTCCACTTTATCGGCAGATGTTATCACTTAATATCGTTTTAGCCATTTAGTTGATATTGGTCCACTTATGGTCACTAAGCAATGAGGCTCTCCTGCCTTCTGGTATAGTCTACATTACCTTGCTGGAAGCAGGGAAATAAACTCTCCGTTTGTTTCTCTGTCATAGCACCATCAGGGGCCCTGTTGTGTTTGGGCCACACAGTGTGCCCAAACACAGTCCTCAGAGGCAACTAAGTTTATTGTTATGGACCATCTGATACTATGAGGATCTGCTGGCAATTGCAGTGGTTCATAGTTTGCTTTTTCACAACTCGAAGAGGTACCAGGTACTTGCAGATCAAGTAACATATACCACCTTTTCCACAGATGGAGTGCCAGTGTTGGTGTGTTGCCAGTTATGCTTCAGTCTTTTTAAGAACCAGCCACTAGGTGCTAGGTACTGAAAGATGGGGTAATTTCAGTGTGAAGTAATTCATGGCAGACAGAATCTTCCGGCTATGTCTGTGCGTCATTGGTGCACAGACATAACCGGAGGTGATTACCCCTCCCATAGCAACCAGCCGAGTGGTTTCAACATTAGGGCCAGCAGTCTTGTGGTTCGGTGCTGGTGCCAGCTTTTCAAGGAGCTAAAAAGACCAAACAAACAACCAAAGAAACAAACAGAAATGTGTGTGCCTGTCATCTTAAAGATACCCTGCAGTATTTACAGGGGGCCTGCTTCTGAAACCAGATGTAACATCTTCTTGACAGTCACAAAATTATGTTGGAGCAAAATAAAGAACTCCTTATTCACAAACCAAAGATACCACGGTTATGTTTGGTTGTTTGTTAGTTTATTCTCATACATAAATAACACTTTCCATGAACCAGTCCCTCTGAGTCACAGGGCTCTTAAAAAAACAAAAAACAAAATACTAAAGTCATTCAGTTATGTTCAAAGGTTTTGAGCCACTCTTCATTTATTTGAATTTTCCCAGAGCCAGACTTTGTTGTAATTTTTTAAACTGGTCCAGACTTTCTGAAGGTCTTTTAAAGTCTTTGTTTTTGGTGATTGGCTGGTTTTTCACTCATTTTCATTCCAGTTTTTGTTTTTTTGGTTTGGTACACCACTTAGCAGGGACCAATTCAATTCAAATCAATTCAATTCAATTCAATTCAATTCAATTCAATTCAATTCAATTATCACCAAATCACACCTCAGGTGTTTTAGAATGTAAAGAAGAGTGTTGGTCAAGCTACTTGAAAATAGTAATTAGTTACTAATTACTGATTACTTCTCCAAGAAAGTAATCCCATTACTTTACTGATTACTTATTTTCAAAAGTAATTAGCTACTTAATTACTTAGTTACTTAAAAAAAAACCATGATACACAACCCAAATATGTTATAACTCAATAGACCTTTCAGCCCAACTCTCATTTTTCCTTCATAATTCATCAAAAAAAAAAAAAAAACTATCTACAGCAGATGAACAGCATCTGAAACACAGCCTTAAGAAATTGAAAAAACAAAACAAAAAAAATCCAGCTGAGACCTGAGCTGAATTCAGCTCAGTTCCATCCATTTGCTGTTCACTGAGGCCTCATCAGAAAGTATTTTGGGAAAACAGTTGCAACAGGGAAACAGAGAAAAGGCAAGAACCTTACAGAGTGATGAATCTAAATTTGAAATTTTGTGGTTCAAATCACAATCAGTATGTATGTAGAACACTGGGATTTGGGATTGTGTCATAATTGATGGAACTATGAACACAGAAAAGATTTTGATTCACCATGCAATACCATATGGAAAGTGTTTGATTGATAATTGATTCATTTTTCAGCAATACAATGATTCCAAAAACGCTGCATGTGCATTAAAAGCATACGCAGATAGAAAAAACAAAGTGGAACACAATCAGCCATGGACTGGCCTCCCCAGAGCACGGACCGCAACATTATTGAAGCAGTTAGGGATCACACTTCAGAACAGTCACAGAACAGTCCTGCATATGTATACAGAATAGAGGCCAAGTTGTCTTAGAAAATATAACCATGTATCTTTAAAAAAAACATGTATAGCATTAAGCATTTATTAAATAGGCTTTCAGTTAAGACTGGAATGCTAACTAGCTTGTCTTTGCAATGAAATCTAGTCTGTGTAAGATTTGCAGCATTTTAACCTACGTAGTTAACCAACCGCTCAGTGTGTTGCCATGATACTGCACTATATCTCTTGCCATCTTTCCCTTTATTTCCTCAGTTCAGGGAGGACACTCGTGTCGAGTGACTCTCAGATGCCTCCACCCGAGGTCTGAAGGACAGGCAAACATTATGTAATGTCACTGTACAAACAGCACTCTACTGTAAAAGAGCATTCACCTGCATCGCACATACACAGATACGCACAGATTACACAGATTTAGTCAGGCATCTATCCACATGTTCCTTTAAAAACAGTAAATAGGTGAAATGTCACCTAAAACCCTCAAATCTTGCTATACTTAGTTTCAGTAAATTTCCCCTGTAGTGCTTATCACATGAGTCCAAACTTTATATGACTGTGTCCCATTTCTGGCCCTCTCCCCTTCATGCAACTAATCTGTGTGACTATCCAACATTAAAAAAAATACATTAAAAAAAGAAAAAATTTGTTTCAGCTAAAGATATTCTGCAGGTTATTGACATTTAAGGGGATGGATCAGTGCACCTTTGCATATAGGCCTGCAATCTGGCCTGATGCCTTTGTGCACCAGGCCAGATTGAAAGAATCGTGGGTGTTTGTACACGTGTGACACAAACAGACAGATAGACACACAGACAGCCCGTCTGTCTGTTCTCACAGTCCTGCTTTTTCTTTTTTTGGCAGGAGATGTTGGGTCGGTATCAGCTCAGGCAGCAAAACAAGCTCACCATCTATAAACTCTCTGTGATCATAAGATACACTTGGCACATCTCTCCGTGTAACACACACTCTCAGGACATTGTGTATCTGTGCATGCACATTCTGAATATTCTGCATAGCCAGGCTGTGCTAATGTGCAGTTGCATGTCTGTTAGCACATTACATGAGAGTATGCCTGCACACTGGGGTTTCACTGTGTTAGTGCCCGTCTGTGCCTCATTTGCAAGCACTATCATTGCATCTGAGAGATACAGGGTGTTTGTGTGTGTAGGTAATTGCAAATCCGTACCTTAGCCTGTCAGCTATTAGCAAATGTCTGAGACACAGCCCAGGGTGGGCCTCTGGAGCGAGAATAAACTGCTTCTGTCCAACAACATGCATACATCACTGTGTGTGCATCTGTTAGTCTAACCAAAGTAGTGCATCGTTTCTGTTTGTGGGCGAGTGATCACACAGGACACATGTGACTGCCTTTTTGTCAGTTGTGTTAAAAGTTTAGATCAGCAACAGGGGTAATACGCAGACACACCTAGACAAAGTTTTCACAAGGAAGTGAAAGCAGATATTCACATGTAGAGAAAGGAAGTGCACAGGATGTAAAACATTTAAATTATGTCTCCTACCACTGACTCTTTTCTCAGTTTCACAATTCAAAGAATTATATATGACACCAAAACCTTAAAATAGGCCAAAGGTCAGCAGTCGTAAACAGAAGCACAGAGAGGAAGAGGGTGGAGATAATAAAACAGTGTTTAATATGGAATTAGCTATATATATATATATATATATATATATATATATATATATATATATATATATATATATATATATATATATATATATATATATATATATATATATATATATATATATATATATATATATATATATATATATATATATATATATATATATATATATATATATATATATATATATATATATATATATATATATATATATATCAATTCACAACGATCCGCTGTCCAAATCTGTCACATCAGTCTTGCCGAAATCCAATAAAACATTAGAACATCACTAAAATTCAGTTTTAAGTTAAATCAGTCTTCAAAGCAAATGTTCTTTTCCACATGATTTTCTCTCAAGACAAGTCAGCGCAGTGCGATATGAGTTGATTTGTGTGGTTTTCCCCACCCAAAACCTTCCAATTGAATTTAATTCATTTCATAAACAGACGCAACAAGAAATTAGATGATTGTGGTGCATTAAACGCAGCTCTACTAAAAGTCAGAGCTACACGAATCAACACAAATAATTAATTTAATAATTTTGGTACTTAACGGACAACTAAGTGTTAGGTATGGCCCAGCTGAGTAAAAGTTGTGTGTTTACTCATAACTGTTATTAAGTGAATATTAAATACAGCTGGAGACAGTATAAAAATAGTCATTTCTACACCACCTGCCATATCAATGCAATTTACATATATAGTAGAAGCATAAGAAGTTCGATTACCAGGCGATTAAATCAGATGTTATTTCTGCTGAGATGTTTGACTGTCTGCTTACCCTGCAGCAAACCCAGATGATGCAGACAGCATGCAGCTCTAATATAGTCCAGTCTGAACAATCTTTATAAATCAAGAAGCATTTGAAGCAATAAGCTGTCTTATTATAGACTCTTTTAAGAAAAGTATTCAGAGTTGATGAACTAACTCACCTTACCCTAACTCGCTCTAAACATTCAAAATGAGCAGTACAGAAGGAAGATCGCCACAAAGATATTTACCATCAGCTGACAGTGACCAGTTTTGGAGGTATTTGCAAAATTTTCTTTAATAAAAGCAACAGTTCAACACTATGAAAATGCTCCACTACAATCCTGAACACAATTCATTAAAATGTGTGAGCATTATGTGGCTTTTTTAAAAAGTAAAATATCAAAATTAAAAGTAACTATTTTACAGAAAAAAGTCCACATACAGTGTTTTATGGCAATGTATAATGCTCGTGTATTAATATTGCACATGCACCACTGTGCTGCATTTTAAAGAGCAGGCGTGAGCCATGTCATGAAGACTTTATGCTGAGAAAGAGCTCTAAAGAGGTGGAGAGCGTTGCTGGAGAAGTACAGAGAAATTCAGGAGGAACTGCACTGACTCTTTGTGGCTTTAGAAAAAGTATATCATAGGGTGGCAAAAGAGGAACTGTGGTACTGCATGAGAAAGTCAGAAGTGGCAGAGAAGTATATGAGGGTTGTGCATGAGACAGCAAGACAATGTGGGGAGGTGTGAGGTTGAAATGACAGATGAGGTCAAAGTGAGGGTAGAATCAAATCAGGCATTGGTTTCTTGTCTTCTTGGCTTCTTCTTCTTCAGGGAGCAAGTGGAAGAGACCCTGAATAGGTGGAGTTATGCTCTGGAGAGAAGAGTGAAGGTCAGTAGAAGCGAGACAGAATAAATGTGTGTGAATGAGAGACAGAGGTGTAACAGTGGAGATAGAAGGAGCAAGGCCAATGGACAGTGCACAAGAGAGGCGAAGAAGACAGTGGAGATGGGTGGAGTGTGTGGAGACTAGTGTCAGGGGTGATATGTGACAGAGCAGCAAGAGTAAAAGGCAAGGTTCACAAGATAGTAGTGGGACCTGCTATGAAGTGTGAAAACAGTGGCCCTGAGAAAAAGACAGGAGGCAGAGCTGGCGTTAAAGATGGCAGAATTTAGCTCTGGACAAGATCAGAAGTGAGTACATCAGAGGGAGACAAACTTTGGAAGGAAAGGCTGAGATGGTTTGGATATGTGCACAGGGGGGTTGTGGACAAGGGATGATGAATAGCAGGCAGAAGGAAAAGAAAGTGTTGCTTTTTACTGCTGTAGAACTCTTTTTAAATAATTAGATTTGTTCTCTTATGTGCTCATCTGGAAGTGCTCGATAGAGCTTTCACATCAAACCCACCATGGTAAGAGTTGATAGTCCTCCCTCATCTCTTTTCTGTGAAAGAAGGTGAGCGCTAAGCATTATTAAAAGTTACTTCACACAACACAATAACTTTTCACTATCAGACATGCTGATAAAGGTAATTAGTAAGAGACATCTTACCTGTTGAGATAATAAAAGTTTAAGCGGAAGTTGGCTAAAAATAAGCAAAGGAATAGTTGACCTGGTTTTGCTAGCTGTTAGCATAGTTAGCAGGCTGCCTGATGTGCTTGTATTTATGCAGCTGGAGTTTGTAACTCCAGTCTCCTGCAGCAGGGTTTTGTGTGAGTAGGCGCAATCTGTCAAGAGCTGCTCCTAGCATCTTTGAAATAAAACTTCAATGGTCTTTATCTGAATAATTATATTGGCTCGACCGATGCTACAAATACACAAATGACAGGTAGGAACGAAAGAAATTTCATTTTCCCTCTTAGACGTCAGTGTTCCATCAAAATGATGTTAAGTTTTTATTTTAAAAATAAAAATCTTTTGAAACTGTTGCTTTATAGATTAACCTTATTTTATGAAATAAAATAAAAGTACATATATGTTATGTACCATATATACCATACGCTGTATATAAATGATCAACATGCTGTTTATTCCTCAAAGTACAGCTAATGAATTGATGCCTGGAATCTGGATTTTTTCCAGCAGTGGAAACTTGTCTGTTAGCTAAAGTAAGACTATTGATGTTTCATTTGTGATGTCATGTACACAGTGCTTGAGACTTGGGTCTGGACTTGGAGGAGCTTGAAGATATGGTCCTCCATACTGGATGTTATACCGGTTGTAAGTAAACATGTATTCCCTGACTGCTTGGCAGTGGCTTGTGGAGGTTGCTAGCTGTCATTGGGTTAAATTTGTTGCACTGTCATGCCTCCAAAATGCCAGAAAAAGCATTTTGGGGTTAGTGAGGCAAGCGTGGTGGCCTGTTAGTGACCAAAGAGAGCACAAGGAGGTTTTAGCTACAGCACCATCTAGAGCAGCAACGAACACCAACCACTTGCCAACCAGTCTGAGAATGCACATTTTTCCCTTGCAACTGGTGACTGTATCACATCCAAGATGGTGGACAACTCTTGAGAAATATACATATGCTGTCATGAGAGAAACCTCTATTGGAAATCGAGACTCCGACTTGCCTCGTTTTGTGAAATGCGGTTCTAGATACCAAGATGGTGATGACAAAAAGCTTGGTGTAACACTTCACACTGGGACTTAACAAACAGATGGCTACACTCATGTTTTACGTGCCGACTGTGGTGGCTGTGTGCAAAAACATACATAAACATAAGGCACTCTTACCCAAACATTTTGAGCTCAGTTGCATTCAACAAATTAGTATCTAAGGTAATCGTGACACCAACATTTTGGACATGCACCAAAAAAAGGATGCCTCCACACGCTAATCTTAAAAAACCTAAATTGGAAACGGGTCAAACTTCACAAACACACTTGGACACATCCACAGTTTGTTTTCATGTGTGAGGGGAAAGACGTGTGTATGAGTGCTTTGAGGCAGCAAAGCTGATTGTATTTCCTCTCCAGCAGCTGATACTGTAGCTGCTGTGACCAGCTGCAGCTGTTACTGTGTGTCACATGCACCCACACACACATGCACTCACGCCAAACTCACAGCACACAACCCACCCCACCTGCATGTACCCTTTAACTTGAATGCATATGTGACAGCGGAGTCTTCATGAATAACCTGGATGACTGAATAAGCACAAAAAGCTCCTGTCTCAGGGTTTAGTTTAAAAGGATAAAGGTGCAGCCAGTGAAAATCACATTTCCTCAATGTCATTTTACTGGTCAGCCTAAGAGGATTTGGAGGAAGCATTTTCCTTGAATATTCCACAGTTGTGGAAATTTCTTGTATAATATTTTAGACATGCTTGGTCAACAACATGTAACAGAGTTGTTTTCTCCACTGGCTACTTGAAAAGCATCATTGTTTCAGCGAGTGCTAAGGCTAAGACAAAGCTAGGAAGGACCGGATTAGCAGTGTTTGTATTTATTTGATCTAAAGAATAAATACAGTGACATTAAAATACACTTAGATTCCCCATAGCCTGTAACTGAGAAAATAACTGCGTGCTAACGGCACATCATTCGTCAACTTGTATGAACAAGTTTCACACATGCATCCACACATTCGTACAGACAAAACAGGCTGTATCATTTTATATATATATAATTTTGTGTATTAATCTATACAGCAACGAGATGACATTCACCTGACTTTGATGGAGGTAGGAAGTAGAAATCTTTCCTCTGGTTATCTTTCAGTTTTGATAAGTCAAATTTCAGATTTTTCTCAAGTCCCAAATTGGGACACTGAGGCAGCTTTCTTTCTTAGTTACTTACTGTAGCCTCATGTTTTGGTGCTTTATTGTAAGGTTCATATGATTCAACTGGATATGATTAAAAAATCTTCCTACCCATATGGAAAAGAAATAGTAAAAACTTATAAAAGACTTGCATAAGATGTGGCCTACGTCTTATAGTGAATCATATAAGGCTTATATGATTTACTCATGAAAGTGGCCACTTTCTCATTACTTTCATATATTGTTTTAGTAAGTATCCAAAACATACAAGTTTCATTTATATAATTTTTCAAGGGATCTTATATCTGTTTTCACTCTTGTATGCTTTTCATACAAGTTTCACACAAGACAGATACAAACTTTATAAGATTTATATATATCTTTTCCATATGGGTACCCATGTCACTGAAAAAAAAGTTCCTTTAAAAAATAGAAAATGAACGGTAATTTTCAGCCAGTGTGTTATTTGTTTGTTTGTTTGTTTAAGTTTCTGTATGTGGTTAAGAAGTGTGATCTCAAAAGTACAGAAAAAAATCCATAAAATTTAATACTAAAACTATTTTTTATGGTGTAATGTAAAATTTATCAAGTCAGTTTCAGTAAGTTCAGCTATCATCAAAAGGCATACCTCAGTTATTCTACCTGTTTTATTTCCCATAACTTAATGAACTTGAACCCCAATGCAGAAAACAACACCCACCTGAAAGGTAATCCCAATTTCATACACGTAACAGTACATTAAGAAGATTCTGTGGATGTTTATAGCTTTACATTGCAAAAATACTCATTTTCACATACTGTAAACATACTGTACACTGAGACAGATACATGCAGGTGATATTTACAGTAACTGACAATGTTCAAGAGTATTATTTTTTTTAAATCACATAATTATTCGTGCACATAAAAGATGAACAAGAGAGATCATATTCAATCTGACTTGCTCTGCTTCGTATTTGGGCAAATTTATTATCATCACTTTGAATTTGGGAAATGGTGAAAGAAAGACTAATCCAAACAAATTTTTTGTTTCTGCAAAGCTTCTGCTGAGAGCAATGTATAAAGTAAGCACTTAAAATATGCGTAACCTGATCGGTATGTTTTTACAGGGAGTGTAACAGACAATGTTATTGAACCAGATCCAACTACATAAAAAAAGATCTCCCAGCTCTTCTGACAGAGTGCACCGTTCGTACTTATAACAGAGCAAAAGCAGATAGGATAAAAGGAAAGCGTGGGTTCATGGGGTTGTTGGTGGAGGGACAGAGTGGGGGATATAGTTTAAGGGAATACGTGATGAAAAGAAGCCAACACATGGGGAGGACACTCATGACAGTCACAAGTTTGGGTCTCACATGTTTATCTGATACACAATTATACACCACCAAATAACTACGGACCAGTTGTGAGTTTTGTTAGAAGGAATGAAGAAAACAGGCAAACTGTGAGCCTTAAAATATACTCCCTGTTTCAAATAAAACCTTTGGCCACTGGGCAAACATGTCGTTTCTTATCTCAGTTCTGTTGGGTTCCGGTTCATGGAGAGTTTATCTTGATATTATACTTAAACTTTGGTTTCTGAGAAAAAAAAGTTTATCTTAACTGCAAATATTATTTATATTTCACATTTAATCCTTTGTGGAACAATGTAAGAAACCACTGTTTTTGACTTAAAAGGCTCCATTACTGTGGCAGCTTTTCAAAACAGGTAGTCCTCATCTGGTATTTTGATGGTATTTTGCAAGAACACATTATGTTCTGACAAAACACTTTTACTTATTCTAAAATTGATTTTTACCCTTCAGCTGTATAAGCCTGATTGAGTATTGTCTGGTGTGTGGGCGGGCAAGGTAGACACTCAGGTTTGTGATGGCGATAACTCGAGAACGAGACAACGCGGGATATTCAAATTGATGAGAGGTGTGTCTACTAAAAATCTTGAACGAGTCAGAATCTCAGTGACCTCAAGGTCAGAGGTCAAGTTTTCAGGAAATCTTGTGAATGAGATAACTCGAGAACAAGGCGACGTAGGGTTTTGACATTGACTCTTAAATAAATATTAGCCTTGGGAGGTGTAGGGGTACATCTACTGATGCGAATCTTATTCATCCCACCTGATAACTCAGGGGGCTGTTAATGATCAACTGTAGCTGAAAGTCCAAACGTTTAAGTCTTTAATGTTCTGACTCTAAGTCCTCTTCCTGCTCAACATTCTCAAATGTTACTGCACCTAGAGAGCATTCAGTGCTCTCCAGTACATTCTAATGCTGCTGTGCTGCACTCTTATTATGAGGACAATGATCTTTTTGACAATGTGCAGTGATTTGAAGCAGCAACCTTCTCGCCAACGGCTCACTCCTCTTCTTTTTTTAAGCAACAGGTAATCTCATGACTTTAGTCGAGGAACATTTTGGAATGAAGTAGCATGCATGATATCTTAGTACTCTTAAAACATGTATTATTTGCTACCAATATCATACCTGTAGTAATTCCAATTTGAGGAAGCTGATAATGTTTGATGTTGTGAGGTGTTTTTCATGGCGCTGCTTTGCAAACTTTTCCTGTGTTTATAGCTCCTGAACCAAAAAACTGCCCTTTTGATGCTAAATAAGCTACAGCATGATGCCTTTATGATCGACACAAACATCATACCTGTTTGAAAGGAGACACTGCTGAATATGGTTTGCCCATGTAGCTGCCTTCTTGATTCACGCCATTATGAGGAAAAATCGGACCCTGGATCATAAATAAAATCTCAGTAACGCTGACAACGTGGCCTCATAAAAGACCAAAAGGTTGGGTTACTGTAGTCTCAAACACAAACATTATTAACTTCAACAAATTGGTGCTTACTGCACACACAATGGGAATCCTAATGCTCTAATTGGTCAAGCTATTGAACTCAGACTGTCCTTACAGCTCCAGGTGGCAGAACGGTTTGCCTGCCCGTTGGTCAAGGATCCCGGAGCTACATCTAAAACTTGCTCAGAGCAAGACGATGGAGGAGCCAGATTCAGTGAGCTGCCTTGAATTGAACTCTCCACACTGCCCTTCCATCTAGAATGCTGAATGTCAAGTTCTGTAACATCAGTAAGAGCTGAGTTCCCATTCAGCCTTTGTGGGAGATTGGGATAACCGCTGTTCTCGCTGCATAGTCCCAATAGTCTCCTTATGCTCCACTGTCTTCCCCTACTCCTCAAACAGAGTATCTCCTGGAAGGCGTGCCTGAAATCGGGGCTGCGACAGTAGATGAGAGGGTTGAAGGCTGAGTTGGAATATCCAAGCCAATTGAGGAGTCTAAAGGGTACCTCAATGTTGTCCAGGCTGAGTATGTTTCTGAGGATGTTGAGGATGAAGAATGGTAGCCAACACAGTGTGAAAGTTCCCATGATGATACCCAGAGTTTTTACAGCTTTATGCTCTTTAAGAGAAAACTTAAGACGCTTTGTGGCGGAATGTTTTCCATCCCCTTTGTCTGTCCTCAATCTGCTCTCTTTCCCCTTTTCTTCTTTACCAGTGTCTATACTTGGGTTCTGCATATTTAGACTATCGTCTCCTGCTTCTTCTCCCACCTCAGTTCCTGTCCTGCGTTGATTTAATGCAGGGCTATCATCAGGATAAGCAAACTGTGAAGTGCAATGCAAGTTATACATATGTCTTTCCCTTCCTCGGATCTTCTCCAGCTGTTTCTGAGCCTCCTGGAACACGCGGGTGTACAGGAAAATCATCACCACCAGTGGCAGGTAGAAGGATACAATTGAAGAAGTCACTGCGTATGCCGTATTCGTGTTGAACTCACAGCAGTTTTCATCTTCCAGACAGTCGAGAGCTTTGTCATCACCTGACACCGACCACCTCAGACATATGGGTACGAAGGAGATGAAGGAGGCCACCACCCAAACTGCAAGCACCACTGCAAAAGCTCGACCCCTGGTTATCAGCAGGAGACAAAAGAGTGCGCAGAGAAGTGAAGAACGTTGCAAACAGTAGACGTGAGTGACAACACAGAGATAATTTCTTACTTAAATATTACGTTGGTTGTCCAAAAATTTAAAAGAGCTCTAAAAGCAACATAATAGCCACGACTACATTCTAAATTAACTACAGCTAAGCCCAGGATCTAGCTCAGGCAGGTAACATGAGCTGCACTGTGTCATGCAGAGATAACATGCCTCATTCTTCTCATTCTCCCCATGTCATATGCCAAATACACTCTTTCAGTTTGGTGGTCTACTTAAGCTTCCGTTTAAATTTTATATGTAACGTATTTGTGGGTAATTATGAGTCTGGTTAACTATATTCTGCTAAATATGTCCTTTGATTCATTCAGATTTAAAATGGCTAATCGCTAAGATAATGACTTTTCTTCTTTACTGTTACCTACATTATGTATTAATTTGATGAATTTGAGTCAGATATAATAATGGTAAAAAAAAAAAAAAAAGAAGTACGACATCTATAATTTCTAAGGTTTTACATATCAGGATTAATTTTTTTAAATATTGTCTAGTCTTTATCATCATGTAAAATGAGGTAAATATAACTTGAGATGAACAACAACACATGACACGTTGCACTGTGTCATTATTTCTGCAATAAAAACAAAGCTAATATGTGGAAGCAGTCTGTAAAAAAACCCCTTGACTTATTCGCTTGCAGAACAACCTTGAGCAGCAATAACTTGAAATAGTCTTTCTCTGTGTGACTTTATCCGTCTCTCACATCATTGTGGGGGAATTATGACTCATTCTTCTTTACAGAGGTGTTTCCGTTCATCAGTGTGAGCAGGTTTTCATTTACTCAAAGCTCTCTTAAGGTCTTAAGCTCTCTTACACACAGAATTTCAATCAGCTAGAAGTCTGGACATCAACTGGATCTGACTGAGTTAGAACATCCTTTCTTTTTGAGTCATTCTGCTGAAGATTGCCTGCTGTGCTTGTGATCATTGTCGTGTTGCATGATCGAATTTGACCTCAAATCTGACTCTAGAATACTTTGGTACACAGAGTTCATGATCGACTCACTGACTGCAAGGTGAAAAAAGTGGGCTTGAGAGTTTGCATGAGGTGCTTGTGTTAATATGCTGTGTTTGGCTTTCACCAAATGTGGCGCTGTGCAATATAGCCAAAAATCTCCACTTTGGTTTCATGTGTCCAAAGCACTTTGTTCCAGAAGTCTTGTGGTTTGTTCAAATGCGACTTTGCAAACCGAAGCTGTGCTGCTATGTTCTTATTCAAGAGAAGAGGCTTTCCCCTGGCAACTCGGCCAAAACAAGCCATGCTTGTTCAGTCTTTTTTTAATTGTACCATCACGAACTTCAACATTTAACACGCTAACTGAGGCCTGCAGAGTCTGAGATGTAGCTCTTGGGTATTTTGCAGTTTCTTTGAGCACTGCACGGTCCGACAGGAGGAATTTGCTGAGGAGTCGACTCATTGGAAGATTGGCAGCTGTCTCAGTGCAGAATGATGGATTTCAAATTGTTTAAAATAACCCCATCCGTAAAATCACTGCTGATGTTTTTTCTTCTTCGCATTGTGTTATAACACACCTGAATGTTCCAGACCAGCGAACTGCCAAAACGTCTGTTTTTATAGAGGTGCTTACACTTTTAATGAAGTGCATTTGATTAGCAGCACCTGGCTGCTACTTACCCTGTTAATTCCAATGGAAGCAGTAAGGAAGTATTCAGTTTTTCACACGCTGCTTCTGCGATCAGGCATTAATTTTGTATAATAAATAGTCACACAGTGTAATACGTCCAACGTGTCGTTGTTCATTTAAAGTTTTATTTAACTAATTTTAAGACCTGCTAAGGATTGTTTTAATGTTAACATATCTTCTTTTTACCACGACTGTATTTGAGAATCAGAATATCTTTATTGTCATTGTAACAAGTACAATAAAATCAAGTGCTGTGCCTGTGGCATTGAAGAGAACAACAATAAATATTAGCAAGAATAAATATGACTTTGAAGGAAGTAACCCCAAATGTCCAGCCTCAAGCGAAAAGTCAGGGGTACTGAAAGCTCACGTCTTTGAAACTCTACACCTCTGGATTTTTTTTTCAATCTTCAATGCAATTTGCACTCCCTAGCTGACTCTAACCCAGACTTTGCACAGGGGTACAAAAGGGAACATCAAAATTTTCACGAGTTTAGCCGCACTCCTCAACATCCATAAGCAGACTTTGATGTGTGCAAAAAGTAGAGTTTCCTTTTTTAAGTTGCATAAAGTTAAATTATTTAACCTTTATTAAAGTTTTATAGAAACAACTCTTCAGAGAGGAGGTTATAGCCACACTACAAGGAAAACTGTCACTAGTGCCCTGATTAAAAGTCTCATATTTTCCAGTATGTTGCACCTCTGGTTATACCGCAACAAGTGTCAACAGGGTTTGCCTTCAACAGGAGACAGAAAGCACCTGATGTGACATCACTGGTTGGGTTTAACTAAGTGTGCAACATCTTGGAAAGTTTGAAAATGTAGAGATTTTTGCAGTAGCAGCTTGATCTAACCTCATACTACATACTAGCCAAGCTACATCTCTTTTGTACCTGGTGAGCAGTGTTGGGTAGCGGAGCGGCGAGGTGATGGCAAGGTAGCGGTCCAGAGCGATCACACAAAGCGTTTCGATGCTGGCAGTCACGCACAGCACATCGGTCGCTGTCCAGAAATCACACATGCCATTTCCGAACTGCCAGACTCCCCGCAGGATGTGGGTAGAGCCAAAGGGGACCACAACCACACCCATGATGAGGTCAGCAACAGCCAGTGAAGCAATGAAAAGATTGGTGACAGTCTGGAGCCGCTGAAACCGCAGGATGGCGGTAATCACCAACACGTTTCCTGTGTAGAAGAAAGCAAACTGTATTCGAAACTATAAACTGGATCAATTGTAAAAGCGCATTTCAAACACAAGCTGTCCTCTGATTGAACCGAAAGAGTCACAGCTTACCGAAAACTATAGCCAGGACCAGAATGGCCATAGCAACACCAAGCAACACGAGTTCTGCATCACTGTACTCTGGTCTAGAAGAATTGAAGACCTGGGTGATGTTACTGTCCTGTGAATGGTTAGTCTGTGCTAACACAGTACTCACACCTCCCATGATCTGCAGAGAAAACACAAAAAACACAGCTTGGTCACGAAAGGTAAAGACACATCAACTGATTGTTTTGCATGCATGATCACTTTAGTAGGGAAGATGTTTAAAAGGTATACAAGAGATTGGACAGCTTGTATTTGTTCCTTTGTTTGCCTCTGTGTTTGTCATGCTTTTAGCAGTTTGTGCAGCAGCTTACGGGATTTGTATTTTTTTGGTGTAGCCTCAGTCCACAGGATCAGCATTTGGCTGCAGCTAGTCCACACACACTTCCTAGTGGGGTGTTATCTGCTCAGGCTTTGATACTTTTTGAATAAGATTACAAGTGACCCTTTGATCTGTTTGGCATTCTTTAACAAATAAGGGTATTACTTTTTTTTTACACCATTAATGCCATTAAAACAAAAAAGCAAATGCCAGTGCTGGTAAAAGCGAGAGGGTGGTTCCTGCAACACGTGTAAATGAAGACACTAAATGCCCTTGTTATGTAATAGTGCTTACATAAGTAAATGCACAGACAGATGAGTGTGCTCCTAATGTGCCATTAACACACACAGGTGTATATTTAAGCTGTTTGTATACCAACAGATCATTCTTTCTGCCAGAATGATCAAAGAATGTAAAGATATCAAACTTTGAGCAGTATATGATGAAAAATAGCTTTCACAGAAGTCTGTGCATGAGAGCTAGCCTGCTTTCTATCTTATAGAAACAAACAAACTGTGTATATGTGTTCACAGAGGAAGTTATATGTTCCTCTGTATTGTCATGCTTTAAACTTATCCTCCCCAGTGACAACATATGTCCTGTGATATGATGTCATGTATCAGCATCTAACTTCATGTTTTTCTTACCTTGTGTTGCCATAACCTAATAACATAGCATAATTTTTTAGTTTTTTTTTTTTTTTTTTTTAACTGATACTGAATACTGCAGTGACAGAAAACAGGAGAAAAGTGAGCAGCAAAAGTTTACAGGAAATAAAAGTCCTTGTCCAAACCACTAGGCCATCAGGACTTCCTCTACACACTAATCTTAGTGCCATGGTACAGAGTGTACACTTTCGTTTCAGGGTGTTACTAAGCACAAATAACTGATGCTGAGGAAGAGCAAGGCTTGTGAAATACTATATAGGCTCCAGGAGCCCGTATACTGGTGTTTGCAAAGGAGCAGTGCACAGTAGAGCAACAACAGGCAGCTTAAATAAATAATCCCCACATTGCTACGATGCTTTATAGATATATTCCAGTGATACATTAAATAATACATAAAAATAAAGTTTTGGCATCAGTTGCACTTATTCCTCAATGTTATTTCTAGTCATGTTCCAGCATAAATAATAATAATAAAAACAAGACGTCTGTTTTTTGGGGGCTGAACATAAATGCTCTTCCACAGCAGCCGTCTAACTGACAGTAGACACATGGCGATCCTTGTTTGCGCTTCTGATGTAGATCCCTGTCGGGGGATGGTAAGTTGTATAAGTCATCCTGTCTGGACAGTCCATGAGTAGTAGACAGATATTAAATGTCTACTACTTATTGACTGTTTGCCCTTCACAGGTGGCATTTGACTTATTTTTGCTTTTCTCCAAAATGTGCAATTAAGAGAAGAACACATCTATGTCTTAATGCTAATCGTAAGGCTGCTTGGCCAACTGGATCTTCTGTGTGCATTTGCACTTAGATGCATGTGAATGTTGGCTTTATTCCAATGCAGTCCAAACACTCACAACATATGTTAATTGGCAGCAGTAAAGAGGTGCATTGATTCATGAGTGTTTACCCAGTTCTCTCATGGTCAATGAGCAAAGTGTTGAATTTTGGGATGCTTTTTAAATGTCTGGGTGGACCGTCGGGCGATTGTTGTTTTTATGACAATCATCCTGTAAGTGGGATAATCGTCTAAACATGAAAGTTAAACGGTGTCATTACTTAGCAAGTGCGAGGCACCACACATTAATTTGGAGAGCAGGTATGCTGTCAATCATGCCGTCTGCATCCACAGCAGCGTGTTTGTGCGAACATTCGTCATCGCTTGGAAAACGTCCCTAAGTCAGCACATTAACATTTTAGTAAATACGAACTAGAAGTGCCGAGAAAATGATGGATCTGCTGGAAAGGTAAGTGCAGACTCCTTTTAAAATGAACATTTTCATTATTCATGCTTTGAAATGACTTCTGTTATATAATAATGTGTGTGATTGTGCACTACACACACAAAAATCAGACTTTCATGTACTTGTTAATTCATTTATGTTTACATGATGTGACAGTCGCTGTTGTTTTTCTCACAACACCAGTCACTTACCCTGTTACTCTTTGCCCTAATGACCCCTGTACTACCCCTGCAGAGGGGATCAGTACTCCAGGAGGTGGTTGCACACATTAATACCAAGTCAAACTTGCAAAACAGACTCCAGTCGCCTCCCTAACCAAAACTGTTTAAACAGCCGAGACCGAATCAAACACAAAAGATTTACTGAGACGTAAAACTCCCAATATTTAGGCTTAGGGAGCATGGCGATAGTAAGTACACTGAGCACTTAACACACAAAAGCGCTTGCACAAATATAACCATGAAGCTGCAAGTGTGTGGAAAATACACAGAGAGAGAGAACACCCAGCTTTTGTTGTCGTCGGTAAAATAAAGAGATGACGGTAGAGCAAACTGTGAAAAGGACACATGCTTTAATAGGAAAAGATAAACAAGTTTCCCTCCTGATATCATAATAACAGGAAGAAAAGGAAGAAAATCAATTATATCTGTAGGTTTTGTCAAACAATTTAAACAGTAAATGTATTATATGATAGGTAATCTTCAAATCTCCCATGATGTCAGAGTTAGGTGCACATATTTTAAACAATGTCATCATCAAATAGTCTTGTAAAACTAGAGCAACTTGAAGATTCTTTATCTGCACTGATCCCTTAGCATTTACTTTAAATCTATATTAATTTCACTGCTTTGATAAGTCCAAAAAAATCACAGAGTGGTGCATGCACCCGTGACAAATAGGTTGCCTGCAAGATTTGCACTTTGTAAAACACACTTTTATTTTCAGTTGTTCTTTAATTGTTACCTCCAGACTTTGTCCTCTTCTTCAGTCCAGTGTTTTCATACTCCAGAAGCTTTTAAATCCACCACACAAAGATTCATAATAAAGTGTCTGCCAGCAGCTTTTTCTTCATTTTTTGCTGAGTTGTTAATTTCAGGAGTTGGTGTGTGACTGACATGCACAGACACACACACACGCACACGCACTCACACGCTCTGTCTCGCTCCCTTCTGTTCCCACACATGTATAAACACTTTCAGGTCTCAAGCACACTTGCCCCTTTGAAGCAGCTGAGTCTGTCAGCCTTTTTATAAGCAAGCCACGATGACATCACAGCAGGATAGTAGCCTATCAGAGGACAAGGAATGGCTTTTGGTGTATATCATATGTCTGCAGTGCACTGACAGCCGGACAGCACCCAGTGCTCTCTGGGAAACCTTAGGTTTTTAACATTTATTTATTCAGGGCAGCTTTTCTGAGCTTCTTTTCAGCACCACCCTCCTCACATTCTCACATAGGAGGTGCCAAACAAAACCACAGACTTCTGTATTTGGCTGCTGTTTAGCTGTACTTCTGCACCACAGCAGTGCAAAACATAACAGCAACACTATTCAAACTGAATATGGCGTTATACTGTATTCCCAGTATATTCAGTGGTACAAGTTTTACCTGTTGCTTTCTGAGATTATGAGGATATGATAAGAATCACTTTGCATGCTCAGACAGAAAGTCAAGGCTAAACATCCATTCACCAGTCTCTGGTAAACCTTAAATTAGAGTGTTTCTTTGTTCCAAACTGCAGGGCTGATTTTAATATTTATAATTTTATATTAAAATGTTTAATACAATGTGGACTATATGAAGTCTCATTAAAACAAACTTAGAGGCAGTGGATGTGGGAAACAAAGCGTTTTAAATATGTAATTTTGAATTTTCTGAAAGACATGAATTCATGAGTTATTTCCTTGATTTCTCTACCACTACACAGTCCTGTGAAAAACTAAGTGCACATCTTGATTCAGTAGCTTGTAGAATGACTTTATCCATCTTTCATATGCTTGTGGGAAGTTTTGGCACACTCTTCATTGCACTGTTGGCTCACTTCATTGAGCTTTCGTTTACACCACAAGGTCCCCAGATGATGTGGCTGCAAAGTATCACTACCTCTCCACCACCATGGTTTGAGGTGCAGAAATACTGGGTTTGGTTTTGCCAAACGGGGTGCTGTGAAATATAGCCAAAGATCTTCACTTTCATATGTGCTAAGGACACTTTAACCACGCTGCCATGTTCTTTTTAGAGGCAGGAGGCTTTCTCCTGGCTGCCCTTCCAATTAATCCAGGTTTGTTACGTCTTTTTCTAATTGTGTTTTAACTTTTAACATGCTTCCTGAGGCCTGTGAGGTTTGAAATGTAGCGCTTGTTTTGTTGTTGGTGGGGTTTTTTTATTTCCCTGAACATTGCATGGTCCCAGCAAATTCACCTTGAGGGGATGTATGTAGGGATGCCAGTTGTGTGTTACCACACACTGAACGCTCCAGACCATCAAACTGCCAAAATCTCAGTGTTTATAGAGGTGCTCACACTTGCTGATGATCAATGAATCAAACAGATTTCATTAGCAGCACTTGGCTGCCACTTACCAACTTAATTCATAAGGAAGCACTGAGGGTGTACTTACTTTTTCACTGGGCTGCATACAGTTGAACTGTAGTCACAATGAAAACTACCCTCAATAGAACATGTCTGTGAAGGTTCTCAGTCATCCAGGTCATCGTAGTCAAAGGAGTTTGCAAAGAAAAGCGTCTGGACTTCTTTAAGTTCCTTGAAGACGTTTCACCTCTCATCCGAGAAGCTTCTTCAGTTCTAAGGTCAAATGGCCGAGAGTCCCAGATTTAAACCCAGTGGGAGTATCCCCCAAGGAGGGACAAAGGACCCCTGGTGATCCTCTAATCACATGCGCCAAGGTGTGAAAGTGGGTGTGGGACCTAATCAGCCAGGGTTTCGGGTGAGCTCATTGTGAAACCTGGCCCCACCTTGTCATGTGAATTCCTGAGGTCAGATGGCCCAGGATGTGAGTGGGCGTAAAAGGCGTCTGGGAGGGAACTCAAAACTGGATTATAGATGGCAGACAGTTGGTGTCGTAAACCACCGCCTCTGTTCAAAGATGGTCGCTCACAGTGGACATAGATGGCCTCTTTCACTCCTCTTTCAAACCATCTGTCCTCTCTGTCCAAAATGTGAACATTGGCATCCTCGAAAGAGTGACCTTTATCCTTAAGATGCAGGTGGACTGCTGAGTCTTGTCCTGTGGAGGTGGCTCTTCTATGTTGTGCCATGCGCTTGTGAAGTGGCTGTTTGGTCTCGCCAATGTAGAGGTCCGGGCATTCCTCGCTGCACTGTACAGCATACACCACGTTGTTCAGTCTGTGTTTTGGAGTTTTGTCTTTCGGGTGAACCAGTTTGTGTCTGAGTGTGTTGCTGGGTCTGAAGTACACTGGGATGTCGTGCTTGGAGAAAACTCTCCTGAGTTTCTCTGATACACCGCTACATAGGGGATGACAATGTTGTTGCGTCTGTCTTTCTTATCCTCCCTCGCTGGTGTCTGATCTTCTTTTCTGTGCCTCTTTGCTGACTTTATGAACGCCCAGTTCGGATAACCACATGTTTTGAGTGCTTCCTTTACATGTGTGTGTTCCTTCTTTTTCCTTCAGGCTTAGAGGGAACATGTTCTGCCCGGTGGTGTAGGCTCCTAATTACTCCAAGTTTGTGTTCCAGAGGGTGATGGGAGTCAAAGAGGAGGTACTGGTCCGTGTGTGTGGGCTTCCGGTAAATTTCAATGTTGAGGTTGCCATTCTCTTCAATGTGCACAGCGCAGTCCAGGAAAGGCAAACAGTTATCCTTTGTGTCTTCCCTGGTGAACTTGATGTTTTTATCCACGGCGTTAATGTGCGCAGTGAAGGATTCCACTACGGCGGTGGTTTACGACACCAACTGTCTGCCATCTATAATCCAGTTTTGAGTTCCCTCCCCAGACGCCTTTACGCCATTTGACCTTAGAACTGAAGAAGCTTCTCGGATGAGAGGTGAAACGTCTTCAAGCAACTTAAAGAAGTCCAGACGCTTTTCTTTGCAAACTCCTTTGACCTCAATAGAACATGAACTTTGCTGCTTCATGTTTGTGCATCAGTGTTTCTCATTTCACTGAGCCATCACGGCACAGACAAGTCACCACTGGTCGCATATAAACAAAACACTGCGATTACTCTTTTGTCAAAAAACATATTTTTTTTAAAAACTTTCAAGGCAAGTCTCCATATGTTTGCAAAGCTGTTGATGTGATCTGTGATCTCTAGTAATGATAAATACAGTGTACATACAAAATAATAATCCAACCCAGTGTGCAAGGTCGTGAACGCCTCTGATGCAACCAGTGGTAGTGTCAGTAATCATACCCAACCAAATATTAGGCCACTAAAATGTTTTGGAAAAAGGTTTAGTTGATGGGCTACCTCGTAGAGATCCACCCAACTGAGTTATGACAAGTCCAATCCTGCACCTTCCATCATGCTACCTTGTGTGCTTACTCAGTTAAGACTCTTAGTGTGTTCCAGATGAAGTTGGAAGTCAGAACTGATCAGTCAAAATTTTCATCTGCTTTCAGCTGCTTTCATCTTTCTCTAATTTTTTCTTGCTTATCTGACTTTACCACTGGAACACCCTCCGACATCTGACTTCTGAGGTAAACGGACCCGGTGGCATCTGGCGTTAACCAAAACGGGTAGAATGAACTCCACTGAAGCTGCAAATGAAGGTCTTCTGTCTTCCCTGAACCTTATATCTCAAGGAGGTGATGCGTGCAACAGGAAGCAGCTAAAGGTTCCCACACACCACAGAATGTACCCAGCAAGGCTTTCATGTAGAGAATTTCTCATACTTGATCACCACAAGCCGTCATTTTATATGCTCATGATGACCTACATGTCGTGAACAATAGACTCCCACATATGAGGCGCATTGAAACCACTCAGATGTGAACCAGTTAGATAAAAGATGCTTCCGCAGGCTGATTGAGCAACACCGTCTCAAAATTGCAAAGTGGCTTAGCTCTGTCTGATAATATATATACATATTGCTTCTTCAAAGCAATTATATCATCTAAAAATATACACCACTGATGGGTAATGTTTTGTTATGTTTTTAGGGCAGTACTTTTTTTTGTCAGCCCATTTAGACTTTTAGCTGTATATGAAAAGCAAGAAACACACTGCTGTGAGCAGCTGTGAGCAACATGAGCACTCGCTTCTTCCCTTTTTTATGGCCTCTTTTGGAGCATGTCTGTCAGAGAGCCCAGAGCAACATCTTCTTGTCCAAACGTACTGGTAGAAGATAAAGCTGAACATTTGATCAGCATGATTGAAATTCAGGATCTTAGTCAGTTATGCTCCGACCACCCTACGGTCTGTACTGCAGAAGACAACAATCACCCCTTGCGTGCAAATGAAAGCTATCATAAAGCTGAGCCTGCACTCAGTTCATTTGAAGGTTTACATGCTTTAAAGAGGAAACCACAGCTGGTACCAGTGTTCGTCTGACATACACATAAAAACTCTAATCTTTCTATTGTAATGTTTGTGTTTTCTGCTCTTTAATGTTTCCTCCTGTGGGAAAAGAGACATAGAACAGAGAGTATGGCCACTTCCTCCTGTCACATTCCTCTTGGCGCCTCTTCTGTCTGCGCCTTATCTTTTCCTCTATCTCTTCACATGTTCGCTCCCCGTCACACCTTCAAAAAGTATCCATCCATTACTGTGCGTTAGCTGCTCCCTCATTCACGTCACTCTTTTGTTCTTACTTTTTGTCAGTTTCTTCTTTCATCTGTCCTCGGCAATACATCATCTTTGGACACTTCAGCTCACCAGTTCTTTCAACCAAAGTCACATTTAATGAAAGAACGTTATGACACAGTACACTGACATTTTAATAAAAAAAGTCTTATTTTACCGAGTGTTGCCACTAAACCTGATTGTAAAATGTTTAAATTAATGCGGGAATCCCGCGCCGTCACTCTAATGATATTTTTAGCTGCAATGTTTTTATTTCTTGCCAAATACTTCCAACATTTCTTCATTGTGTTAATATAAAATATGATACAGTGATATCTGGTTATGTGTTCTTACGTTACTTTCTGTTATCTGTGCAATTATCAGTTTGGTAATATATAGAGTGCGCACCGCCTTTCCAACATTTCACACCATTTGAAACACACGAGTCCTTGTGGAGGGGTTTCTAAAATGTCGCTGTACCAGTTGATTCTTTGTCTGCTTGAAATTCTGTCTTCACAAGCACTTAAATTAGATTTTATTTGAACAAATTATAACAACAATCGACCGATGATGAGTAAATCTTTGTAAGGAAACAGTGAAGAAAATGTTTTCGCAGCGGTGGGCAGTGAGGTTAACGCTGTTTGTAGGTTTTAGAAGCAGCTTCTTGCTGTGATCTTTTTTTCTGTGGGGTTTGCGTGTTCTGCCTATGGTTGCATGGGTTTCTTATCAAGCCTAATAGGTTAACTGTTAATGATAAATTGACTGTAGTTGTGAATTTGGGAGTATGCTGTTGTCTGTCTCTCTGTTCCCCCTGGCAACCTGTGCAGCTGTGATCTGTATGCTCCCCGGCTATCAGATGTGCTCCGGCACCCCTGCAATCCTCAGTTGGATAAACAGTTAAGAAAATGGATGACTTCTGTTGTGATTTGATAAATAAACATGTAAAACACATCTGTCTCTCTTATTGATTTTTTTCTTCTAATGTTTTCTATTACTTTCTGCTGAAACAAATATCCATAATCACTGAGAAGCTTCATCAGAAATTTACATAAAGTACTGAGTTCACTCCCCAAGTTCTGGGAACAATTTATATTGTCAATGATGACTGTTCTTAAAGTTTCACACAAAAGAGCAGTCGCTGAATGTGATCTGCAGACGGTTGTTTTCTTAATTACAGCAAATATTTTCCAGAACTCTGATTAAGAAATGAGAAGTTTTCATCTAGAAAAACGTCTGACACCAGATAAACGATCTCAAAAGTTGATCTTTAGTAGCTTGCACTACAGTTACTGCAGGAAAATATCTCCCACATATTGTGCGCAAGTATGCATGTGTATCAGACTATTACAAGAGTAATTAAGTCTAGTTGAAGCAACTGACTGTCTATAAGGAAACACTCTTCTGGATTTCTGGTATGGCCTCTTTGTTTTTCTAAGAAATGCTTGTTCTGAACAGTATATCCTGCACATAATGTTCACTGGTATTATTTGACAATGTATTTTTCCTGTATCAGTATTTGACATAGACTGCAATAATAGCAGTGGTTTCCTTTTTTCTTCATTAAAACTGGACAATAGATGATTTGAAAATGCTGAAGATTATTCTATTTCTGCTTCAGATGGTAGAGCCAGAATTTGGTGTAAGCAACATGAAAGTATGGCCCCATCCTGCGTTGTATCAACAGTTCAATCTGCTGCTGCTGGTGTAGTGGTGTGGGGGATTTTTTCTTGTCACACTTTGAGCCGCTTAGTATCAAATGAGCATCATTTAAATACCGCAGCCTGCATGAGTATTGTTGCTGACTATGTCCAACCCTTCTTTGACTGCAGTGCGCCCATGTTCTAATGGCTACAGGATAAAGCATCACGTCACAAAGTTTAGTTTATTTCAAACCTGTTTCATGAACATGGCAAAAAGTTCACGGCACTCAAATGGCTTCAACAGCCATCAGATCTCAATCCAATAGCATGTGAGATTTGCATCATGGAAATGCAGCCAACAAATCTGCAGCAACTGTGTGACGCTGTCATGTCAATATGGACCAAAAATGTCTGAGGAAGGTTTCCAGCACCTTTGCTGAATCTGTGCCACAAAGCATTACTGAAATCAAAATGGGGTTACAGTTCATTAAGAAATATGAAGAAGTTAGAAAATGAGGATTTTATTGCAGATGAAAACTACACAGAAGTATTTAAAACTAGAGATTAAATGATTTATTGAGTAATTGCTTAAAGTGACAGCTCAAAATTTCATTTTTGTATTTTTCCTCCAGCCTGTTGCTGCTCGTTATCCATCTAGATTTCCAATTACTTTCCCAGATTTTGAGATATTAGCTGTAGTACACCCACCCTTTCTCAATACAGTGGAACAGGATAGCATCTGTTGCTCAACCACCAAAAATTACACCTGAAAAAGTCTGAAGCAATCTCTCTTTCCAGAAAAAGACCCGAGGCTTTTCTCATTTCTCTTTTTTATTCCTTCTTGTGTCCTCTCTCCTCCTGCTAGTGACCCAGAAATCGATCACAGTACTCCATGGCTTCAGTGTATTAAAGAGGGATGGCACACAGCTGTAATATACAAAATAAAGTGTAAAGAGGACCTTCAAAGGACTTGGTCCTTTTATGCATTTGTTGCTTCAGTTGTTCAGTTGCCCTTCATTGTTTGAGTGCCTGTGTACATTTAAAAACAGTGATAGTCGCATTGTACTATGTTGTGAATTGAATGTAAAGTAGCCCTAATTATATAACATCTTCTGACCTCTATAATTCCTGAGATCTATAACTGCAGTAGGGTTTAAAAAAAGGTGCAGCTGGCCAAAAGTCATGTTTTATTCACAATGCTTCAAAATGAGGCTCCAAAGTGAGATTTTCTTGTTTTTTTTAATGACTCCTCCCTTCTCCTATCTCTTCCTCACCAACTCTGCAGTGGTGGAAGGAATTAGGATGTGAGGAGAGGAGTCAAGGACAGGAACTGCATGTGTGCAATCCAGGAAAAGAGCGAAAGAGTGCAGGTGAATGGAAAAAACCCACAGAGACTTGTTGTGAGAAATTTCATGAAAGCTCTATTTTCTTTTTTACAGAACTACACACAGAAACCACAACACACTGCTGAACACAGCTGCTCTAATTGCCACATGGGACTTCGGTTAGCCTACCTTTCAATACCTCAGCCGGGCTGATATGTGCATTGAAACACATAAAAACAAACAGGAGTTAACAGCTATCCATAAAATCTTTCTTTTTGCCATTACCTCACTGCATTTTTTTTATTACATCCCCAATGCTTTGCTGAACCTGTTGTGCTGAGAGATGATTGAAGTAATCCCTGAAGCTAGGTGAGAGTTAAACAAGTTGGTAAGAAAAACACAGGGTCACAAACACAGAATGCATTTAAATGAGAAAATGACCATCTCTTCATTTGCTTTTTCAGCTATCACACAAGTAGTTCTTTCATACGTACACATATATGCAGAGGTCCATGTACAGTACCACCTGTATGTGTGTTCAAAAAAGGTGGCTCTTTATGTGCTGACAGGTATCCAGAACAGGAACGAAGCACACGAGCAGAAAGAAAAACAGTCTTTCTGCCCGTCAGCACTTTTCTTTTCCTCCCCTCATCCATCCTCTCATCAGGTTGCTGTTGTTCTTTCTCTTCCTTTCTTTTTTCCATCATTCACCTTCTCTCATTTTGTCTGCTCTGTCACTCTTTCTGCTCGGCCTCATCACTCTCTCCACTTTCCCTAGCCTCCTCTGCCTTTTCACTCATAACTCTTTAGCTTCTTCCTTTCTCCCCTGTGTGTATCTCTGCCATTCATCTTTCATCTCTCCTCAATTTCACCCCCTCCCGGTACTTTCTTCCCACTTGTGTCATTTGTCTTCCATTTTCAAGCACCATTTGCAAACAGTTGTCAGCAGTTTTATCTCTTCGGGGCAACCGGATGCATCAAGTGTTTCCACATTTCAACAGATTTGTAAGGGACGGCCTCACACGCGGTTTACATGATACTGTGGACGCCACCTTAACCTATAGACAGTGTAGCCATGCTTATATCCATTTTGTTTCCAAATCATTTATCATGTTTGTTTTCTGTGGAAAGTGCAAAAATAGGTGCAGCAATTTACTGAAACGTGTGCAACAATTTTAATGAGACAGAAAGTCAATATTTGGTATGACCACCTTTATTCCAACTCTCGTCTGCAAGCTTTCTTGGCATTCCTGGCACTCTTCGGGAATTGTTCTCCAGGCTCCTTGAAGGACACTCAAAGCTCTTCTTTGGACGCTGGCTGCCTTTTGTTTTGTTCTCTGTCAAGATGATCCCTCACTGCTTCAATAATGTTGAGGTCTGGTCTCTGATTAGGCCAATCCATGAGTAATGGTGTTCCACTGTGTGTGTTTTTTTTGTCCAGGTATGCTTTTACTTCACTGGCAGTGTGTTTGGAATCATTGTCATGCTGAAAAATTGCCAGCCAGACACTTTCCAGATGGTATTCCATGTTGGATTAAAGTCTGATCATACTTTTCTATGTTAATAATTCCATTAATTTTGACAAGATCCCCAACAACACTGGCTGAAATGCATTGACAAACCATAACAGAGCCTCCAGCATGTTTTACAAATGGCAGTAGACACTCACCGTTGTATCTCTATCCTAACCTCCTCCGCACATACTGATGAGTTGAACCAAAACTAAAATTTGGAACGATCACTTGATAAGACCTGTTGTTACCTGTTGTTTTCAGTCCAATTCTTGTGTAATTTGGCATACCTTGGGCTTCTCTGCCTTCCTTTCTCTAACAATTGCTTCTTTACAGCCATCTTTCTGAAGAAACCATTTGTCATAGGCCTTTGCTGTTTTTTTCCCCCTATTTCCTGAAGACATGAATTTCAGATACTGTAGATATCTGCTTGTAGATAGCTTGTAGGCCTGCCACTTCGTTTGTCTTTGCACATCATGCAGAGATATGCAAAGGTTTTGGCAAATAGCTTTTTGAGAATCAACTTGTTGGTATATAAATCCTATTTTGTGTTATCTGTAACTGTTATCTTTGGCATTTTTCTTAGTTGTTTTTCACCTAAAGAACTGGTCAGAAATGTTGTGTTTTTCTTTGGAAGCAAAAGGTGAAGAAATGATGGCTGACTCAAGACTTTTGCACATGCTTTAGTTAAGACTAAAGTGCAAGCATGCAACACTTTTTTTCCTTTCTACTCAGACTACATGTCATAGTGCATGTTAGTGTTTTACATGTCATCTACAACAACGAAAGGAATCGTTTACAACAAATCATCACATTGGAGAAGCTGGGTGTGAGGAATGTTTGGTATTTTTGCTCGTCTCAGTCAGATGAAATCTTCATCGGCGTTCATGTTTCAGCGTGATTTTAAACTGGTTGCATCTCTAAACTCCACGGATTCTGTGTGAATTAACACATTTTAACTGCTGTTTGTCACTTCCCGAGTTTCACCTTCCTCTTTTGCACACAGCGGGCAAAGACACATTACTTGCTGCACCCGCCTGCTATGCTAGACCAAAGGCTGAGAGAATTCCTATCTGTCCAAACACAGCTGCTAGAACGACTAAGGATAAAAACCAAAGCTGTGAAAAACTGGCTCAGCAGCCAGGTTTGAACAATGTGTGAAAACAAAGTGGCAGTCAGCCAAGGGCAATGGTTCTACTCCACTACCAGAGAAAATTTTACCACAAGCTTTTCAAGAAGCTGTGAGAAATACAGCTGTTTCTGAGCAAAATTATTCATTGCATTTTAATCTGCACATTGTAGACTAGCATAACACAAACAAGCAGTTATGATGGAACTCATGAAAAAGACACTCTCACTGAAAGCCCTGAGGTAAAACAAAAAACAATTGCAGGGGATGTCTGCATGATATACAATTAGCATCACGTTTTGATTTCTCAGGCATATTTTAATCCCGCATATCTATAAATCTGAAGCTTTTAAGGCGTATCGTTGTGACTCTTGATCTCTGGATTATGATTTATGTTATAAATCCTTCTATAACGAACAGAATCCTGACCCACAGACTCCACTTACGACCCTTTAATGAAGGAAGCAGAGGCGGATCACTTATTATACTGAAACACACAATAGCCTTGACCTCACCTTCAACTTGTTTCATTTCCTGACTGATAAACTCACAGGCAAACACATATGTACCAAGGCCTTGTTCCTTTAAGTCAAGATCATAATTTTTGTCTTCATATTGGGAAGAAAGTCTCCACAGTGTGACTTTATGTACAGACTTGTGTCTCCTTTCTGCTATAAATAGACACACAGAATACCCAGTCTTTGTGAAGACAACTTTATGGGTTAAAGGTAAAAGTAGTTGCAAAACCAGAAACTGCGCAAGAGTGCAAAGAGTGCATAGTCTCACTTTTCTGTGTGTGTGTCTGTAAATAAAGGTTTTGAAGCTATTGCAGAAAATTATTATCAAACAGTCTTAGGTTTTTTTTACACAGCAAAATGGAAGGTGAAAAAAAAACCTTGCTAAGGCTGCAAGCCTGCAATTCTGACTTCAAAGAGGCCTGTTGCTCAACCATCATCCATCTGTGTGTTCGCTTATCCATTACACGGGTGATTTGGCTGATTTTGTCTATGTCAGTGGGTTAAACGTTTTATTTCATCCTCACTGATCTCATCGGGAAGCTATTTTGAGCAAGAAAGCTGGAAACACCCACTGTATGCTATACGTCGAATAGAAATAGCACAAGGTCACATCTAAACACAGCAAAGCATTCAGCAGATGAAGACCTTCATCATTCCTTCTGTTGGTAGAGACCAAAAACAGAGCAAAAAGAATTTACTGTCATAAATTGTTTATAACTGACAGATGAGGTCATTAGCAATTTTACAATTAATACAATATCAGTATTGTGTTTGCAGTTTGTTTCTTTACTATTATTATTTAATTAAGTTACGATTATTATTCACTAATAATATTGGCATTATCATGTTTAGAACTGTGCAAGTAAATGAAACAGTAGTAAGGGTAAATGTTACTGTTACTGCAGAGCTGTTTATAGGTAGGTGTTATGTCATATTTCCTTCAAAGCCAGTTACTTCCTGTCCAGGAGGATGTGGTGACTTGTTGCTAAGGCACAGCACAATCTTTGTATTTCTGTCTGTCTCTTATTTGCTCCATCCGTAAGCTTCTGTACTGTGCAGGTGAAGTGGTGCAGCTGTTTGCAATAAAACAGCAGCGCCCTCTTTATGACACTGTCAATCCTGCTGATTTTCTGTTGTCTAACTGTGTGAAATAACAAAATGTGGTGCAGAAACAACACGAATGATATCACTCAGAGATGTGAATCTGAAAACCCACTTCCAAAAAAGTGTCATAATGTAAATAAAAACAATGCAACAGAATCCAAATCTCATAGACCCACATTTATTCAGAGTAGAAAATAGAAAACATATCAAATGTTTAAGCCAAGAAAATAGAGACCAACTGCTGGACTTGTGGGAGAGAAATTTCCCATTCTTGTCTGATATAAGTTGCAGTTGCTCAACAGTCCTGGATTTTCTTTGTTTTATTTCTAATTCCATGATGTCCTAACACCTGGACTCTTCTACTATGAAGTCATGCTGCTGTAATATATGCAGTATGCTGTTTAGCATTGTCATGCTGAAATACAGAAGGCATTCATTGAAAAAGAGGTAATCCTGTGATCCTTCTGTTGGTAGATGGGAGCATATGTTGTTCTAAAACCAATGGTGCCTTTCCAGATGCGCAAATTGCCAATTTCATAGCCACTAATGCACCACATACCATCAGAGATGCAGTTTTTCAACTGAGCGCTGATAACAGCACTTGTCCATTTCTGCTTTAGTCCAGAGGATATAGTGACATTTCGATTTATCTGACCACAGCCTGTCCAAGGTACCACAGGGAGAAAGGTGGGGTACACCCTGGACAGGTCTGCAGCCTGATGCAGGAAAAAACATAGAGACAGACTCACATTCACACATATGGGCAACTTAGAATCACATACCCCCAATAACTGTATGTCTGTGGGAGGTATTGGGAGGCATGGCTGTGGGAGCACACGGAGAGAACTAAAGAAATTCAGAAAGGCCTCTGACCAGAGGTGGAGTCGAACTCCGGACTTGCTTACTTTAAGACAACAGTGCTAACAACAGTACTAACATGTATGTAACGATCTATATTTATACATATAATGGTAAGTATGCTGTTTCTTCTTTCTTGATATACAATATTCCTATGCATGTACATAAATCCCATTGTTCAGATGATCTTACTGTTTTAGCTTCCTCTCAGTGTGTCTACTCTGACCAAAAACAGTGTAACTTCATCTTTTACAAACAACAGATGCATCCTCTTTTGGAACATAATACATCAGCTAACTGTAGAAAATCAATGAACTACACAAACACACACACACGGTGCACTTTCCCAACTGTGTTCTTCAGTTCTTCCCAACTGCTTTTAAACTGACAGACTGACTTAACAATGGGTCATTAATCACATCTGAGCGTCGTCGGAGACACACAAACTGCATGCATGACATATTGTTTTTCTGACCTTGGCGGACTCACGATTGAAGGCATGAGCAGACACTCAAAGCTTTGACCTTTTGATTCTGAGTGCAACCATTGCAGACACGGCAGCGATCTCCGTGGAGGAGTCAAACCTCTGTTGCTGCTAATGTCTTTAAAAAAAACCAGATCAAAAGCTAAACACACACCTCAGCCAGGTTTAATATACTGAGGATTGTTAGATTTTGAGCCTAGGCGTTCCCTGACTTTATTTTTACTTCATCTTCGCAGTAGAGGTTAGATGAGTTTCAGCATTTGCAGGAAATATCCTGTGCATTGTTTCTCAATTACAGGGAAGTGAGCCAAGACAGACTGAAAGTTAACTGTATAAACATGTTTTGGTTGGAGGGTTGCTGCCTGCAAGTGAGAACAATCACATGCCAAAGTCTTCAAAAGAAATATATATATAACACCTGTTTGGCAATTCAAAGAGTAGTGGAGTATACCAAATAAATATTCCTGTGATTTTGTTCAGCAGCATCAAAAACATTTCCCAGTTCTTCTTCTACGGACAATAATAAATGCATTCCAGCTATGTTCACCTTTTCTTCTCTCTTTTTGTCACATCTTACTTTAATACTATCCAAACTTAGACTTTACTGATAGTGCCGTGCTTTTTTTTCTAAACATACACTGCCACCTCTTGGTGTTTCTCTATATCTACAGATAATATTTTCTTTGGTCTGTCCTGTCAATTTTTTGCTATTTATTTAGCTATGCATTTATAGAAATATCTATTCATGGAATATTTCAATTCAGTTTAATTCAGTTTTATTGATATTGCGGCCATTCACAACAGTTGCCTCAAGGCACTTTATACTGCAAGGTAAAGACACTACAATATTATAAAAAACCTCCCAACAATCATACAGCCCGCTTATGAGTAAGCACTTGGTGACAGTGGGAAGGAAAAACTCCCTGTTATCACAGGAAGAAATATCTTGCAGAACCAGGCTCAGAACTGTACTTGAACACAAATAAGAAAAATATAGGCAGCCCAGTGCCACCCCCAGCCTCCTGCTGTACTTATCAAATAGCCGCATGAACTAGTAGACAGCTGCATCTGTGATATAAATGTGAAAATCCTAGGTGATTTTCAGAAAAGTTGACCTCTGACCTTGACCTTGAGGTCGAGATGCCAGCTCCTCTGAGATTTTTAGTAAATGCACATATGGTGTACATTTCAAAATCCTACGTTGCCTCGTTCTCAGGTAATGGCACTCACAAACTTGGGTGTCCAAATTTAGCTCATATACCCGACATAAGCGACTGTAAACCAGTAACGACAGCTACTTCACTACGTGTGGGAATTTACACTTAATAGTTTAAATCAAAATCATAAACTATTGATAGTTCACATTTTTTCGTTTTAATCCTTGGTACACGGATCTTCAGAAATAACTTGTTCGCCAGAATCACTTATGCGCTACAAAATTAATCCAATTTAAATGCGTTTGACTAAAATTTCCTCTCTATACACCCCCTGTGGAGCTAAAAAATTAGGTAAAAATTTTAAATAAGTTAAAAAAAAAAAAAGATGGACATTTGTTGACTGGAATATTACAGGGCAAAAGCGAAGAAACGCCAAAGCAAAGGTGATAGAAATTTTCACAAAAATATAGGCACGACCATTGACTATCATGTGGGCAGTTATGGTTTCGGATATTTAGGCTTTTGTTTTTGACGCACTTTGGAATTCGGACGCTGTTCGGCGCTCTCTCACCGCGAGAAAAGCCCCCGCCTTGCCCGGCCAAAGATGCTCCGGCATCTCCAGAGTCTGCGAACACCCCCAGAAACTCAGCATCCAGCATATCAGCCCTGACGCCGGAGCGCACCGGTTTACAGGCGACCTCAGTGGCGCTGCTGTGACAGAACAGTTTGCAATGGACGCGTCTGCACCGGAACCGAGGACCGCTGAGGTTTGTGAGGTGGAGGAGGCAGAAGAAGCTGGAAGCTTGAGGAGAAGTAGTAAATCGTCAGTTCCCATTTAATTCCTGCCTTTACGCAGGGTGGAGAGGCAGAGCGATCCGCCGCCTGACAGTAATCCTCTGGCCGGGAGGAGCAGGGAAAGCCCTTTCAAGGCTGAGGCAGAGTGAGGGAGGGAGAGTTTTAAGTCGGACGGGGAACGAGAGAGTTGTCATATTCGGAGCTTTTGCCCTGCCACTCGAGGTTTAACTGATCTGCTCCAGAGCCCGGGGCGACTCTCATTCAAGCTTCTGGGAATTAACTTCGCACCATGAGCGGACCGACGGACGGTAAGCAGTGTGCGCGAATCTGCCTGATCAATACCACAGTGTCCTGGGAGGGCTTAGCTTGAAGTAGGCATAAACAGCCCCTCGCCAAGGTTATTGATCACTGGCTCACTTATTGACAGGCTGTTAACTAGCTTTTTTTGGCAGTGGCATTTTGAAACAGAGCATGATATTGGTTATAGATCGGTGACGGGATTCATCAATGTTTTCCTCAATGTCACTGCGTGTTGCCAGTTCTGAGGACTGTCAGCAGTATGTACTGACTCATGTGGGACTCCAACAGTAGAGACATTTCTAAAGTCATATCACCCAGGCTGTTTCCTTTTATTGACCCAATATTTAAAATCACTACTCGATCATTTACTTTTTGAAGAAGATTTTATTGTTATTATTCTTTGTGTGTGTGTGTGTGTGTGTGTGTGAAAGAGAGAAATATTTTTTGTAGTCAATACAAGTAAGACGGTCAGAAGACTTTGTGATGGCTTGTCAGATGTATTTTGGAGAGAAGAAGCCTGCTGTTCTTTGATAGCTGGAAGACAAAAGAGCTCATCTGTGGTTGACACTGTTCTGGGCGCACATATTAAAATGCATCAGTGACTCAACATAGCACCAAATAAAAGCAGGTTTTTTATTAATGTGAAACCACCTAATCCCAGAATTGTATCTCTGAAGAAACGTAGAACAAAGTGGCTCTGCTGCTGTGACACAGTGCTTTCCAGTAAGAGCTACCAAGCAGCTGCCTTCTCCTCCTAGCAGCCATTCAATTTTATACCTCCCACCACACAGAATAGTTAACCTTATAAGGGCTTTGGTGGTGCTACACTGGCACAAGTACTACCATGTCAGTATAGCTGAGGCCACCCCCAGCTGAGCGACTGTAACCCCCACAAACTCTGCCACAGAAAAGAAGAGGATTATCTGTTTGCTGGCTGATTTGGTTCAGAGCTTTATTGGTATATTCATGCTTTTTACCAATGAAGTCACAGGTCAGAGTAAACATGAGACGCTTTCAAACAGAGCAGAATAACTGGGATCACTTATGAAGTCACGAGATAAATCCGATGGATCCCAAGACTGTTAAAAGATTCATGCTTTAAATGTTTTTTTCATATTTTTTGCATGCTTTGTGTGAATCACTGGATATCTCAACTCTACTGCAACTCAACTATTCAAATAATTTACCTCGGGTGAGCAGTGGTTTCCAGTCCTGGGACCCATCATGAAGTCTCAATTATACAAATGTAAAAATTTCAGTGATTTTACTTATGAGTTACTGCATGTTAGATATCATTAGTGCCATTTTATTTTCAAGTGGTCACTAATACACTCCTCAAAAATAATAACGGGAACTCTTGATCATCACAATATAACATGAAATCAGTTAAACGTCATAAATCTGACCAGTCAGAAAGCATTTCACCTGCTTTAGTGCAGCTGAGCATGACAACAGGTGCACTGTTGTGGTCTCTTTTTATCCCTCCTGACCTACCTTTCTGTACTTTGGCTTCTTGCTGGTGTCCTTGTCAATTCTTTTAGCACCAGATGATGTCTGCTGCTCATTGAGATTGCACATGTAGTCCAGCTCCAGCACGTATTCATACGTGGTGTTATGAGAAGGTTTGCTGTGTCTCTCAGCACAGTCTCCAGAGTGATTGGGCGGAATGAGGAGTACTGAACACAGCTGTAGTTTGAATAAGAACAGGAGGGCTGGCACTGCCAGAGCCCTACTGAATGACCTGTAGCAAGCAATTCATGTGCATGTTTCTGACCTGACTATTACAAACAGACTCCATGACCATTGCATGAGGTGCTGATGTTCTCTAATGGGACCTGTGCTCACAATCAAGCACAATGCAGCTCATTTGGCATTCACCAAGGATATGCAGATGTCTGTGAAGAGAACAGCACCAGTGATGGACCTGCCAGTTCCGGTCTTCTCTGGCAAATGCCAAGTGAGAGAGAGAGAGTGGAAATTCTAGTTACTTTTAATATTTTATCAGCATTATACATCCGTGATAACAATAACACTCACCAGCCATTACAAAGGTACACCTGCCTGTTACTGGGTTGCACCGCTTTTGCCTTCAGAACTAACTTACTTTTTCATGGCATAGATTCAACAAGGCGCTGGAAACATCCCTCAGACATTTTGGTCCATGTTGATTTGATTTCATCACACAGTTGTTGCAGATATTTTGGCTGCACATCCACGATGTAAATCTCCTGTTTTACTACATCTAAAAGTCACTCTGCTGGATTTTGATCTGGGACTTGTGGAGGCCATTTAGACTCACTGTGACATTCCAGAACCCAGTTTGAGATGATTTGAGCTTTGAAGAAGAGCACACTGAGGTCACAAAAAACATCCACATGGTCAGCAGCAATATTCAGGTTGGCTGTGGCATTTAAATGATGCTGAGGTGGTACTAAAGGGTCCAAGAAAAAGCGACACACACAAATCCTGCAGCAGAAATCGGGCTCATTACCAGGAAACCATTTTCCAGGTTTATTATCGTCAATTTTAGTGTGAACTGTAGCCTTAGTTTCCTGTTCTTAGCTTACAGGAGCGGCACCTGGTGTGGTCTTCAGCTGCTGTAGCCCATCAGCTAAAAGGTTTGAGGTGCTGTGGATTTAAAGACTATCCTCTGCATACTTTAGCTGTAATGAAAGGTTATTTCATCTACTGTTGCCTTCCTATCAGCTTGAAGCAATGTGGCAATTCTCCTCTGACCTCTGACATCAATAAGGCATTTTCTCCCAGAGAGCTGCCACTCACTGGATATTTTATCTTTAAAATGCCAGTAGATCAGCAGTTTGTGAAAAACTCTGAGGCACAACATCCATGCCTCATTCAGTGTCACTTAAATCACCCTTTTTCCTCTTTCTGATGCTCAGTTTGAGCTACAGCAGGTTGCATCAAGGGGTACACAGGGTACCTAATGAGGTGGCTCTGACTGTATATATAAATGACACAGCGATTCTCTCATCTGTAACTGGAAACAAAATGTATTTTTTCACTGCACTCTGGTGTTAGTGTCATTATTATCATTATTATTAAATAGTAATAATGTCATGTGATGTTAATTTCATTTAACTAGCTCCATCATTTCCTTTCCTCCAATGGGAGCCTCTTATTTTTCACCACAAATCTGCAAATTCCTGAAAGTTTTATTTAGGGTAATATGTTAGGAAGACCGCCCTTTTTCAATAAAAAAACTGATATTTTTGATTATTGTATTGATCATGTATTGCTTGAAGAAGCAACTGTTATACAGAGCAGTTACTGGTTGTGTGGACAGAACTTTCCCTACCTCCTTTATCAAGAAAGCAGTACCCATGCTACACACACACACACTGCATATACAGTACAAACACACAGCACGAGTTCAAATTCCAAAATTTAGATCACTTAAACCTGCTAAATATAACACACACACACACACACACACACACACACACACACAGTAACACATTTAATTTCTCAGCCACACACAGGTGGCTCAAATCTTTCTATGTCTGTTGTTCCAGTTCTTGTGCTGCCATCTGGCTACAAAACCAATGCCAGCTTCTGTGATACACACACACACACACACACACACACACACACACACACACACACACACACACACACACACACACGTGTGTACTTGATGATACAATTTGTTAGGAAACATTTTTGTCCCAGTTTTACCTTTTCTTTATCATGAAAACATTTTTAGATTCACAACCCTCTCTTTCCGTGTCTCTCCTGCTGTCACCAGCTTAACCTGCCAGCGTGGTGTTCGCTGTGATTGCATAATACTCTGGGATGCAGCAGCATTAACTGTAATGTAATTGAATTGAGCAGAATACAGTAGAATTGTTGCTCAGAGTGCTGTACGGTCTGTTGAGCGCAATTTACTTTTATGGCAAAACAAAATTTAATGAGTCAGGCAGTGAAATTTAATCATCCCACTGCTCTTTTCCTGTGCTGTCCTTTCATCACACAGATGCGGTACATGGACATGTGTGTTCGGGAGAAGTTAAAGAAAGGCCTTTTTCATTAAAATGGATTTGACTAGTTTCATAAGGATGACAGAGGTGTAATCTCACCAGAGTGCACTGTTCTCTCTCCAGCAGTGTGTGTATCTTTGCTATTCTGCATGTATGTTGAGATTTGACATCATTCAGAGCTTTATTGACATATGCAAAAAGATTAAGTCAGAAAATGTAATGCAATGGTTTGCTGCCATCCAGGATTAGAAATGGAAAAAGTAAATATATAGGAGAGGGAAGGTAGTCAGGACTGAGGGAGATTGCACTACCTGAAGGCAACATTGTAGACATAGAGGACAGAACTTGGAATCCCACAGGCAAATGGGAAACATGAAGAGGTTGCTAGAAAAGCTGCAACCACCAAATACCTGCAGAGACTAAGGCAAATCCTGTGGAGTCAGTCGAATGGGAAGAACAACCATCAACACCTACGCCCTGCTGACCGTTAGATATCCTGTTGGGATAATCAGCTGATCAAAGGAGGAGATAGAAGCCACTGATATCAAGGCAAGAAAGCTGCTTTCCATGCATGGAAGTCCAGCACCCTGAGACTGTATGCTAAGTGGAAGGAAGTAGGTGGAGGACTGGTGATTGTCAGAACCACTATTATCAGGAAGATGACCACGACTGATCACTTGCTTCGTCAATACCACAGGCAGCAGAAATCTGAGAAAGAAGAGGAGCAAGAAGAGGAACCATCATGGAAGGACAGGCCCCTGCATGGCATGGACCACCTTTAGATAGAATAAGTGGCTGATATTGGGAAATCCTACCAGTAGCTGGATTGAAAGACAGCACAGAGGCACTAATCATGGCAGCATAGGAACAAGCTCTGAGCACAAGATCCATAGAGACTGGGGTCTACTACACCAGACAAGACCCCAGGTGCAGGGTGTGCAAAGGTGCCCACGAGACAATCCAGCACATACCAGCAGGGTGCAAGATGCTAGCAGGCAGGGCATACATGGAACGCCATAACCAAGTGGCCGGCATAGTATACAGGAACATCTGTGCTGAGTATGGCCCGGAAATCCCGAGGTCAAAATGGGAGACCCCCCTCCAGGATAATTGAGAATAACCGAGCTAAGATGCTGTGGGACTTCCAGATACAGACAGGAAAACTGGTGATGGCTAACCAATGGTCATGGACATAGTAATGGTGCACAGACAGAGGAAGACAGCCGTACTGATAGATGTAGTCTATGTGCCTTGCAATAAATGGTTGTAAGTCAGGCTGATCTCCCTTGCAGACTAACAGGCTTCTGAGATATTTTGTACAAAGTCAATCTCTTCATGTTTTGTGAACATTCAATCAAGTGTGTACGCTGGTGTGTCTGTTCTATCACTGTAAATGTTTTTATTCATGTTTTCTGACTTACTGATCCAACAGGATTGGTTGCCATAGTGTTTGTGCACCATTTAACAAGAGTGTCATCTGAAGGCCACACTGACTTTTTTTTTGAGCGGTTGATGTTGGAAAGTAATTTTTTCCTTGTAGAACTGATTGCTTTCATCTTAACTCATGAGGCAAAATTGAGAAACTGTTTTCAAATTCATTAAGATTCATTGTTTTGCCATCCCTGTAACAAGATGCTTGGCTGAAAAAGGCATTTAAAACCTTGTCATTTTGAGGCTGTGGAGCAACTGGCTCAAAAAGATAACAAGTAACAAGGTTTTTTATCCTCTCTTCTTTCCTCTGCCAGCAGTTCAGTACCAGTCGAGCCTCTATGGAGGAAACAGCAGCAGCAGCTCTCCCGTCTCCAGCCGTGGAAATTCACCCATCGTGTGTGAGCGCTGTGGGGAAGTTTGTCGTGGGGAGGTGGTGCGTGTGAAGAACACACACTTTCACGTTAACTGCTTCACTTGCAAAGGTAAAAGAAAAAAAAACTAATAAACCAACACACAAACATGCTTTATGTATGTATTTATTTATTTATTTGTTTTTTACATTACACAAACATAAAAAACTCATTAAGTGTGCACCACAGTTATATCTGCTTCCGTACTCCACTCTTACCCTTACATACAAGGGTTTAAATTCATTTGTTTTTCAGTCTTGGTCTAATGCATTTCATCCGCATCAATTTATATAGTTAAATATTAAATAATTACCCAGACAAGAAGGAACCAAGGCAATTGAATAATTGCTAGCTTCTTCTTGCTCACTTAAATGGAGGCTGAACTACAACTTGACCAGGAACAGCCAGAAAAAATTAGAGACACCAATTTGGAAAACAGTTCTGTCACCAGCGACAAAAATGATGTTGATGTAGGCAATATCATCATTTAGCACAGCGGAAAGATCGTTGGTCATTTAAACATATGAGGCATTGTACTTTTGTCCAGATTTTCCGGCCACATAACATGCATAATATCATATTTTAAATCACCCAGATGCACATGTAAAGAAAACCGCTATGCATAATTGTTCAAGGTCTGTTAAATAACTTTCCTCCTTTTTTCATGTTGTTCCAATTCTGGATACTCATGAAAAACTTGGTTAATTGGTCAGAAAATGAGGTTGAAATATGTACAACTGTGTACAGTTGTACAATTTTATTATTGAACAACAACCATGTTCTCAATGAACCCAAAAACTCATTAATATCAAAGCTGAATGTTTTTGGAAGTAGTTTTAGTTTTAGCTATTTTAGGGGAAGTGTGTGCAGGTGACTAACTGTGCATAATTATTAGGCAACTTAACAAAAACAAATATATACCCATTTCAATTATTTATTTTTGAAACCAATATAACATCTCCACATTCACAAATATACATTTCTGACATTCAAAAACAAAAAAAAAACAAATCAGCGAAAATACAATAGGTTTGCAAGGACACTCAAAAAGCCTGCCATCCATGGATTCTGTCAGTGTTTTGATCTGTTCACCATTGCAGCAGCAACCACAGCCTCCCAGACACTGTTCAGAGAGGTGTACTGTCCTCCTTGTAAATCTCACATTTGATGATGGACCACAGGTTCTCAATGGGGTTCAGATCAGGTGAACAAGGAGGCCATGTCAGTTTTCTTCTTTTATACCCTTTCTTGCCAGCCACGCTGTGGAGTATGGGACGTGTGTGATGGAGCATTGTCCTGCATGAAAATCATGTTTTTCTTGAAGGATAACTTCTTCCTGTACCACTGCTTGAAGAAGGTGTCTTCCAGAAACTGGCAGTAGGACTGGGAGTTGAGCTTGACTCCATCCTGAGCCCAGCTCATCTTTGATGAGCCCAAACCAGTTCACCTCCACCTTGCTGGCGTCTGAGTGGGGAGCTCTGCCCTTACCAATCCAGCCACGGGCCCATCCATCTGGCCCATCAAGACTCACTCTCATTTCATCAGTCCATAAAACCTTAGAAAAATAGTCTTGAGATATTTCTTGGAGTCTTGACGTTTCAGCTTGTGTGTCTTGTTCAGTGGTGGTCGTCTTTCAGCCTTTCTTACCTTGCCATGTCTCTGAGTATTGCACACCTTGTGCTTTTGGGCACTCAGTGATGTTGCAGCTCTGAAATATGGCCAAAACAAGTGGCATCTTGGCAGCTGCACGCTTGACTTTTCTCAGTTCATGGGAGTTAGCACTGGTTTTGGGCTGCGACCCTGTTGACTATTTTGAATGAAACGCACTCAGAAGCTTTGCAATTTTAAGACTGCTGCATCCCTCTGCAGATATCTCACATTTTTGACTTTTCTGAGCCTGTCAGTCTTCTTTTGACCCATTTTGCCAAAGGAAAGGAAGTTGCCTAATAATTATGCACACCTGATATCACATGATGTCATTAGACCACAAGTCTCATTACAGAGATGCACATCACCTGATTTAATTGGGAGGCTTTCGAGCCTATACAGTGTGAGACAACATGCATGAAGAGGATGATGTGGACAAAATACTCATTTGCCTAATAATTCTGCACTCCCTGTAGTGGAAAACTGGGACCATATGGCTTGTTGCCAACACACAGTTCAATCTCAAGCAGGAATGGGGGACACTGTTGTTTGAAAACCACAACATTTGGTCTCTTTGGTTCTTAAACACCCGTTAAAACTCAAAGTCAAAATTTCTTCTTCTTTCAGCTGCTCCCTTTCAGGGGTCACCTGCCTCTATCTCACCCTGTTCCTAGCGTCCTCTTCTGCACATGCCCAAACCCTCTCACCCTCGCCTATCCAACTGTCAGAATTTAACTTCTTTACATTATTTGCAGACCTTTGCCTTTTGCTTTTTAAATTATTGACATCTTTCAGAGTCTCCTACCATTTTTTAAAGACTAGCTCGTGTGAACCAAATGCATATGCCTGAGACTGCTCTGAAATCTTGGAATCCAGCTGTTTTTTCTATGGTTGTGATGAGCCACAGTTTTCCTTATAGCTTATAAGCTCTGGGTTCTGTACATAAAAGCAGGCGAGGGGCAGCCAATGAGAAAAAAAGAGGCTTTCAGGGATGCAAGTCTTAAAGAAACAGGAGCTATAAGTGGCTTATTTGACACTGAAAATGAGCTGCAGCGCTGCATCAATGCCATGCATAAAGTAAAATAAATAAAGGATTTCTAATTTACTCTAGCGGAAAATTAAATTAAAAGCTTGATGTTAAGGAAGCGGCTTTTTTGGAAAATACGCCCTACACGCTTGCTTGCAGAGATAAAGCTTAGCTTCGCCTATTAGTTTCGCATAGCGCAAAGACCACAGTCTGGGTGAAACAGGTAGCATGGGAATGAATATTGCTGTTCTCCAAAAGAAAAACTATGACCCTCTTGCAACTAAGGTTAGCAGTAAGGTTGTAACACATAGGCAAAAAATTGTATAAAGTGAGCAAATCTCCAAAAATAAATCCAAGCTGTAAGCAGTGGATGCAGGTGTAAAGAAGCAGAGGAAAGATTTAATCATTTAGATTTAGTGTGAGGCCCTGTTTTTAGTAACACAGCTATATGGTTTTTTTTAAAACATGTTTATGCATGACAGTGTGCATTTGTGCATGTAGTTGTGCGTGCAAACCCGGAACTATATACGTCACTTGATGTCTCTGCATGGTTGAGCTCCAACAGCGAGCAGGTGGGACAGAAGGCACTAACACAGTTTTGCAGTCAGCAGCTAGCTTAGCAGTGCAGTCAGCAGGTTTTCAGCCCCTAGTCAGACTCCAACCAGCTAACCTCCTTTCACGGGCCGGGACCTACACAGTCCCAAAGCATACTGCAAGACAACAGTTTTCTCTGTTTGATCTGACAGAAGCATCGCATCAGTGCACTCAGTCACAAAGCACAGAAGAAGAGGATTTTCTATTTTTTTTTTTCTTTTCTTTTATGGAACGCCATGTTTTATCTCACGCACCATTACTTACAGATGCAGATCTTAAAATAGCCTGAGGTGAAATGACTCTTTTTGGTTGTTTGGATGAATAATTGATTATCTGCTGGATTGAAGCACTCACTCCTCCTGACGGGACATAAGCCAGATGTATTGACAGAAGTGTCCCGTTTGATATTAAAGTTCATATTATTATGGACAATTGATCTTGCAGAGTAAGCTTAATGACTTTTAGCTAATGGCACAGTCCATTAGTACTTCATCAGCAGAGGAGACGTCAGCTGATGGAGTGGACAAGAATCAAAACGTCAGCTTTTAGTACACAGATGTCTGGTTTTTCCACTCTTCTGCTTGTTATCTTCTTCTCGCTTCTGCTCTCCCATGCTGTCGCTCTCTCGTCCCACATTCTTTGTTTTTTAGATGTGAATGTCAGTGAGTTACAATGCATCTTTGGTAAACAGCTTGCCTGTTAACGTGACTATTCAGGAAAGAAACGAGGTATTTTTAGGGAACAAAGACAGAGTGAGACGGATGAGGCGGCTAAACTCTATTTTAGAGAGACTCAAATTGTTTTTTAATGTGTTGTGAAGTGACTAGTGGTGATGGTGGTATGCAATGAAATTAAGATCTTGGGCCTTTTTAATGACATATAAATTAAACGTATTGAAAACCTGGAACTATTTAATGACAGTTAATTATAAGTTTTCATTGAGTCAGAGAATAGAAACCTATATCAGGCTGGTAGTATAAGAAGTCTGTGATGTGAAAAGACCGTGCACGGTTTTTCTGACACTTTTAATCGTGAAAATATTAACCAGTTTGTTTTCTTAAAATGTCTCAACAAGTATTAAGTAAATTTTGTGTAATTTGGTGACTTGGTAGCAATAACATCAAGGTATATTTTTTCTAGGACTTTATCAGTCTCTTACGTGGTTGTTGAGGAATTCTGGACCACTTTTTTTACAAAGTTATTTTAGTTCATTGAGGCTTACGGGCATTCATTTATGTACAGCTCTCTTAAAGTCCCACCACAGGATATCATTTACCATTGCAACACCTATTTATTTTCTTTTTCTGACATTCTGTTGTAGATTTGCTACTGTGCTTGAGATCATTCTCATTTTGTATGACCCAGTTTGGACCAAGCTTAAGCTATTGGAGAGATGTCCTCATATTTGACTCTAGAATACTTTGGTACATGGTCGACTCAGTGACTGCAAGGTGTCCAGGTACTGTAAAACAAGCCCAAATCCTTATTCATCCACCGCCATGATTAACAGTTAGTATGAGGTGTTTGTGCTGATATACTGTTTTCTATGCATTATGGCCAAACATCTCCACTTTGGTCTCATTTGTCCAGTGGCCACTGGATGCAACTTTGCAAACCTAAGCTGTGCTGCCATGTGCTTTTGAGAGAGAAGAGGCTTTCTTCTGGTAACCCTTCCAAAAAAGACATAATTTTTCAGTTCTTTCTGATTGTACTGTCATAAAATGTAACATTTGGTATGCTAACTGAGACCTGTAGAGTCTTTAGCTCTTGGGTTTTTTCAGTTTTTCTAGCCATTGCACGGTCTGATCTTGGCATAAATTTGATGGAAACTCCACTCCTGGGAACACCAGGCCACTGTGTTAACACACCTGAATGCTACAGTACAGCAAACTGCCAAAACATCTGCTGTTATAGAGACATTCGCACTTGCTATGATCAGTTAATGAAGTGCATCTCATTAGCCGCACCTTCTGCTACTTACCCTCTTAATTCCTATAGAAGCAGTAAAGATGTACTTTTTTAGAGGACTGGACAGAGCGTTGTATGTAACACTCTGTCCAGTATATAACCAATTTTTTTTTAAATAAAGCTCACCACAGAAGTAAATTCATCCCATGCAGCATTTAGAGCTAAAAGTTGTACCAAAAACATGGTCTTGTATACATTCTAATATACTTGTCATCAATGTGAATACTCACTAATGATTTCTCTGAAAATCTCTCATACAGCACACACCTCTTTATATATTTTTTAATGTTTAAAATCTGACTGACAAAAGTTGACAATTCAAAACCTCAGCGTCAAACAATACTGCCAAAATCCATGCTGTAGCACATAATTCTGCCTTTGTACAGTTAGACCACAGACTGATTAGACCCGTGCTTTTCCCTTTCCCCCTCATCAGTTTCTCTTTGATCCTTCTGTCCCGATCACACACTCATGCAAATTCAGTCGTGCTACAGAAAAGGAAATCCATCTTAAGTTGATGATGCAAATAGATGAGGGAAGACAGTGACGGGATGGCAGATGTGTGCTGGATGGACAGATCGATAGCCTCATTGATACCTCCCTAGAGTCCCCCCGCATCTTTCTCTACGTCCTCATCCCTTCACTTTGCTGTCTGCTTTCCTTTCTCCTCACATATGATGCTCTTTCTCTATTCAGCTTCCTCTAATCTCTCCCTCGACTCCCATCTTGCCCTTCTTCGTCTTCCTCTGTCTTGTCTGAGCCTTGTGTCTGAAATAATCCTCTCTCCTCGTCATCTCTGCTTTTTTAGACAAGAAAACTTCCCCATCTACATCATCTAAAACCTTCCAGCATCTCTTTTCTGGCAAATCTATTCAAACACTGGCAAAAAGGAAAAATGCTTGGAATTTTCCTTTGTATTGAAACATTCTACAAGACAAGGCTTGTAATGTCTTCCCTCAAAGGCGGTGAAATATCGGCACGCACTAATTTATTTTGATAGATCATCCAGCTGCAGGTGCTTTGCCTTCTCAAATGAATTTTAAAACAGACTCCTATGATTCTAGTGAAGCTTGCTGCCAAGGCTGACCCACTTTAAGATAAAACAAGTTTGTGTTTCACAAGTGAAACATACCAGGAGCAAGAGTCTGTGTATTTTATCACCATTAGTGTATGCTCAGCCATACACAGTCATGGATGGCCTGGCTCTTTCTTCAGAACAGACTTCAAGGGCAAACTGTAAAGCATTAATCGCTGTATCAGCTCTGCTTTGCAGCACTTTTTTGTGGTTTTGTATGAACATTTGCTGATGTCCTTGTGTGTTTCCATACATGCTTGTATTCTGTGTTTTTACGTGTAACTGAAAGCCAAATCACAAAGATGAGACAGTCAACACCAAACCTCCAGGAGTTCCTTTTGTTTTGCATCTTCATTATATCTATTATTATTAAATCTTCTTCTTTTTTCTTCTTTGAATCTTTCTTTCATTCACTCAATGCTTTGCTTCAGGCATCAAATAAAGAAATCATTACTCGCAGTCTTTCTGCCAATATCGCGTGTTTGTGGATAAATGCATTCACACCTGAAGCACTTCAGTCTAATAGGCTTTAAATCACTATTAACAGTTGTAAAAAGAAAAAGTACTTGGATACTTGAGTGCCTCTGAAAAAGTGCAGCTGAACCTGTCCCTTAAAGGGAGAATAAATAGAAGGCTGGGGAACAATTAAATCGATGAAACAGGGCGTGAAAAAAGGGAATACAGTTTACGAAGCAAATTTATTTAATGGTTGATATTTAATGTATTTATCTGTGCCTTGGGAATAGTTTTTATTGTTTTCTTGAATAGCCCACGCTCACGGCAGTTTGTGAAATAATCATAAAAAATTCATTTTTTCATGTTTATGGGCACAAAGCAGGTAGGTGTGACCACGGCAATCAGGAAAACAAGTTTTGAAAGATGTGGCAAGCTGCCTCACATTTAAAAAAAGGCCATGTTGCAACTTTTTAGTGGAATCGGTTGCACACAAATGTTTTAGTTGGCAGTACAATTGAGTTCAATCAACACAACCTTCATATTCAATAAAGATATATATTAATAATAAAAAAATTGAAATATGTTTAGCCTGAATGTTGAGCTCTCCGGCTTAAAGGTTCAGATGACTTATTTTCTTTCAACCCTCCTCCAACCTCCAAATTTTTCTCAACTTTTCATATGTACATATCAGAGTGGACTCATGGAAAATCATATTCTGGGTCTTAGGAGTTGTGATGAAGATAAATAGATTACTTCTTGATATTTATAGACTGTTCTGCAGGCCTTGTGATTACAGGACAATTTTATAACCTCAATAGTGCCTTAATTTCATTGCTTTGCAAATCACAAATTAGAGTTATTAGTGAGACTTTGTTAGAGAAATTAGATTTCTATTGTGGGAAGAAATTTATGTCAAGAGAGAAACCAGTGCAAACTAGTTAAGAGTGGTGTGAAAACTGCTCTCTACACATGGATTGAACTGCAAATGAATGAGCTAATTAAACAGAATTTATTCAAAACCCTCTCACTTCACTTGCTTTTATTAAGAAACCAAAGTAGTTAGTTAATGTGAAATATATTCATCGGTCCCCATTTGAGCTTCTTGTTATTAGTGTACTTGATTTCCTGTTTGATTAAAGGAATAAAAGACAAATGTGAGGCAGTCATTTCAAAAAACAAATTGTTGGATTTCATACAGATCCTTGATGATTTCATTACGTTTATACAAACATGATATTATTGTGTTTAAAAAGCAACTTTTTTCAACATTACCCAATTTGTTATCTTGACTTCACTGACTGCATATATCGATCCAAAACTAGACTGAAAGTTATTGAGCCACACACAACATGGGGTGAACAATTTAATCGCATATGCACTACATAGAATAGAATCCACTACAACTGAGTATTTATCTATTTGCTACATTACTAACTGGAATAATCCAAAGGACAGACACAGTTTGCAGTTTTCAAATCAGAGAAAATAAACAGCTAAATGAAGTCTGCTTTTTGCCTGTTAATGTAAATGTTAGGGAAACATAAAAGTTAACGTAAGAAGGAAAAAATTTAAATTATCAACTTTTGCATGCTGTGTCACAAATGTCTTAATTTCATGTTATTCCAAACAGCTATTTCACTGGAGGTTGGTAAAAACCTAGACTCTGTGTAAAGGTGAATGTAGCTTCCTGAAAAAGCGAAGCTAATGAAGAAGTGCCTTAAACTTGGTGTGTAGTGTCCTGGTTGTTCCAAACTTATGGGAAAGCTTCGTTACTTCGTTACTCTGTGACCTCAGTACACACTTTCTTAATTATTGGTGTCAATGACTTCCTTCAGGTCTTACCGAATGTGTTTACAGCTCGCTAGCCTATAAACCTTCAGCAGCGCTATTTTTCTCTGTTCAAACAAGAGATACAACAAAAGTTTCAAAACACCAAGATGGCGTTGAGGTGAAAGCGCTCAAATTGTGGCTGCATGAATGGCCTTGATAACTACGTGTTTGTGAGTGCATACGTGTATATACACTGAACAGTATGACAAAGTGCCACTATGACTTGATGATCCTCCAGATGGTTGTAGGCAGTCGAAATGTGTTAGTGTCTCTGTTAGTGGATCCAGTGTATAATCCAATGTTCACTTAAATCTATAATGCCAATTATTCATCACTAATCATAATAGTGATCTTAAGAGTGTTAACCACTAAGCAGTCTCAGTCATTTTCCACTGTGCACACTATGTCACTGCATATAGGACTCTTACATCTCTGATATGCCAGGTTTTATTTAGCTCCTGGAGGAACTGGTTAATGCTGATTCAGCACACAGAGCAGTCTCCTCCTTCAGTTTGGGACAGCAGGTGAGGGTCACGGAGTGTCAGGGGTAAGGTCACATTGTCCTAAGGTCTTGTTTGACAGGGTATGGATGGAAGTGCCTGACAAGTCTCTGACCTATATGAACATTAAGCCTCAGTCAGCAAGTTCAAGTAGCAGTGGGAAGATTTGCTCCGACTGTCCATGAAAGAGTAAAATGTCATGTGACAGAGGGAGAATAATGGATAGTAGCAGGCCGGCACATGCTCATTTATATTCTGGGAGTTCACTGCTGTGACATTTTCGTCTTCTATTATAATTACACTGTAAATGTGTCAAATGAAATTTTTAGTTCAATGGAATTATTTGTGGTCAGTCATGCCCTTGTATTTCAAAAGACTACATTATAGGGACGGGCCTTTTGTGGCAGTATCTGCGTAAATTTTAAAGAAATGACTGCAAAGAAAAAAAAGGTTTTATAAGATATGGTGAGCTACTTGATGTATCAACCCTCCTTCCAGGTCTTGGGTCCTACTGTGTTCATTAAAGCCGTTGTCTTTTTAACGTGTTTTAATGCTTTGTATCTTGTTTTATGTGATATAAACAAGCCCCTAAAAATAATCAGTGGTCAATATTAGGCTCTCTGGCTTTTTATTAGCACTAGTGTGCTAATAAAATGTGCAGCACTATGTGCAGCAGGTCTTTTAGCCCAGTTTTTAAAACTTTACAATGTAACTGTAGCCCAAGGGCTCATGGTTTACCAGACACAAAATATTTGAACGCTTCAGAAAACAATTATTTAAAGCTAATTAAGATTTGAATGGGTACATGAAGCCTAGGCTCAGTCATAGCGAGTCATCCAAACCACGCAGCAGCAAATTACTGATTGACTTTGAGCTGTGGATGGATCATCACAGGTGTTCTCTAGTCTGACGTTTAGTCTGTTTTCAGCATCTTCTTACTGCCATATGATGATGTTTGTCTCTGCTAACTGGGGGCTCTCTCGTAAAGTCTTATTGAGGGGAAAAAGTTATTGCTAATCCTCCGTCTTTGCTGTGCTAATGTGTTTCTATTATCCTAAACACAGCTTTGTAGATAGCTACCATTATATGCCTGCTAGCCTAACTTCAGTAACCTTACAAACATCGCTGCTGTTTAGCTTCCTGTTTTCCTTTATGTCCAAAATGATAGCAGAGCTGCACATTTTAGTTTTTTAGAAATCCCTCAGCCAGAATATGATATATTGTCTTTGGATGGAAACTAGCAAGCTAACTTCGTTCCAACTTTCAAGTCTGTTAAACTTCGTAAGTCCTCTTTTTCATGGATTTCATGAAGTCATACTTTATTGTAACACTTGTGAGAGCAGCCACACCGATCATTTTATAGGAGAGGAAAGAATTTGGATCATTTTTAATTGTCAGTGATAGCACAGCGTTTGTTTGAGTTTAGAAACCAAAGAAGAATTTGGACCCAGAAATGGCTAATGGTATGCTTTACATCTTAGACCTGAAATGGGTGTATATCAGTTTCACAAAAAAAACAGCAAAGCAGTGTGTAAAGATATGCTAGCAGTTGATATGTGTATAACATGCAAATATTAAACTGGATAAGTGTATCTACTATCTTAGTTTAGTTTGTTAATAAGCTAATAATTGCTAGTTGGCATTGAACACAAAGCTGACACTATAACGTCAAGTTTGTGTTTTAGTCATAAACCAAAGCAGTGGCTGAATGCGAGTATCATAGTTTCATCAAAGGAGAATTGGTTAAATGCCAGGTTAAAGTAGTTGGACTATAAATGTCTGTAGAATACTTAATGAGATTGTGGCGGGGCGTGGTTTGCGATGCTGCGGCAGGTGCAATGGATGCACCTGCGCGGCGTCTACAATCACGCTCCGCCGGCTTAAAAGTCTGGATTTTGAGTTAAGGTTGTTGTTGTTGTTATGTTGAGCTGGCAGTGGGAGAGCTGCAGCTGTGTGTGTCCAGCAACCGTCAATAGTGAAATAAAAATGCCAGTAGGTCTGTTGTGGATATTATTGAAATGATATTTCAGTCTGGACCAGCAGTGGGATTAGACCTACAAACTGACTGGCTTTGCCATCCCTAGTAAGATAAAATTAATAAAAAGGTTTAAATAGGTTTAAATTCACCAGTGAAAATTAAAATGATATAAATATTTGTTGAATGCTCTCTGGTGATCTTGCTTATTTGAAAAATAAATATGAAAGGATATCAGCCTGTATAAAATTCTTGCATTGATTTTTGTCAGCGAGAACAGCTTTTGGATACTGGCCTACGATTTGAAATCCAAAAATAACAGAGAGGCCTCTGGAGAGGCCAAGTCTTAACAGCTCCCACTCTTCCCTGTTTCCTCTATATCTTAATAGCTTTCCATTGAGACAGTGATGAATGTGTGAACGTTATCAGCATGGTGAGAAATGATGGGACGGACTCTGCTAGGATCCTCAAGTGTGTATTTGAGTCTGCTGGGGGGGACAGGGAAGGGTATCTATATGCGTCTACGTTTGTTTGGATCAGCTCTGGTAAATCCTCAATAACATCAACATTATATACAGTATATGTCTTTTGAATCCCAGTGAATGATAGCAAACTGAAGGTTGTGTCAAGGCTGGCTGTGTGGCTGGCAGAATTGGACCCAAATGCAGGACTGGGAAACACAAAGGAAAAAACTAAAATGTGGCTTTATTAACTAAAACAAAGTACAAAAAAACATGAGAAATAAACGAAGGAAAATCAAACTTTCAACTTAACTGGGAAAACGTGCTGCAGAAGACACAACTATGATGGATGATGTAAAAGAGAGCAAAGGGAGACTCAGACAATATAGGCGCACCAGGTAATGAGGGAAATGGGAAACACCAGGGAACACAGCTGAACACAATCACACTAATGAGACAAGGGGTGCCAAAACCAAACACAACACACAGGAGACGAGGGACCATCAAAATAAAAAACGAAGTAATAAACACTAATGCCAGGACTAAGACGCGAACTTGACACAGTGACAGGAGATAAACAAACATGGTGACATGACTGACTGGGGAAACAGAAAGGGAACATAAAAGATGATAACTAAAGATTACATAACCTAATGAGGAACACAGACTGGAAACAAAAGGAAACCAACATAACCAAAAAAGAAACCTCGAACCAGAAATATACATAATAAAACTCAGAAGCAAGGAATATAGAACATAAAACACAAAACTCATTTTAACCTAGAATGAACCTAAAGACCTACAGAAGCGCAGAACTATAATACAAAAATAATCAAAAATGAGAAAAATCACAAAACATCCCAAAAACTCAAAACCATGACAGGTTGACTTGCTGGGCTTGACAATATTTACCTTGTATGTCACGTAAAAATGGCCTTTTGTTTTGACATGCAGTATGTGAGTACAATGAGTGCATGAATGAGTGTTTCAGTAACTGTAACTCTTCCTCTGTGAACTGCTTTAGTCTCAGCCCGACTGATAAAGGTCAGGCTGGCATTTCAAAGTTGTACAGCAGCAGCTTTGCCAGAGGAGAAAAGAACCCCCCGCCCCCACCCAAAGAACGCTTAATACAGTATTGTTATCTTTTTTTCCTACACTACAAAAGTTTACTTCCAAATCTTCAGGCTAACTAAATAATTACTGTAAAAGTCATCAGTTTAAATGCAGCAGTCAGTGTGTTGGAGGTCCATGTATCATACCATTTCACACAGAGATGGTATGAGTTTATTAAAGGGTTTGTCTCACAGGTAGAAAAACCATGCAGGTTCCTGCAAAAAGGCTGCAGCTGTTTACAATCACAGCTGCTGGTGCCAGCCTACACAAGAGAGGTGGCTGACATTTGTCTTTAATTTAGGATCCTATTTGTCAAACACTTCATTTAAAATATTGTCATTTATTTCTAAAGCACTGAATGAATGAGGATTGAATAAACTTCTCATAGTTCTCTGTAGTGTTTACTATTATTCCACTCTTTTTTATGGTCAGCAGTCCACAAATGATTACGGGTATTATTGTAATAAAATGTATATTGAACAGCAATACCATATAAATCTAACTTTTAAGGTGTTAGAAGGTAATTTTAAAGCGAGTTGGATCCTTTTCAAACCTTTTAAATATATTTAAATGAAAATTCCTGAGTTTAGCTGCAGGCTCATGTTGTTACTTAATGTTGCTTTCCCGTATTTATGATGTCTTCAGCTTTCCTATACAGTTCTATACATCTCTCTCGCTCCTTCTCTCTATCTGTCTGAGCCTCTTAACACACTGGCTCAGATTAGATCCACTCACTCTGTTGGGTTTAGAGCCATTAGCTTAATTAGAGACTAGACGTTCAATTCACTGTCAGATATCTTGATCCGTTGGCTGCCTTTCAGTCGTCTAACCTAAAGTACGTAAAGGTTTCATCATACTGCCTCTGTGGATAATGCAGCGTATCCTGGGTAGGTCCGTTACAAATTATCTGTCAGTGACAGACTTGCAGAGGTGAAAGCACAGCAGTAATTTGATTCTTTTTAGAGATTTTCATAGGAAAATATCTTTACACTAGTCCCACTACATAAGAATTTTTGGTTAATATAAGACATTGACTGACACATATTGTAATAAATACTAGATGGCAGATGAGGGACTCAGCTCCCTCCAGCTGGAGCAAATAGCTGTTCAGTTCCTTTTAAAACGCCTAATCAACCAGCTGAGCAGAGGCCGCCTAACCTTCACACACAGTCGGACTAGAAGCAGTCACTTGGCTGAAGGACTTTGCATTTGCTAAATGAAAGCCATAGATCATGCTGCCAGTATATCTTGCAAACACTGTGTCTATCTGTGTGCCCTTTTTTTGTTGCTGGATATGCACTTATCACACAGCTCTGCCTCCACATAAATGTATTTAAAGTTGTAATCTGTAACTGGACACATGCAGATAGAGACAAAATTCCATATATAGTATATAAAACACAACACGTGCAAGTTAAAAGCAGTACAAATTAGGATCAGGGTTCTGTAGATGCTGTACCATCTGTTGCAGGACTTCTTGTTCTTCTTGTCCCTGAAGATAGTTCTGTGTGTCTCCTACTCAGTGTTTGGAGTCGCTGTTCTCCATGCACAATGTGAGGCCAGTCAGATGCCTCCCTAATGGTATTACATAATGGGGGAGGCTCCAAACATTTGAAGTGGCTGAAACTTTATTGAACCTTCATTTGGATGGACAACCATAACATACTGTATGAGTTAAGATACGATGGTCGCTGGTCTAATCCCTAAAAGCAGATTAGAGTATTAACCCTTCTGAGCTCAGAAAGGACAACAGCTTGTACTGTACAAATCTACACCCACAAACAGTACACACACACACACACACACACACACACACACACACACACACACACACACACACAAAGAATATTAATTGTGCCTTGAAATCAGCGGGTGAAACCTTTATGTGGATAAGTGGATTAATACTGTTCATTGTGTCAAAGAAGGCTGTCAATTAAAGTTTCTTAATTACTTCAGCAGATTGTGGAACATCATACATACTGATCACATACATATTTGACCAACTCAACACCCTGTTCTTTAATTCGTCATGACAGTTTGCCCTCTATAACATGACTATCATGAGCAACCTTGCCACATTGTAACTTTACATCCTTTTTTTGCTTCTGTTTATGAGAAATGAAGTTCTGTGTCTCTGTTTAGTGTGCGGCTGTGACTTGGTCCACGCGGGTTTCTTCCACCATTCTGGTGAGTACATCTGTACAAAGGACTACCAGCGGCTCTACGGGACCCAGTGTGACAGCTGTAACCAGTACATCACCGGAGAGGTGGTGTCTGCCCTGGGGAGAACGTACCATCCAGACTGCTTTGTCTGCAGCATCTGCAAGTAAGGAATGAGTGTTTCTTCATGTAGACCTAAATGTTGGCAGGCAGATAGTCAAACAGATTGACTGACTGTAAGGCAGTCAGAGTAAAAAAAGTTATTTGAACTCGCATTCATCTTGTAAATCTATACTTGGTAGTAGTCTGTCTGAGATCAGTAATAAATTCAGATGAAGGGATCAGATAAAAAAAAGAATAAAATCCACAGTTTAATAATCACAGCGGGGATTGAAGACCAGTCAGGACAGGTTGTCTGATGACTTACTCGAGTGGCAAGGTTCAGTGTTCTGGTGCTCCTGGTGTCAGCAGATTTACGGATCATGACATAAAAGTATTATTTAACCAAAGGGATTATCTTACTCTAACCTTAAAGAAGTGCTGTGAGTCCATAAATGCAACTTAACCAAAGTTACTTAAACATGACTATCAACAAGTAGATATTGTAGTGAGCAAAATGAACTACGCAGAAAATTAACAAACTTACTCTCTGTGAATGTTTTCTGTTATAACACAGTGATGCAAACCTTTCAAAAATGATTGATTAAAAACATAATTGCAAGATGTTTGTGTTGAAATTCTGCTGCACATAAAAATAATCCCTGACCTTAGTGTAGTGGTTTACATGTTTGCTTGCCAAGTGAAAAGATGCTGCTTCATTTCCAGCCGGAGACACAGATCCCCTTTGGGGTTGTGTCATGAAGGGCATCTGGTGTAAAGCTCAGCCAAATTAAACCTGCAGAGCTGCCTGCTGTGGTGACCCCTTGTGGCAAGGCAGCATTTTTTTTTAAAGTAAGACATCGTAGTTGTTTCTCACACGACTTTAGAAGAGGCCTGCTTACATTACCGTGTACGAGTAAGCTGTGTTAAAATGTTCTTGGTTTCTTAAGAACAGCTCCTGTGTCTGCCTCACGGGCTCTGTACTCTGCTTTTACCCTGAAATATTATCCCATACCTCACTGGATATGAAGCGTTATTCATTTTAACTGTTACGCACTGAGAATCTGACAAAGATTTCCAGAGCTGGGAGTAACATTTAATCCTCACAACTTTGACATCAGCCTGGAGATCTCGTTTTATTCTTTGGTACATTCAAACTGCAGAAATACTCCTCTGACACTGCTGATGGTAGTTCTTGACAGTATTTATTAAAAAATGTCCCAGTGTAAAAAAGAATTAAATGTTAGTTTTCAGTGCTGGGAATGACAAATTTCCATGCATAATTTAAAGGTAGCCGAAATAATGGCAAATATTGTGTAAAACTTTTGCTAAAGAAACTTGGAATTACCTGCACCAATACTACTTACCTACCATCAATACTGTTCAACTTGGGAGTACAAGCAAATTGGAATTTCATGTGTTTTGTGATTGGGTAAACTGTGAATTTCAGTATTGCCCTATCTGCATTCTGCATGTTTTTTTTTATGTGTGCTTTCTCAGAAGCCCATTTCCAATTGGAGACAGAGTGACCTTCTGTGGGAAAAAGTGTGTGTGTCAGCAGTGTTCACTTTCTCTGAACAGCGACAAGCCCGTCAAGGTCCACGGACCAAGCTGTAAGAAACAAACACGCACACACACACACAAATGAAAATATACGCTCACTCATGTGTGCAACACCATACACAGCAACAACATATCTCACATTTTCTTCACTAGACATAAAGGATAAGCCAACACACATTATCCAGTTCTTCAAAAGCTGTGCAGGTATTACTTTGTAATAATTATTTTTCTATTAACATTTTAAGGAAATGCATGGTGTTTTAAATAGAATATACTCAACCCAAAGGTTCATTTACTAGCCTGTAGAGTGGCATCCCTTATGGTGTTCATTAATGAACCAAAATATGCAAACTTTCGTGTTTGCTACTCCAACAAATCAAAGAAATGGAAGAAATAAATATGTGTCCAGCTTTGAGTATTTAAGTTTGTGTGTGTAACTAAATCCCATCAAATCCCATTCATCAAACCTAACACAAGCAGAAGATTAATTTTACAGCACTTTGCCAGTTCATCTTTTTAAAAAAAAAATTATTAGCTATGGTTTTTCCCTGCCTAATGATATTTAACCGACTCATATCTTTGTGATTCATCCAGCATGTAAGACTGTTTGTTCCTCTACAAATGAACACCTAGAGTTGTACAGTCCACCTGCTGAACGCTGCAAAAACACAGCGTCTTTGTAGGTGTGTAGCTGCAGGGAGATACTTCCAAACACGCCCACAAACACAGAAGGTGGCCTGCTGCTTCAGGTAGTCCTGTAGCCTGGTTCTGGTAGCTCCATCTGGCAGAGACAGTGTGACTGTCACGACAGGAGAGAGGGATGAGGAAGAGAGGAGGAGGAGGTAGAGAAGTGATGAGAGGCTGGCAGAGCAGAAAGGCAAGGACATAGAAGGGGAGTGATAAATGCATAAATGCTCAAAGTGTTCCTGCCTGTTCCTATCGTACATATGTGCGTTCTCATTACCGCGCTTCCTGCTTTTCCTCTCCCCTCTCCTCCCCTCCCCTCCAGACTGTGCCGGCTGCGGTGAGGAGATCAAACAGGGTCAGTCTCTGCTGGCTTTGGAGAGACAGTGGCACGTCAGTTGTTTTAAATGCCGAACATGCGGCTGCGCCCTCACTGGAGAGTACATCAGCAAGTAGGTGGCTTGATCCTTCTTATGTCAAGTCAGTCATAGGTGTGCTTGGGCAAATATCAAACGTTTCTTCAAGCAATCCACATCAAAAGCCACTGCACAGAAACTGCCTCCTGTATCCAGACTTTTAATTCTGAAACTACTAGAAAATTGCACATTTAAAACATTTGTCAAGTTGTGGAAAGTTGCTGTTTTTTACTCACTTTTTCTATTATTTACTATCAAAATTAAACTGAAATGTATATTAATGCACTTGCTTCATAAATCTTTACAGGATGAATAGTAGTGGAGTAGTTGCGCAGAGCTGTGAGCTTTTTGTCTTTCTCACTGTTTCTCACTGTTCAGAGATGGGATACCTTACTGTGAGACTGACTACCACAGTCAGTTTGGGATCAGGTGTGAGAGCTGTAACAGGTACATCAGTGGCAAAGTACTTGAGGTGAGTGCATTTTTCTGTTGTGTATGTGTGCTTTTGGGAATATGCGTGCATGCTTAAAGACAGCTGGGAATGACAGTGGGAATGTGCGTGTTCTGTGCTTGTCAGTGTGAGCTGGTCTATAAAAAGCTGCAAAAAAATGCAGCTGTCCCTCTTTAAATGAAGTGCTGACTGATGACGAAGCAGCTTTGGAAACCCGACAAAGCAACACTTCCCCATCTCCTTCACACTATTCATCTTTTTTTCCTATTTCTTATCATGCCTCTCCTCCTTCTTCACTCTGCATTGTTTTTCTGTTTCTTATCACCACTCTGTTCCCGTTTTCTCATCTGTACCATTTGCTTTTGCCGTTTTGTGTCTGATTTTCCTTTCCTTTCCTTTCCTTTCCTTTCCTTTCCTTTCCTGCAGGCTGGAGGAAAACACTACCACCCCAGCTGTGCGAGATGTGCCCGCTGTCACATGATGTTCCTAGAAGGAGAAGAAATGTACCTGACAGGTAATCAGGATGTATGTGTGTGGTAACTAGCAAAATAAGTTTCCCTTGTATGAAGTGGAAGAAAATTCCACTATCAACCTGAAACTGGATAAAACAAAGCTTAATATTTAATAATAATTATAACTTCTGAATATAAAAGTCTGAATATACTTGTTGGGAAATCAGTTTAGTCTGAATTTATGTCTCTATAAACACAAATGTGCTTTTGCATTTGTACAGTTAACAGGCATAAAAATAGACTTCTAGCTTCAATTGAATTAGTACCCTGCAAGTATCCAGATGGCCTCTGTGTGATTCTGCATCTGTGGAAGTCTGTGTGTGTGTGTGTGTGTGTGTGTGTGTGTGTGTGTGTGTGTGTGTGTGTGTGTGTGTGTGTGTGTGTGTGTGTGTGTGTGTGTGTGTTGGTATTACTAATGTTGTGGGGACATTAACATGTTTACTTGGCCATATCATGAGGACAAACTTCCCTTTTGGGGTCAAAAGCAAATACTTATAATAATTTAATGACTTACATCTAGGGAAGTGTATATGTGTGTGTATGTTTATGCCTGTGGTGGACACAGACATAAGATTGAGTTTTAGATCTTGGTACTTGGGACATTAGTTGGAACTGAGGACATTTTAGCCATGCTTCATCTCCTGAAACCTCTGCAAATGACTGCATGAGTGTTAAGGGTTAAAGAGAAGGATTTGGGGGTTTATGTCTGAGTGTGTGTGTATGTGTATACATACACATATATATATATATATATATATAAATATATATATATATATATATATATATGTATGTGTCAAAAAGACCAGGAGTGTTAGTGAAAAATACCTTGACCTAATAAAAGATTGCGCGTAACAGCCATTATATGGGTTATTGATCTCAAGTATAACACTTGTGGTAAATACACAGAAACCCACACATCCCCCTCCTCTGTCACACACAGAGGTTGGAGTCAATTACCTGTCAGCCTTCACCTCTGCCACTGTTTCCATTACTCTCAGCTGTCATTGACAGAATTATCCTAAATGATGTTACCATCACCAGGTTTTAAATTGAATCATCCAGGAAATGTTGTTTTACAAATCAGATAACAATGACTAAAGTTAATGAGTTCAATCATGGAGATACATGAAGATAAAGAAAAATCTTGTTGTGTATGTATCTGATGAATTTAGTTTGAGTCCCACATATTCAAAGAGCATGCAACGCTTATATCATGATAATACTGCTAAGTATGTATTAAAATTGTCAGATTACTTATACCTGACAGGTGTGTTCACCTGTCACAGAATAAAGAGTTTTTATACAGTCTGACAGAGAACAGTAGGAAGATTTCCTGAAGCGTTATTTATGGTAATGGGGTTGAATCAGTCAGAGGATATAAGGAGCTCTGCTTCCTTAGTAGTGTGGAGTGGAGGGAGTTGTGATGGGTTGTCCATAATGGAGAGCAGTTTGTTCAGTGACCTCCTGTCCCTCACTGACTCAAACGGCTCCAAATTCTGGCCTGTGATGGTTCCAGCCTTGTGAATCAATTTGTTGATCCTACTGGCATCTCTGGCGCTGATGCTGCCCTGCATAGCAGACAACAGCAAAGAAGAAAAACAAATAACAAACAGGGAGTGAAACATTATAAAAAAAATCAAAAACTTAACAAATAACAAACTAAGTGTACTGAAAGGCATACTATGAAGAACATATGGGAAAGAAATGGGTGCACTGCACACAGAAAGAACTGAGGGTAAACAGGCTAAATACAGAAGTGGAACCTAATTGGTGAAAACAATTAGGAAAAAGCAGCAAATCACAGCAGTGAGGAAAGACAAGAAGCAAACCAACTGGACACATGAGAAAAGAGACTGCTGAATAACACAGGAAGTGACCAAACGAGCACACACAAACCAGGAGTGGGTGGCTGGAACACACTGAGAAAATAGAAGATGAAAACAGATATTATAAAATAGTGCATGTGATAAAAAAAGTAGGACAGGACAAGAAAAAAATTGTGAACACTTGGCCTAATGGAGGGAAATTTAAATTTAATATTAAGTTACTGTACCGTAACATGTGGCCGACAGACACAGTGTCAGAGTTGCCACACAGGGTGGCACCTCCTGTTTCAGCTCATTGTCATTCTGCTGCTCTACCTCTCAAAGCCACCAGTAAAACTAAGCATTTGCATATAGTACTTGAAGACCACATATGTGAGCTTTTTAATCTATACCTGTAACCATGTACATTATATTCTTTATAGATGTGTTTGAGACTAATATGTGTGTCTGTGTGCTGAGCTCCTGTAAACTGCCCCAAGGTTACATTCACTCCTTTTGATTACTTTAGACATGTAGGAGGCCCGAGCAATCACCCACGTGAGGCACACTCAATTACGACACACACACACGTACACCCACTCGTACATGCTCGAAATCCATCTCATGACACATGTCTAGAATAAGAAGTGGTTTGTGTGTGCAAGTTTGTGTGGTGGTAGGGATAAGGGATGGGAATTGATGAGAATTTAGAGATTCCAATTCCATTATTTGATCCTTATCGATTCTCTTATCGATTGTCATGAGGTTCTCATTGGCTCCGTTTTGAGAGTCACCATCATTGCTAAGCAGCAATAAAGAAATTACATTCATGCAAATTAATTGCATGCTGTGGGTCAAATGTTTGTGGATGTTTGCTGAGGTATTTGCCCTCTTTTTGTGATCAGTGTTGAAGTCGTTACTCAAAAAAGTAATTATTACACATATTACACAGGACATTCTTCTTTAAAGTAATGCGGTACGTTACTTGATTACTCCCGGGAAAAAGTAATTTGTCATACTACTCGTTATATTAATTTCATAACAATATATAAAAATATAAAAAAACCCACACACACCAACACAAATTCCCAATGAGAACACAGATCTCTAAGACCTTTTTTCTTAGTAGATCCAAAGCTAGCTGCAACAAAGCAAAGATGAAAACCAGCACAAAAAAGCAATCGCCTTCTGCTTTAGAAACGTGAACAGGTAGAAACGGAGGCTGCAGCCTGTTTGCTCCTCTGCTTGTTACCTGTTGAAGTTCAGGGTCTGGCTGCTGAGGTTGGTGTTTACTCAGCTTTCACTCTGGGTTCTTGGCTAGTTTAGCATTAGCATGCTCTCTTGGTGAATGCTTGCAAAGAACCAAAGTTATGTTTGCAGCATAAAGCAGTTGTTTCTGTCCTGGATGCCATTTTCCACTTTGCCATTTATCTCTTCCTTTTGTGCAATAAAAAAAAGTCCATATCCACGCTCTAGACTGTGTTGCTATTTTCCTCCTCTTGCACGTGAACTGAAATCAGCTGATTGTAATTCGAGTGCAAGAACCAGTTTATGAACTAAAAATGGATGCTAGCATCTTCAAAACGGTTAAAGGATCGAATTGCTGTTAGGCTTTCCTTTTCCCTTCATTCTCAACAACATTCTCAACAAAAACTTGGATTTAATGTTAGTTAATTTCCTTTCTTTAAAAATTAGCAGCAGGCCGCGGTGTTTTTGTTTTTTTGTGTTTCGTTTAAATGACGAATTACATTTTTCCTTCAGGTTTGGGGCCGCTGCTTAAAAGACGTCTTTTAATTCATTTTATCATCATTACATAAATATAATGGTGATAAAAGAAAGCACATCTTTTAGAAGCGGTATGATCGCTGCTGTCAGTTAGTTTTATTAAATTAAATTAAAATTCACAGAATAAACCACTGATTCAGGATACAGCCAATCAACGTAGCATGGTAGTGAAAAAGACTTTAACAGTGAAAAGAATTAATTTAATGCTCACACTAATTTTTGACTACACAAGAGTAAGAGGATGCCTGTGGGTTGTATTTCTGACCACAGCTGAGTGATAAGCGATGCCAAAGAGAATCATTTTTGTTTGGCAGAATCAGTTTTTGTTTGAATGAAATGTTCCTTTCCAAGTAGAAACTGATGATTAACCACATATATTTACTCTTTACTCGGTGTAGTCTCAGTTTCAAAAGACATACAGTATGCGTTTCACGTGCTCAGTGTGTACACACTTTGTATTGGCAGCATGACTCAGCAATAAGGAAAATTGTCTTGAATATTTAAATATCTTTTTATAGACTACACTTAGAATTTCAAATGGTATAAATGTTAATAATACTTCCCTGGGTTTCACACCCGTTGCCTTCGCCCCATATTTTTGAATATCACCAGTTAAGATCAGATGGCCAGTTTGTTCCATTGATTACTCTTATTTTGCATGTCTGTACAAAGACAGCAGAGCCTTCATTCCTACATCCCACATCTGCATGTAAGAAAAAAAATACCAAATATCCCAGGTTACTTTATAATGGCAGTATTGTTAAAAGAAAAAATAAATAGGCATGCAGCTAGTTTTCTCAGAGTTTATTTTGCACTGTGTTTGAGACTGAATTCTTTTTCACTGCACAATTTAAATTCTCCTCATCCTGCAGAAAAAGGATTTCAAGTCCAAGGCCACACATCTGTTCGACAGCAGAGTTGAAGACCGTGGGTGGAACGGGGGTGCACTGAATCACCACGCATGGTTCCTGTCTACACTATTGATTTTGTGTGGGTGTTTGTGTGAGAGCGGTGTGTCTACTTATTGGGCGTGCATAGCCTCCTGCTTTGTGTGTGTGCGTGTGTATGTGTGTTGCAGATTTATGGTGTTGATAGTGGTTGTATATTAGAGTCATGATCAACTAACTGAGTTCTTTTTGCTGGCCTGCACTGCCCCAGGGCTCAAGAAAAATGATACATAGTCAGCGTGTGTGTACACATGCATTTATTGTGTGTGTGTGTGTGTGTGTGTGTGTGTGTGTGTGTGTGTGTGTGTGTGTGTGTGCACACGTGCTCAGGGTGGATATATTACTGTCAATATCAGATCTACATGGATATAACATCCTGACATTAGTGGTCTATTGTTATAAGAGCTACGAGATCTCATTCATTGCCTCTTTCCTCTCTTGCGCTGTAGTTCACCCTGCTCTTCTTTGTTTACTGTTGCTCATTCTTCTCTCTTTTTCCTCAATTACTTCACTTCTTTTTCATTCAGAAAATTCTTTTGCAATAACTGTTAAAGCACAATTATGCCAATGCAGTCAAAATGTCCAATAAACAGCAACACAATTATAATGTTGCATCCTGCAATATTTGATGTAACATTTTTGCGCTTTAACACTTGTTTTACTCTCCTTTTTCTGTTTTTACAACTTTAAAAAGGATGGTACAATCATGCTGGCTTCCTTAATGGAACAATTTTGAAACTCAGTTTTTTTTTAGTCTACAATGTAATATAAGCAATGAGAAGTATTCACAGAAGCACAGCATAAAAACATGATAGCAAAACTAAAGAAAAAGTATTGAATGTATTTTTTATAATCAAATACAGCGATAGAAGTTTCCATATGGTTGATGATAAATCAGCTTGCTAAATCATTGCTATAGAAGACAAGGAGAAAAAAACAAAGTTTAAGCAAAGTAAAGCTTCTACTTCAATATTAATAACTTTGTGGACATTATTAGAAACATACAACATGCAGTTCAGCATAATTCACTTGTTCATTCTTTTCATTTCTATTCTTGTTATCTGTGCAATACTGTTTATTGTGTCTTATTTGCTAATATCTGTTGCATTTTAGGCAAAACCACAACAAGGAGGTAGAGAGGCAGGTTGCAAAAAGTAACTTTATTGACCATAAAGTTGTTAACAAAACACACTGCAGAGCGTTAGCAGCAAATTCCAAGTCTAAGTTGTTTTATAAAAACTGAAGGAAGACACAGGATACAAGCTTGATAAATTGACAGACTGAGAAGTCATACAGGCGAAAGACCCACCAGGTGGAAATGGCTAGTAAGGTTCAGCTAAACCAAATTAGACAATAAGGATGGCGGGAAATGAGCAAAGGCAGGAAATAGAGCTACATGAAGGACAGGCCTTCAAAATAAAATAGGGAGTCACTGAAAGATGACATGGCAAAAACACACACGAACTAATGAGAGGTTGTGGTTAATCATGTCACAACAAAATTTGGGGATCACATGTCTTAAATTGTTTTCACACTTTCAGAATGTCGCTAAACATTAACAGGTGAAGATGATGACATGTACTGTCATGAAACTAAAAAGATGAGTTACTGTGAGAAAAACATCTGTTTAATTATTGTTGGGATATTTCAGTTTGGACAAAGGGGTGGACAGAATTTTTATTTGTCCCTCTTGATATTTATCTGTGTAGGAGACCACAAGAGCCACATCCTCTCTTATCAGTTTAGACAAACTGCCTCCACACACACACACACACAGTGTCTGTGTGTGTGCCTTTGATTGATGTTGATGCACTTGAGAAAAGCTGATCTGCTCTTCATAGGATCCCATAAAACTGTATGGCTGCTGCCCACACGCAATAAACAAAGTAAACTGAGATAAAATCGCATGTGTGTATGCGCAGGTTCAGAGGTTTGGCACCCCATGTGTAAAGAAGCAGCTCGGCTGGAGAGGAAACTGAGGGTGAGTGTTACTCAAAATACCTGCAAGCCCCTGCTCTTCCTCTCTGTTTCTGTTTTTGTCCTCTCAGTGGTTCTCTCTTTCATGCTGTGTCTGAAATGTCTCACTGTTGTTTTAAAAGCAGGTATGTCGCTCTTAGCATTGTAAGAAATGTGCTAAAATCTGCCCTCAGCGAATGTAGTTTTATATATAAAAACTTGGATAAATAGACTTTATTTTGATGTTAATTTATACAAGATTTCATTGTAATATATAGTTCATCACCAGATTTTTCATACTATTGTTGCAGCTTTATTTAACAGAAATTGTCCAAAGAGGTTCATAAAGTCTTATTGTATTTTTTCAAAAGAGCATTTCATCGAAAATAGAGCTGCAGACCTGCACTTTGACAGCTCATGCCGGAGCGTGGTGTTATCATGAACATGCAAATAATAATCATCACACCATGGCAGAAGAGGAAGTTTTAACTTTACACAAACACACACACACAGACACACACACAGGGAATATGAATGTTAAAAGTAGGAAATTAAAATTTGTTGTCTTTTGCATAGTCAAATGATTGCTCAGCTCAACTGAGAAGTGAACACGTGAAGAAAAAAAGTGAGATTCAGCTATTCCAGCACATAGAGGAACATTTACAAGAACACTTGCATGATTAAGACTTGGCTTAATAATGCTGTCACAGTAAAAACATAACAGGTACAGAAGTGTTAGTTTGTAGCTATAATATTCAGACAAAGTGGTTCTCTATCCTGAAAGATTAATCCTGAAGAAAAAGTCAGGTATCTGCCTTTTTAAAGTCTTGACTTTGTATGAAGTCAAACAGAGTGGATATCGATAATATTACACAGGTCTGGCTGTGAGCAGAGAAGCTCCATCCACTTGCTTTATATTAAAAACAAAAAGGAAGCATTAACAAAACACACTTTTTTAAGTGAGAGGCTGAATAAAGTATTTTATTTTACTTTTTTATTTTAAATTTGGTCTATATTGAACTTTAATATCACTTGGTTGATGCATGATTTTGCAGCTGCACCTGCATGCTGTCAATCTCCTGTTTGCCATGTCATCTGGACTCATTGTAATGTTCCAGAAACCCTTTTTGGGATGGTTTTAGCTTGGTGTGACTTGGTGTGTTAACTTACAGCTACTAGAAGATGAGCACACTGAGGCTTGATGCTGAGTAGTAAGGATGGAGTCCAGAGTGTGCCAAGAAAATATCCCCCATAGACCATCATACCACCACCATTATACCACCTTAAGAGTTGATACAAGGCAGGATGGATCCAGGCTTTCATGTTGTTTACACCAAATTCTCACCCTACCGTTCAAATGTTTGAGCAGAAATCAAGGCTCATTACCAGGCGACCATTTTCCAATTGTCTGTTGTCCAGTTTTGGTGAGCCGATGTGAATTATAGCCTCAGTCTCCTGTGGTACTGGAGGTACTGGTGGTACTGGGTAACCAACTCAAGGTTTGAGGTGATGTGCTTTCAGAGATGCTCTTCTGGATACCTTGGCTGTAATGAGTGATTATTTGAGTTACTGTTGCCTTCCTATCAGCTTCAAGTTCACTTTTTTTGACCATTCTCTGTGACCTCTAGAGATGGCTGTGTGTGAAAAATCCCAGGAATCATCCTTTCTTGAAAATTCTGGCACCAACAATTTGAACGTTCAAAGTCACTTTAATCACCTTTCTTCTGATAATGTCTACATGCATTAATGCATAAAGCTTCTGCTATGTGATTGGTTGATTAGATATTTGTATTAACAAGTTGTTGAACATGTGTACCTAATAAAGTGGCAAGTGAGTGTATAGTAATGCATTAAATTAAAGTACTTTTCTGCGCTCACTGTTGTATTTAAGCTAACTTTACTCACCTTCTTGCTCTCACTGACATTTGTCCCACCAGCTGAGACGTACCTCTGAGACAGCATCCATTTCTCCTCCAGGCTCCTCTCCTCTCCTTGGCTCTCCTCACCGGCTCATCTGTGTGAGTAACCGTCACCATGGCTACGCCATGGTTGCGCCCTCGGCTGTCACTGTCACATCTGTCATTCAAACATAACCAGCATAGACAGAAGCACAAAAGAGACCCTGAAAGCTCAGGCGGTCTGTGCTATCAGTCTCTCGGCAGACTTCTTGTCTGTCTGTTGCCTCTCCCTGCCTTACTGTATGTCTACTAAAAGCAAAGTGCTAGACTACTAAAGCCTTAATATGCCTTTTATAATAAGCAGGCTTTTATCTTAAGCTCTTTAGTTTCCTATCCAGAGTTATTGTCTTACAGTGCACACTTTTTAGCTCCATCTTAGATTGTTTTATGTCATGTTTAAATCTTTACTGGCCCATCAAAGATTTTAGTTTAACCTGCTCACCTGAATGTTTACCATTGCCTCATTTTCCTTCCTGTATGCTACCATATGTGTGATTTTCTATGCAAGAATTTGTGTCTCCATGGGTGCCTCTTCTGTTGGTGATCGAGATTGGCTGTTTACAGCCAGTCCCCTACTTATGGTTTGGTCTTCATTTAATGTGTATTCCTGTCTACCTGTCTCTCTCTAACAGGCTAAGGGTGATGGGGATGTTTTGGAATATAAGCAGCTGGCAGCACTTCCCAGGGTTAAAGCCATATATGACATTCAGCGGCCCGACATTATTCCTTATCAGGCCGACCATGCACAGACGCACCTCTCAGGTGACACTTTGGAGAGATGCAACCGTAGGCAGGTAGTCACACACACACGCACAAACACACTATTTGAATTTCTTCCAGTAAAAATAAATTGACCATACCATATTGAGAATAATGAACAGTAACAAATATCTTTTATTTCTCCTCATATCCAGTCATTGGGCTCCTTATCACCATACTCTCATGTAAGTACTCCCCCCACCTCTTTGTGTAATGGTTGAGAAGGTAATCCTTACTCTAAAGTATTAAATACAAAAGAAAATAGATGTAACTGGTTTTAATTTTAGAACTAAAAACAGTAAAATTGAGTGATATCAAACACCAGCAACATTTGAGTAGATCAAAATGATAACAGGTTGATTACTTCAGTGTATTCAGTACTTTAAACACATTAAAATCTTGGTAATATAAGGTACCGGTGTCTTGCTATTGGCAGATAATCTGAGGTACTGTAAAGTGTTGGGTTTCTGGAAGCAGATTTTGATGAAAATTAATTACCAATAATAGCACATAAAAAAAGGATACAAAAAGACATAGTTTGATATTTTGGGACATAATTTTGCACCCTTGAGATATACCATCTTAATTAGTAAACTGTAGAAGTGCTGGTAGGTGGATTTTGTTCCCATCAGGCTGCATGTTTCCTCTGATTCCAGTCTACATGCTACGCTAACCTAACCACTTTCATATTTAATACCCATCTATTTATATGCTAATATTATTGTTTCAGTCTTGGCATGAAGGAAAGTAACCATCAAAGTATTTCTTTAGTTTGTGCCATCATTGTAACGGCACGGTGATAGTCTTCACTGTCTGTGTTTAGACTACATCTACACATGTTTGTGCACTAGGACTGCTAGCAGCATATGCACCATGTAGGTTAATAAACTGCTGTCAGCATGATTAAAACTGTGTTGTGGAAGTAACCTTGTGGTCTACTTTACTGCCTTTAGTAAATTAAAGCACATTACTCAGACAGCCTCTAAAGCAGCCTTTCCTTTCAGGATCTCTTGGATGGCATGGAGTTAAGAACAAGACGTTCCTCCAGCTCCCCCTATACCGACTCACCTGCACACAGTCGTCACGGAGGCTCCCCACTGCATTATTATGTCCCTGGTAATACTCCCACTCAAGCAAAGACACACACACACACACACACACACACACACACACACACACACACACAGAGAAAAATAGCTGGATAGAAAGTCTTTGTGTGGGTGCAACTCACATTTACATGCACATGTAATCCGTCGGGTTATTTGTCAGTGTATCTTTCAATACCCTGTCTGTCTTACTGTTTGTGGATGTGGGTCATTGATGCTTTGGTTTCTCTCATTGTGATTGGCTGGGCTGAGTGCAGGCAGTGAAAGTGGCAGGAGTTCTCCTTATTATAGTCAGCCAGAGCCCAGGTGTGCTACACCCACCAACACCTTCCAAGCCCCCAAGCATTTCCATGTGCCAGGTAGGCCGTTACTGTGTATGTAGCCCTGACCCTAACCTGTTAACTAACCAAAACTTCACCACGTCAGTCCAAAACTAATCCACAGTTCAAATATTTACAGGACATACCAGGTTGGTCACTGATGGACCTAGTTTGTTATTACTATATATCAGCTGTTCTCCTGCATTCATGCACACAGGTTTTAATTGGATTAAAATAATAATTTGATATTTTGTTATACTTTTTGAAATAAAAAAATCCTTTATAGTCATGGCAAAAAAAGTACACTGTCTCAATTCTAAGGTTTTACATATGAGGACATGATAAAAATAATGTGGTCCTGAGCAGGTGTTAGAATGAGGTAAATACAACCTCAGATGAACAACAAGCAACTAACTAACAACAGCTAAGCCAAAATGTAAAAGCTGTGTGTGAAAGAGTCCACGATTCAGTAGCTTGTAGAACCAGCGTTAGTAAATTGAAGTAAACATTTTCTATTCAACTTTATTAATCTCTCACATCATTGTAGAGGAATTTCTGCTCACTCTGCTTGACAGCGTGGCCTCAGTTCATTGAAGTTTGCGGGCATTCGTTCATGGACAGCTCTTTGAAAGTCCCAGGTTGAGGTCTGGACTTTGTCTTGGCCAGTGCAACACCTAGATTATTTTCTTTTTCAACCATCCTCTCGTAATTTGCTCTAGTGCTTGTTTATTGTCCTGGTGCATGACCAAATTTCAATCAAGCTTTAGCTGTCAGGCAGATTTAACTCTATACACAGGAGTTCAAGGTGGCTGCAAAACAAGCCCAAATCATCACTAAACTAAGCCATGGTATAATTTTAATTTTTAGAAAGAATCAGCTTTTTCCTGGCACTTCTGTTATCTTTCTTGGCATTGTGTTAATACATCTGAATGCTCTAAACCAGGGGTGTCAAAAGGGGTGTAATTTTTTACATTTATTTATTTCTGCTGACAGATTTCAGGGGATCCCCGGGTGAGGGGGTGGGTATGTCGTTCACCCAAGTTTGTGAATGTGATAACTCAAGAACGAGGTGACGTAGGAGTTTCAGATAGGTGTATAGGTGTATCTACTAGGAGGCTGAGAGGTAGCACTGGCCGCTGCCAGTATTTTTGTTTTTGTTAATGTCCTTTTTTTTTTTTAATAATGTGATAGTAAAAACCTTAGAATTCAGGGTTTACTTTCTTTTTACCATGACTGTAACTGAAGAGTAAATTTGAATATTGAGTAACTATTGTGATGGAAGAACAGTCTTCTTGCTGGTTCCAATTTATCTACCCCCAAAAAATGAGTCACAAAAAAGTAATTTGAGATATTAATTACTAATGAGCACGATCCATCCATCATCATCTAGATAGAGGAACAAAAGTTTTTCTGTAATTCATTCATTTTCATCTTATTTTTATTTTCTTTTATTCTTTTGCCTTTAACAACCATAAATTGTATTAATCCTCCTCTCTCATTGACCAATAGGCACTCTTTGTCTATTTTGTCTTACTGATTTGCAGCTTTTGTGTAACATACGAGTACTTTAGTACTGTCATCTTGCAACAAATATCGGTTAATTTTATTTTAAGAGCCCATCAACCCTCCACTTTATCAACTTAACGCCTCTCTCCTCTCTGAATGTTTCACTCTGTCTTTGCTCCCTTCACTATAAAAGGCCTCTTCTTCTCAATATGAGCTGCATATTTGATTTCCCTCCATCATTCCCTCTTCCTGCCCCCACTCCATTTCTCAATTTGTGTTTCCTCCTGCTTTTTTTCTCTCGCCAGCCCTGAAACAGCACTTCCTGCTTGCTTTCAACAGAGTGCGAAATGTATCTGCTGGATGCTTTTATTCAAAGTGTCTCAGAGTGTCATGTGCATACACATTTAGTGCATACAAATAAGGGAGTCAAATCTCAAACTTGGTTGCATTTGTGGCACACTGTGTGAATGGAAATGTTTTCTGTTCTTTTTTTCATTATTTATTGTTATATTAAAGGCTAAACGGCATTTATAGTTTACTGTGGCATGTTGTTGTGCCACTTTCCTGTTCTTGTCTCTTCTTAGTTTTTTTTAATTTGGATCAACTTTAATTGCTCTCCACCCTCATCTTTATTCTTGTGCCGCCTGCTTTTCTTTCCCGTATTAAGCCTGGGAAGCTGTATTAATCAACCTCGGCATGTTAGTCAGGTTGTCTGGATGCAAGGCAGCACCTCTGCAGTACCAGTTTATCACCTGTTCTGTCAGCTTCTGTCGTGCTTAAGACTGTAAATGTATACAACTAATTTGGTGGGGGAGGTTAAACAAGGAAAGCCAGAATATTTAACTCCTCCGCTCTCCTCTGTGCACTGCATACTGGGATTTTGTACGGGAAGGTGGTTGGTATAGTTTTACCTTTATATACAGTTTGCATGATATCTTTAAAGAAACATGAGGGTAATTTAATTAATTATCTCATTAATTGTTGGTGTAAAGCTATGCATTGATGTACTGGTGTTCTCCCCAGAAATGGTGTCCCTCTCTGGGGAAAAGCAAGTGATGCTAACAACACAAATAGTGCAACAAATGAAAAAAAAAAAAATGGAAGGAGGAAGTGTCGCTGTGGCAGGTGATGCAGCAGGTTCAGCTTCAGTTGTATGAGGTGAAAATGAGAATAAAGATGAAAGAATGGTGGATGATGGTTGACATAATGTGGAAATAGTTTTTTTTTCCTCCCTGCATCTGAGCAAATTCTAGACTTCTTCAAAAAATAAATACTGATGACTATAGTTCTGATATTTAGCATCTCTGTCAAGGCAAACATATCCGACCTACCTTCGTTTCACCTTAGTCAAGTGTGGTGAAAATGACCTCACTGCTGTGAGAAGAAAACTTCATTGATTTGGAGGTCTTAGTTTCTAGTCAGTTTTGAGGTTGGGTTTGTGTTATAAAAGCATATGTTTTAGTTTTACTTCCTGTATGTTTTCACCTGTGCCTCGTTCCCCACCAGCAGTGTTCAGAACGGATGGTATATTCCTGTTCCCTTTCTTCCTGTGTGCACCTCCTTTGATCTCCTGTTTTCCTTTGCTTACATGTTTTATTCTGGATTTCTGTTAATGCCACATGATGGATTTTTAACATTTTGCACTTTGATTTTACCCTGAATAAAAATCTTGCTTTGTAATTCAAGTGTACCATTCACAGCTCTGCACTCAATATTTCACATTAGGGCCATGATGTCACTGTAATGATTTTTCAGATCACCATACAGCTACAGAAGACACCCTCAGCACCCACTGTGGCAAATTAACATTCAGAAGCAGACCCCTTCTGTCAGTCTTTCTGAAGTCAGTGGAGATTAAGAAAAGATCACTAATATCATTATTTCAATAGTGGGAGTTGGTTAAAAAAAAACAAAAAAACCAACACAAATTAGAGTCTTTTCTCAGCAATACAGCAAATGCACATGACCCATACAAGAAAAAAAAAAAAAAAGTATTTAGCAGTTCAAAAGAAAGATTTAGTTACTCAAAGAAAGGATCGTCATCAGGAATAAGAATTGCAAAAAGCTGGGAGAAAGGAAAGAAATCTCACATGAAAGGCAAAGAGGTTCTGATTAGAATCTTTGCTAATGGGCCACATACAACCCATTTTAAGTGGGCAAGACCATAGAAACTGTCACCAAGTGCTTGGTCAAAGCAAGCACTTGTTTGATTGTTGGGGTATCTGTCAGGTTTTGTGTGGAGGCGAGGAAGAAGGAACCCAAACGCAGGACTCGCAGGTAGGTGAAGACTGGTGAAGGTTTATTATAAGGAGTGGATGAACAGAGGGTGAACGGACACTGACTGGCTGGATAACTGAATGGCTGACTGAACTGAGAGAACACACGGGAAGGACGACAACATCACACGAACATCAATGACACGACAAAGAACTGGAGGAAATTGAGGACTTAAATACACAAACTGATGCGGATGATAATGAGAGACCGGTGAGTACACAGCTGAACATAATCTGGCTAACGACATGAGAAATGAGCTGATACGGGAGAAACAGGAAGTGAGAACAACATTGATGTGGCAAAATAAACTGAACATGAACAAACTGAAATCACTGGGTCAATGACCCAGGAACCCTGACAGTACCCCCCCCCCTTCAAAGGCCGGCACCCGAAAGAAAGAACCACCAAGACGGGGTGGGCGTTCCGGTGGGCGGCCGCGAGGAAGACTGCGGCGGCCACTGAGCCGGCGTTGATGTCCAGAACGTGGGCTGGGCGACGGCGTGGAGGGCGCGGGAAGCCGAGGGCTGGACCGGTCGACAGCGTGGCGGGCGCGGGAAACCCCTGGCTGAGGAGCGGCCGGGCTCACAGCTGGCTCTGGATGCTGTGGCTGCAGGTCTGGGAACTGACCAGGATGGTGGACGAGTGACTGGGCCAGAGACTGGAGGCGGCCGGACTGGAGGCGGCTGAACAGCAGGCGAATTAACTGACTGGAGTGGAGGCTGAACAGCAGGCGAATTAACTGACTGGACTGGGGATGCTAAGGGATGAACAGAGGTTGGCGAGGCTAAGGAGTGAGCTGAGGTTGGTGTGGCTAATGGCTGAGCTACCGACTGAGCTAGTGAAGGAGATAAAGCTACAGCCTGGACTAGTAAAGCTGGTGCCTGAGCAGGGGACACCTCAGCTAGCCTAACCAGGGATAGTGCGAGGGCGTGAAAGGCTGGATCAGGAGGTGGATGAAGAGGTGAAGTAGCAGGTGGACCGTTAGCTCTTCCAAGCCTCTAGGGAGGTCAGGCTGGGTTCTGGCTGCTCTCAGCCTGGGCGCTGGGACAGGCACGGGAGGTGGCTGGACACCAGTCACCCCCACCCGAGAAACAGGAGCGGGTGTGGAGGTAGACTGGGTCACAGCTGCCCTCGTCCTTGGAGCTGGCACAGGAGTTGTTGCTGGCTGGGCCCAAGTCATCTGAGGTGGTGTTGTAGGGACAGGCTGAGCCTTAGCTGTCTTCACCTGAGAAGGTGAAACGGTTGAAGAGGAAGGAACCCTGACAATTTCTGTATTATTGTAGACTCTTTACCTTACAATACAACGTGCCTTGAGGCAACTCTTCTTGTGATTTGGTGCTATATAAATAAAATTGAATTGAATTGAATGGATGGCAGTCATGTAGATGGAGGGATTACCTACGCTGAAGTTGAACTTTCCATTGAGAAGACTTTTTTTACTACCATTCAGCAGCTCAGTTGTGACTCCCTGCAGAGCTCTACAGGCAACCAAAAAAAAAAAGAGAGATGTTAGGGTTTGCTAAAAAATCAGAGACCAGCTTCACTTCACGTACAAACTATAAAAATAGGTGAATGTCTTTTAAATACATTTAAGGGTGGTCTGGAAGCCATTATTCATTATATTCAGACTTAACACAATCAATAACTCGCACTATTGGACAATTTAGGCCTTTGTGTCTAGAGGAAGAAAAAGCAGATCATCTTTGTTGCAGATGCTTGAAGCCTTCATGTTATTTCATGGGATAAGCTGTTGTATTCAAATACTGCTATATTGTTGAAAATAAGAGGACTTAGCAGCTACGTCATTGTACAAAGAGGCATTAGGCAGGGTTGACCCCTGTGTGGTCAGCCATATGCTGTTGCCTTTTAAATCAGCTTAGATGGGGTCTCACAGGTTTAACCTTTGCTGCAGTTTCACATACATGAACTAATGTGCCTGCTTATGCTGATGATGCAGCTGTGTTTATTACTAGTCATAACAATTCTGCACGTGATCACATAAAACACCAGTAAAATATGTGAGTACACCCTTTTCAATAGTTAACTGGTTGAAGAAGGGTGGAGATGTAAATGGCAGCTGGCACTTCCATCTAGGATGCACTGGAGCAGAAAGGGATGAAAAACTGGTGTTTTTGAAAAAATTATATTCTGAAAAGAAACTGACAGGGTTCAGAGGAGAAAAATCATTGCTCAAACCGTCTAGCAACAGTTTGACTATAGGATGAGATATTTGGTTGTGAATTATTCTGTTGCCACTTGACTGTTGTTGAACCTTCAAGTACACTTTTAAAGGAAATACAAATAGGACTGGTCAACTTTTTCTTGCGAGGATATCACTGGCTCAGATGTGCATTTCTGTTGTTACTTCTGTGTGAAGGTGGGCAGAGTCCAGTGGTTGCTTTTCTCTGAATAGAGTTCATGTGGATGATTGTATCGATTTTGGAGTGATAGAAATGTCCTCTGCACAGTAACTTGTGGATCACTTGTTCTCACTTTCTGAAAATATGTATGTGTTGCAGCCACACTATGTACAGGTTGGGTTTGTAAATATGTACAGTAGCTTTCCCTTGTGGGGTCAATAAAGTGTCTGTCTAATTGTACAAAGACATTTGTTTATTAAAGAATTAGTTAAAGGTCAAAGTCCTCTTCTTATCTGAATGTTTATTTTGCTTTTTGTCACCAACTGACTCTTTTTTGTTCTCAGCTTCTGAGGAAACCAACATCTATAGAAAACCACCCATCTACAAGAGACAAGGTTGGTTAATTGCTCAAATTTTTGTGATTTCAAAGCCTTTTTGGGGGCTGTGTATCTGTCCAGTCCATTGATTTTTGTGTTCATTGTAGCATAGTCTTAGTGTGATAGTTCTGTGTGTCTGACTTAATGAACCAGTTACGGAAAAGATTAAAGCTGTTAAAGTTAAAGCTGCAGTATATATTTATAGACACACTTTTTTATTGTCTGTAATCTGCTACTTCTGATTAGATTCAGTCTTCTTAGGATTTTCTCAACATGGAAACACTCAGAATAAATGAAAGAATTTCTTCTGGACCCTTACACAGCCTTGAAGTAGCTGCAGTTTGACCCCATCCCGTTCAGTTACAAAGTTTATGGTGTGAATTAACTCAAATTTTGTTCCCCAATTTTTCAGCTCTTGTCAGTTGTCCACTAGACAAGTTTCACCTTCAGAAACTAGAAAGGTCGATGGCCTTTGGGTACTGATCACTTGTCCCTGTTAAGTAGGCTTTGGTTGGAATGGGGTAAACAGTCTATGAAAAGCCTAAGAAATACATGTTTAAAATGCAATTTTAAAACCATCAGCTGTAGTCTTTAAACAGTTTAGCCCTTTATTGCTTTTAACAAATTGTAGTGAAGTGGAAAATGGTAAAACTACAAGAAATGAACCCAACATAAAGCAAGATGGCAGACACAAAGTAAAGCACCTCTTAGGGTAAACAGACAAACTGACAAAGGGGACAATACGAGACTATACACACACACACACACAGAGGGGTGACTGGAGATGAAGCACAGGTGGGAACAAGACACAGGTGAAAGCAGATAGTCACAGCAGAGAAAAAGAGCATGAAATAAAATTAGAGGTGTGGTTGTGTAGTTAATGTTGCTTAGGAAGGTTTCTAACAAATAGAAGTGACCCGGAAGTATCTGTATGGCAGCCATAATAACAGCGGTTCAAATTCTCCAACTACTAAGAAAAGACCCTTCCTTTATTACGTGCAACACACCATCCAACTGTTCACCAAAACAATGACTGTGATTTAGACCTAAATCAAACTGATGGTGATTTTGGTCACATAAATGTTAACACTAAGTGTGTGTTTCTCATTTTTGAGTCATTTCAATCACTAATTTCACAGTGAGGCTTACTCATACCATAACCCTGCTGTATGGTTTGACAACAGGTAAAATCTACAGTTGACCTGTCAATGTTGCACTGCCATAATACAATTCTCAAGGAGGTGTTGCCTCGCATGAAGAGCATAGATTTATATCAGCTGTCTAAATCAATGTTATAACTTATGTGAACTATATCAAAGTGTGTTTAAGATATACGTTAGTTATGTCTGTGGTTGTATTGCCATCCTCATCATATCACATGCATTTTTACTTGGGGCTAGCTGGGAAAGGCTCCATCCCAAGTTGTTGATGGAGGGAATTTTACTTTGGTCACAGAAAATTTTAACAGTAGGATAGGAGTTACTGCATCATTGGTCAGGCAGGAAAAAATAATAAAATAAGATTCATTTAATTTTATAGAATTTCAGGCTTTGTAATGAAGTAATGGGTTTTTTTTACTAGTCCTTGTAATTTAGTAATTTAGTCCAGCTATGGGGCATTGTAGTTTTAACATGGTACAACACCATTAACAAATATGTGCACTCAGATTCTCTGAGTAAAAAGCTTTCCTTTTCCTGTTTCCTTATAAGTTCTTCTGGACACCTTTCCTTGATGTTTTCCATCAAAATCAGGTAAAAGGAAGTAGGAGTCAATTTTAGGACTATTTGATTATTATCCATAACAAGAGACATGAGAAACTAACCTTCACTTCAAATCAAAAAGAAGTGACCAAGAGACAAATAATACAGAGTAAAGATGAAATATAATGCCAGAGGTAGAGGAACAGATGAGGCTAGAGAAACTAAAAATATTAAAAACAGTAAAAATAGCCAATCTAACTGGGACCTGTTACACCACCACTGCAGCCATTGTCTGTGCTTCTCATTTTTGCTGTCACATATCTGCAGGAGGAGGACTCATATGGAGACTCTTAAGGCAGCAGCATAAATTGAAAACACACCTTTACTTAAATGGGTTGAAAAGTACAAACTATAAATATTAAAGATTATACAGGAATCCAACAATTTAGGCACAGAAGACACAATAACAGATACTGTGACAAGGACTGACAGAAACATGCCATTATATATACACAAGAGGGGGGATTAGCTGAAGTGAACACAGCTGAGGGAAATGAGACACAGGTGAACAGAATCTAGGTAATGAGAAAAGGAGGAAATAAAGCTAAATACAAAAAAAACCAAGATGAATGAACCAAAATAAAACAGGAACTAACAACTGGGGGACAGAGACGAAAACTTAAGAAGACTTAAGAAACTCAAGATATAAACAGACCTCAGATTATAAAAAGTAACCACAACTTAAGACTAAAAACTCAAAAATATAAAATTCAGAGATCCATAAACTTTATAAAACTCAAAACTATGTTTTTTCCATATTTCTTTTTGCACTTCTTCATCTTCAAGATGAACTCCATTGTCACTCCCTTTGCCAGCCCTTTTCTGTGTATGACCAAATATCTCATAAGTCAGAAGACCATTCAGTGAGTTCCCAGATTGACCTTAATATGACTGAATCTTGTATCACCCAGTCACACTGACTAGCCTGCTCAGTTTTTTAGCATTCTAGCCAAATGCTACCTCATGAGACTTTTGGAAAAATGCACATACTAAATCACAGTCAGAGCTGATGGATTGGTGCATTCCTAATTATGACAGTAGCATTCCCCATACATCATGTTGATAAAGTTACTTTAAGGTTACTTGGCTCGACTATAAAGGTATGCAGACTTGAGGCGGATGTAAAGTTTGATCGCAGTTTTGATACAGCCACATCAAACCTGTGATTACAGATTCAGCTGGTGGAACTGAGAGAAGCAGTGCCAAATAGTGTCTAGATGATCTATCTGTGCTCACATGGCAGGTCCAACAGAGTTACAGTTCTTCTGAAAGACCTCTGCATGATTTACATTGCGCCACAAAGTGCTGACAAGCCTCTCTCTCCTGTTGGGCAGTCTGCAAACTGGGCTGTGTGGATGTGGATTTACACTTACACCATTAATCATGTATAGAGCAGGTTTCATATTAAGGCAAAATACCATAATCAGGTGTATATACGATACATTGATACCATAATTTGTTATAGGCAGATGTGGCTGCACATCAAAAACACTATTTCATCTATTTCCTCACATGTCATCTGCCACATCTAGATATACCACAGGAGGAATCACAGATAAAATGTTTTAGCAGCTCCAGTTGCATCAAATGATCTAAGTCAGGCCAAAAATACATTGCATCTGTTTTAGTGCATCTGAAAGGTAGCATCAGTTTTGGATGTAAAATGATACTAAAAATAGGGGTGAGGTGGAGCCATATTGCACTTGATCAAATGCCCAAGTTAAATGAATACTCAAATTAAATAAAAAAAACATCACAATACAAAAATGATAACAAACACGCACAAACAGATGGATTTTGTTTGTGTCCTTCAAAGAAGAAAAATGCCATTCATGTATACACATGATTAGTTTACAGTGGCCCTGAAGGTACAAATGCACTGCATCTTAAGAAAACCAGCAAATAGAAAAATGCTCCAAAAGCACACAAAACACAAGGGAAGTTTGAGGAAACAACAGTGTGATGGACCAGCTGCAGAAGTGACAAGCTAGCAGTACACAGTTAATTGCAAACATGAATCTACAGTGTTATATGAATCGTCTCATTAAAAGAAAAACACCTTGCGTGCGTCTTTTTCACATCTTTTCTACAGTCATTGGTCCTTGACAGCACAGATGAATCCTCCACTTCTGTGTATCATGTGTATTCGTGTGGTTTGGTTTCTGTCACGTGTGCAGCTGTGCTGTCATATTATTGTCTTCCAAAAACACTCCATTGTGTTTTGTGATTTCCTGTTTCCATTGTGGTTTGTATGCTTTTACAGTGTTTTTCTGTTTTCTGGCATTTTTCTTAATTTGCAGTGTATTTGAACTCTCAGGGCCACCGTATCAGCTTACACATAACCGATATGACAGCATCTTATTCGGATCACTTTTTTTTTACGTTGTTTAATAAAAGTAAAAATTCCAGCCAATCTTCTTGTGAGATTTCAGCTTTAACAGAAACTTTACACATTTGTATAATACCTTAAAGTGTTTCATTCTGTTCATATTTTTTATTTAGAGTCAGCATTATCGCCTGCTTGAAGTTTTGTATCACACCCCCTCCCATTGTCTCTGACCTCTTTTCGATTTTCCATTCCCCTGTTTTTGATGCGTCTCCCCTCTTCTCCTCCTTTCCTCTCACATACTGTGCTCTCTCCCCTCTCTGTAAATACATGCTCTACTTCATCTGTCTTGTTTCTCTTGCACTCACGCATCAGCAAACACGTTGGTCAGAAAATCATTTTAAAGCCAACAATGGGAGGGGAAAAAAGACACTTTCATTAAACAAGAACATCTTTAAGGCTTTCTACCCATATAGACTTTTCACTTCTGGTGGTTTTCTTGTTATTTCTAGCATGAAATTCAGCACAAGATTCTAGGACAAAAAGATTTTCTGTCACAAATCAAATGCTCAAAGTGTGTCTTTAACAATAAATTTAAAAAAAATACCCTCAACAGCTTCTCTAATTATCTTCCTGTCAGAAATATCAGCCTCTCCAACAGCCAATAAGAGTAGGACCAATGACAATCTCACCAATTCCAATCGCCTTTCCACCTCAAACTGTAACAGCATTTATCACCCGAACTCCAACTACTACCCATATACCGGCTCTCCAAAAGGTAAAGCACCATCTACTTAATAGCATGTTTTACTGCTATACACAAACTGAACCCAGAGAGCCAAGTTACAGGGTTTTTTCACTTTGATGTTCACTTTTTCAGTCTTCCCACTTGCTCCCTGTTACCTTTCATTTCCTCCATCTCTCTATCTAGTCTCCAGGGTGAGGAGGTTTTCATCTGGAGGAGAGGAGGATGGACTGAATCATAATATAAACAGGGTAAAAATACATCTGTTGCTTCTTCCTGTTATATTTTAAGTGAGGGTTAATATTTAATGAGCCAGTTAATTAAATGCTTCTTTCTAGCCTCACTTGACATGATACAAAGTGATGCCCCTGTACTCCTCTCTTCTTCCGTCCTCACATCCATCCTTCTCTTTTATCCTGCATTATTCCATCACCATCTGTCAACTCATGCACCCATCTCACTCAATCAACTCTTATTACTCCATCTATCTGTCCTTTTGTTCCACCTTGTTTTCCCATCTCTCTTTGTTCTTCCCCTCTGCTCTTCTTTCCTTCACTCCATGCAGGGAATTGGCAGATTGATCCTGAAGGAGGAGATGAAGGCACGAGCAGGTTGTCACGACAATGACCAGTGGGGTAGCAGACACAGCTCCCGCTGTAGCAGCAAGGAGGCGCTGAGCAATCTGGGATACAGCTCCCTTAATGGCTGTAAGTGTGTGTACATTTCTTTATTTACAAGGTTAGGCTCTTAATCTTGTCTTTTATTATGATGAATTTGGTATGGGATTTTTTGCAGATATATTAGTAAAAGTCTATATTGTAATTCATAATAGAAAAAACAAAGTAAGTCTGAAGTATTTCAGAGTTAGTGCCAGGACTATAAGTTGATTAGTTGGAGTGAAGCAAAAAAAGTTCAAGTGGATGTATTCAGCTTTTTTCTTATTTTATGTATATATATATATATGTATAAATACTGTTGCACTGGTGCATGCTCACATTAAACATGGCTAAAGTTTTAAATAATGAGGTCAACACAGGCTTCAGATGACTCTAAGTGCACAGTTTTTTATACTCTTATTTTCATATGATGTCACTAAGAGCGGATATCCATAATATGGTCATCTCAGGCACACAGGACTGTGAGCAGAGCAGCCTAAGTCATCCCTTGTTCAAATGATTTGTTTTCACGGGACAGCCAATGAGAAGAAAGCTTGCTTAAAAAGAGAGGAAAAGTAGCCACAAAAGACTGTTTTTATGGCAATGCTACAAGCACCTCTTTTATCTGGTTGAGTAAGTCTGTGTATTTGTTATTCCCTCACTTGTTCCAAATATCAGAGAACTATCTCCCTGTCTATGGGATAAACCATCTATCTAAAGTACCTCAGTATTTACTGGAGTCCATTATTTTATCTTCTGGTTCCAATATGATATATTCTGTGAATGTTGGGGATCACCTGTCCTTGCATGAAGTTTGGTAGAAACATTAATTTTTCCTGAGGAAAGTTGTGATAATTAACTCCTCATCTAGTATTTTTTTTTAAATATAAGATTCAGTAAGTGTAATATTCTGAATGAAGACATTTCTGCAAAACAAGTGGTAAAATAAAAATAGTAATAAAACATTAAACGTTAGCATGTTAGCATTATCAGTGTGACCATGTTAGCATGCAACAGAATTCCAGCTTCAAATAGCAGCTAGCGTGGCTACGTCCTTTCTGTCTCTCTTCTGGTGGAAGGTTAATGATGTTTGCATGACTTATCGATATATTCCCAGTCCCTGAAGTGTTTTATTTATTTATTTATTTATTGTATAAAAGGTTTGAGGTTTTAATAGCTAAAACAAGATTAGTTTTTGGTTTGGGCTAATTCTGATTAGGATGCATTGACTGAAGGTTAGATGTTAGGAAATAAATGTAGTTTCCTTTATAGCTGGAACAGTGTTGGGTGTTGTCCTGCTTGCTGACCGAGCCTGAGCAGGTGGGGTTTTCCCGCTTCTGTGTTAACTCTTTAATTGATTCCATTCCTCATTGTGTTCAGCAGATAAGGCGAGACAAAGATGGAGAGATTCGAAGAAAGGCAAAGAAAGCGTACGTTGTGTTGTGTTGTGGTGGGGGTCCAGCAGGAATAAAAGGAAGGGTGTTAAAGCGGAACAAAGAGTGAACACTATAGAAAGTGTATAGATTTAAGGGTGAGAGAGAGAATCAGAAGCTAAAGCAATTTGGAGCTGTTGAGAGAAGATGTACGACATGAAGCCTTAGAAGTAAATCAGGGTCAGAGAGCGGTGGAAAAAGAGGGAAATGAGCTCTGTCCACAGGGAGGTCACGGAGAGAGAGAGAGGTATGAATAATGTGGGTGCTCAGTGCTGTGTAATCACTATGGGTTTATGGTGCTTGCTGTTATTATACTGATTAGAAAATCCTGACAGGCGCACTCTCATCTGTTCTTCAGAGGAGGCTAATTCCAAAATGGGATGTTCAACATTTTTTAGAAATGGAATGAACTGCTACAAACTGACTGACACGCTTGGTGACTTCATTTCACTGAATTGATTCGGACCATTTTTATCCACGCTAGCAGCGTGACCCTAAGGATGGCAGTATCTGTCCATCAGTTAGTTAGTCAGTCACTTCGGTCTAATATATCTCAACATGGTGGTATGGCCATGACAATTTCACATTTCATGTTCACCAGAGGATGACAGCTGGTAAACACATTTATATCATTCTCAGTGATGACCTTAAGTCATCAGCCCAAAGCTTAAGTTAATTACTAGAAAACAGCTGAGCGTTGCAGTTGTTTTGTTTTATTTTGATCAGCTTTCAAAGTCATTGATTGTAGATTGTTAAGTGATTGCATAATCATTCAAAAGTACTTCAGTGTGTACAGGATCAATAAGCAATATTCAGCAGTGATACAAGCTGTCTTAAGTTTAGCACTAATACTAGAGAACCAGCTGCATTTAGATTAGTACAAAACTAGCCGTAAAAGCGCAAGGTTAACAACTAAGTGTTTTTGATTTATTATTTTTTATAATAAATCATTATTATTTTTGATTATTTGTTCAGTTTAAAGACTTAAAGATGTTTTTACAAGATCCTCAGCTGTAGTTTTGCTTTCTAATTAGCAATTGCTAGCAAATTGTGGCTGCTAAACTTGTTAGCATTCTCACTGCAACTACAGTCATTAGCAAGCTTTGCTAGTAAGTCATTATAATAAAATTGAAAAAAGGGAAAGAACTTTTTCCTTTATTTATTTATTTGTTTACCTATGTTTGAGAAAAATAACTGCAAAAATCTCACATTTCGATGAACTCTATTCAAAATAAGCGCAGTGGTTATGTGCCATAAGCATATAAATATCTAACGTGCTGCATGCCTATGCACATAGTGCTTCATATTTTAAATGATGTACAGGTCTTGGTAGTGATTAATCCTGCATGCAGATCTTCTTAGGGACATGTTCTCACACAGCTAATGTTTTATAGACATCTCCCAAAACAGCTGGCTTTTTTTAATCTGAAAACTAATAGTTTTACCATGTGGTAGATTTAATAACCCTACTTAATAGAGTGTGACATCTGTTCATGTTGTCCCAGCAACTGATATGCATGTTTATGCGCACACTAAACCAAAAGACCAACATGGTCCACAAAGGACAGCAGCATTGTTGCAGCTTTAGTCAGTTTAATGGATCAGGAAGAAGAACATCTGCTGATTGCCAATGCTTTTTAAAGAGGAGAATGTATATCCCAATATTAACTTCAGCTATGCCTTTGTTCTCACACACTGTGCATATAATGTATTTTTCATGGGTTTTATTTTGTCAAATGTTAAAATTCATTGCATTATATTTAACATGGAGTCCTCTTCATTTGGTAGATATCCTAATTACTATTACAACTTCAGTATTTCAAGATATATACAACAGAACACCTGGATTCTTACATATGTTAAGTAGGATGTCATGTGCAGAGGAGTAATAGTGCATATATTGGACAAAGGATTGAAGATGACGATGTGAGGCGGGAAGAAAAGAAAAGATTGTGCTAGGGAGATGGAGATAGATAATTTGATGTAGTGACCTCCTAAGGTTCTCCTTGTCTCCCATAACATACTAAAACTTTCTCACTAGATTCCACAGATCACTGCACGATTTGTTCCTCAGTGTTTTAACTGAATCGGAGATGGATTCAAAATCCATCTTGCTGTTTTTCTTTAGCAGTATTTTATTCTGCTCTTTACTAGCATCTCCTTTCTGGGAAACAAGTCCCTCCACTAAAGTATTCATTGAGCTAAAGTTCTTATTCTAAATAATTTAAAAAAACTGCATTTTGGGGGCTTGAGACAAAAATTTTCACAGTATGAAACTGGTGAAATTACAATATATGGCCCCTCTCCCCACTCCTTTGTTTGTCTGTCTTTCAGCTCCCAGGTCCCTCTGCAGCGCTGACAGCGGTGAGTGGTTCATCAATGTGTTTTGATCTGCTTGTTCATCCCAATGGGAGCCGCGACGCAGAGAGCCGGCTTTCCCCTCATCTTCTTCATCCTGTTAGTTCTGCTGTGACAGCAGCAGAGCTTTAAGTAGGAGATTTTTATCAGTTCACACTGACACTCGCACAGACACCTCTATCTTTTGAGTTACGGGTAGGAAGATGAATGACAACAAGGTCTGTCTTTATTTTTTTTTCAGAAGCTGCATCATCCACAGTGATCTGTTCTATAAGCTGTTGTTACATGTGACAATATTTTTAAAGATTTGGAGGAATTCCGATGCTGTTCTTCTGCCTTTAACAGTTGTTAAAGGCATTAAAGTCCGAACTGGGCTTCCATATTTGTTTTTGAAAACTGTGCATTTGTGCCCAATAAAGTAATTTTGATGGTGCACTAAATGCATCAAACGTTAGCTATAAAGATTCAAAAGCCTCAGTTATTATAGGGAAGGACTTGTACAACAAAAATTGTGATATATGAGATGCTTATGCTAGTAGTTTTCATGCTGGCAACAGAGCAGTACATATCTGAGATGAACACCGACTATATCTCATTTCTTGTTGAGAAAGAGAGTAGTAGATGACAAACTCATTATAGTTCAGCATTTTACACACTGTACATTGCCAATACACCGCAGCCTGTATTCTGCTGCATCATGGTGTTTCTTCAGGGCTCTTTGACATTACAGGGTAATTTAATTCCTTTCAACACCAGAGTAAAAGAGAGAGGGAGGGAGGAAGGATGAACAGAGGAGTGAGAGGGAGGAGTGGAAAAAGGAGGGAAAAGCAAGTGACAGGGGAAGAACAGGAACAGGAAACAGTGATAGTGAAGTAAAGGCAAGTGAAAGTTGATAAGCCAAATGAACTGAGAGGAACAGTGGGATTGCACTGCCCTCTGCTGCTTCCACTGCAGGAGTGCACACAACAAGTGCAAGGATGCCCGGAGATGCTTGGTTGCCACCAGTGGTTATCACTGATTACAAGACAGGTGCTATGTTGGTATAAAGGAAGTAATGCAGCTCTTTTCTGCAACTTAAAACCCATCTCAGATCACAGCTTGGGTCTTTGAGACATTGTGTTGTAGCCTTGAGATTTCAAATATATGAAAAAAGCACTTCTGCTTTGAATTCTTATATGAAACGATAGAAAGTTGATCGGAGGCCTTTTTCCAAACTCCCAGCAACATGTCAGTAACTCGCTGTTTGAGCTACTGAGATGAGAGGTTTCAAGATCAGAGTTGGGTGAAAGATATTAGATGAGCATAAGACAGAAAAACCATTAGATCATCACTTTTCAGACATGAAAACATTTCTTATGCAACACTTCAGTAGAAAAAAAGTGGAAAGAAAACCTGATGAAACAGCAAAATATAGAAGCTTCTGCTCATCGACAGAAAAAAAGCAAAATGTCTTTTCCCCCCGTTTACCCACAGCTCAAAACCCGTAGCTTTCTTAAAATCAGATACAGACGAAATCAAATTAAAAATTTTGAAGCTGTAAAGTAACCTCTTTTTTTCCAAATAAATAATTAAATAAATAAACCAAAAGCACCACAGACAATAGAGGCAGTGTACTCTTGATTCTAATTTAAGTGTGTTGGTATCAGTTTTCATACTTCATGTGTTTGTTTATGTGTTTTTGTTTGTTCTGCCAGACTCCTACATTGCCAAATCAGCCTCGTTGCCAGGCTACGGCAGAAATGCACTGAACAGGGTAAGGAATCAATGGGTTTTGGCTGTGTGTGTGTGTGTGTGTGTGTGTGTGTATTCTGGTTCTTCCTATCTTGGTGGGGACCAAAATCTGAAATTTACTATACTGGTGGGGACCAACAGCCTTCGTGGGGACCAAAATCCAGGTCCCCACGGGGTTGAAGGCATTTTTCACACTCAAAATGTGGTTTTAGTGTCAGGGTTACAATTGGGTTATGGTTAGGTTTAGGGTAAGGGTTAGGGTTAGGCAATCATTTTTGATGGTTAGGGTAAGCGGCTAGGGAAAGCATTACGTTAATGAGATGTCCCCACGAGGATAGCAACACCAGACGTGTGTGTGTGTGTGTGTGTGTGTGTGATGACTCGCCTTGTGTTTGGAGACAAAAACCAAGTTCCCATAATTGATGATTGCAGTCCACAGATAATGAATGTAGGTTTCCTCTCAAGAGTCAGAGAGAGAATAAGATACACATGGCCATTTGCTAAACTGTAATACATTGCAGAGTCATTTGCTACTGACCTGAAACCCATTTGTATCAGTTGCTTCTTAAGGCCAAGTGAGACAAGTGGCATGATGCTGTCGTTACATTAGTGTGATAAGTTGTTAGACTAAAAAACCACTACACTTTGTAAAATATTAAATGTGTATTTTTATTCCATGTTTTCCTAAAATGCACTTTCCTGTTGCGGCAGCCTGGGAGTGTTGGTGGAGATTATTACCAGTATGACAGCAGTAATGCAGTTAATTGGCAGATAAGAGGTAAGCCTATTGCTCAGCTCAATCTGCTTACACCACTTTTTAGAGTTTTTCTCTTGATCTATTGCCCACCTTAACACATGTTAATCAGAACTGTTGGAACAGCAATTGTCAGTGACTCCTTTTTTTCTCCTTCTTTTCAGAATACAAGGTAAGATCCAGTTGATAAAGTAAGAAATCTGTTGCTGAGCAAAGAGTGACAGGTTTGTATCAGTGGATAAGAATGATGATGTTGCTTCTTTAATCTGAATAATGAATTAATCTCACTCAGTAGCACCCACTTCAGCCAGAGAAATTGTAACAGTGACAGACTCATTTTACTGACAGCAAAGTCAAACCCACAAATAGACGTTAACAAAAGCTAACAGTACCAGCCTTGTCTTTTTATGGCAAGATAAGTATATTTATACTCATGAATATGAGTAAACACAGGCTGGACAGTACTCTCTAAGATCAAGCTGCCTAATTGGAAAGTTAATAATAAATAATAGTCATGTATTATGTATATACTAGTGCATGGCCATTCTCCAGTATTGTCTGGTCTGCAGTTTTTCTCCTTCTTAGGCAGTTGCTAGGCAACATGGTATCCCAACATAGCATGCATAATTCAAGTTTTGTGGTTAAAAAATTGCATGATATTGTCGTGAAATTTTAATCATATGGCGCTTTTAAGGTGTTATAGGCACATAAACTACAAAGGCATCAGTTGACTTGGTAGGTGGTTGCTTGGCAACATGATGATATCACAACACCTGCTATAGATGAGAACCTTCAGGGAAGATTTTGGTTGCTCAAATCTTGATCGCATAGCTATTTTGTATATAATCACAATAAATATATATTTCTTCTTCGTTTTAGTTTAGTTGGTGTCACATGCTGTATCCTGAAAAAGCTGTTTATTTTGTACTTTTTGGCACTGAATTAAAAATTACATGTAAAGTAAAACCGTTCAAGCTTTTTTTGTTTGTATTTAAATGATTATAATTTATAGCTCAGGAAGATCAGAATTGTGCTGACAACAGACATCAGCAGACTTGATTCTGCTGCGTGATTATTGTAAATAATAATCAATAAATAATAAGAAAATCAACCGAGAACTTCATTAACACCAGAAGAAAACAGCATTTCTTAACATTTTCATTGGTGAAATCACAAATTTGAAAACATAAACTTAATGTTCTTTTTTTTCTTCATATGCAGTTTTAGGGGTTGTTGGCATTGTAACTGCATTTGACCACTAGAGGGTAAAACAAATGCAAAATGATTCAGATGTTAAAATATATACTGAATTTCCAAAATTTTTACTGGTGTTTTTGTTTTCATGCTCATTCAAATAATCATTTTCAGTAAAGAATTTAGAATGAAGTCAGCATTTAAAGTCCTTTTAAGTCCTTTTAGCGTTTCAGACTTATTTCAGCTAAATCACCCATGGTGCATTTTGATGAGGAACCTTACAGGAATATTAATAATAAAACAACCACTTTGACAGGTATTAATAATATGTTTTCTTTCTTCATAAGATCTACCCATATGAAGCCCTTGTGGTGTCAGTCAGAGGGCAGCAGCGCCTCCCCAGTGATGTGGACCGAGCCAGACTAGAGGTGACCTGTTATAGGACCCAACTCTTTCACAAAGTCTACATCAATCGTTGCTTTTGATCTTTCAGACTGTGATGAAAGCTCTCAACACTAAAGAACAAAAAAACCCTGCAGTGTCCCTCATGTTGGACACAACGAGCACTGCAGATGTTTTACGAGTCATAGAGCAGCAAAGAAAGCAGAATACAGACCCTTCCTCTAAGCACTAAGTGGCAGATGTTGTTGCCCGTAGCCTCAAACAACCTGCAATGTAAAGCTGAATGGACAGACTGATCATTAGCAGAGAAAATCATTTAAAGCACAGTGTTCCCTGTGTAGCTGCTGTAATGCTGCACTGTGCAAAAGTCCTGAGTCACCATTCATTTCTTTATATTTTGCTAACAAAATGGGAAATAGGTGCAGTGATTTACTGAAACATGTGCAAACGTAAAAGGAAATAGAGTGCACAAAGCAAAAACAGAGTTTTAACAGTTTCAAAGAGCTTGAACTTTCTAGGCCTCTTGAAGGACATTCAAAGATTTTGACTGCCTTTTGTTCAGTTGTTTGTCAAGATGATCCCGCACTGCTTCAAAAATGTTGACGTCCAGGCTCAGGTACAAGGAGTGGAGTGAGAAAAAAATTCCAATGTCATAAGAAGAAATTTGAAAGTGCGTCTGAAAGCCCGAATAGTTATTGCTCAAACCACTTTAAAATTACGAGAAAGTCTGGCTACTTGAAAGCAAACTTTATAGAAATGAGGGTGACTCAATACTTTTGTATAGTACTGTATGTCTTTTCATTTGGTACTGTAGCAGCAAAGGTCATTACTTATGAATTTTAGAAACTCTGTGCAACTGGTCGTGTCACATTATTAATGTTTTTTCTCTATGGTTTATTAAATGTAAAAATGAGATTGTGTTTTAATCTGCTTTGTTTCTTCCTGCTAACAGCGTCATCTCTCCCCAGAGGAGTTTTATAGAGTCTTCGGCATGTCCATGTCTGCCTTTGACCGTCTTGCTCAGTGGAAACAAAATGAAATGAAGAAACAGGTCAGACTCTTCTGAGAAAAGTCAACAGATTCTTTCACTGAACCCAGCTTGAGTTCATGGCTCAGTGGAAGAAGAACTGAACAAAATAAGAATGCAGAAGAGAGATGTTCTTGGCTTGTTGTAGCTGCTGTGTGTTCGGACTTCTTAAGCAATGTTTGTGAAGTTTGCCAAGTGGGCAAAATTGAGGAAAAATCCCCACCAAGAAGGGAAGACTGAGTGGTAGAAGACTAAAAGAGGAGCAGAGAGCTTCACTGGAGCTACAACGGGTTGCTTGTGCCTCTCCTACCAGCAGATGGCAGTGTGTTTACACGAGCGTTAGAGTTTTTGTCTGAACTACTGATGTGCTTTTTAAGAAACTCCAGGTCTGCCAAAAAACGTGCATTCTTATGAAGTATGTCAGCTGTTTGGAAGATGGTATAAAGAATCTAGTTTTAGGGGGTGAGAGTTGCTGCAGAGTCTGATAAACTGTGTGATTCTCAGCATTGGGGTTACTGAACATGGTGTATAAATAATGTGTTTTTATAATGTGCACATCTTGAAAACCAAAGGTTTTCGTCTACATTTTTCAAACAACATGTTTGATTTTTGATGTCAGTATTTCTGAAGCCATATTACAAACTTCTTTTCTACACGTGCAAGCAGACTGGACAGTCCATCGACGTTTACTTTGAAATGACATTTGACATAAATGAGCTGCGTCATGGCTCAGAGCTGGAAGGTGTTAGTTTAGAAGTGGGGGTTTAGTACTATACACTTTAAAATAAGATGTTTGCGTTTCACTTATATATGGAAATCCAAGTTTTTTGTTCGTATTTGCACTTATTCTCAAGAAACAAGCCCGAATTTCAGATGCTGGACTACAGTTGAAACACTGTTTTTCTGACGTGTAGTGTACGTGTGAGGGTGTGAGTGTATGACTGATGATAGTAAACAGTTAATCAAGGAATTTTTTTTTATTAATATGTAAAAGCCATCTGAATAAAGTGAAGAACTCTGAATATAAGGAATGCCAAGAAAGGAAATATTGAAGGAAGAAATGTACAAAAAATATGAAGTAAAGGTTTGTGTTTGTGATTAACAGATGCAATATGTAGTGTCTGAGCTTAAAGGGGTCTAATTAAAACAAAAGGCACTGGATAGTTGTTGCAAAGAATGACTCAAGTTTGTTTTAACTGGCTGTAAAAGGTGAAATAATGCCATTGAACCAAGTGGAGGGTTTTTGTGTTTACAGGCTGCAACAATTAATCACATATACAACGTTTGCCTTTTTGTTTATTGGAGTTTTCATTTACAGCCTAATGTCTTTCACTGCTACTCTTAAATAAATGATGCACTGATTTATTTAGTGTGCAATATTTTTTTTCCAACCCTCGAATGCAACTCAATAGAAGTTATGATGTTATCTGTTCTATGGTTTGTATTTTTAGACTTCACTGACACAATCATTAATCAGGGGCTCATCTTTAAAGTGCTTTCACCTGCAGCTCTCTTATCTCTCAGAGTGTTCAGTTTTACTGCAGATCTGGGGGTACAGAAAGCTGCTTCCTTATCTGGAAAATATAGGAATTTTGATAAACGCTTTAGGAAAGTGGAGGAGTATCAGTGAATATATCTCTTGGTAGGTTTGTATTTTTGTGCACATAATAATAATAACTTATATGAGTTTATTGTATAAACATTTTTTTTTAAATTAAAGTAATGTGCATTTTAGAAATATAATACATAATCTGAGAGGTTTAAATACAATTATTAATTTAACTTAGTGACATTTATTGCAGCGACACCACCAAATTAGCACCCAACAGCACCCAACCTTTGCAGTCTTTTTTATTCATAAACTTGTATTTGGTATCATGAACATAGATGTTTATTTTTTTTCTAGTTGTACTTTGGTTTTACCAACTGACATGGAAGGTTTACCAGCTGAATTTACCTATTAGTATCCATATTTAAGAGAACTCAGCCAGCCATGAAGACCTCATTGGGTTCCTCTGTATGATGAAACATCATTTTCACTGTTATTATTATTTTATTTCATATTAATAGTCTCGTATTCATGGTAGAGCCATCCTGACATATGACAAATTGCTGAACAAAATTCTAGTAATGATCTCAACAGCTTCAAAACTATCCGGATTTGTATTTTTTTTTCTTCAAAAAGACAGTTTTCACCATTCTAAGGAACATCAACATTAATATTTGCCTTTTTGTGTGAGAGAGACTGAACTCCTTCAGCCAAACTCTTCTTTAATAAGTCATCTTCAAGAAATAGTTTCCAGGCTTCTTGAAAGACCTCCACTGTGTTTTACAGGCGGCTTTAGAAACTCACTGTTTTACCTCTCTCCTGATCGCCATTGTCCATATATGATTTAAACCAAAAATGTAATTTTCAGTCCAGTTCTTGTATAATCTAGCATACCTCAGTATTTTCTCCCACTTGCTTTTCCTTTCTGATTATGCTTCAGTGAACTGTAGATGATCAGCTGAAGAGCCAGATGCATCTCTCAGGTCCCGTGTCAGGTCTTTACTAGATATTTTGCTGTTTTGCAATGATGTGACTTTCAGATATTGTTTATCTGCTGTAGGTAAATTTTATTTATTTATTTTTAGCCCTTCTACTTCTTCTTTTGTCCCCCACTTTTCCAATTTCCTTTAGATTTTTTAGGGACAAACTGCACACCATAGTGAGACATCCCAAGTTTAAGGATGAAAAAATACAATTTTATACCTGTCAAACCTTGATGTCAGTGCCATTTTGTATTATAGATTTGACTAAAGAAACAGGAACAAATTATGTGTTTTTGCAGTGAATTGACCAAAGATACAATTTAAAATAGATTCTTTGCTAACTTATATTTAGAAGCAAAACTGTTTCATTCCTTTAGTTAGGTTATTTTTTTATGCTTGAGTGGTTCAGACTTCGGGTCCTAACAAACATCCAAACAAATAAAATTCCTCTGAAAATGGTGAAGTCCAAGGAGCCAAAAGCAGCCGATGAATGACTTTCAAAGAAAATGGAAAAAAAGAGAAAGACTTTCAGAAAGCCTGGAGAACTATTGCTCAAGACCACTTCAAAACAACAAACAACAACAACAAAATTCCAAGAAAGTCTGGCTCCTGGAAATCAGGCATTGCTTAAAACTTTTCCAGAGCACTGTAGACTCAAACATGTGCATGACCCTTGAGTAAGGACCTTCTTAACGTTAAAAATAATTCTACCTTTAATAATTATGGTTTATGATCTCTTAAAATAAGAAAGTGCATAGTTGTGGCCCCAAGAGTATGCATCCCGGCCTCCAACCAGATATATTTGCTAATAAAAACCTGTTTTCTGGTTAATACTGTAGGAATTACATGATCGTGTGAGTATTATGCCTTCCGTACCAAACTACTACCCCGGTATTGCCATGTTACTACCAAGCTGTAATGCTATGATGAATATTGTCACGGTGGACGTGTAACAGAACTCCACCAGCACTAGGACCCAGCAGGACCCTTGATGATGAACAAGCAGCCCCTAGTCAAAAAGTGTAGCGGCCACTCTGACTCACTTGGCCGCACAGAGGCCGACAGACCTCCGCTGTGTATGCGGGTACAACTCCTCTCATATGAGCAGAACTTTGAACCGAAGCAACTGAGGGATTATTACTGGAAACAAATCGGGCGGCACAGACTTCAGAATATCTGAAGACATGGACTCCAAACGCCAGAGTGGTAAGTAAATATCCATGTATCGCACGGTAACTGTAAATACTTTATGATAAAGCCTCCATAGGTTGGGTGGGCACCAGTGTAAATGCAAGAGCTCCTCCACAGCGAGGCCACATTCATAAACCCTAACAGAAACAACTGGCTACATTAAAAAACATTATCAAACGTATCAGATACGATATGCAGTTGTTTTCCAAACAAAAGCAATGTTATGGGTGGTTTTAATACATCTGGGTTCTCGTTAAACACACGTGAATGGAGAGGCAGCATCTGTCTCAAGTTTCTCTGAGTGAGCGAGCAGAGAGCGCCTCGCGCCTCGCTGCCGGTTGACTGCTGGGGAGTGATGTCATACAGCCACGCGCCGGGTGGTGCGCTGTGTGAGTGGATGGAGGAGGTATCCTCAGGTAGAGTGATGCAATCTGATACCAACAGAAAAGTGCCCTGTTGGAAGCAGCGCTGCTGGTGGGAAGCAGCAGCAACTGAATGGCTGCTCTGTTTTAAAACCCTTCAGGCCACTGTGTTGCAAACAGGAAGCTTCTTTACGGGAGACCAGGTGATGAAGAAGGGGCTTAATTTGAAAGATAATAAGAAAGAGGGTTCGTTTGTCACAGAGGTAACTGGTTAAATAGGCAGTTTGCATTAAACGGAAATGTAAATGGATGTAAATGGCACAGCTCAGTGCAGCTACAGAATTAAATTCTAAGCACCTTATCTTGGAATTTGGGACTCTTATCTTATCTCATCTCATCTCATCTTATCTCATCTTAACATCTTATAACACATAACTGCCCCAGCTCACTGTATTTTTATTTAGCGTGCAGTCCATCTCTTTTTATTATAAGATTAGTGTGAATTTATTGATAATTCATCTTTTGAAGCAGCTAAATATAAATAAGCCATTCTTTTTTGTCTTATGGAGGTGACAAATAAAAGGAAAAAAAATAACATTGTTGGGCCACTACATGCCACAGTATGGCACTGATCTTAAATATCTCTGGATCTCTAATGGAGGTCTCTTTTCTCACTCATTTGGTGTTTTAGTGATAGTGGTGCTCACAGTGCCTAACAAGCTGATCTAAAATCACAGATAGGTGTTCTTCCAGGTTGAGACCAGGTGATTGTGAAGGCTACAGCACATGATACACATCACTTTTTTATTATTAATTAAGTGATTAATTAATCACCTGTGTCTTAAGGATAAGAGTGTTGCTAACTAGTAAAGGCCATTCAAATCAGAAGTGATTCTTTGTAGGATAAAAGCTATGTTACTCTTCCCTGTAAAAGCAGGGAACACCAACAAAGTCACCAGGCGCCCTCGCTGCAGAGTTTGGATTTCTCCTTTAGATTGTCCCCTTTCTATCTGTAAATTTGTCTGTTTGTCGAGGGATGAAACAAAAACTACCAAGCTGACTTTCATGAAAAGTTGCGCAGACTTAGAGCATGGACAAATTGAAGAACCGATTCAGCTTTGTTGTGCATCTGGATCACTTTCTTTTTCTTTCCTTAAAAACTGGAAAATGCTGCATTTGCCTTGGCAGAAGTTGGGCTTGCTGCCCTTTTAGTTATTTTATTTACACCTCTGCTTTTCCAGTCTGAAAATGTGTTGTAGGGGAAAAACATGGAGCACTCAGACACAAGCGGCAGATCCACAGCCAAATGGTTGGAGCAGCTGTACACTGCAGGAGAAAATATTCTCACAGTAAATGTGTGAATAATTGATACTGGAGATTTGGCAAAATATTGCAAGAGCTTCAGTGGCTGGGAAAAATTGGTAGATTCTGAGCTGTGGATAAAGGAGAGATTAAAGAGCTGCAAAGTTTTCTCACAACCCTATTTTAATTTAAAAAGGTAAACCTACCCCTCACTGAATTTTACACTATTTCTATGTGCATTCTGCCTATAAGTGGTTTATTGCATTTGCACATATGATTTTCCTCAGTTTAATATGTGTCACAAGCCTTGACCTCTGCCATGTTTGCCTTACAATCCCTTTTCCTCTACAATTCATTCCAGCGCGCTACACACCCCCTCGCTCCATTTTCAAAAAGTGCACAACTCCCTCTTGATTGGATTTCAAGTTGTGTTTCACACAGAAATATAACCTTCATGAGTGGAAGTGAGTCTGCAGCTCAAAGCCAGAATTAGCTGCGCTTCAAATCAGCTGTGATTACATTTTCTGTAACAGAAACGCAACAGAGCAGCAGGTCTATACATGAGGCCCATGTGGGTCTGGTGTAGGTGGAAGCTAAGCTGATGTGGTGATGATAGCAGCCTCCCCCCACCACCAAGTGGAAAAACAGAGAATCATGATATTTTGTCCTCATCATCACCCTGTCACTCCCTGTAAAAGCAATAAAAAATAAAACCTTTGAGTGGGTGCGTGTGTCTGTGTGTGTACGTACGTCTCAGTGTTTGCATTTGTGAAAGACAGTGATGACAGGTAATAACAGTAAAGTGTGGTCTGGTCCAGTCATTTTAAATCGTGTGCACTTGATAGGATTATTGCAGACTTAGTTCAAGAAAAGAAACGCAACTAGCTAATTTCCCGATTTCATGCCTTCACACTAACTCATACTAACTGTGTTCTGGCTGCTGCGTTATCTTTACAAACCATTTTCATTCCACTCTGGGCAAATAAAGAATTTCAGTATTTATAAAAGTCGTTTGTGCCCCTCTGTTTCCTGTGTTTCCACACCATTTGCTATCTGCAGAAAATGATAAGATACTAAAAGAATGCGAAAAGAATTCGTCTACTGTTTCCCCCCAGCTGGTTCTTTTTAAGTATCTTGCTATCTTTGTTGTGGACTTTTTAAAGTGTCTAACTGAATGCTAACCCCAGGCAAGCACTGACACCATCTTTTGTTGTCACGAAAATATGAATTACTGGATGCTGTGTCTCTGAAGTAGACTTTTGTCTTAGTGGGAGCTGCTGGGCCTGCCAAGCCTTGAACTTTGGCCTCTGTCTGAAGAGGATGGGTGTCTGGGGAAGGGACAGAGGGAGACAGGCGAGGGAGAGGAGTTGAAGGAAAAGGATCTCAGAGGAAGGGAAAGAAAGGAGTGGCAGAGAGAATATGCAATCTGGAGGGACCTCAGTGCTGAGGAGTGTGGGGGAGGCAGGAAGAGGACAGTTTCATACGGTTTTTGCATGGAGTATATGTCTTAAATTACCCTTGTTACACATATTAATGTCAATCAGGTAACAGAACCATTGGAAGCAAGAAGCAGTACAGTTCAGTGCATTCATATAGAGTACTTCTGAGTCATGAAGTGTTGCTAAAATTATAACGTGGAGGGATATTTTGAATGGGAGAGGCAAGTGAAGATGGGTAACCTTGGATTTATGTTAATTGGTGTGTTCGAATTGTAATGGATGGGAATGAAAGCCTCAGTTTAGGAGATCCAAAGTGTCTTTCCTGTTTTGACCTGCTGCCCATAGGTATTATGTGGCGAGAAAAGCAGCAGCAGCAGCAGCAGTAAGTAGCAGTTGTTTTGTTCTAAGCTGCAACCAAACACACTAAATCAGTCCAAATGAGAGTCGCATGGCCCGAGTCTCATGACTGATCTTCATCAGGAAGTCTGTCTGTGGAAACACACAGAAAAAGGAACGTGAAGACGCACAAACAAACACATTCCTCTTTGTACTCTTGTGACTGTATGTTTACTCAGACGAGGAAGCGAGAGACGAATTAACAGTGAGCGTTTGTGCTTCCTCTTAGTTAAGTGAATGATTGTGTCTATCAGTGGAAAAAAAAAAAAATTTGAAGAAGAAATTTGTGCCGTGTGTGTGTGTGTGTGTGTGTGTGTGCTTGCATGTGTGTGGTTCTGGGTGGAGTGGGGGTGTGTGGGGCAGTGGGGGATTACAAAGATCCCTCTGTGGGTGAGACAGACCACAATCCTGCAGAACAGCTGATTCTCAGCTTCTGAACCCTCAGGTCCCTTGAGAGAGAGAGGGAAATAGAAGGAGAGAGAAATAAAGATATAGACTCAGACATGAGGGGGAGAGAGAGAGAGCCTGTGCACTGATGTCCTTGACTGTGCGTGTCTTTGAGACTGGCAGAAAATAGATCAGAGCACTGGTCTGATTACTCGAGATCTTTGTTGATTGTTTTGTAATTGAAGTTTCCTCAAGTAAAGCAAAATGCATCTGCAAATTGAGCACCCATCAGATAAGAATCTTTCTATTCGGTTGGTTTGGGAAAAATCTAGAGTATGGGCAAGAGATGGAAGGAGAGCATGCAGCGAGAGAAGATGTTGGGGCAGAAACAGAAACAGCAGGACACAAAATGGGAAAGTGGGAAGAAGTGAAGGAGGAGGTGAGGTGAGGTTCATAATGGAATGGAGAGTCAAGATCAGGAAGGAGGGGAGAGAAGCTCCCGTCGACAGCTAAGACAGGAAACCACAGCTGCACTCGCACGTACACTCACTCAAACACACACGCACGCACACACACAGCTGCTGGAGATACAACCCTGCATGCCCGTGGATTGAGACCGTGCAGCTGCGTTGCACCACGCCCCTCTTACACTGTGTGTTAGTTCCTGTTTTGTTTTCTCCGGGAGTCTCTGACTCCGACAATACGATTGTTTGCTCTGGTCTTGCCGAGCATTGTGGCCATCTAATTTTGGCCCTTGCGGAGACAATAGAGTATTGTCCGAGTGAGAGGGGGAGGCGGAAGAGGCTTGTGGGAGAGTGAGGGTTTTTTCACTCACTCTCTCTGTCTTCACGTTGTGTGAGAGGAAAACAGACTGTTTTGATCTTATTTTTATTTAACCCTTGTTCCACTTTTTTTCTGGGAATGGACAATTCATTTATTATTTTTTTTAGGTGTACTTATGTCATAATAAATTGTAAACATACTAAAGCTTATTGATCTGACTAATCATTGTGAAGCATGTTCTTCTTAGCAAAGCCATAAAATTAAGTGGATCAGATAGTAAAAAGGGACACGAGGTGAAAGAGTCTGCTTTTTCAAGTAATTCCTGAAAAATCCTGTTGCTTTTCCAGCTTTCCAGCTATGAACTTTCTGCTTTGTATTATGAATGAAACTGAACTGTAAATTTGACAATTTTAATGCCAAAAAATACAAAATCTAAATGTTTCCACAACCTATAATCTTTCCAGTGTGGAAAAAGCCACATAAAGAGCACAGGCTATTAAAATCTCCCACTGGAAACCAAAGTGACATGAAACTATTTTAGACTTGGTTGCACTTGACCTGTTCAAGTGTATGAATAATACTTCATCAAATAACAGTGGATAATATCAGAGTCCTATAAGAAGCAGTTCTAATGTCTATGATAATATTCAGTGTTTAATTAAAAGTCAATATCAGAAGAAAAGCTGCTTGCTTCGGGTTCAGACTAATCCTAAGATACGCCTTTCAATCTTCTTATATGAAGAAGTAAACAAGTAAATGAACTAACTTGGGGCTTCAAGCAGTTTGGTAACCATCTCCTGTCCTGTGTGGTAAAGCTATACATTTTCTTCTTCACTTTGGCTCCATTTCCTTTAGGGAAGGAAGCTTCCTCCCCCTCACCTTCTTTTTTCTCCGGCTTCCCCCCCCCCGCTCCTCCTGCTCCTCCTCTTTGTCGGCTGTGAGCAGGCAGGATGTGTGAGAGTGTGTCAGGGCATTTGGAACAATGTCAAGGTCAACAAAACACACACACGGACACACACGCTTGACCCACACAGGATGTAGGAGTGAAAAAAGTAAATTTTTCAAAGAAAGCACAAAATATCAACGTGGAAAGTCGGATTTAACGCTTAGTAGTGACACACAGAGAACTCGCTGTGTGCCCAAAAGGCTTGCTCCGAGCGGGACAAAATCACCAGGGTGACATTAAGGGATGTTAAAAATCTTTTCCCTGTCAGCTGTTGCAGCAGCTGACAGCTGAGTTCCAAACTGACTTCATGCCACTTGTGAACTGACAGTTTTAGTCATATTTGCCTGTATGGCCTTGTGATGATCTGATGACCATGCTGAGCACACAGGATTTTACTTTATTGCTTTTACCTTAAACATTCTTCCCTTAGACAATATTATAGCCTAAAAACTGCATACAGCATTATTACCATGCAGATTGTACGCTGTTATATTTATCTATAAAATCTGACTACAGCAGCTAAAGACATAAAGGCCTAAATGACCTCCAGTTTTCTGCTTCTGAATTCAGATAAATCTGGTTATTGTACTGCTATCCTTAAAATCTTAGAAACATGCTGTCTAACCAGATACTTTCTGTGTATTGCATTACTGTGGCCTTCAGTAACACTGTGAGGCATCCTTGAGTCATTTTTGTCCAGGACATATCCATAAGCACACACATCAGACAAATATGTAAGAATGTTTTCTTTCATGTGCTAAATTCAATGGGAAACACCCTTTCTTAGAGTGATGCTAAAAAAAAATAGTTCATACTTTTTTACTTTGTGGCTGGACTCTTGTAATTCATTATTATCAGGCTGTTTTAAAAACTCCCTAAAAAGCCTTCAGTTGTTTCAAAACACTGCAGTGAGAGTACTAACAGTGATTAGTAAGTGAGATCATATTTCTCCCAGATTAGCTTCTCTTCATTGGCTCCCTGTTGAATTTAAACTTCGCCTCACACACAAGGTCTTGAATAATCAGGGCCCGTCATATCTTAAAGACCTCACAGTACCATATGATTATAAACAGAACACTTCGCTCTGAGACTGCAGGCTTATTTGTGGTTATTAAAGTTTCTAAAAGTAGAATGGGAGGCAGAGCTTTCAGCTGTCAGGCTGCTCTTCTGTGGACCCAGCTCCCAGTTTGTATTCAGTAGACAGACACCCTCTCTACTTTTAGGATTAGACTTAAAACTTTCCGTTTTGATAAAGCATACGGTTAGAACGATCCCTCCCTGACTTCCCATGATGCACTGAGTGGTTCTTCTCCACTTATCTCTTCTCACTCCCTATTCATTATATGGCTTTGTAAGTCATTACACTTTGTGTTATCCCTCCCATGGTGTGTGTTTTGTTCTTGTTTCTCTGTGCCCTCCTTTTCTTTTTTCCCCTCACCCCATTCTGGCTGCCTATCCCTGAGCCTGGTTCTGCTGCAGGTTTCTTCCTGTTAAAAGAAAGTTTTTCCTTCCCACTGTCACCAAGTGCTTGCTCATAGGGGATCGTCATATTGTTGGGGTTTTCTCTCTAATATTGTGGGATCTTTACATTACAATATTTTGATGAATTGATGCTATATAAATAAAATTTTGGTGAAGTAAATAACCTGGTGGTTCTTGAAATCAGAAGAGTATTACGTGATGTCTGTTTTTTTGTGGTTTCTAGTTGTGATGGAACGACTTGTAAATGAGTTAGGCTCTCTGCTGAAGATGCTGGACCACGAGACGGTCAGTCCTGCTACCGCTGAAAAAATGGCATCCATACGCAACATCCTGGACTCACTGCAGCTGTCAGGTACAGAATCTCCAATGTTAGGATGGCAATGTAAATAACCCAGGTCAATATTTCTTACCATGTACAGTTCTTGTACAGCACAGGTTAATACATTTCACACAGCACAGAAATAATTTACAGTTCTTTACTCAGTCAACTGCACTGAATGACCTTTCCCACTTGTATAAATTTAGGACTTCAAAGAAGGTCCACTCAGTCCTGGCTGGTCCAGCCAGCCATAGTCTAAGCAGTTTAAGGTCTGGCTGCAGATAGACTACATCAATAAAGTGAAAAACTCATTTGTTCAAACTTCCAATTGTTTTTAAGTCACTCACTATGATTTTGATGTTGCTGTTTGCTTGATGGTTTTGTGATTTCCGCTGACTGTGTAATATATTATCCCTTGAAGATAATAAAGATCTGATCTTTCAGATGGAGCCCAGTAATAATAAAACTGCCCTTTTGTGTTATGTTTATTATTTATTTTATTTCCTGCTCTTCTGTCAGGTGCTACTGGCTTCTCATAGCATGCATAGTTCTACTGTAATATTGGACACCTAGAGACTGAAGTTTCTGTCCTTTGGACATCTGCATTTCGGTTAGGTTTTGGGGAAAAGATTTTAGGTTGAAATATGACTAGCAGAAACATCAGTGCAGTATTTAAAAATGGTGCTTCATTAGAAAAAAGTCATGCATTATAAACAGTTTGATTGCCAGACTTGTCTCATTAGTGCCAAGAAACACCTTCTGCACACCAGCAGGTCAGATAGAACAGCAGCATTTGGTGTGCTGGCATTACAAAAATAGTAAAAGCAGCACTTTATTTGAATACAATGTATATATAAGAATATTCAATGTAGAAGTGTTTTTTTATTTATTCAGGATGAATTCAGCTGAGTTTGATGGCAGCAGTTTAGCCAAAAAAAAAAAAAAGTCAGAAGTGTCACATCAACAGTACTACAGCATGTCTTTCTTTTTTGTCTTTTTGCAATGGTGCGACCCTACTGTCATCAGCCAACCAGACTGAAACTGCTCAACTTGAGAGAGTGCAGCAGTTGTTGTGCTACAAAATGCAGCCTCTGTGACATGAAATCTTGCTGAGGTCTTTACAGACAAATCCCTTTTTATCTGGAAGAATACAGGATGTCGGGGAGGATAAAAGGATCCGTGTAAGAGGATAATGAAATGCAAAGAGGATAATGAGAACAGCAAAACATCCCGATGGTTTCAGAACACAAATATTAGACTGGACCCAGCCTGGCGTGTCCATACTCATCTTTTTTAAAGAGTTGCTGTGTATTTCGCATCATTTTATCTGTTTTTTTCTGTCAAATCTTTCTGTGACCTTTCACACACATTTTCTTTGTTCTTGCTGTACAAAGATTTTCAATCTCAGTTCTGTACTCCCTGTACATAGGTCATCATAGATCTAATTTTTATTGCAGATGAAATACTATTTATACTTCGTGACACTGTCTTTTTATTCAGTCTCTATAGCCCTTCATAATCCTGACCTAAAAGCTATAGGCTATGTTAACCCTAACTCTGATCCTGTTTTTAATCCATAATTTGTCTTTTCCACAGTGAACGGCTCTGATGTCTACATGAACAGCTGTCTCTATGGCAATGGCACGAGCTTTGTAGAGTCTCTGTTTGAGGATTTTGGTTAGTAGACCTTCAAAATACCTTCGGTTCAGTTCAGTTACAAAAAAAATCCTTTGTGTATGTATTTACAATCATTATACCTCAGTTTATAAAAAATTATAAAGTTAATCATGATTAATCCTATCAGGCTGTGATTTGCACATGCTCAGTGCATCTCCAGTGGAGCAGAAAGAGCACAAGGATGAAGAGGAGAAGACTCATCCCAATAAATCTGTAAGTCATTCACAGAAACTACTTACCTACATCAGCCTTCCTTTTACCCCCAGTTCTGGTTCAACAGCTACCTTTGGTTTTCAGACCCCAACTGACACGCCTCCTCCTCCTCTGCCAACTACACCCCTTCCTGATGACTACTATGAAGAGGCTGTTCCTCTAGATCCCGGATCTACTCCTCAGTACTTTACCACCAGTATGAACACATGCATATACAAACGCACATGTGTGTGCGCATTCATATATAATGGTAATCGGATCAGTACCTGTGGTTCTGCTTTCTCACATACTCTATCTGTTCATCTGTAGCATCCAGGAACTCTGTGGAGGACGCCTATTATGAAGATGCTGACAATAACTACCCCACCACCAGAATGAATGGGCCTCCCAAAAGCTCCTGTGAGTCTTAATCTGACCCCTATTGATGCTAGTTTATGTCTAGTAGTAGAGCTAGGATTTTGTGAATCACAATTTGTTTTGTGGATCTTTTGTAAAACAATAATTGCTTTGGTACTCAGACAATGACTCAGATGCTCTGAGTAGTTCCTACGAGTCTTACGAAGAAGAGGAAGAGGAAGCAAAGGGCCGAGACCAGCCTCAGAGATGGACAGCCGAGGAAAGCCCAGATGGGCCGGTTCGAGACTGCCGCATCTGTGCCTTCCTACTGCGAAAGAAACGCTTTGGCCAGTGGGCTAAGCAGCTTGTTGTTGTCCGAGACAGTAAACTGCAGGTAAATAGATGCTGCTGTTTATTAATGTTTATTTTATCATTCAAATCAAAGAATTGTCTTTTTCTGTTGTTATTCAAGGTAAATCCTTATTTATTTATGGTGAATCAGACGGTTGAACATACTTATTTGTAAGCCACAGTTTACAGTTATTTTCCAGCTTATAACAGTAAGAGGCTAGGCTTACATAGATTATCTTTTACTCAAATAATGCATGTTCTTGACTTCTTCCTTCACAGTGTTTTAAAAGCATCAAAGAGAGCTCTCCCAACACAGAGCTCCCACTGAATCTTTGCAACGTCATCTATGTCCCCAAGGAAGGCCGGAAAAAGCGACACGAGTTGCGCTTCTCGTTACCTGGGGGTGAAGCGCTAGTCTTGGCAGTCCAGAGTAAAGAACAGGCCCAGCGATGGCTCAAGGTACCTTTTTTCACCTCATTAGGGGCATGGTGCTGAGACACACGAGCAGACACAAGGCTGTAAATGAATGTTTTCTTTTTCTCTGTCCAGGTGGTCCACGATGTTGGCAGCCAGTGTAGCAACACTGAGGGGCTGGATGGATCAACTTCTCCAATTATACAGAGGAAGCTGGAGCTCGACAAGGTGAGTGTGCTTATCTGCGTATGTCCTTGAATGTCAGACTGTTTGTCCGCAGTGTTCTCTTTGTCGTCTTGCCACAAAGACCAAAATTTCCCATAAAACAGTCTTAATGAGGAGCCCCAATGCCGGTCTAACGCTGTGCTCTTACTGTGTCTTACTATGACAAATGTAATTTGTGGCATACTGAATATATACCCCAGTTTTAACATTTCAGTGTCGCTGACATCACCCTCTTTCAGCCCACGCATGACACAACTATTCCTTTGGCTTCTAGTTTACAAGCAGTGAGTGAGGTGATTATTGCGGTTGCTGAGTTGCCTTGGTTTCAAAGAGCTTCAAGTCCTGAACAAACTGAATGCATGCTGACATGGCAGTTACACCCCACGTTGGCAGAAAGAAATAGTCATACTCCCAGAGGATACATTAATTTTTATTTATTTTTATTTTTAACATGGTTTTGCACAATTTAAATGTTTTGTTATAAAACGGAAAGTCAAATGTGCCAATTTGTGCTATTTCTTGTCTCCTCTCTTCAAATGTTATAAAAGAGAGAAGTAAAAGTGTTTTGTTCCTTTTGTTGCCAGGTGCTACAGTCTGACAGACAGGCTTCAGACTCAGACAGCGGGCCAACAGCAGACAGTCAGGCCACTGCACACGGGTCAGGACGAGACACTACTGACTCACTCAGTACGTGAACCTTCACCAGCAGTTTTTGAGATGTTTTTGTTGCAACCGACTCTTTTTTATTGTGGTTGCTTCATTGAAATAAGCTTCTTGTGTGTACACTCTCAGTAATTATAGCACAAGACATGTTATTGCAGGTTAAATCGGTGGTTATAGTGAGATTTAACGTTAGATTAGTGTCTGTGGGTAATTTCTCAGTGTTACCACAGATATATTGGGACAGTTCAGCATGATTTACACTTTACACGCTCTTTAAAATCACAGCAAAGCATCTTTCTGGTCTCGTTGGCATATTTCACAGTGAAAACAAACATTTAGATAGATGGTTGTTAAAGGGTATTTAGGCACAGTTTCGCAAATGCAGCACACTGTTGATCTGTGGGGAGAGGCATAACACCTTCCTCTCAAGTGTTGTTAGATTAGGAGGTAAAGGATTCATTTCAGTATATTTGTAACACACATCATATACTGCATTGCTCTTCTAGCTTCCCATAAGCTCATTTTATGTTACCTTTTTTTATGAAAAGAGAGGAACACTGTATGAGTAATACTATTCTGACTCATTCATTGATACTTTGTAGTGAATTAAAAAAAGGTAAACTAATAACTGGCAGGGAGATGATTTTTTCCTCCGTTATTCTACATCTTTAACATAGAGAAACAAACATAGTTACAGTTTAAAAGAAATATAAATGACTATGATGCAACTTCTCTGTAGTAAATGATAACTGTATGTCTGTTACAAAATTTAATGGTTGTTGATGGGTTTTGCGTGAATAGTGTTTGACGTATCTTTTTAAACCATAAATATTTAAATAAGGGTTCTTGGTGTTGACTTCCTGGTGTTGTTGATAAAAACCTACAGTGATGGCTACAAGTTGTTGTTGAAAAACTCCTAACTTAGCCTAGACCTTAAAATTCTTCAAATGGGTCCTCAGTTTCTAAGAGTCCCCACTTTCAGGGTCTGGAACTCAGGTCCCCACAAGGCTACAAAAGCAAACACACAATAATCAAACACACACACACACACACAGAATATTTTTGTTTTTCTATCTACAAAATCAGGAAGGGAGATCCAGGGAGATCCTTGGTGTTGGGTCAGAAAATAGGTCAAACACAGTGAAGTTGGGAAACAGTTGTTTCAAATCTGTTTACGGACGAAGGAACTCTGATCCTAAAGAGACATGAGAGAGAGGGAGAAACAGGAAGTGAGGCTCGAGCAGATATGACATCCTTCCTGTCCTCTTCCTGCGATTGTCTCCCACTGACATCATCAGGAAGTAGTGTGAACAGTGCACTGCAGCACCTGGTACATTCAGAGTGAACTTGCAAACTGGCTGTAGGGGTCTGGTTGAATAAATACAAGCCATCTCTGAAATAACAAGATATTATTTCTTCAAAAGCTTCATGAGTCCTGTTTGGGTACAGGGTCTTTTTCAAAAATGTATTTTTCCCAGAATTCAGACCTTTTACTTTATTCCAGTTTTCATCAAGTTTTTGTTACATTGTAACTGATAAAATGTAAAACTTTAGAAAAAATAAGTAATTTTTTTATTTCAAAAACAGCATGATACTATAATGATGAGGCAACATTGTCTTTTTTACTGGCTGGATGTTATAAAGTTCAACTTCAGGATGTGTTTGACTTCAGACAGGGGGAAGCGTGGAGCATTTTCAGAGCTGACCGGGTCGATGAGCCGAGCAGCTGGGAGGAAAATCAATCGGATCATCACCTTTTCCAAGCGGAAACCTCCTTTACCAGGAGAGCCTCCTTTGTCTTCTGGCCAGCACGACAACCCCCGCTCTGGTGAGAAGACCTGATGAATACTTTGTTGAATGGCTGGTTAGTTAGAGAATCATCATAAGTGGCTGATTGATGTTTAGATTGTTTTCTATTAGCATTTGTAATTTGACATCAGTGTCAAAGAGTGTTAAAGGACAAATTAATGCTGATGATGCACAATTCAGAACAGAATAAAAATGCCTTTTGGGAAAAAACGTATAACTGTAGAGATGTAAAGGGTATTGTACATATTCTTCCTATAATACACCAAATATTTGTCCACAAATTCCTCCTCCATGATCAGGAGCTAAACAATTATAATGTGCTGTAATGGGCACAAGTAGATATTGAGTCCCTGAAGTTTTTATTCAATATCAGATGTTATGACATCATCATTTTGCCTAGTCAACACCTAAGAGCAAGCGAAAATGACAAATTTTTAGCATTCATGCAAATATAACACCTTATGAAAACATCATATCATATTAATTTCATGACAATAACATCTAATTTAGATCCAGAAACCGAACTTCACATCTAACAGTGTTGGATACAGTATATGACAATGAATGAAGCAACCTAAACGTATTGATCTGGATTGAATATATTATTACTCTGAATTTTTTCAGGAATCAGTGGAAACAAAAATTTAAGTTTAATGTATCACTTAAAAACGTTGATTTTGATTCTTTTAGACTGAGTTAAGTCTGCCATGTTAAGACACTGTAAATATGCCTGCAGTTCACGTTCTTTTTAACACACTCATCAGGATATCTGAGCGTGTGTCTGAGCGGCTCTTGGAGGGAGCGATGGTGCGTGCTCCGGGGTGGAAGTTTGTACCTGCAGAAGGACCCCGGGGACCAGCGACCCCCAATCATTGTGGTGCCACTCAAGGGGGCAGAGGTGGTGCCAGGCGGGCTTGGACCTAAACATCCGTTCTCTTTCCGCATCCTACAGGGAGGCAACGAGCTGGCAGCTCTGGAGGTGAAGCAAGAGATCTTGAACCATTTTATCCAGCACAGGAGATTTAATGTATATACAGACTGATTTTATTTGTGCCACTTGGTTACATCAGTGTTGATATAGCTGAGAGGGATCATCAATGTGTGCACAGGCATGCCACGCCTTACATTTTTCTGCTCATGGACTAAAAAAAAAATGTCCGTGTGTCTGTTTGTGCTTGTGTGTCGTTCAGGCCAGCTGCTCTGAGGATCTTGGCCGCTGGCTTGGAGTTTTGTTTGCAGAGACCGGCAGCAGCACTCTCCCTGAAGAGTTGCACTATGATTACATCGATGTGGACACACTTACTGACATACGGCATGCTGCCAGACACTCCTTCTTGTGAGTCAACAGTATGCGTTTTTGTGCATATGTTTACCCAGCAGTCTTTTATTACAGCTTTTATTCTGAAATACTCATTTTTGTATTTATATATCTTCCTCTTCTTTTCCTCCCAGGTGGGCTACAACTGCTAACTCCTCCAGCAGTGCTTCAATAGACTCCAGAACTTACGATGAGGTCTATGAAAGTGTTGCGGTGAGGAAACTTTATTTTTCTTTAATTCTAAGCAGTGATGAGATACAAAAACCTTTATATTGAACACAGCAGACACAGAGATGTTTAAATCTGCTTCTACTCTCTTTCTCTCCTCACTGATCCTCTCCTCTCTCTTACATTCATTCATTGAAATTTATTGCAGATTTTCAGAATGCAAACACCATTTTTTTTATAACTTAGGATTTTAATACCATTCTTTGTTGAGCTTCACTGGAGCCCCAGTGAAACTACTAATACGGTTTTGGATAGTAGATTAACAAAATATGTTTTAATTTAAAAAAAAAAATCCGATCTTTAAAAAGCTTATATGTATCAGTCATACAAACATATAGTATTTATTGTATTTTCCTTCCTTTTCCTTAAAGTTCCCCTATTACATTTTGTTAATTAGAATTAATTAAATTATTCTGTTGCAGGAAGTGGATGTGGAGAGCAGAGGAGGCCAGGTGAGACGTCACGCTTCGTTCTCCAGCAGGGACTCTGAGAAAACTGAACAACAGGCTGCCATTAAGAGACATGCCTCCAGTGAGTTTCGGTTAATTTCATAATTCATTAGACTGTTTCCATGAAAGTGATTTTGGTTCAAATGTGGCCTTCATTTCCTTCTTTTTCACATCATAGATGTGAATCAGTATGGGCGGTATGGGAAGACGCGGGCAGAGGAGGATGCCAGGCGGTACCTGAGAGAGAAAGAGGAGCTGGAGAAGCAGAAGGAGGACCTCAGAAGTGCACTGATTTCCCTACGCAAGGAGAAAAGGCAGTTGAAGGAGGAGGGGAAGAGCGGCACAGGTCAGAGACGAATCACACACACAGCACTTGTTCAGTCGTAGGCTTCATAGCGGTCCTAATTATGAGTGTGTGTGTGGGTGTGTGTGTGTTCAGGTAATAGCGTGGAAAAGCAGTTAGCTGAGCTGGAAACGCTGTGCAAACAGAAGGAGGAGGAACGGGTGGAGCTGGAGCTGAGACTGACAGAGGTCAAAGAAAACCTGAAGAAGTCACTGGCTAGAGGGGCACTGGGTCCACCTACTGACACCAAGATCAACGTCAAGGTAGGTAGCAAACACACATCTGTTTACAGCTGGAACTCAAACTCTCCTTAGAAAACTCTTAATGAATGTACTTTAAAATATATACAAACGCTCTTATAAGAGTTCTTCATGCCTTAATGACTACAGAGAGATCACCAAGAGGCCAGGAATACGTTTAAATGCAGTCCTGAATGACAGTATTTTGTTTAGGATGGAGGTAAAAAGATGGTACTAAAAATACATCAATATCAAAGACTGCTAAAAGTTCATATGAGCTTCAGTGAAGATTTACGGTTGATTTTTGTCCAGAACATGAGCTGAGGGATTTCTTTGAAGCATATGGACAGCTGGGACTGTATTAAGACAAATCCTATTAATCAGTGTGCAGTGTCTGTTATCAGACCAGTCATTTATTTGATTGCCAAATCTCAGTACCGTACCTTCATACATATTATTTTAAATGCACACTGCTCTCCTATAAGTGGATGCTGTTTTTTATTTACTTAATTTTGTTAGCACTTAAACAACCTGTACATGACCATTCATATTTTCGTTACTGTTGTCACCTTTATAGTTGTTATGGCAACTACACTTACACTAATGACAATTTTATTTTTAATAGTAGAAAGAGAAACAAATACACATATTTAAAATAAATTTACATGCCCGTCTAAACACAGATTAATTAAATAGGTGTCCACAGTAAACTATACTGTTTTGAAGGATTTACACTTATTCATCTGAGGCCCTTTGTTTACCTGTGGATGGTTACCATATGGTCCTTATTTATTTGACTTTTATTTTATTATGATTTATATGTTTGTTTGTTAACATATGATTCTCATTTTAGCCATTTATAATGAGTTTATGTGTTGGGTTTGGTGTTTCACTCTTTCTGTGTTCTTGTTTGCTTGTAATCCATCTGCTTTTCACTGGAAGAACTTTTGGTCTTCTTGTGTTGTTTTTAAAGTAACATCACTGGACTCAAATAAGTGGTTTTTTGGGGGGGGGTTGCCTGTGTGTTCATGCGTAGGCGCAGGGCAGTAAGGTTGAAAAGGTTTACATGGAGACTGTGCCTGTCAACGCGGCATCTGAGCTTCGAAAGCGGCCTCCGTCTCTTTACGCCTCCTCCAAGGGGAATGTGATGCAGAAGGCAAAGGTAGAGTGTGCGTGTGTTTGTGTGTGCGAGGACCAAAAACTGTTTGACTCACATGCTCCCGTTTTATGGTTTCCAGGAGTGGGAGTCAAAGAAGGGGACATAGAGTGATCATAAACAGATCGACAGATGGACACGAGGACGTTTGAAAGGAAAACGCAAGAAGAGCAAGAAAACTGGCACTGAAGAGAGAAAGGATGGACTCGGAGGCATTGCGCTCTCATTTCATCTAAAGGAAAAGTACAGGCAGCGTGATGCTGCACCAGCTACTGTAAATACGACATGCTCTGCTGATACATCAGTACCGTGTTAATGTGGATCACTATGAACGTGATGTGTACGTGTTGGTGTGAGTTTGCATGCGTGTTTACATTTGCACAGGGCTGCAGAAAGTTAAAAAAAAAAGGAAAGCGTAGCAAAGGGAGAGTGTAGTTCTTCAACACTGTGAGTTCAGAGTTACAGGCAAGACGTTTTAGCTACACCCACTGGTTTGTATTATTTTTATACTTGATACTTGGAAATGAAAAATGAAAAACCCGGTTAAATAAAATTCTTTAGTTATAATCTTAAATTATCATTATTAGTAAGAGAAGTACAGCATCTCATATCTTAATTGTGTATTTATACATTTAATAAAAAATATCGAGTAGACACTGTTCCTAAAAGCAATGAATAAATGTTTGTTGTTGCAATGTGAAACAATTGGTTTTAACCTTTATATGACTCTTATTTTTCACATTTGACTTTTGCACTTTATCTTGTTGTATTTTGTGATTGCATAAATGTGTCCTCAGCCCCTCTCAGCTGAATCGTTTGAAGATAAATGCCTGTGTCTGCTTTACCTGCCCTTCACTGAGAAACAAACACACGCAAATGTTGGAGTAAATAATTTTATAAAGAATATTTGTGTTTGGGACTGTTCATTTTTAGTCATTTCTTTAGACTTTTAAGATTCTTTACCAGAGTTTCTTTTATTTCGGGATTATGCTGCCTCCCATCCACCCCCAAGATGAGTTACCAATAATAGCAACAGAGCTCTGAAATAGAAGCACCATCTAGTGGTCAAATAAAATACCACTTTTTTTTAATGTTCTTGTTTTGCTTCCAAAGGCTAATGTTGAAGTTAGCATAATTAACTTCAACATTAAAATAAGTCAATACTTAGGGTTTTTTCCTCTCTTATAAGAGCACAAGGAGCTCCTTAATGTGAAGATAACTACAGTCAAAGCTACTATGTGAGAGGGCAGTGGTTCAATGCCCAGCTCCTCCAGCTTGCATGTTGTTGAGGCCTCCATGGACAATTTACGGGACCCAATACTGTAGCTGACCTCACTGAGTGTGAGACAGTGAGAAAGTGTTTAAAGGCTTATGGGTTGGAGTAGAACGTTAGGTGAGTGTGAATAAAACAGCGTTATAATTTTTCTCTTCGTCTGCTACTTATAAAAAACGTTTTCATGCATGAAAAACACAAATTCACTTTATCCAGAACCCTGTTTGGATCCTACAGTGATTAACTTAAGTGTTTTATGCATATGTTCAGTGCAGCACCATGCGGTTTTCGATCATCATCATTCACATGCTCTGTTAAACTCCAAATGTCTGAATAACAAGCATGGCTTCTTTGTGAGCCTTCAGATAAAGTGATTTGATATCAAACATACAGTCACGGTAAAAAGAGAGTACACCCTCTGCCGATTCTTTGTTTTACATCATTTGATCAGGGCATAATTAAATATATTGATCTGGTCTTCACCAGTTCTTAAGATTAAGCTAATACCACCTCAGATGAAGAAAAGCAATGCATAATACACTATCATTATTTATTTAAGCACGCCCATGATTCTTAAGCTAGTAGAACCACTTTTATCAGCTATAATTTGAAGTACCTTGAAATAATCATTTGTATGACTTCATCAGTCTCTCACATAATTGTGGGAGAATTTTTGCCCGCTTTTCTTTACAGCATTGTTTCAGTTGTTTGAGGGTAGCAGTCGGGTTGAGTTCACTGTGCTTGGCAGTCAGTACAAGGAGTTTGTGCTGATATTCTGTGGTTGGTTTTTGTCCATATGCCCAAACAACATTGTTCCAGAAGTCTTGTGGTTTGTTCAGAGGCAGCTTTGCAAACCTAAGACGTGCTACTATGTTGGTTTTAAAGAGAAGAGGCTTTCTCCTAAAAACCCTTCAAAAAAAAAAGAATAAACTTATTCAGCCTTTTTCTAATTGTATTTATTTGCTGGGTAGTCCACTCCTGGGAACATTGGCCACTGTCTCAGTTGTTTTCGCTTTGGCAGATTTTCCAATTTGCCCTTCCAAACTGATTGGTGGCAACAATTGCTTTTCTACAATCAGTGCTGATGTCGTTCTTCATTGGCGTCGTGTGAACGCTCCAGACCAGCAAACTGCCAAAACGTCTGCTTTTATAGATGTTCTCACACTTGGTTGGTTATCAGTATCAATCAAGTGTCTTTGATTAGCAGCATCTGGCTGCTACTTACCATTTTAATCCCTGTGGAACCAGTAAAGGTGTTAGCTTTCACACATTGCTTTTGTTTTGGCTTAATCTTTGTTAAATAAATAATGACACACTGTTTTGTATATTTGTAAGACCTGCCAAGGACCAGATGATTTTTATTATTTGATATGCAAAACATTAGAATTGAAAAGAGGCTGCACTTTTTTTTATACCATGACTGTATTACCATTCTAAATCACTACAAAGTAAAGACAATTTAAAATACATATTTTACTTTATTGAGAGTCATTTCCCTTTATTCATATGTCAAAATTAAATATGTTGTGCTTCTTCTGTAAGTATTTAGCATTGCCACTCCTTTCCATAAATGAGTACAGTCAATTTTACACCATTATTCATCATTTAGCATTTAACAGTGTTAATGAAGGAGCAGGTCACCACTTTATAATACCAAGCAAAAACATGAAGAGCCATGCTTAATTCATCATGACTGCAACATCTGGAATTAAACATAATAAACATGTGCAAATTTTGTTTTAGGGCCCACCCTGTAAACTGCAGACGACTATGAACATGATTAATATATCCTAATTCACGATGAATGAAATACATGTGGCATTAATTAACGCACCGCTTCATGCAAGAGCTGTTTTATTTATGTACTCCTGATAATTCATGAGGGTTTGCATAGTTATTTAATGAGCTTTTACCATGATTAGTTGGTGAGGTTTTACATTAATTATTATTTTTCATGCCTGAAGTCTTACATTAATCCGCGAGGTTGTGTTCACAGACCCCCGCTATGGAGTGCTAGCAAATCAGCACTGTTACACTCGGTAATCCACACAAGCCACTATCAACACGTTTTCATAGGGACTAATTCATCTTCCGCCTTTGGTGGTGGTAAAACCGTCGGAGCTGGGCATGAAACCAAAACTATCAGCAGCCCACTGGAGCAATAGAATAAAAATATGTCTTATGTAATAAGAAAAAAAAATGTGAGCGCTGCCTTAACTGTTGATAAAATTCAAATATTATAAGCCAGACTTCAAACATTTGAAACAGACATGACATCAGCCAGGTGCAAAATGCTTGAATAAATGCACAAGGGAGACAGTTCACTTCCTTAGAAAGAGTTTATTTAGTGCATTTCTAGTTTGTCCACAGCAGGAACCAAAATATTAAGTTAATCTGTGCTGTTCACCAAAGTTCTGGTCCAACACCATTGGTCCGCTCGTGTTCTGGTGCAATACTATTGGTCCAGTAGTGTTCTAACACCCTCACATTAGTTCACTAGTGTTCTGGTATCACACTATTGGCTCACTAGTGTTCTCTTATGGTCAGGAACACGTAAGACCAGGAGGGGGGGGGGGGGAGAAAAAGGACCTTCAGCATGCTGCTACTGAGCAGAGGTCCACAAGCTTCCATGCAACAACAAACAAACAAACGGCAAGGGACAACAACGACAAACGGAAAGAGAAACGACAGCATTGCTTGTAAGAAGTAAGCATGGAAGCATATACAGTAAACCTTACAGTAACCTGCTCAAGCCCTCGGGGGGTTTGTCCGATATACAACAGATCTTAAAAAGGTAAAATCCCAACCCCCACCCTCAAGACACATGCGTGCACACACACACACACTCTCTCTCACACACACACACACACACACACACACACAGCACGCCTACCGCAAGCACAGCATGTACTCAATCTCTCTCTCTTGCTCTCTCTCACACACGCACAGGCACACCTGCATGCAAACAAATGATAAGTCCTTATAAGTGTACAAGGAATATGTTTGTCAGTTTTAAAAATATGACTTAGACCCATGAGCTCTGTGTAAACATAGCGTACGGTAGATTAGATAAAGACTTCCTTCCATTGTAACTCCCTGTAACTTTCCAGCCGCGTGCCATTTCGTCGTAACAACCTAATGGGTTAATACTTGTACTCTTTGGTTCTCTGTAACAGTCTGTTTATCTGACTGCGTGACTGACTGTCTGACTTCCTCCGTCCCCTCTTCTCTATCGCTCCCTCGCTTGTTCCGACTGTTCACGATACGGCAGGAGGACCGGTCAAGGGAAGAGAGTCGCAGGTCCTGTCCCTCTGCAGGCCAGGGGCAGCAGAGCCAGACGGATTGATTGTCCTTGATTTATTTACATCACAGTCAGTCACAGTGGGCTCCGTTTAGTGGAAGAACACGTCCCCGTCCTCCTCCTTTTTCTCCCACCCCTCACCAGTCTGATGTGTGGGCATGTCGGCCTGAGATCTGTGCGTGTATGTGTGTGTCTGCATGGGAGTGTGTCTGTATGTGCATGTGTATGTGCATGTGTATGTGCGGTGCGGTGCGAGGGGTCGGGGGCTAGGATAAGTCGTTGTTGCTGGGTGTCTTCCCGCCGCCATTAAGTAGGGCCGAAGCGCTGCGGCTCTTGGTCGGTGTGCCGCTGCCTGAACGGGAGAGTTCTGTCAAGTCATGGAGGGAGGGCTCCCTGTACATGGCCACTACACCCACACACACACACACACACACACACACACACAAGACAGACACACAAGACAAGACAAGAATCATTAATTCGGTTATTGCCACTGGTCTATGCCACATGGGTTTAGCTGGCAAAAAAATAAACAGTTTACTAAGAGTTCAGTTGGTTTCCTTTTTCCTCACTTCCATACAATGCCTGATGACTTCTGGTCACTGACATATTAGCCTTTAGGCTGGAAGCCTGTTACCAAACAGTTGCCACACTCTGAGCGCAACCATTAACAACATTATATGGAGTCGTGTTCGTGTCCGTTTGATGAATGTAACTCCAATATTCATTCCCTTTTCAGCTTTGTTTTGCCCTGCGCTAGGTCTCTGGGGAAATATGTGTCTCTTCAGCTAACTTCTTGTGTCTGCTGTTCGCTGCCGGTCAGATGGTGCACAGTGCATTTTAGTGCTCTTTCACTGGAAACAGCTATCTAATGCATCCAGAAGTGGTGATACTAAATGGTCAGAAATGCTGCAGTAGAGTCAGATAACCAATCTCTGTGGATCCATTATCGCCTTGCTATGCAGAAATATTGATTATTCCCTCTTTTCCTATTTTCCTGGTATTTTCTTGTTTTTCTGGATGACCGGCACTGGTAAATCAAACCCGAAAATTGGGTTGCCTAACACCATCATATCTGGTGGCCAGGAATTTGATTATTGATGTTTTCTCCCTCCTCTAGAGTATTTGGGCATATTCTTTCATTTTATGCCATTTAAGACTCAGTTATTGTTTTTATTCATGAGTACCCAATATGCATTTACATTTCAATGTTTATCTTCTGGCACTGGCACTCTTTTCAGTGTGCTTTCACTCCGGCCTGTAAATCTGTACAGGTCCTATATATTACCATCTACAATGGCCTTCCTTGTATAGAATCCAGTTAAATCTTTTATAAACTAACAAGACTCAGTTTTACAGATGATAAGACCTTCAGACAAAGAGTGCAAATAGCAGATGGGTTCTGAATTAGGCAGATATTTTTCATAGGTCAGGGGTCCTCTGAGTTTTTGGAATCCTAAATCCTCTATAGGGGAGAAAACTTTCCAAGAACGGCCCCACGCTCCTAATCAATGAGGCCTTTTCTTAGTACAATTTGCTCTCTTAGATGCTATCACAACTCCATTTGTTTAAAAACTTTCTAACCCAACATACCCTATATACTTGTGACGTAATACATCACAGCCATAGTTTCTAGAGCCCTGAAATTGCGAGGGTCAGGGTTAACGGACACACTGTGTTTGCTTTGCTGATGTAAATGGTACCTGCAGTTTTATACTTCATCATTTATGAGCATGGCTTACTTTGATAACGAGTGCTATAGGTTCGCTGAGATTCTGCTTTTGTTTTCACTAAGCTGCCAAACTCACCCCGAGGTGCTCAAAACCATTTTCACAATTAGCTGTCTATTTTGTTCAGTGCGGTTCTACATGAACACACGGGGGTTATGAGCTCATCTATAGCTTTTTCCCAGTGTTAACACTGATCGCTGCATATTTAGCCATTAATATTTAAACATCCCCTCTGGACATGTTTAAACTTAAAAAAAAAAAATAAAAAAAAAGTCGCTACTCTATTTTTTCTTAAAACGATTTTTTTTTCAACACAAATCTTAATTTAACTTCTTTCCTCCCTCACTGACAAACTCAGAATATATGAATATGTAAATACTGCAAGTTTCATCGGAAAGGAGGCATACTCTGCTCATTTCCAGACTCATGTTTTTCATTCTTGGACTCTATGAGTACCTCTGCATGATTTACAGTTCAAAGAAATTCTTGTTTATCTTATGATAGGCCTTTGTGAAACCACTGTCTGAAACAAACCCCTCCTCACCCAGTTAGACCACCCTCCCTTTAAGCCAGCTTTCTTCTGATTGGCTGCTCCTCCCAAACACAGCTTTCCTCTTCTCAGTTTGAAACCTACAGTAAGCCTTGAACCCGTACTTGTGCACATGCTGAGCTTCTTATTTAAAGTTTTGACTATAAAAAGATGTGTAGGGTCTGACTTTCGAGCTGAGAGAAATACAAAGATGAATCCTTTTAATGATGCAAAATGATGAAGAAAATCCAAGTGAAGCAACAACAAGCAAAACAGTCTTTGATGTTTTGTGGGGGTTTTAAACAAGCGTCAGGAATATCAGAATAAAAGCTTCATTTTACATTTAAACTTTGACGTGTTCCCAGTTATTAAGTTGGTATTTAAGTCAGTAAGGCTATCAGTCCTACCTTTGAGTGGCTTCGGTATGAAGTGTGCAGCAGGCTTGTTCTTCTTGACATGATTCCCCTTCATGATTCCACCCTCCTTGTTAAGCCCCAGGTACCAAGCCCGGCCCGATGCCTGCTGCCGGTAGAGCATGGAGGAGTAGGTGACATAATAGTTCTCGAACACCGACTCCTTGAATTTACACTCCGGGGTAAAATGCTCCTGTGAGAAAAATGTGATAGAAATGAGAACAAATCCTACACGAAAGAAGACGAGAAGGTGATAAAGCGGACGTGGCGAGAGTGGAGTGTTAGCTGCTGGCGGCGACTCCATTAAAAAGCGTTCAGTCATTCCACCATATAGTCATCAGTGTATTCATCCATCAGCTGGTCTGCTCTTTGAATCATTATCTCGGCCAGGCTGTAGTCTCCGAGAACAAACTGCACCAACTTAGGACAGCTGACATTTGCATTTCCTTATTCCTGCGTCTCCATAGCAACCGGCTACTCCCTTGAATACCAACCAGCCCACTGAGAGAACGGTGGTGCCCAGAGTGAAAGCTGTTTCTCTTCGATATCCATTAATCTTAAGTGAATTTTGATGAAGTTTCAGCATGCATGATCTTGAAATAGATTAAGCAGGAAAACATAAAGAAATATGACCTGGGCGCAGAAATATTGCGCGGCTGTATTCTGCATTTAATATGAGGTGAGAAGATGGAACGAGCGATATCGGTGCTGTGACTGAAGCCAGCACCCTCACAATAACAACATGATGGACCAGATATTGTGGCGGTATACGTGTCTGCACAGGCGTAGCAGCGTGGCTGTTATTACATCGGGGTCTGTGCCATTCTTCTATTTCCTCTCTGTTAGTTTTCTATCTGCTGCTCTCACAGTTTTGTTCAGATTGCTGTTATTTTTGTTGATTCTGTTGTTGTTATTGCTTCCACACCACCCACCATCAGAGCTGTGCAGCTAAAGTGAGGCACTTAATGCACTGCACTGCAGCCAGCACTACCTTCTGACCTGTCTGAGAAAATGTAGGCACAGTAGCGCTGGAGAGGAGGAGGGGGGGTGTACGTGTGTTTCGAGTGGGAAAAGACATGAAAACAAATTTTGGGAGCTGTGTGTGTAAACGGACACAAAGTAATCTTCCTATCACAGAATCACTGAAGGGAGATAAACAAAAGGAGGCTGGGGGATGATCTGAAATCAATCCTGAGAAGCCACAATATCAGGAGACAGATAAGGGAGGCTCAGACACTGGATTATAACACCCCGTGGCAGCTGACTCACAAAGCAACACTATAGTTAAAGTATTGATGTGATGATGTGATGACAATGAGTCTGCTCACAGTGAAAGCTTCTGCTTCATTACTCAACCTGACCCAAAGAGCAGGTTTGAGTCTGTAGCATTAATGACGCTGGTTGTGATGGTGTGTGTGTGTGTGTGTGTGTGTGTCTGTGGTGACCTACAGAGGTGTAGAGAAAGCCTTCGTTGTTCATTGCCAGGTAGAGTTTGGTCTGGACACCCTGGATGGCCACCACACGAAGCCCCACTGGGATCAGGTTGAACACAGCTGCAATTGCACACGCAAAGCCACGCGCACAGCACAAAGCAATCAAACAAGCATTCACACAGCGAACACAGGGAAACAGAGGAAAGTACTCATCAATATCAATGGCATGATGACACCTCCATTTTGCCACAGAGAAGCTATTTTGGAAGGTCAGGCGCTGAGGAGGCTGAACTACGCTTACAATTTAGCTCCTGCTATTAAGCGTGGGATAAAATTATCAAAAGGCGAGCAGCAGAGCAAGTTTTGGTAAACATTTGATAGTGCAAGGACATGCTTCAACAGAAAAGCCAGAGAGCCAGTGATCAGCGCTATTTCATCTGTCATACAAATGAAAAATGTTCCTGCTAGAGCTGCACTTAATGATCACTTTCAGCTATTTTTTCTACTCAATCATTCATTTAGTCTATAAAATGTCAGACGGTAGTTAAAAGTACCCATTACAGTTTTCCCCACACAGAAGGCGATGCCTTCAAATTTCTGTTTGATTAACACTCCAAAAGCCCTCGAAATATATTCACTTTACACCGATGTGAATCGAAGAAAAGCGGCAAATCTTGCGGTTAAGAAGCTGCAATCAGGAAATGTTTGACGATTTGCTGGAGAAGTGGTCCGCCGTCACCGAATGTTTTGAGCATGCAGAGTAAACAGTGCATTCCCGAGCTTCTTTAACGCCGCAAATTCAGTGAGCTCTGGCTGTTTGTGAATTTTTACAGCACGATTTATAAGCATAAGCTACCCGAGCAAAACTAAGCTGTCTGGGCTCTTCGACACATTACAGCGAATGTGACATTAAATCGCAGACTGTCAGATTTCATTTGAATGCATTTCCAGCCAAACTGGATGAGCACTTAAAGGCTCCACGATGATAACACCATATCAACGTAAAGATTAGACCGAGCCATAGATCTGTGAGTCAGGACCCTTGTTTAATCATCATCATTTTTAGTCAATACTGTTCTTTACAATAACTGTGTATAATATATGAAGACGTGGATTACGAGGATTATGCATTCAAACGCATTTACGGGTGACTGATTTAATGTGGGTAGGCGTTTACATGATGTATACACCATGTAATCATCTCATTAAAGAGTGCGCTTCCTCTGTAGTCGTTCTGCATGCAGACAACAGTTGGTGGCCTGAGAAGTAGCAGAGATTAATGTGAGATGCTGGCAACACCAACTGTGCATAAGGAGAGTGATTGCAGTCTGAACCACAACAACAGAATTGAATTAGCCGTATCAATCAAACATTGCAGTGTGTGTGTGTCTGTGTGTGTGCGCATGCATGCACATGCGCGTGCGTGCATGTGTGATAGAGAGAATGAAATGGAGTGGATAAAAATGAATCTGTTGTCTGATTTGGTGTAGTAGCTTTCTGAATGCTAAGGATTTGAACGTGGCACTGTATGTTCTGCAGACATTTGATCAATTTCTTTAACCAGGAAGCATTTCATATGGAAAGACTGCAGTGTCACCACTTGACATTTGCTAATTAAATGAGTACTTGACTTGTTGTTGAGTGACTGACTGAATTAAAATCACTGCAGTAAACAGATTTCCACAAGATGAAACTCAACAATAGGGATGTGGGAATTAAATGAAATCGACCCTTAAAGCAGTAACATGTCGCAATATTCTGTTGTAGCGGGAAGTAATATAGACCTGCACTGAAGAAAGTCAGTTTCAGCCTGTACTTTGCTTTTATTTATAAATCATGTTAAAGTATAAATGATCTAAATAACCTAGTTCTAGGTTACCTAGTTAACCTAGGTCAAAATGATTGAGTCAGGGAAAATACACACACACACAACAAATCTAGTTAAAGCCAGCCTCACCATAGGTGCTGTCTTCATCCTTGGTTCCGTCAATGGTGCCATCAGGCTGCATCTGCAGCTGGAAGCCCTGGCGACTGGAAAGCCTGGTCACAATGCCCTTTAACTGGGGCTCTAAGAGGAAAACAGAAACATTAAGTGCATTCTTTTTTTACTGCTGTCATGTGATCACATGCATCAAATCCAGCAGCCTCTAGGAAGCCGGAAGTGTCAGAGGAGGAAACGCTGTTTGTATTTTCAATCACTGATGCTTGAGGGCCCTGACCACCAGTATCGATCCGTGGCCGCTAAACATTGTGGAACTCATAAAAAAAGATACAACTTTTTTTTTTTTTTTTTAAATCAGCTAATAATTGACACATACAACATGAGTAGGATCACTTAGGGTTGTGCTTTTCCACACTTTGCTGTGGGACAATATAAAGTTATTAATGTGAGACGTTTGTGGGTTCATGCAACAGGATTGTGACACTGTCCTCAGAGAGAGGAGTGATGAAGTGATGAAGAACCTGCCTTAGTGATGAGAAAAAAATAATGCTGAATGGTGGCAGAGATGAGGATGGCGATGATGCTGAAGGTGATGGTGAAGATGGACGAGGTGGTGATGCTACCCGCCGGCTATCCGACTGCCCCCACCCCCCCTCCTCACAGACCTGGTGGTCGCCTTCTCTTCCGTTTCTTCCTCGAGCCAAACAACTTGACACGCGAAAACACGTTCAGCTTGCTCGGTTTCTCGTTTGCGCCTTTGCTGTTGCTCGGGCTGCCGCTTCCGCGGCATGCGTTTGCCTTCTCCCGCTCCCTCGCCTGTCGCTTCTGGCGGATCAGGGAGCTGGCGATAGCCGCTGCCCGGGACATGTTCCCCCGGTGGAGTGAAACAAGGCTGCGCGTCCTGCGTTGGAGAGGGCGATCGCGGACGAGGCGGTCGGGGTGTGTGGAGCTCGGGGAGAGGGGTTGAGGGGTGGGGGGTCTACACCACCCACGGCTCAGTTCGCATCACACACCCACCGATGCAGTCTCGCGGATATCCGTGATTTTAAAAAGCGTCCAGAATCCTCCATCGGTGCGTCCCGGCGCTTCATGGAAGTCGTTAGATCCAGCACCGTGCCAGTGACTGAGCGCTAACGACGCCGCCTCACATCCCCGCAAGGGGTCTGAGTGGCAAAGAGCGCTCTGATTCCCCCCTCTGGTGATTCCTCCGAGTGTGAGAGTGTGTGTGAGAGAGAGGGAGAGCGTCGACGGAGAACGACGGCGCGTGAGATTCTCCAGGTCCGAGTGGCAAATCAACAGAGTGTAAGCTGGCGTGAACGACACCGGGGGTTGTTGACGATCGCTGCAGCTGCTGCTGCCTCCTCTTCTCCTTCTTCTTCTGCTGCTGCTGCCGCTCTGCACCGTTCCCCCGGCGATGCTCCGCTTCTTGACGCTGTCCGTGACAGAAATGCAGCAACTGGGATGTTTGTCAATGAAACAGCTCGGGGCTGGCTCAGTGGGAAAGGGATCATGGTGCAGCCGTGCCGTTCATAAAACTGCTGCAGCCCTGCCCGCCGCGAGGAAGAAGAGTGAGGAAGGGGAGGTGGAGCGGGTGTGTGTGTGTGTGTGTGTGTATGCGTGTCCGTGCAGTGTGTGTGTGTGTGTGTGTGTGTGTGTGTGTGTGAGGAGAGGGGTGTCAGATGAGACTGGTGGGGTCTGGATGGTGATGGGGGGGGATTTGGGCAGTGCTTTCTCATAGGGCACCTGTAGCCCCTGTACCCCCACGTGGCATGATATTTACATGATACACTATATATGCTGATGTGTGATAGGCAGCGGGACTGAGAGAGACAGAGGGAGAGGATAAAATGGGAGGTGGGAAAATAAACAATGAAATAAGAGAGGAGACAGACAGGTGAATGAATGAGAGGAGGAATAATGAAAGAGGGGGTGGGCGGAAGAGAGAAAATGAGATACTGAGAGTGTTGGAGAGAGAAAGAGAGAGAGAGGGAGAAGCTTGTAGAAAATAACCTGCAAATGGATTGGAAAAGAGAATGATGAATGAAAAAGGAGGGAAAAATAAATCCAGTAGAAGAGTACTGAGAGTGTCAGCAGGTGACAGGAGAAGAAAGTGCAAGACTATTCCACACATCAGGAAAAATGACGTATATGAGGGGGAACTACGTGATAATGAAATAAGAGAAATGAAGTGAAGGGACAATGAAGGAAGAGGGTGGGAGAGAGAGTGAGAGAAAGACCTAGCAAGTGTGCATGAGGGGAAGAAATCAGAAGGGGGGGAGAGAAAGGAGGGGCTCTAATATTTTGGTGCAGAGGTTCACCACTGCTGAAAAGGCTGCAGCATGCAAGAAGGAGGTGAATAAGACGGCGGCACTTGTGTCTCTGCGAGCTGTGTCGTTCTCTAGATGTTCCCTTTTTGCATTTGCACCAGAGCAGAGGTGCACACACACACACACACACACTAGGCAGCAGCAATCAGCCACTCGGTGCATGTCGGCTGGCCACAGGCAGCCCCCACAGGAAAACAGATGCACAGTTGTCAGAGCCAGAAACAGCTGCAATGGCGGATGGTGACTGCTAATTCCAACTGGTACGGAGGAAGAGGAGGCAGTGGACACGGAGCCGGCAGACGAAGGTCGACCTGCATGTGGCACCTGCCGCTGAACAGCGGGCAGAGTCAATGCATGCTGTTTTCCAGCGGGAGAGATCGATGGCTGGGGGAGTGAGAGGATGTGGTGAGCAGTAAACTACACGATGAAGAGGATCCAAACCCAGTGAGCTGTAACCCACTGTGAGGATAAGACAGCTGGAGAACGTGATGGACCGTGGACAGACACTGAGGTCAGGAAGTGGCTGCTAAAGTGGAGCATTTACCCTGCCACTGACCGAGGAAGTTGAAGTACCACCGATGGCCCTCTGGTTAGGTAAGGACTCTTGTAAACATGCACAGATAAATATAGTTTTAGCTGTGACTTTGCAGTTCAACCCACGCTCTTTGAGACAACACTCAAAAATATTTCATAACTAACTGGTAATGTCAACTAAAACATCAATCACATGAAGGAAAACAGCCGGAGTAAAGAAGTGACTGAAAGCTAAATCTAGTTCTTCATGTTTCTTTTATGAGCTCACTGCTTTAAACCCAACCGCAGGCCTCTAAAAGCTTGAGCCACACAAAATAAGAGCCACGTAAAAAACATCAGATATAAAGTGATTCTGAGGAACATTAACACAGCCTTCAGCCATCACGATAACTCATTTCATCTTTACAGAGAGCAAGAAAATCAATAAAATTAACCAACAGAAAAGCAATGAAAAAAAGAGATGAGGTACAAAGATTTAAAAATAAATAAATGGCTATCCATAATTAACATCTATTTGAGGTGTAGCTAGAAATGACACAGTGATGTCTGAAATGGAGACAAACAGTCTGAAGAATGTGAGTAGTATGTACTCTATGATAAGGAAGTGAAGGTCTTTAAGCTTTGGTTGGAGTTCATTAGCGCCACCAATTGGCAGTTTAAGAACTGAATGTATTAAAAAAAAAAGTTGGAAAAAACAAAAATACTTAAAAAAAAAAAACAGCAGCCTAAACTTTAAAATATTTAAAAAAAAAAAAAAAACTGTGAGAAACTCAGTCTAACCAGTCGGAAATAGTGAAATCAGCCACGCACAACAAAATTCACAGCTTGCGGTACAAAATTCAACACTTTAAATGTTTTGCGACTGGGCGCCATGACATTAGGAGACCAAAATGCTTCAGTGAAATGCTCAGACCCGGAATTTGTTTGCGCAGTTAATCCATCAATGCGTTGTTTGAATCGCGCTTGGAACATTTTATTTAACGTAAAACTTTGGATGTAAAGTGGTTTTAGGGGAGGAGACCGTGTAAGAAACTGCACTGCAGTCCGACTCTACACTAAAGGGATTATCCGAGTCTTCGCTGTGCCTAAACGGACTGGTGTTAAACCGATAATAGAATTCATTAACGCTCCCAAAACTCACTCAGAATTTTTCTCTGTTGAGTTTCATGTTGTGTTTTTTCTTTTCTTTAAGTTAAGCTCGTGAAATAAACTCAGAGCCGAGGCGATTCGTTGTGAATGTGTCTGTGTTTTAGGGAGCCAGCGCGTTGCTAAGGTGTGCTCAAGTCCAGCTGTCCTCCCAACAGAAGGGCGCGTCCTGCCCTGTTTTCAGCACCACGGACAGCGCTTCATCTTTAAACCCATTTTATTTAAAAACAAACAAAAAAACACGTTAAACTTTTTAAAATAGAAAATTATCAAAATTAAGTTAAACATTTAAAATATTTTAAGGCCCACAATTTACATTCGTAATTCAGAAGCCACTTCAAAGACGTCCAGCGCCTGAGTTGCGCTGTTTGAACTTAGTTTAGCGCGTCTCGTTTGCACATCTTATTACCAGAACATATTTGTGATATTTACGCACAGATTTGGCTCCATTTTCTAGCTAACTTTGTTCTTTCTCATCTTACCTGAAGTGGATCGGCGGAGAGGGAAAGTCATGCTGCGCCCGCGGAGCTCTGGAGCCTTTTGCTCGTGGCTTTTTGCACTTCCTGTTGTGCGCCGCTCGTCGAAAACAGGGCGAATTATGGAAGTTCAAACCAGACAATTCTCCACGGCATTGGATCCATTAAGACCGCGTACATGGCGTTGACGGGAGATCATTACAGAACATTAGAGGCCATTAAGCCGTTGGAACCGGTCATTAATGATTCATCTCGAGGCCCCGCTGATCTGGCACAATAAGAGAGGGAGAGAGCCAGCAGGCCCTTCCCAAATCCAAGGACCTATCGAGGAAACGCTCTCTGTGTTTGTTTTTCCTTGTAATGCGGCTGAGAGACATTCATCCAAATCTATGTTACTGCAGCCGACATATAAATACTCTCTGATGACCTCTTTCAACACTTAAACACAGTTATTCTCTGTCCAAAAAAAAAGACAGCTATATTTACAGGGGCCTCTTGTGACTATTCTGGTCAGTATCCGAACTTGTTTTTTGTTACTTAAACAATTAATTTACCAGCAAAACATATGGTTATTTAAACAATTGCTAAAAAAAAATGTAAACAAACAAAAAAGAAATAATCAGGTTTTAATCCCCAAAATCCTGCAATCAGATTCATGTTTTCCATTCCCTCAAAAAGCAGTAAACATTACAACAGAGACTCTGGTGCTTACTGCCTAAACTGGGGCGTGAGTCATAAAACACAAACCTTTTTAAAATGCCATGTCAAATCCAGCTAAACAGTTTTAACAAAGAGAAGCAGGAAATTTCTCAGCTGCACTTGGTGAAATAAATCAGATTAATAGGAAACAAGGTCTACATCAGATATCGCTCTTTTCAGTATTTGTCACAACTTAAACTGCACCAATACATAATTGTAGTCATCGACCTTAAACAAGCTCCAGGCGAAATTCTTATTTATATTTGCTTCTAATTAAACCCTGATTACAAGTTCACCCAGTGGAGCCAACATGCTTGGTGATTCAAATTTTAGGTCTTATATAGAAAACTGATTACACTGTCTCGCTGTTGGAGCCTTTCAGGCAGACACACACATGGACACACACACACAATTCTGTTAAGATAAACAACTAGAAGTGAAACTACTAAAAACTTCAATTCAGAGGCAAACTCACATAGCGTGCACACAAATACACAAGCAAACACGCCATTAGTGGCTCTCTCGCAGTGGGCTATCCACATCATAGCACATTAAATAGCAGCCTCACTCAGAGACATGCCCATGAACCATATAGAGACTCTACACAATTATCCACAACTGTGTATTATCAGCCCATTACACTGCTGTCCTCTAAGAGCTCTTCCTGTGAAGCTGCCTGGTAAAAGACAGCAGCATCCATATTACTGACATGATACGCAAAGAATAACAGATTGCAGCAACTGCTGCTACATGCACTGCAGTACAGAACATCCCCCAAAACACGCAAACTCAGCACATTAAGAAGTAAAACTAAAACAAGTCATTTTAAAAAAACATCTTTGAAATAACTCTGTAGATTCTGATTTTACATAATCAACATTTCCAGAGAACCAATATTATTGTTGTTTTGCGTTATTATGGTTTGCCTTCCTGTAATCAAGAAATAACTCTATTAATCAGATGGATGAGCTGGGTCAGCTTTCTTTCTTTTTCCCTTTTTTGTTTCTTTCTTTCTTTTTCCCTTTTTTGTTTCTTTCTTTCTTTTTCCCTTTTTTCTTTCTTTCTTTCTTTTTCCCTTTTTGTTTGTTTCTTTCTTTCTTTCTTTCTTTTTCCCCTTTTTCTTTCTTTTTCCCCTTTTTCTTTCTTTTTTCTTTCTTTCTTTCTTTTCCCCTTTTTCTTTCTTTCTTTCTTTTTCCCTTCTTTGTTTGTTTCTTTCTTTCTTTTCCCCCTTTTTCTTTCTTTCTTTCTTTTTCCCTTCTTTGTTTGTTTCTTTCTTTCTTTTCCTTCTTTCTTTCTTTCTTTCTTTTTCCTTCTTTCTTTCTTTCTTTCTTTCTTTCTTTCTTTCTTTCTTTCTTTCTTTCCTTGTGTACCAAAATTCTTTCTAACTTTGTAACCTTGGCTTTGAATAGCAAATTACAAAGATGGCAGCTGGCATGTTTTGGCACAGATTTCAAAGACAGTTTCCTGGGCAGGTAGCCAGTATTTAATAACCTCAGTCTATTAAAAAAAGAGAACGAAGGAAAGAAAAAAGAAAAACATCTGCAAACATATTTCCCTTTGGATTTTTCAAACTATGTAATGTCACCAGTTTTGTAAGTGATCAGCCACTGGATGGCACCATCAGATAACATAATGCTGGAAAACAGGAAGCTGAAGGGAAAAGCTATGGGAAAGGCTGAACAGTACTGTGAGCTCAGAGACAACCAAATGTGAATCTGTGTGTTCTATAAAACCTAAAACTTTTAGTGTTTTTCCCACTTCACTTATATCATAATAACAGAGAATGAGAAGAGCAAGTATGTGTGTGTATCTGTACCATGTTTACATATCTTCGTGGGGACCAGAAATTGGAATATTACTATAATTGTGGGGACCAACAGTCCTTATGGGGACAAATGCCTGTCCGCACGACTTTGAAGGCATTTTTGAGACTCAAAATGTGGTTTTGGTGTCAGGGTTGCCATTAGGATATGATTCGGTTTAGGCTAAGGGTTAGGGTTAGGCATTCATTTTTGATGGTTAGGGTAAGCGGCTAGGGAAAACATGTCAATTAGATGTCCCCACTAAACTATGAAAACACGACTGTGTGTGTGTGTGTCTCATTTATGTTGTGTTCATGAACAAGCCACAATAAGTTGATGCATTTACTAACTGTGATCTCAGTCTGTGCTATGGAGGCATGTCTCTTTATTTTGTTAATGTATATACAGTGGGTAAAATAAGCATCGAACGCATCATCAATTTTCTAATTAAATATATTTCTAAAGGTGCTATTGACATAAAATTCTCAGCAGATGTCAGTAACGACTCATCCAATCCACACATGCAGAGAAATCAAACCACAGAATTAAGTTATGTGTGATAATGAGAGCTGAAACAGGGAAAAAATGTTGAGCAACCTTAGTGATTTTTCTTATTTATTGAAGACGCCTCCTGTATGGAAAAGCAAGTTGCATGGATTCCTCAGGTGTGATTTTGGTTCATTCTTCCATGGTGTTTATTATGGCATCCAAAGAGTTCGATTTTGGTCTCATTTGACCGGACAATATTCTCCCATCATTTCACAGGCTTATCCAAATGTTGCGCATTTAGAGCAACATTTAGACAAGATATTTTAAACATATTTCATCATGCTTTTCTTCATCAGTGAACATCATCTTGTGTGATGAGCATGCATACGACTGTGGTGGCTGAGTACATTACTTGTTTTATTAGAAACAACTGTACCTGCCGATTCCAGGTCTTTCTGTAGCTCTCCACAAGCGCTCCTTGGCTCTTAGACAACTCTTCTGATAATTCTTCTCACTCCTTTGCCTAAAATCCTGTGGGGAGCATCTGGTTATGTTAAATTATGTTCTTTCCACTTTCCAGTTTTGAAATTCTTCTGTAACCAATGCCATCAACATGTTTTGCAACAATAAGGTTGTGCCGATATTGCACCAGCTCTTTGGTTTTACCCATCATGAGATGGTTCTTGTGTAGCACCTTGGTAATGAGGCACATCTTTATAGGCCATTAGTTGTGACTGAACCAGCTGACATTAATTTGCCCTAAGTGGCAGGATTGCTTTCTAATTGCTGATAGATTTCAGCTGGTGTCATGTCTTTTTGCGCCACCCTTTCTTCATGTGTTCAGTACTTTTTTCCTGTGTCATTTCTCATTATTACACGAAACTTAATTTATGGACATCTATGGTTTTATGTCTCTGTATGTTGCACTTTTTCTATTGCACTGTTGTGTCTGCACTGTCTTGTGTCTGTATCATTCTGTTCTGTCTGGTGTTGCACTGTCTTTGTTTTGGTTTTTTGCGATTTTTGCACACTTGCACTTTATTTAGTCCTGTGTTGATTGTCTGTTATATGTTATATGTAGCACCATGGTCTTGGAGGAATGTTGTCTCGCTTCCCTGTATACTGTACCACTGCACATGGTTGGAATGACAATAAAGCCACTTGACTTGATGTGTGGATTGGGTGAGTCGTTACCGATATCTGCTGAGAATTTCACATTATAGCACTTTTAGAGATATATTTACTTAAAAAATTGTTGATGTGTTCAATACTTATTTTACCCACTGCATTTATATATTTGTTATATCATTCAAACTAAATTCAAAGCCTGGTGTTTCAGGTAATACTGCATAACTTCAAATACTCTGTTTATAAAAAACACAAATAATAAGCGTTCCTTCAAAAGAAATATTTCAAGGTGCTTTTATTGTATCCATTGCAATGTATAAGGGTTTCGCCCTACTCTGATAAAACACTTGGTTTTATTGGCTTTTCTGTGTACTGATGTGTTTGCTTTGTTCCCCATAGGTGAGTAAATGTTAACATTAACCTGGTTTATTACAGCACTGTCACTAGCTGTTGGGCAATATGGTACAAAGAAGCTGAAGTTTAATTGGATCTACTATGCACATTTCTAGCTCAATATTGTTATTCTTGTACTCTCCAAAGGTAGACAAAGGTAAAGGCATGGTCTACATTAAACAAAAAACATCTGTTTTTTAACTTTTGCTGAGCCTTGGCAAATACCTGGACCTTACAAAGTTTGCACAAAAAGTCCAGCTCTTACAGCAGTACGTGCTATTTTAAAAGGATTTGCTGTGTCTCCCAGCACAGACTCAAGAGCATGGAGGAGATTCCAGGAGACCGGCAGTTACTGTAGGAAAGCTGGACAAGGCTGTAGAAGGTCTTTGATTCATCAGCAGGACCAGAATACCAGAACTGATGCGCTGTGCTTTTCACGGATGTGTGCAGGTTCGCCCTGAGCACATGTGACAGTCCTGAAAGGGTCTGGAGACGCTGTGGAGAGTAGCTGCCTGTAACTGGTCATGCTGTCTGTAACATCGTTCAGGATGACCAGTTTGGTGGTTTGTGATTGGTGGTCTAGGACACACAGACTTACAGATCAGGCAACAGCGCCTTGACTGCTTTTAAGTATTGCTATGAAATCCTTGGACCCATTGTCAGAAGTAGCCTAGATTTCAATGTTATTCAATTAAGAAGCAGCAAATATGAAACTCTGAGCTTTTGAGTGCAAAGCGATGTTTATGCAAAAAGGAAATAAATCAGCTGAACTAATGAGAAGAAATACTTGAAACTTAAAATGATTTCTCATTAAAGATTAGTTGTTTCCCCCCCAGAAATGCTCAAAATATCTATATATAATATATCAGCTGCCTGTCAACTAAACAACCAATCATAGCCACTTAGTAAAATGCTAGATTACAACAGTGTCGTTCACTAATAATGATAATAATAAATAAAAAACTAAATAAAATTGCCAATGTGCTCTGGCTAACTGACCCATCCACCTCCCCTTAAGCAGGGCTACAGCGTTTGCTATCTACTGTCTGCGTAAATGTGTTGTTAATTCATAATTCCAACAACAGCTTTTTGGCTCGATGCTTGTTTTTTATTTTTGCTCTCCATATGTTTTTAGAATACACAGCGTTAGCCTCTTTCCCCAGCATTAAGCACAAATGTGACTTATTTGTGTTATAGACCTACATTTACCTTTTAGACCTCCAGTCTCTTTGAATATTTTGTCCTCGCGTTGTTTAACTTGTTTAAAACTGCAATCTTTGGATTTTTTTTTATATTAAACTCTTCTTGTATCTGCTAAATTTGTCTTTCTTAACTTATAAAAACGAGTATTTTTATGTTGGCTAAATTCTTGGTGCTAAATAAAGCAAATAAAGCTTATTATTCATGACAGAGCACAGCTTGCAGGCAACTCCCTTTTTTGTCTCCATGGCAATCATAGTTTCCCAGTTTCCATTGCGGTGTACCCCACGTCGATTTTACTGCTGTCCAGGGGGGAGGAATGAATGAATTTGTGCGTGCTCGCAAACCGTTTCACGGAGGAGGGGGGGAGACACACCACATTTTAACGATTTTACAAGCTCGGAACGCAAGAAATTCAATCTTAAACAAAAGTAATAAATTCATAGGTTTGTGTTTCTTCTTATATATTTAAAATACCTCAAAGCTGTTAAATACAAAACCAATAGAGAGAAAACATCCACGAAATAATTTTTTTAAAAACCACGTGTTTCATTTGCATTATACCTAAACACACGTTTCTAAATGGTTTAAGTGTGTATGTTGAAGCTTCCACACAATGCCCTGTATGCCCTGTATTGTGGGAACAATGGATTAAGTGGCCACGGAGCGTGCTGGACTCAGCATCATCGCAGACCTTTTGGCTACCACATCTTTCTTCTTTTTTCCTTCCGTCTATAAACAATAAATAAATAAATAAAATGTCTTCCTCCTGACTCGGGTTCACCGTTACTCACCTTTGGAAGCATGGTCTTTATCCTCTTTGCTTTTCGTTATCACGTTCATGGAGCTCCGTCGCTTCTACCGGTCGCTGAATCAAACTTCAGGTGAAATGTTCACTTTTTTCATCCTCCTCTAATGTGTCCGGTCCCTTTGCGCAGGGTCCGGCTCTTTCCCCTTTTTCCTTGTCCCCCTGTCTCCTGCTCCTCTGATGCTGCTTTCTGCACAGCTCCACTCTGTCTGTGCTCCTACATGTCACCATGTACCAGCAGGAGCGCTCCCCCCCCCCGATCCTGCACGCGCGAAAACTGCACTCGCACGCGTGGAGTGAACTGAAAAAACGATAATGGCGCTGGGGGGGTGCGAGCCAAAGAGCGTTCATTGTATTCTGACTGAATGAGCATATCATTTTTAATCAGCTCTGCAGAGATGCAGTCACTGGATTTATTTCTAACTGTGTTGCTGCGATTTTAAAACATTACACGGGCTTAACTGGCGTTTGTTCATGTGCTGCTATAATTTTAAGTAAGTGGTGGTGGCTGTTGGACCACTGACCTCATGGCCTTTTGCTGAGTCAGAAAGAAAAGAAAAAACACACAGGTGACCAATACTGCATTTTTTATTTTGGCAATTTATTCATTGTGTATGATTAGAACTGAGTACATCAGAGGGATGGCAGTTGAGACAAAGTTAGAGAGACAAAGTTGCGATGGTTTGGACACGGGCAGGGAAGGTTCAGTGGATATTATTTGAAAAAAGGATGCTGAAAACGGAGCTGCCAAGGAGGAGGAAAATAGGAAGACCACAGAGAAGGTTCATGGAAGATGTGAAGGAGGAAATTCAGGACTGATGTGACAGAGGAGGGTGCTAGTGATCACAGGGTGTGGTGAGCCGTTTGTGTATTTATTATCTGTTCTTTGTTGTGTCCTTCTGTCATTGTATGGCAGACATGATATAGACCCAAATTCAGGACTCAGAATTTAACTCAAAATCCAGCTCAAATGCTGATTGTTATGAGGGATAAGAAAACACCAAAAAAAAAAACATCTGCAGTGCAGAAATTAGGAATCAGAGCTGAAGACTCTTAGGATTACAGGGGGCAGGGAGACATAGCTATGGACAGGACAAATAGCAGAGGGCGACTCGGACAATAAATAAGCATAAAAGGGAAGATAAAACACAACAGGAAACAGTTTAATGGGGAAACAAAACTGGGGAAAACTAAAACTGAACACTAAGCACACAATACAAAGACTACAAAATTAAAATAGGAAGAGACTAAACAGTGGAACATCACAGATGGAGACAATACATGTATTGTCATTGGGGAGGCAGGTGAAACTGAAAAAACAGACATAAACTCAGTCATGATAAATAACAATAACAGTTGTAAGTGCAAAGCAGACAAAAAAAACCCTTTAAGATAACTAAACCAAGCTTACAAGTCCAAAACACAAAATTCCTGGCACACTGTTGACTGATAAAAACTGACCTAACGACTAAAAGGATTCATCAGGATCTGATGACCTGCTGATGAGCACCTGTTTTAGAAACACACAGCTCTTCCTTTTTATCTTTTTTTTCTCCAAAACCCAAAACTCTGGGTCAACAACCCAGGGACCATGGCAAAAAGATGAAGAAGATGATGAAGAATTGGTGATTTATAGGAAACCTGGAGTCCTTCATGTTTAAATAAAAAGGTCATTAATAAAGTGTTTTGCAGGCTCACTATTTCTAAATGTTAAACTGATATATTTTTAAAAATAGCAAATATCCCGCAGCTCTTTCTCCGAGTAGTCAAGGGATCTTTGAAACAAATTTAACAGCTATAAATACAACAAAGACAAAACAAGTGAGAAGGACTTTCCACCAGCTGACGAAGCAAACAGTTCTCCTTATAACGCCTCTACTGCATCAAACATTAAAAGACTGAGCAATAATGAAGACATTGGTTACAGCAGACACACAGAAACTGAAAGATGCACATTTTTGCTCTTACTGAAGAAAAGAAGGTCAGTGTAATCACAAGGTTGTCTTCTCTCCAAGAAATGCAAATCCGCTACTGAACTCAGCAGTCTAGCACTATGCAAATGAATCCATTTATTGATCACTTAATCAATTTTTGCTGAAAAGTAGTTTTTTCTTTTTTTTGTTTTTTTTACTGTGGTCAACATTTATTTTGGATCCCATTTAAACTTCATACTTAGTATTGGTATTGGGTAATGTATTTTTCTTTTCCATATTATAATATTCCTACACTGTTCTGCCCTAAAGGCCTGTTTTTGATTCATTTCTGGTTGATTGAATGAAAAGTGGTCTCACGTATGAAAGGCTTCAGTTTGTTAGTGCAATGGTTGTTCGTAGTAAAGAAGTCGGGTCAGAGATAAATTTAATTTCTTCTGTTAACCTACATCAAGCTTTTATATGGCACAACAGGAGTGTTGGAAGTAGCCTCGATTTTGCTTGTTTCTGTCGCAGATTGTCGAGAATTGATTATAAAGGACTTTTTAAACTGTGAAATGACCCAGGCAGAGGGTAATAGGAACTGAGAATAAAGAGCGTCTCCTGATTTTCACTAACAGGTTGTAAATGTGTGACTTCATTGTCTAAAATGAATCACAGGTTGCTCTTAAAATTTTTGAATACATAGTTTAACCAGTTTGATCTTGCGTTGTCACAGTGGCAGTTCCTCTTCCACCCCACTTCATGTCTTCAGTTGTAATCTGAAGAGGCAAAACAAAAGGGCTGACAAGAAGCCCAGCAATTATGATGGCTGAAACTATTTTATTGCCTCTCTGTAAACTTGAGCTGAAAAATAACTGGTTCACATTGAAAACGAACAATCACAACAACACTGTACAAATGTATGCAAGATACATTCATTTGAGAACAAGAAGCACTCCGACACCGCAACAAGCATTAAGACACATATTTTTAAATAGCTCTATATAGCATTATTATCACTTGGACCTTCAAATCAATCTAATGACCTTTAAGATAGTTCAAAGGTCAAATGGGACATGATATGGTGCATTCAATATGCTGACAATACAGACCACACTTGTAAGAATCATAGTTTCTTATAAGTGTTGTTATAAGACTTTTTGTCAATTTTCAACCAATAAATCACTAAGTTGATCTTGAAGACCTTGGTAGATGTATGTAAAATTTGAATGGATGGTTAGGACGATCTCAGGCCACACCCCTACAAAGTTTTCTCAGAATGCATTCGAGCTACCCTGTTTACAGACAGAATGACACATATGCATGCAAACATTAACCGTCTTGGGCAGTTAATAAAGGAAAACGTTACCTAAACCTTAAAGAAGGGGTACAATGGAATAAAAACATGAAAATTAAATATTAGAGATTTGAAAAAAGGCACAATGGCACAGTGATTAGCTCTTTCACTTGATAGGAGAAAAGTCCTTGGTTTGAATCCAGTCTGGGAGTTTCTGTGTGGAGTTTGTGTTGGTCTGCATGGGTTTTCTCAGTGCACTCTGGCTTCCTCAGGTCTTTGGATTGTTACTCTAAATTGGCTGTAGGTGTGAATGTGAGCATGGTTGTCTGTGTTAGCCTTGCGACTGATTGGCGACTCGTCCAGGATGGACTGTGTCTCATGCCCCGGGATAGGCTGAAGCTCTCCTGTGCCCCTAAATCGGATAAGCAAAAGAAAATGAACTGATTTTTTTTAAAAAGCCTGTGAAAAAAGAAAATCTGCATCCTCAGGCCACAGTGATTCAAGCCTGTATATTCAAGGAATGTCTCTTTGGAGCGGCTTCTTCCCAAACCTTCACCTCACTGCATTCACTGAATATCTTGAATAGAATTATTTGCTTCAGTGAAATTTCCTGCACCATGAGAAATGATGTCACTGTGTTTTGTTAAAGATTTTTGTCCTAGCATGACCCTTCAAAATGCTCCTACTACATCTCTCGTATGACGACTTTGTATAATGGAGCTGTGACATCGTCATAGTGGCTTTTTGACTCTAAGCCAACAGACCAAAGCACAGCTGTCCTTCTGAAAGATCCCCCTTCTGGAGGATTACTGATCTGGGACCAGCTGCTCTATTAGAACAAAAAGTGGCACGTAAGTCTGCTCCTTTTCCCAGGAGTCAAACCCACAATCATTTCTGGGGGGAGTCAAACCCACTCCCCCCAGAAATATAGATTTCACACACAGAGAAAGGTAACACATGCGTGTGTGTTTGAATGCAGCACAAATTAAACACAGAAACCATTAGAGGGTAATTTGCTTGTATTGTTTGTGAGTGCTGCCACATTAGGGCAAAGACATGGAAATGAGAAATGAATTATACTCTTTACTCTACAGGGGGCTTAGATTAACCACCTCTGATCATGTTCATGTCATTAGTTTCAGCATGTTTTCAAGTGGGACAAACACCTGGCCACAGTGGAAACACTGTACCCGGGGGCAGGTGTATTAGTCAAAATATTCTCATTCAGCCAGTCATAATTCCTCCGCACTGTGTGCATGTCTGAGATCAGCTGCACACCACTCAGTGTTGTTGAGGGAACAGCAATGACCTCATGACTCACTAATGGCAACAGAGCTGAATGATTTTAATGGGAATGAGAGGGGGCACTTCTGTACTGACTGGAGAAAACGGGGACATGAATAAAGGAGGTAATTGACTCGATGTCATGCCTAGATCCGGAGCATCGAGTCCTACAAATCAAACCAAGATTTCAGCAGCTCTGTTAACAGCAAACATTGATATCAAATACATAAAAGTCTATTAAAAACACTGGTGGTAATAGGATTTTCCTGCTTTTCACCCACTTATTTTTTTAACCTCTCTCTAGTCATCTGTAAAGCTTGAAACCAGTACCACCCTCCTCATCTTCAGAGCTATAAAATCTGTTCCCAGGACACCACTCAGCATGCAACGATCTAATCATAATTGCTACAAACCTGCTAATTGTGAAATCCCCCTTCCCATTTTACGCTCTAATATCTAATTTACGAGTGAGATGAATTTAAAGGCTTACATAAGTTTCCATGCTCGCTCCATCTAAGCCATCTTCAGCCAATAAATCACCACACGGGTGCTGTTGCTAAGGAGCTGCTGGCTCAAGGCCAGCTGACCTAGCTGTCAGTCACAGTGATTTATCACCAGTCAAACCCTGCGTAGCTCACGATCTAATCAAACAGCCTTCAACACTTAGTACTGATCTGACATTATTTACTTCAGTGTGCGAGTTTCAGCATCAACTGATGAGTTTCTGTTGATGTTTCTTCCTTTTCTTGCTGTATCTGAATGGCTTTCAGGTGACTTCCCTGCTTACATTTGTAATATCACATGCAGGTAACTGCATTTAAGTAATTAAATTATGCTGCTATTGTTATCCCTGTCAGGTAGTTATTGATAAAAGCATGCAGTTAAATTATAATTGCTAATCAAATGTTGGTGTTAGTGGGTGACCTGCTCCTCCACCTGAGCTACCATGTTGAGTAAACAAGACAAAAATATTACATAAATAAATACACACATATTGGTTTCCATACAAAAGGACTATTAACGAACATTAGAGAGGAAGGTTCAACTGCCAGCTGTGAAAATGATCCAGGTTTGTGTGAGTGTTGTTTTTTATTTCCTAATATATTCTACTTTTTGGTAATTTTGTGCTTTTAGTGGTTTAATGAATACTTTTTTTTTCCAAGGTGGAAATCTTTAATGACTTTAAAAAACGAGAATTGGATTCACCAGTTTGAATTCAGGTCTCTTGGGTATCTTTCTAAACAACTGAGATTCCAGGATTAGCAGTTCAAACAACTGTACGTAATGTTATTGCATGTTATTTGAATGTGTCACCACTTCGCCGAGGTCTAAAAGAACTTTCGTCTTTGGATGAGATGAAATTCAGGTGAAAAGTTTTACAGTCAGACGAGACAAAGATCGATCTGTTCACAGTGACAAGAGGTATGTTTGGAGGCATAAAGGTGAGGCTTTCAAACCTAAGAACACTGTACTTACTGTCAAGCATGGTGGCATCAGTTCTAAAAATGCTTTACAGTAAGTCTCAAATTCCTGTTTATGTGCCAGAGGTGGCAGAGGTGAAATGCAAGGTTCTTACTTGCCTTTGGGAACAACTTTGGGTTCAGTCACTTGATCAAGGACACTAGCTCAATGACCTGAGCCATCATTATAAACTTACCCAGAAATGGAGAAGTACAAACTTGTGGGTGTGTGTTTTCGTAAATGTGCCTGTGTGAGTGCACTCAACTCATCTGAAACCTCACGTAAGCCTTGCAAAAGCTGCTTATCGGAAAAGACTCATCATGATAAACAACAGCTGGTAATGTTCACACACACACGCGTGCACACGCACACACACACATGTACACACGCTAATGTCCAAACTGTTCCATCCCATCAGCAGTCAATATTTAATGTTGCTCAATTTCAGCCTGACGTGTAGAAAAAAAGCACCTTCTTTTATTCTTTTATGTGATAACTCTCTTTTCTTGCATGCACACATGACATTTTTCTCCACATCCTTCCCTCAAACATACTTCATACACACACAAATCTGAAAAAACAAACACCCACAGTCACACACGCACGCACTGCAGACATACTGGTGAGCAAACACTGTGTTGCTGTACTTTGGAGCGCTGGATAAGGCTTTGAGTTTAGTGTCAAAGTCAGACAGACAACTGGCAACAACAAGATGGCCAGAGTGTGTGCACTGGTTTGTTTTGCTGTTTTTTTGCTGGACATGTATGGAGTGGGTGCTGAGATCACAGAAGAAAACACAGGTAAAAAGCAGCAGAGCAGGTACTGACTGCGGTGGCAGGAAAATGAGTTCAGCAAAGTTTAGAGCTACACAAAATATAGGAAAAGGCTGGTGGCTAAGCAGGTGACCACTGAATTGCTTTTGACAGCCTGGTTAATAACCTCGATTCTTAAAGTTTTTATTCACTTGGATCTGTAAAGATTCCTAAGTGCCTAGGCTGTAGGTTTAAATATTTTTAACTGTTCATGAGGATTACTCAGGCCAGCCCTTATCAGAAACCGAGTTTGCTTTTGTCCATCCACAGGGTTAGGATGTAAATCTGAAATATTAAGTTGATATAATTTAGACAATTTGTTTGGTGGCTGTTTGCAAGATGTCTTGTGCTGGAAAGGCAGGGAAGATAGCTGGACCACTGAGTTAGGTCCATATAGCAGCCAGTCTAGATTATCCTAAGCAGATGTGGATGTAAAACTGTAGCAAGTATCAGCTCTTTGTTTGGCTCAATTAAATGATTAAGTTAGGTCAAAGGTAAAGCACGGTATCATGTATCAAAGGGATCACCAGATATATGAAGATGAGACCATAGCAGACTCTCTACACAAGTGAGAACACCAATAATATGATTACTGCAGAGGAATATCATAGACTGTACATAGAAGATGGTCACTGGACAGTAGTAAATTTTTAGCCTCAAGCTGAGCTTTTTGGTCACCATAAAGGTGTTTTGATGAGTACATTGTTGATCTGAATGAAAAAGTACAGAATCTCAGCCTGCTTCCAACAAACCTCTCCCTGCTCTCAGATTTAAGACACTTCCACGCTGGTTTCACTTTCAGTCCTGGTAGCTGTCCATCTTTTATGTACTTTTATATAGGCTTTATATACATATATATCCCTGAAAGCAGCCTTTATCAATAGTTCTGAATAATTATGTTGAACTTAGTGAGGACTCTTTGTCTTTTGTTACCCTTTCAGGAGCTGTGTTTGTGTCTCAGCAGATGGCACACACCGTGCTGCATCGTAAGCGCAGACATAACACTCCTTTTGAAGAACTTAAACAAGGTAACCTGGAGCGGGAATGTATGGAAGAAATTTGCAGCATGGAGGAGGCCAGAGAGGTGTTTGAGGATGATGAGAAAACTGTAGGTCTCTCTCTCTCACACGCACACACACACACAATCCTATGCTTTTACCAGTATTAAGAGGCTGGCACTGCTGACACCATATTAGGATGTAAACGTTCACATTCAAGAGAAGGTGGCCATCTTGACTGTTTATATCTCCAAAAGTGAGCAGTTACAGTGGTCTAGTGATCAGAGCTTGATGGATGGTTGGTGAACTTCCCGTTTAATTTGATCTTCCTTTTTCAGATGGAGTTCTGGGCTGGCTATATCGGTAAGACAAACAAAGTACAAGTTCTCATGTTTGCTGAGAATTTACAGCCCACAGTCTTCTCTAAACCTGTGGTGTGGTCTGTCATGTGTAGATGGTGACCAGTGTAAGCCACCCCCCTGTCAGAATGGAGGTGTGTGTGAAGATGGGGTCAACGGTTATCTTTGCTTGTGCCAACCAAACTTCAGCGGCAAGAACTGTGAGATCGGTGAGCGTGGATCTGAATAACTCGGCTGAAACAAAGTTTGATCTAAGACCATAAAGTTTTGTCAAAGAAAGCTAATTCTGTTTTCCTGACTTTTTCCAGACGTGAACAAGCAGTGTTTGGTGAACAATGGCGGATGTTCTCATTTCTGTGTAATGAAGGCTAATCAAGCTGTGTGCAGGTGCGCAACTGGTTACATACTTGGGCCAAACAAGAAGAGCTGTGAGCCAATAGGTAAAACCACACACAGCATTTAGTGCAGTGGTAAGAGCGTTTTGTTTTGTTTTTTCTGAACGAGTGCTTTCTAAAAAGGTAACCACAGTCTATGTGAAACATCTGCACCCACAGAAGAAATGCAATTCACATTAAATTTAAAGTTTAACTTACTAAGTACCTTTTCCATTAACATCTGCGTTTTCCTATTTTTCATTCTGACTTCAACTACAATACAGTTTCTAAGGTTTTACATATGAAGACATAATTAAAAAACCCCCGTCTTTATCAGGTTTTAATATTAGCTAAATACAGTTAGAAACAAAAAGACTGAACAACTATGGCTTGTTTAGAAGCCTCTAAAAGAGCATGGAAGTAAAGCATGGCATTGGCTATGATTTGCGCTTGTTTTGAAGCAGATCATCTGAGTCCCTTGTAGTCACTCGGTCAACCATGAACTCCTCTGTATACCAAAGTATTTAAAGCCAAGTGTGAGGTCATGTATCCTGAAGAATGATCCTGAGCAGAGCAGCAAATCTACAACAGAATGACTGAAAAAGAAAAGAATCAAGGCATCGCAATGGCCCGGTCAAAGTCCAGAACTCAGCCTGATTAAAATGCTGTGGTGTGACAGTAAGAGAGCTGTGCATAAACAAATGCTTGCAAACCTCAATGAAATGAAGCAACATTGTAAAGAAGAGTGGACCAAAATTACTCCACAGCCACATGAGATACTGATAAAGCCACAAAGAAAAACCATTAATTTAAGATATTGCTGCTAATGGTGGTCTGGAAGCTACTGAATTGCGGATGTATATAGTTTATTTTATATTGCATTTCGGCTCAGTTTTTGTTACATAAATAATGACTTGGAATAATATTTCATGTGTTGTTGTTTATCCATGGTTGTATTTACCTCATTTAAAAACCAAATACAGACTAGTTAGCTTTTTTACGATGTCCTGATGTGTGAAACCTTGGAAACGACAAACTGTGTAGTTTCCTTTGTACCATGAATACATGTAAATTTTGTATTCCACAGAGAGGCAACAATCATAAAGGAAATAAGCTTTCATGTAAATATTCACGATGATTGTTCTTGATGCAATTGGTCCTCCTCATACTTCTCCTGAAGTTGTCTTCCTAACACGTCTCCAGTGGAAGTGGTGGGGTGCAAAATTTATAGTTCTCATTTTTACGCTAGTTCATGCTTCAGCAGCCGGACTAAGTAAATCATGTGAACGGAAAAAAATTCTTCTTTTCTTTTACCACAAAAAACCTTCAGGGAACTTAACAGTAATCACATTCATCTATGATATACTGCTTAAACATAATCTAACTGGTCTTTGCTAAAGATGAAGCGTTCAAAGGGAACAGAAAGGAAATGGGTATTTTTCTATTCTTTTTTTTTTTTGGATCAGCAGTCTGCACATGTGAGAAAAAATCTGAAGAACTGTAGTTCCAACCCCATAAAAAATGACAATGTAAAATTTAAACAAATCTAGGAGGCAAAAATGTAATATCTCCCCTATTATTTCACTTCTATTTCTCCAGAGCCATTCAGCTGTGGTCGTGTGAATCTGTCCTCCAGCTCTCTCACCAGGTCCATTCTAGAACCAAGATCGTCAAACTTCTCCTACAACGATACCTGGAACGATTACTTCTATGATGAACTTATACCAGAGTATGATTATCTCAACCATCCCATGACCGAATCAAACCCGAGCAATGACTCTCTGGACTCTGAGGATGTGATTGTCAGTCGGCATGTGAGAAGTGTCACTGAAACACCGAAAACGAAGACGGAGATGTCGTCCTGGGGGTATGCCAAACTTCCCAATGTCACAGCTCAAGAGAACACTGACCAAAGAATTGTGGGAGGAGATATGGCCATTCCTGGACAGATACCTTGGCAGGTACTGTGATATAGGCTGGAGAGAGAAGAGCTGGGGATGCAGTGAAGGCAAATATGTGAAGAACTGGAACAAAAATCCCAGCAGGGCAAGAACATTTGCATGAACCCTCCGGGGCCTCTTCAAGTTTTATCTTAGGCAACATTTTCAAGAGTTTTAGATGTAGCTGTAAAGTAAGATGTAAGCTGTAATCCTCAAATAGTCAGCAACTTTTAAATCTGTGCAATAATTTAAATAGAAAGACTTTTGAATAGACTTTGACATTTCAACTCGCACTTGAGCGCCAGGTTTAATGAAGATGCATTAGAAGTGTAAGTGTAGACCCGAGTTTGAAGCCTGTGCCATGCAGAGAGAACGTGCTGCTTTTGAGTGGGTTTTTTTTCAGATGCTCAAAAAACGTGGAGGTTCTTTAAAACGGAATACTGCATCACTGCTCTTCTGTTGCAAGTTTTCTTTGCATTTCTTCCTGTGTTTGAAGGTGGCGCTGATGTTCCGCCCAGACAGTGTGCAGAGAGCGCTGCCCTTCTGTGGAGGATCCCTGCTTGCTGACTTATGGGTCATCACTGCTGCCCATTGTCTGTGGAACAGGGATGGCACAGAACGTAAATTCTTCATCAGAGTTGGTAGGAAGAACAAAGGCTACATGCATTCTTTAACATTAAATCTTTCACTTGAACTTCTAAAGTACAGATAATACTGTTTTGTCCTAAAGTATTAGGGATCAGGCTATCCCTTTTTCCTTTCAGCTTCAATGCTTTTTAACAAATTATGTTTCAATTATGTTTCTTTAATGTTTTTTCACAAGTTGTCTAATACTTTAGACTTCGCTTCCTTGTGCAGAAATTTACATTGTCTTAGAAAATCTTAATCTTAATCTATGCTTCCAGGTGAACATGATGTGAACCAAGATGAGGGTCCAGAGCGAGACCACGAGGTGGCCGAAAGGCATCCCCACCACATGTATGATTTCAAGAACTCACCATATAACCATGACATTGCGCTCTTAAAGCTTGGCAGTCCAGTGGAATTGTCCAACAAGCGGCGTCCCATTTGCCTGGGCCCCAAAGACTTCATACAGAACATTGTGAGAGAATCCACAGTCTCCCTTGTGAGTGGATGGGGCCGGATAAGGTTTCAAGGCCCCGAGGCCACCAAGCTCCAGAAGCTGGAAGTCCCCTATGTGGACCGCACCAAATGTAAACAGAGCAGCCGAGACCATATCACCCGATTTATGTTCTGTGCAGGCTTTGAAAGTGAACAGAAGGACTCGTGCCAAGGGGACAGCGGTGGGCCGCATGCCACCAATTACAAAGGAACTTGGTTCCTGACAGGCATCGTCAGCTGGGGAGAGGAGTGTGCCAAAGATGGGAAGTATGGCATCTATACCCGGGTCTCACACTACTACAAATGGATCAGTAACGTAACAGAGATCAGTATAAGCAATTAACAGGATTCATGACTCAGCTGTAAAAATAAACAAGTAGCATGTGTTGAGTTTAGCCCCCGAGGAAGTGAATGAAGTGAGAAATCCCCCATGTTCTTTTTTAGTACCTCAATAAAACATATCAACTTATCTGAGTGTTTGATTATCATATGATGTTCTCATTTTTGATGACAAATATGATTTAAGCAAATTTGCATCAACAGGAAGCTCTATATGAATACCCCGTTTTATCAATGACATGAAGTGGTAGTGAATTTTGCTGGGACCGGGCCATTAAGAAGCACCATAAAACTAACAAGAGGATTATAGATGTATCCTTCAAGCAAAGGCTATACAAAAGGGACAAATCACATCAGTCAAGCTGAAACAAGTCCAGTGTTTATATTTTCAGAAAATAATTATGTACATAATTAGTATTATTTAAAAAAAATACAGTTCAAATAAGCAAAAGCAGCAAACACCAAGTTAAAGCACTGCCACGAAAGACGCTAAAGCCTAACTGAACTAATCCATTAATAACTTCTGATGCTACAGTGTAGCCAGCGGTGGGTGGATTTCAAATCAATTTAAAGTGATGAAATGTTATTTAGTATTGCGTATCAGTGAACATGCTTCATTTGGATGGTCGAGCGCTCACTGTCAAATGATTCAATGCTCCCACTGTGGGTGCTGAATACTGTGAAAATTAATCTTCACTTAGTGTACAAGCTAATCTTGGATTTACTGCTACTACAAGGATTTGATTCAAATATTCTTGCAATAAATTCATTTCTTCACTTGATAGCAGAGTATCAGCATCTGTCTGTCCAAAGCAGTACCACCATTCAGACTAAAATACTGACTAAAATGATGTTTAACATTGACAGTTTCGATTTTTAATGTTTACATGGTCACAGTCTGCTGCGGATGTCTAAATAAGCTGCCAGCAACTCAGATAATTACACTACATCAGTCAGAGATGAGCTCTCAGCTCATTTACAGTTGAGTGGCAGTGTTTTTGTGAACACTCTGCACACTTCACACACTTTTCTGGCTTATTTTTACAACGTAGACAATGTTGGACTGGGCAGTTTTAAAACAAGGCAGTTCAAAATACATTTCCATATTCTCAATGAACCCCCTCAAATTTCATATTCACAAATATGCTCAGGTGAAAACTCCACATTATTCTTTTTACAGGTAGTACCCAACACTGAGCATAGTTTCTCATTGCAGGTGGAAATAAAGCTACAGTCATATGTAGGGTGTAAGTTACCCATGCACAGCAGCAAGCAATCAATCAATATGGTAAAGCTTGTCAGTGATAATGGTTTTAGCTCTAAAAGACTATGATGGATGGAAAAGCTACTGAATCAAATGAAAAAAAAAAAGCATAGCAGAGAATATAACTTTCATTAAAAACTATTTTATCACCATAAATAACAGCAACCTAGTCCTAGTGTAGTTTTCAGGAGACTCTTCATAAAAGAGTGAATCACCCTGCAACTGAAACTTTCACCAATGCTTTTTTTCAATAAAATACAGGAAATATTTAAACTTGTACCACCAGGAGAGGATCTGTCCGTATCAGTGTTCCTGGACTCCAAAGTACACAGTGGCAAGGATGTACGATTTAGACCTAATTTAATCTGGTTGTTCAAAGTGCACTGACAGAGGTTTCTTGTTCCGTTAATTACCAAAATTGTGATCAGAGATTACAGGAGAAGGACTTTGAGGTCGAGGCCTTTGGTGTCCTGTTAAGACCCAGGGCAAAATTTTGTGTATTGCATTTGGTCTTCCACACTTTGGGGTGGCACCACAAGATGATGAATTGATTCACTTTATCATATACTGTGTCAATAATAACGACTAAAAATGTTCTAGTTTGCTAAAACTGTTGGCAGATTGTTTATCTCCACTTTAAACTCCCAAACTAATTTTAAACAATGTTTTTTTGCCTCTGCCTTTCCTGCTACGACACGTCATTAAAGGGACCGATTATTCTCATTTCCTGCTCCATATGTTTTATTCTTGGAATCTACTTAAGCAGCTTGGCATGATTCAAAGTTCAGAATAATCATTTATCTCATACTAATTACACTAACAGTGCAGTTTCCTGTTCCATCCCTTTAAGCTAGCTCATTTCTCATTTGCACATCATAAACATCATAAAACATCATATCCATTCTCACTGATGTCATAAAGAGCCGAGAGTAGAAGGAACTGTATGAAACCAAGCATTTGGAGCTATTTGAAGCCTTATCTTTTAGCTTACAAGGATTACTCTGGCCATGCTTAATATGAGTAGTACTGCTGTAACAGGTAATTATTTAAGGAGAGAGAAAAGTAAAGCATAATAGGTCCCTTTTAATTAAGCTAACTGTAAACAAGGGTATGCAGTAATTTTTTCCCACACTATGAGCACTGAGTGTCAAATTGTCTAGAGCAAGTATGAAAGCTGAAACCTGGAAAACTAAAATGCCATATTTTCATTTTTTTCTTCTTTTTTTTAATTTTTTATCACGTAAACAAAGCTGACAGACATTCAGTGTTCACTTTGGCTGCTAAGAGGCGGCGACGACATAACCAGGGCATTTCTGCATGACAGTTAGCTTAGCTGTTTGGCACAAGAACAGTAATGATATGTTGGTAGACATGATATTTCATAAGAAAATAGAAATTATACAGCTTGACGTCTAGAACAAAAGTCCACTCTGAACATATAAATAAAAGCCCCTGTTTAAAGTCTTCAGTCCAAAATATTCTGATGTATTGCTGCCGGAGAAGGCAGAGCAAAGGATGGCTTGTATGTGCTTTCCACTGTTAAAGTCTTCTGAGGTTCTTTCTGGAGTTCACAGTCTTCAGAGGTGAAACTCTCACAGCAGTTTGAGGAGTAAAGTCTGTGGCTGATGTTGTGCTTCATTTTGATTGACAAGCAGATTCAGATGCCCATTTTTTCAGGAAGTTGATGGAATATATAAGTCTGTGTGTGTCTGTACACATGGAAGGATATTCAGGCAAAGAGTGAGCAACAAACAGGCACACTTCTTCATTCATCCTCTGTCCTGATTGGCTCTCAGCACGTCTCTCCCAGAATCCTATGTAAGTCCTCGGGTAGGACGCGGCCTTCTTCGCCACGACTTATATTCTTCACTATCCTGCAGTTATACACAACACCAATGCGCAAAATCTTTTTAAACATTTCAACATTTGAAAATGGTTGAATTCAAGATTTCTGAAGAATGTGGCCAGTCTTACCACATTCCTGATGAATCCTCATGCAGCAGCTGGATGACATCACCACAGTTAAAGATGATGTCATCAGAGCTGGCCATGGTGCTCTCTACCATCACTCTGTACCTGCCTGCCACCTGGAACAGAGTAAAAAAATTAAAAACTTAGGGAACAGTGTATTCAACCCTTTGCCACATGAATGAATAGACAAGACACATACATATTTACTCATTAAGGAACTCATAAACCACCACAGGCCGCAAAGAGCATCGTCGCACAAAGTATCAGTGTATAATAGATGGTACGTCAGTCACAGTGTCCTTCATAGTCATATTGGATGGGGGAAAAATATCAAGAAGGCAGGTCTTGTCTAATATCAGTCTCCAGTAGGAGGTAATGAAAAGAGGAAGAAGAGGAAGAAGAGGAATGAACTGCCAGAAAAGAAAGTTGGAGGATCTTTGTTAAAAACAAAGACATAAGACTTATAGCTCTTATCCTAATGATATTTTGAATTCTGGTGTAAGAAAATGACAGGCTGGATGCCACCACCCATTTGAGGGAGGTCTACTAGGTTCAGGTAGGACCTTCCACCTGCTGTAGCTGCACAGCTTTATGTTCATAATTTTCCCTTAAAGAAGCGGTAGGCTTCATGCAAATGCAAAGAAACAAACAAAAAATAAGAGCTAGAATTTTAAAAGCTTTAGTAAGTCCCTCCCATCAGGCAAGCACATTTAAACTGCTTTTAGTAGTCAATGTTCTCTGCATAACCACATCTCAGTTTCTGTGTGAACTCTGTGCATATCTCAGGACTCATGTGACAGTAACAAAATCTCACCAGTGGGGCAGGCTGATCCTCCTCCTCCTCCTCTGAGTCTGATAAAGCGGAGAGGTCTGTAGCACCCCAGTCCTCCAGGCCCTCACAGATTGCCACTGAGTGAGCATTCGCAGGCCAACCTACAGATGAAAGACAGCTAAAAGAAGTGAAGTGAAACTGCAGAATTTTTCTGTTTCTTTGTTTTGTAAATGAGAAAATTGAACAGTTAAATGTTAGTAATGAAATACTCATGGTAAAAAAGAAAGGTCAATAAGGTCATTTCCAAACAATCTAAAGTCCATCATTCTACACTAAGAAAGGTTATCCACAAGTGGAAAACATTCAAGACAGATGCTAATCTTCCCAGGGGTGGACATCCTAGAAAATGTTCACTAAAGTCAGACCATGCAATGCTGAGAGAAGCTGCAGAATACCCATGTTAAATGTTAAAGTTCATGACAGTGCAATTAGAAAAAGGGGAAAACAGGGGTCAGAGGGCCCGGTGGCGCCAGTGCTCGGCAGCCTCGTCTCTGTCAGTGCGCCCCAGGGCGGCTGTGGCTACAATGTAGCTTGCCATCGCTAGTGTGTGAATGTGTGTGTGGATGGGTGGATGACTGAACGTGTAAAGCGCTTTGGAGTCCTTAGGGACTATGTAAAGTGCTATACAAACACAGGCCATTTACCATTTACCAAAACCTCTTATCTCTAAAAAGATGGTAGGGCATGGTAAAAAATCAAATACAGCATATCAGCACAAACACCTCAAATTGTGGTTTCAGGGTTAAGGTTACAATTAGGTTATGGTTAGGTTTAGGGTTAAATATTATTTTTCTTATTGTTCAGGTAAGTGGCCAGGGAAAGCTCCTGTTGATTTGATGTCCTCACTAAGGTGTAAAAACAAGTGTGTGTGTGTGTTTGTACTCCATTTGTCCAACTCACTGCGTCGAGGTGAATGAACCACAGGATCCGAATGGGCGGGGCTAGTGTGTAGCGACTCCTCCCCTCTCGGAATGTGGGAGTGGCTTGTTGTAGAGGAGCTGTGAGGAACAGGGAGACACGCTGAGCAGCCTCCCACCGGCGCGCTGCCCCACGACACACACATCTCTGATGCACTAAACCACATCACAATGGGAACAAGACCAACGAGCACAACAAACAAAACAAACAACAACAACAACAACGACATCCACGGTGTCACAAAACGAGCTGTTACCTCAAACACAGTCTGTAAATTAACACAACATCCCACTCAGGTTACAGTCACATATATTTCAGCGCCTGATTTCAAAAGATGTTCGAGGTTATCACATGAAAATCATTTATATCAGAGATCGCTGCAATATATGGAAATATTATTTCTACAATATTCTACACAAACACACATAACAGGCCCTGATTAAAGGGCATTTGCAAATAATTTCCATGTGTGCTTCAACCTGCTTTATGTAGTAGACGGGTGAAGCTTGTCCCATTTAATACAATAACTAGAAAGAACATTAAGGCAGTACAATAATAATTGTCTGAATGCTTTAAGCCTTCCCATCTGCTAAATAAAGCAAACACTGCAATTACTTACAAATACTGTTAGGCCTACACAATTGTTAGATCCACATATCATTCAAAGAGTGGCAATCCTTACAGTATTTCATCATCCATACTGTATATTAGTAAGAATCAAAAAGTGCTTCAAGACAATGTCTGATCGGGGTTTTACCATGCTCAAATTCTTAAAAGAAATCGCTGGTATCATTTAATGTATGTCAACAACTCCCATGATAAGACCAACACTAACAATGGGTCGTGGTCCTATTTGAGTTTTGTGTTTAAACATTTTAGTCTGAGTTTCTGTTTGTTTTTTGTTTTTTTTATCATTCTAGTGCTTAAAGTTTGTTGTACTTTTTAAAACTCTTTAATCCTCATTCCTGTGGTACGATGACTTTTAGTTTTTTAATTTTACAGAATATTCTGCGTACGACTTTTCACCCTCAGTCTAGATCCAGGTAAGGAAATCCTGGATGCAATCACAGAACTGGAGCTAGGGTCCCCTCCTCAGTTCAGAGATGATCTTTCCCTTTTCAGGTAAATGTCCTGCTTGACTGCCCATTCAAACCAGCGTTCCTCCCTGTCCAGGATGTGTACATTCTTATCACTAAAACAGGGGCCACTGGTTGGTAGGTGTAAATAGAGTTTTTACCACATGATGCAGCTCTTCTGCTTAGTCAGTTTTCCCCGAAGTATAAATGACAGCGATCCTCCTGGCACTTAACAGTGTACACTATATTACTCTGTTTTTACCGGGGGATAGGATCCTTGGTGTGAACCAATTTTGGGTGCAAGTCTTCTGGGCTTGAAAGCCACAGAGACGTGTTTTGCAAAAAATGCATCAGCAAGACTAAAGAAATCACTCTGATGTGAGATGAAATGCTTCTCCGACTGAAAACGCAGCAGTGCTCACTTTTCTCATTCATGTTGTTTAGTCAAACTCTTCCTCCTTCTGTGTTTAGCATTTGTCTTTTGGGTACTTCCCGATGGTGATGCTGAGCTTGCGTCATAAGGACTCGGTTTGCTTTATGGTTCTTCCTATTTTACCCTGGTACCTTTTGTTTCTCTTTTCAACTTGTGAATTTTGAAATCAGCCATTAAAGCTTGTGTGTAAATTAGTTTTGCATCCTACATTTTGGCCCTCAAATCTACTATCTCATCTGTCTCTGTCAATACCTTCTAACACCCTTTATAATCTCCTGGTTCCCTATTAAAGATTTCTATAAATGCTCACAAATATGGATTTTAATTTTACATCAAATGTTTAATAGTTCTTCATAGCTGGGCACTTTATTTATTTTTTTATTTTTTGCATTATAAATAATGCAACTAATGTAACCTAGTGCCAGTGATTACAGTAAAGAAAGAGCACTGCAACAGTATGTGTCATTGATATGTTTAAAAAGGTTTCATGAACAGTGGAGGTCCAAGCAAAACCTGGCTGAGACTACAAATAACAACATTAGTTTTGATCTCTTCGTGGAAGCTGCTGACAAAGAGAAAACATACCAGTGTTGATAAATTTCCCATAAACTGTATCTCCATGATCTTGCACATTGTGACACACACAAGGCTCAGCCATTACTTGACCTTACAACATGCTAGCATGCCACCTGTAAACATAAAACTGTCATCTCCAAAACAACTCCACAAACAAACACCCGCAAACTCCAACACACTGCAAAGCTCCATCACTGACAATACTTTGAATAGCTTGCAATCATCAAAGCAACAAGTACAAGATGTTCAAAAGAAAACCCCTCTAAAAGTAGTCTTATAACTACCACACACTTACAGTTACCTCTTCTAGCACATCCTATCACTTTAATGGTCACCACGGGATCAAGAATGTATCTGACAGAGTCACTTAAAAGAATGTGTTTAAAAGAATGTAATGCACAGCCTCCCTGTTACAGTCAATAGCACTTTAAAGCATCTAATCAGGGACTGTTGCAGTGAGGTGAATATGCATGAATATGAAGAGGAATCAAAGCCCAGCAGCACAGAAAGAAACTGTAGCAGGCCTAAATTAAGTGAATGGCACTGTCCATGGTGCTGAAAACCAGCAGCTTTAAATATCAGAGCTGAAGACAATGTTGTGCCATCTGCAGGATTTGGCAGTTCAGCCATGAATGCCAGATCTCGCGGGTAATGACAAAGATGCTGATACATTCACATACGGAGCCACTGCGCACATGCACACTGACTCAGTAACATCAATAAACTGTAAAAAGATTATTATGAGAATTATGATTGTGGCAATGGCGGATATCCTGACTTGTAGGCGGGTGTTATGTGATCGGGAAGTCATTCCAGAAATTGGATTTAAGGGTCAAAACACAATCTTTTTCTTCCCAGAATTTATCAGGTTTTAAAAGAATAGAATGGAGTTATCAGACATGGGCTGACCTGTTCTCACCACACATGAAACATCATAACAAGCTTCTGTGATGCTGTATGGGGATGAGGGAATTTTGAAATTCTATCCACAGAGTTACTCATACAACCCAGATTCCAAAAAGTTGGGACACTGTGTAAAATGTACACAATGATTTTCAAATCTTATACCCCCCTGAAGAAGACATAATCTGGATGGGCGTATATGTTTCTCTATAAGCAGTATATACGTTTCAGCACTGATAGTGCCTTTCCAGATGTGCAAGCCGTCAATTCCTTAGGCACTAATGCGCTCCCATACCATCAGAGCTACAGGCTCTGATGGTCTGAGCACTGATAACAAGCCAGACGGTCTCTCTTGTTTAGTCGGCAGGACATGGCGTCCATGTTTTCCAAACAGAATTTCAAATTTTGATTAATTTTACCACAGAATGGTTTTCCAGTTTTAAACGAGCTTTCACTGATATGGCTTATTTTAGAGCTTTAACCTGTATTTGTGGATGGCACAGTTAACGGTGATTGATTTCCGGAAGTGTTATTGAACAGCGCCACCTGAGGGCCCAGAGATCAAAGGCATTCAATACTGACTTTTGGCTTTGTCCCCTGAGCACACAGAGTTTTCTCCAGATTTTGAATCATTTGATGATATAATGTACTGTAGATGATGAGATATTCGATCTTCACAATTTTAAGTTGAAGAACATTATTCTGAAATTTGTTTCACAATTTGCAGACAGACTTTTGTGCAGATTGGTGAACCTCTGCCCATCTTTACGCGTGAGAAACTCTACCTCTCTAAAGTGCTGTTTTTATACCCAAAACTGTTACTGACCTGTTAACCTGATTAGTTGTAAAACATTCCTCCAGCTTTATAGAGACGTGTTGCCACCATGAATCTTAAAATGAGTTAATATTTTTCATGAACCAGTAAAATGCCTCAGCTTGTACATTTGATATGTTTGCATTTTACACAGCGTCCCAACTTTTTAAAAAAGCTATTGAAAAAAACGGAATCTTTTTGGTTTGTGTGACCTGAATAAAAACTGCATTTCATGATTCTTATGTAAATGTTTTTGCACATCCCTACATCATGTGAGGTCATGCAGAGAGAATCACCTGTCAGAGAGAGGGTTGTCTGAAAGCAGAAGAGAAGCTTCATCTAAGAAAATGAGATGACATAGAGGAATGAGTTAGATGTAGAAGGAATAAAAATCCAAAAACAACAGAGTAAAGGAAATTACACTGCTAGGAAGGACTTTAAGGTTTCAACAAAAACCACAAAGCACTTATAAAAAAAAAACACGACTGAACACAAGTCATATAAATGAAATCGGGCTTTTAAAAAGGGAAAAAGAACAGGTCACAAAGCAACATCAACATTAATTGAAACCTTGTAGTTTTTGCTGGTTGTTGAGAATTTTTCGAATCTCCATCAGCCAGGCAACTTTGACCTCCACCGTGGGAGCCTAATAGAAACACAGAGTGAATATAACACACTACAAGACACTGAAAAGTCTTTGCAGTTACACTTAAAATAGAAAAAAGAGCATCACATACCTGAACTATGTACACCACTTCTCTGCTGCTATACCAGATTTCAAATTTCTTCACATCTCCTTTCACATTTTCCGTGATTCCCACTGCACTCATCTACAGACAGAGAGAAAAACTGTGAATTGGAAACATAAAGTGTTTGAGTTGCCTGATAATGTGAGAGAGTTTTTAGTGTCATTACTCTGAGGCAAGATTTGAAGCTGTAGAAGGGCGTCCTGTCGTGGTTGTCCTCGTCTCTGCGCTTGCAGAAGAGCAGGGCGTGCTCGTAGAGGAAGAGGTGCCTCTGCATGGGTTTGAATCTGGCCAGCTCTTTCATTCGCACCGCTGCCCTTTTATGGCTGATCCACACGCTAAAGCTGCCTTGCATCACGACACGGCCCAGCTGGCTGAGATCACCCTGTGTCAAGGAGACAGACAGATGGATACACTCAAGACTCAAATCTGCAGCTTGCCAGCAAAGTAATATACTGAAGGTTTTTCCACACGCACAATCTATTCTTATCACAACCAGTAAGAAAGATTTTGTGCTTTGCTCTAATAAGATTAAGTGTGATGATAGGTCATAAATCTGCCAACCAGTAATGTGATTGTGTGTCTGCTGTTTTATTTGTTGATTTGACTGGCTGGTACCTGATATCCGGTGATGGCTATTTGATGCATGGAGTCGTTGACAGACTTCAATAGCTCCAGCATGGAGTCCAGAGCCTCCTGGAGTTCACAGCGGTATCGCTCCTCTGTGCAGTGCTTTAAAAGCTCCTGAACAAGGACAGGCACACAGCATGACATGTCAGTGGATCTTACTTTATCTAATCTGGTCTGCCTTGATGTCTGTCCACTTAAATGGCTTTATGCACATGTAAATCATTGTCAGCCTGTCTGTGACTCTGCAAATTGAATAAATGGATCCAACCTGTTGCTGTCGATTAGTCTCTGTGCCTTTTAAAATTGTGCGTCTCCACAAAAGTCATTTTTATTTGTCTGCATCTCTGTTTCTGTTGAAATAACCTTCTTATCTGTTTGTCTCTCTGTGCCAGCGTCACTTTGTCCATGCGTCAATTCAGACAAAAGCAATTACTGCACGGATGGCTTGTCCACATGAGATATTACTACTATTAAAAAAGCACAGCAAAAAAAATAATTACCGCTAATAGAAAGAAAAAACACAGAGGTCAGGACAAGAACCGCAGGCTCACAGAGCTCAGTCTTCTATCAACATTCTCTTGTAGCTCAAAGTTCAACGCACAGACATTTTCAATTATGAAACATGTTTGTTTTCCTGACCTACTTTGCTGTAGCCAATAACATTAGCAGCACTTTTTTTTCTGGTGATGAGTTGATACAATTTGCGCTGTATGAGGGTGCAGTTAAATTTTTACACAATAACATAGTGGATGAAAGCAAATATTAACATTTTCACCACCAGAGTATTTATTTGAGCTTCTGAGTGACTCATGAATCAGTAATCATTCAAGATCTCCCTGAATATTTTTGTTCTATGAATACAGATGCATACTGTAAATCATGAGAAAGTTAGGATTTTTTTACATAATCGCATGTTGTAAAAACATTGATTGCTGTAATATTTTGTGACTGGCAGGGGTCGTGCTAAGTTGACAGTAAAAAAAAAAAAACAGAAAATAGTGAAAATAGTGAAAGTTCACGTATTGCATGTATTGTTCATTTGTAACACAATATCTGATTTTAAGCTTTAGTAGCATACTGATCTTCATTAGGTATATGAAAGTTTTTGTTATCAGCAGTTGTAATTAGAGCTAACCCATACACAGACCGATAGCCATACCGATATTTGATGAACATCAGTATTATAAAAATTTGCTATTATGATATTTATCCAGACACACAAAACGTGAACAGATTTCTCTGACATTTGTCATATGTATTGATTTACTCGTAACACGGTTTAAATGTGTTCCGGCGTCTCTTCTTTATAAATGTCAATAGCAACAGATCAGCAAATATCTAATATCGAAAATATCGGCAAGCCGATAAGTTTTTTGGGCTAGTAATGAAATTATAAGTCAAAATTTACATTTCTTTATTATACATTGGCAACAGACTCAGAATTATTAATTTCAGTGAGTGGACTGCATTATTAATAAGTTTTTATAGCTCAAATGTAAAAACCTTGAGCAGCAGCTGGTACTTGGTGAGGCGTTGGACTGGTTTCAAGAGGTAAGAGTCCAGACCTAACTTGTGATCAAGCTTCTTCTGGCACTCCTGCAGAAAGAAAGAACAGGACAGGGATGGAGAGATCAAAATACATTCTGAACAAATACGGTACCATAAGTACAAAAAGTGAAAGTGAGTGCGTCATGTTAAACGTGCGCAACTACCTGAAAGAACGGCGAATCAGCACACTGTCTCCAGAGCAACACAGATCGAGGCTTGTTTTGGCAGTAACGCTCGTACACCTGGAACTTCTCCTTCTGCTCACACACAAATGTGCACTTAAACATGTTGTGTTATATCACATCATGTAAAGTCCTCGTGTTTTTCATCATGTCTTCCCTCACCCTTTTCAGAAAGCAAGCCCCCACGCTCTCTGGTGTCTCCAGGCAACTCTGCAGATCTTGGAGGAAGATCCTGTAAGGAGAAACCAAGAGGAACATAAAAGGAAATTGGATCAGCATGAAAAGACAGAAAGGGACAGGAACAGCTTGTGAGCTCTGTGTGTTTGTGTGTGCGGCTTGCCTGCTGTGGAACTGGTAAATCTCTGGCATGTTGCCGAACAGAACGTCCTTCTGGCTGCGCAAAGCTACAGGAAGAAGATTAGCCATGGAGGGGTCCTCCATTTCTGCCCTGTAACCCTGATAATTGCAGAGGCGAGAGGTAGTCAAGGGTGAGGAGAGATGGTAAGGCAAGCCAAAGAAAAGGAGAAAGGTTTAAATAAAATATCGAGAAATACAAAATGACAAAACAAGTCTGGAAACCCTGTCATCTGATGACCACTCCGTGGATACTCTGGCCAAGACTTGTTCTTCTGTGCCCTGGTTAATGTTGACGTTGATGAAGACAAACTAGAAAAGCTAACAAACAACTAAATCATAACCAGGTAATAGCCAGTGGTTTCAAGATTGCCCAAGACTTTAAGATATTCCCTCCTCATGCTGTCAGTGTTACCCAGACTAAAAATGAAATCTAGAAAGCCCCTGTACCTAAAATACTGCCCCTTACTATTCTTTACACTGATATGTATATCTATAAAAATGATGAAATATCCAACAAACAAAACAATACCATCAAATGATTTAAACTCACCAGAAGGACGGAGAGCAGTTCATCCACATAGATCCTCTCTGTAGCTATCAGTTCCTTCATAATATGGCTAAAAAGAGTGAACGTAAACATAAACAGACACAAAAACAATATAAAACTGCTGTGTAAGCTCTGACACTCGCACAGGAAGAAGCTAAAAGGCTCCTAAATGGATCACACACATAAACCTAAAAAAACTACAGGGAGTGCAGAATTATTAGGCAAATGAGTATTTTGTCCACATCATCCTCTTCATGCATGTTGTCTTACTCCAAGCTGTATAGGCTCGAAAGCCTACTACCAATTAAGCATATTAGGTGATGTGCATCTCTGTAATGAGAAGGGGTGTGGTCTAATGACATCAACACCCTATATCAGGTGTGCATAATTATTAGGCAACTTCCTTTCCTTTGGCAAAATGGGTCAAAAGAAGGACTTGACAGGCTCAGAAAAGTCAAAAATAGTGAGATATCTTGCAGAGGGATGCAGCAGTCTTAAAATTGCAAAGCTTCTGAAGCGTGATCATCGAAAAAATCAAGCGTTTCATTCAAAATAGTCAACAGGGTTGCAAGAAGCGTGTGGAAAACCAAGGCGCAAAATAACTGCCCATGAACTGAGAAAAGTCAAGCGTGCAGCTGCCAAGATGCCACTTGCCACCAGTTTGGCCATATTTCAGAGCTGCAACATCACTGGAGTGCCCAAAAGCACAAGGTGTGCAATACTCAGAGACATGGCCAAGGTAAGAAAGGCTGAAAGACGACCACCACTGAACAAGACACACAAGCTGAAACGTCAAGACTGGGCCAAGAAATATCTCAAGACTGATTTTTCTAAGGTTTTATGGACTGATGAAATGAGAGTGAGTCTTGATGGACCAGATGGATGGGCCCGTGGCTGGATTGGTAAAGGGCAGAGAGCTCCAGTCCCACTCAGACGCCAGCAAGGTGGAGGTGGAGTACTGGTTTGGGCTGGTATCATCAAAGATGAGCTTGTGGGGCCTTTTCGGGTTGAGGATGGAGTCAAGCTCAACTCCCAGTTCTACTGCCAGTTTCTGGAAGACCCCTTCTTCAAGCAGTGGTACAGGAAGAAGTCTCTGCATCCTTCAAGAAAAAACATGATTTTCATGCAGGACAATGCTCCATCACACGCGTCCAAGTACTCCACAGCGTGGCTGGCAAGAAAGGGTATAAAAGAAGAAAAACTAATGACATGGCCTCCTTGTTCACCTGATCTGAACCCCATTGAGAACCTGTGGTCCATCATCAAATGTGAGATTTACAAGGAGGGAAAACAGTACACCTCTCTGAACAGTGTCTGGGAGGCTGTGGTTGCTGCTGCACGCAATGTTGATGGTGAACAGATCAAAACACTGACAGAATCCATGGATGGCAGGCTTTTGAGTGTCCTTGCAAAGAAAGGTGGCTATATTGGTCGCTGATTTGTTTTTGTTTTGTTTTTGAATGTCAGAAATGTATATTTGTGAATGTGGAGATGTTATATTGGTTTCACTGGTAAAATAAATAATTGAAATGGGTATATATTTGTTTTTGTTGTTGCCTAATAATTATGCACAGTAATAGTCACCTGCACACACAGATATCCCCTAAAATAGCTAAAACTAAAAACAAACTAAAACTACTTCCAAAACATTCAGCTTTGATATTACTGAGTTTTTGGGTTCATTGAGAACATGGTTGTTGTTCAATAATAAAATTATTCCTCAAAATACAACTTGCCTAATAATTCTGCACTCCCTATAGCAACATTAGAGTCACAATTAACATTTAAGACTATGTACCGTGTGACCTGCTCTGGGCTGTCCTCTGCCTCTGAATCAGTTTCAGGGTTGGATCCATATAGACAGCTGCGGTTGCCTTGGTAATCATGCATCACCTCGATCTGACGAAACACATACAAACCACGTCAACTTAAACTTTCCATGGAAAAGTGAGTAAAAATACGCGTTTTAAACACATGTAATAAACAGAGAGTCTGCAGATCTTTTGCCAAAGTTGCCCTTTCTCAGACACACTCCTGCTACTGGAAATATTTTTCTGGTGCATGCTGGGAGATTAAAAATTGTTTAATATTGCATTCCCATTGGGTAATGTCTACAAAGTTCAAGTCTGCTGTGCATGTATAAAAATATATTTAAAAAGCAAATGAAAGCAAACACACCAAAGTTTTCTCCTGCAGTGAAAGAGTAAACACACACACACACACACACACACACACACGTATTGTATGTACATATATATAGACACACACACCTTGCGTTGGCTGTTGTTCCTCCTTGCAGCCCTCTTGCCGGGAAGCAGATCAAAGGAGAACTTGGAGTTCAAAACATTAAAGTCTACACCTGTGGAGGATATCGCACATATAAGGAAGAACTAAAAGGAAATGCTGGCAAAAGAGCAACAGCTCAAGACCTTTAGAGCACAGTCAAGACCAAAGCTTGGTTAAACTGTTGAATGCAAGAGGGACATGGAGGTAAGATAGGGAGATAACTGTGCCCAAGTAACATCCTACTCAACAACAGACATGAACCTCTTCAATAGCTCAAAATATCTCCTGTGCTTTATCATACTTTCTACTGCAAAACAGGAAGAAACCCCATTAGGATTGAATTGTTGAGAATGTGTTAAGAAGAGTGCAATGGAACAGGGTCTACCATGTTTGGGGGAGAAAAGGGGTGACTTGCAACGCTGGAAAGTCTGGTCCGGTTCTGGCCGAGGGGCCACCAGCTGTATGGGTCGGACCTGCACGTCCGCCAGCTTCCTCAGACACTGCTCCCTGTTTCTGATCATGCACTGCATTGAGTTCAGCTTCTCTGTCACCATGGAAACCTGGGACTGGACAGACACAGAGCTACTGTAGTAAACAACAGTGGTGTAAAATATATGTGTGTTTGTGTCAGCAGTTTCAGGTTACCTGCAGCTGCGGGGTGAGTATGGCTTGAAACTCAAAGCTGAGAGTATCCTGGCTGTTTTTCATGGCTGATGGCGCCCTCTCCTGGTGGCAGCTGAGGTACTGCAATGCTTCCTGAGCTCCTTCTCTGGTTTGGAACTTGTCCACCATCTGGCTGGCCAGCAGATAGGCGCCCTCGTCACACCAGCGAAGAGCCTGCTCACAAAAGACTGCTAAATACAAGACCGATTCCATGGCAACACTTTGTGCTACAAGAAAGGTGAATGATTGCTAACAGAGCAAATATTTGCTTCAGTCAACAACTGACTTGCAGATGAGAGATTTTTCTTTGTCAAATTTTTCTCAAGGACAGAAGAGCCTAGAGATTTATAGATTTATAGACAACTATAAATAGAGGCATATTTGTGATTTGGGGCTGTATAAATAAAAATGACCTGATTTTCATTAATAGCAAGAGGAAGATTCACAAGTAGATCATTCAGTCAAAAATGCACAATCATCAGTGTATTAATTTTGCTGTTTTAATTTAAGTTTGTATGCACACATCTTTGCATTTCTGCACATGTGAGAGTGGCCTGTGAACATTTTTACCTCCTCAAGGCGGCCCAGCAGGTCTCGTGTTCGAGTGAGCGAGGCCCTCTTGGTGCGTATGGCGATGGTGATGACATCACAGTGATGTCGGAGCTCATTGCAGCGCTGGATGATGAGCGCCAGGGCGTAGTGGTGGTTTGCAGCCAACTGGTGACCGTGTAGAATCAACACCTGGGCACGAGCCATCTCCTCCTGATTCAAGCAGAGACAGAGGTTTGAGGTTTTAATGACAAAAAGCTCAGACAAGAACGAACCTGAACAACATGCAAACTCCATCAGTATAAATTATAAGAAAAGCCTGCCAAAAGCCATAAGGGTGTTATGTTGGCTTTGTTATGTTTTGGTTAGTTTTGTTGTGCGTCTAGTTTCTCCCTCCTCCTGTGTTCTCCTGTCTTTGTCAGACTTGGTGTTAGTTTTCATATCTTAATGTTAATTATTTAGTTTTTAGCTGTTTAACTCTGAAGGTTATTTCCATCATATAATCGTCTCCCCAAACCCTCATAGTTTCTACCTGCTGTGGACTGTTTCCACCTGTGTCTCATCATTCTCACCTATATATAGTTATGCTTTTCCCTCTTGTCCTTGTCAAACCATCTATTGCACTCCTGTCTTTCTAATCCTCATTTTTTCATGGTGGTGTCTATTTTTGGTCTTTGCAACAGAAATATAAAAGGATTGCATTTTCTTGATTTGTTTGTGTCTGGGTCCTGCATACGGGTCCTCTCGACACCACGCTATGTGTGGACGAGTAATTAAAATCCCACTTTGACCCACTCTGTGTGCGGAGGTCTCTTGCTACTAGTTTTCTGCTAGCAGAATGCCTTTGCAAGTGCTTGGAGAGATATGACGTCATATTTGCTGGAGTTCATAGTTGTTTTTGGCCAGAACACAAATTGCACTTTACCAACACAATATTGAGAGTTCTCATGATGGTTTGAAGTAAGTGCATATAGCTGAAGTTTAGAAGAATCTGTGGAATGCTAGGTTGTGCACCAAAGCGAATTGGTTTTGATAGCCAGCGGCCAGAATAGACATCATGGGTATATAACCCAGTTACAGATATCACTGAAATGACTTCGCCTGCTGCTCTCCCTGCCTCAGGCTTCCTATGTGTCCACATGGAAGGGAAGGTAGATTTGTCTGGTATTGTGTGTTTGCTTGTGAGGGTGATTGCTGCTGCTCTCGCTGCCTGCAGGCATTAAATATATGAGCATTGAGAATATGAGCTTTCCACATATTCTCCTTCAGCAGATTACTGCTGAAGGAGAATAAATCCTATTTTGGATAAACAGATATACATTTTGGCCCACTTGCTTAATTTCTTCAAGTCACATGTGAGATGTTAATTGTGTGTGTGCATGTGTGTCACCTGAGCACGTTTGTCCAGTGTATCCAGGTCTTTAAGTAACTGTTCTGTCTGAACCACTGTGTGCCCCAAAGAGGGAATCTCCTTCTCCTGGGCAGAGAGCCGCTCCAGGACCTCCTCCATCTACACACACGATACCAAATACAAAACAGTGTGACTGAGATCATGAACTGCTACGACTCGTGAAAAGACATCGGCACCACTTATCACACCTGCTGGAAACTACTTTCATAGTGTAGCAGCTGGAGGTACTGCTGCAGCTTCAGGTGGTGTTTCTCAAAGAAGCCATCAAATGCCTCCTCCATGTCTCCGAGCTGTGCCAGGAGCCTAAAACACACACGCCGCATGATACAACTGTCTACTAAAAGAACGATTTAATAACATTAAAAAAGGGTATTAAACTCAGAGCGTGTCTTTCATACTCAAGCTGAGCTTCACTTATCCTCTGATGGTTTACCTTTTAACAGTGTCCATGTCTGCTTGTATTTCCCTCTCCTCCTCTGCATCTCTTTTAGAAGCTTTGACAGTTTCCAGGTTTGACAGCAGGAGGCGTCCTTCTTTCAGCACACTCCTGATATCATCCTAGATCAGTACAAAATTGATGCAAAAAAAGAGAGAGAGAGAATGATTAAGTACAGAAAGTGACAGATACAGTGTGGATGAGCAGAGAGAGGCAGGAAATGATTGGGAGTAAAACACCACCTTCATCTGTCGGTATCGGTGTGTGTGGGAGTGCAGCAAGAATTCGATGGCGTTAGCTTCATCAGGAAGTTCGGTGTCTGACAGCTCTGATCCGAACCTCTGGAGCAGCTGAGCAATCTCTTTAACTGTCACTGCAAACGTCTCAATGGACTGCAGGATTACACATTTTCACCCAAACCAAAAAAAAGAAGAAAAAATCACAGAAATAAATTATTTGTATTTCAGTTTTTTGATGGTTCTCAAAATTAGGCATATAAATATGTGGAAAAACTAAGCACACCTAATGATTCAGGAGCTTGTGGAACAACCTTTAGCAGCAATAACTTGAAGTTTTTTGTATGACTTTATCAACTCCCACATTTTGGTCCACTCTTTGTCACAACGATTGAGGTTTGCAGGAATTTGTTTTTGCACAGCTCTCTTAAGGTCACAACACAGCATTTTAATTAAGTTGAAGTGTGGGCTTTGACTGGGCCATTGCAACACGTTCATTCTTTTCTTTTTTAGCCATTCTGTTGTAGATTTGTTGCTGTTCTCGGGATCATTGTCTTGTTGCATGACCTATTTATTTATTTTTGGGATAAATGGCCTCACACTTGACTTCAAGGTGCCTGGGTCCTGTAGCTCCAAATTTCACATGCTAACTGGAGCCCATAGAGTCTGAGATATAGCTCTTGGGTTTATTAAAGATTCTCTGAGCATTGCAATGTCTGATCTTGGGGTGAATTTGCTAAGACTCATCTCCTGGGAAGAGGATAGCATAGTGTTTACAACCACTTAAATGCTCCTTTTATAAGAGTTGGTTACACTTGCCAATTATCAATTAATCAAGTGCATTTGTTTAGTGGTACGCGGATTGTACTTAACCTTTTAACTCCAAAGGAAGCGCTAAACGTGTACTTAGTTTTTCACATGACTGCATATGAAAACCTGTTTCACGTGAGTATATAATACAAAAGAATTAAACATAAAGTAAAAGATCAAAAATGAAGGCTTAGAATATTTATAAAGACACATTTTTACATTCCCAGAACAGGCTATCATGGCCTGTTAAATTTAGCAGCATAGATAGTTGTCCTGGATACTAACAGAATTAGCATGACAGAAAACATGCCTAGATAAAGTGGATTATCTAGTATCTGAAGTGCGTACTGTGCGGAGGACGACCCAGTCGCTTTGGCAGAACTGCACTTTTGCAGTGAAGTCTGTTGTCAAGTGATTTTCATCAATGTAGCGCAGCAGGTCGCCAACTGAACGCAGCATCACCACCTAGAAAACACAAACACGAGGCATCTGGCTGTTACCTGGCCAGTGTTGCACTGCAGCTGGCATTTTAAAAGGTGACAAAATTAAATATACATGCACAGGAGTGCTCTAGTTTTTAACCCCTTCTCTCACCGGCATCTTTAACAGAAAGTCATCCTGACTGAAGCGAAAGCCCAGGTCGGTGCTCGATGATGGACTTGGGGCAGAGCTTAACAAACTGCTGGGGTTGAGCACCAGGATCAAATGTAGATTGCCTGGAAATGAGGTCTGAAAGAAGAAACGATATCATTACCTCACTTTATCAGTCATTTAAAGAAATGATTGGTATGTTAAATGTTTGTGAAATAAAGATAAGCATTTAGCTTATTATTTAGCACAAGCAATATTTTTCCCATGTTTTTCATGCTCCCCCTGCAGTGGTTATGTGTCCTGCTAAAGGGGCTCACCCCACAGATTGACAACCCCAGAATTAAAGAAAAAATGTGCTGCAACATGTCCAAATGCAATATCTAATATGTGAAAAGGCCCTCTTCGTGTACAAGCACAGCAGTCAATTTCTGGTAGCTACTTGAGAGGGGCCAATGTAATTAACTACTACTAGGTGGACTAATTGGTTTCTAATGAAGTCTAAAGCAGTCTTATTCAGAAATGTGAACAAACTCTAATTCTTGGGACAGAAAAAACAACAGTGTAACAATGTGGTAACCAGAGTTTTAAGGATTTATTCCTGCATTATCTGAGGACTGCAGTGTGAGAGGGATGAGAAAAGTCAGACGAGTCATTCAGAGTCACTGACAGCTGGATGTTGTTTGTCATGGAGTCTAGCAAAGCTCAACACAGCCTCAGCATCCCTCTGTGTCAATCCGGGGAGTCTTTCAGCCTCTGCAGCACTTCAGAAGGTCTTACGGTCAGCTCCTCTGGCTCACTCTGCTCTATGGTCACTCTTCTCTCTTTTTCACATCACCTGTCCACATCTCTCCTCTCACACCACAGACTGTAAACAGTATCCACTGTACAAACCCAAAGAATGCCACACCTTCTGTTGCCACTGAAGTATTACTTTTTCCACATGTTACAGGGTTAGTCATCAAGCATGTTTACTCTTTCTTCATAAGCCTGCCAGTGTTTCCAGTTATCCAGTTTCCCTCTCCTGTGTGCAGGCTCAGATAAAATGAGGCTGAGGAATTAATAAAAATGGAGAAGACTTCTATATATAATGTAAGTCTCTTTCAAATCTGAGAAACCTGGAGGGAAGCCTATCTGTGTCTCATGATGCATTATTTTCAGTTGCTCATCTACTGATGTGTGCAGTGTAATCTAATACACAAGCAAAACCTCAAGGATGCCTCATTGGGTTTTTTTTTTAAAGCGCATTAAAAGCCATCAAGTCTGTTATCAGCTATAGCTGTGGAGCTTTTTTGGACACCAAATACACAGACTGATACTCTGCGCACACTACAAATGTCCCAGGTAAATAATCACCCAACTGCACACAGTCCCTCTTGATATTTACTAATACAGCAGCCATGATGGAGGTAACTTGATAGCTGCAGACTTGTAGGCACATCTGCACCAAACAACTGCACAGAGATTTGTGTGAGTACTTTAAATACACAGGTTTCAAAATGTGTTACATAAAGCTGCACAACTTGATCCCTCTGTGTGTGCAGACTGCAGAGCCAGAGCTGATACAGCCTCTTGTTGTTCTGCACCTGCAGTTACAGCCCAAACATTTGTCATTGGCCTGTCCTGGTCCCCGACACAGGCTCTTTAACACTGAACTGCCGTCCAACTGCGACCCCTTTTCTTAACCGGGAGGCGTGTTAAATATGTAATGCGGTGCGAACACATCCCAGCGTCTGTGTCGCAAAACCTAACAGTCTTAAGAAAAGCTCGTCTATCTTTCCGCTGCAGCATCCTCATTCTCGCCACCCCGTTTAAAGCCTCCCACCTCCCGGCGGATCTTACCGCGGCCCGGCGCAGACGGGGGAACCCCCGTAGCGGGTTGGACTCGGCCATGGCTTTTTAGCGCTTCCTTGTTCTGCCCTGTCCTCACTGGTACGCGGAAAGTCCGCAGCGGGACGTGGTGTACTGCAGCCGCAGAGATGGCACGGTAACCTCCACTGCAGTGTCCGGATAGGCAGAGCGGCGCGCTGAGTGCGCACCTCAGCAGATGCACTTCTGCTCTGGACCAGGATGGTGGGGTGTGCTTCACCTGACGTCAAAGCCAAAGGAAGTTGGCCGCTTTACACTTACACAAGCCTACATTATCATCATCATTCCTGTGACCAGACGAAATAAGGATCAAATCACTCGGCTTGCTGTTATCAAGGAATATTTGGCAAAGGCGGAGACTGACGAACTCTGCGCAATAATATTATATTTGTATTATCATTTATTAACTTTAAATCTCACATCGCTGACACTGATCGTTAGTCATAAGATACCGGAAGATTATCTATGAAACAGGTGTACAAAAAATAAATAAATAAATAAAATTGAAAGCTGTATGGAAATATGCCACTGGACCCGCTAGATGGCGCTTGAAACTCAGTATACGATGAGTCACCTGCGGATCACCCTTTGGCATCAGAAGCACGTGAACATGAGGAAGCAGAGGCATTACTGAAATCTAGGGGCAGCACAGCTGAAGATAGAGGTGTCATTGTAAGAGGCGTATAACACTGAATTAATGAATGCATGTATGATTGTTATTGACATGGTATGAGGGAGGAAAGATTAATTTAATGACATGTAAAGATGGAAAAATATCCCACAGCTGAAGCTCTACCAGCAGATTGATCCAAATATCGATAGTATTGGTACCAACACTGGCATCAGTATCTTTGTTTCTATCTTCAAAGTCCAGTATGTATCCTACTGTCCATCCATCCATCCATTCTCTTCCGCAATTCTGCAATGACAGGTCTGTCACAGGGCTAATGCACAGAGACAGCCAATAATTCACACTCACATTCCCACCTATGGGCAATTTGGAATCACCAATTAACCTAACCCCACTGTATCCCAATGAACTGTGTTAAATAAAAAATTATTTTTTTTAGTGAAAAAATATTTTCACCTATAGCACATTTAAATAACCGAAGGTGACCCAAAGTCCTTTAAAGACAGGCACATTTACATTCCAAGTCTATAAAAAACACACTGTATCAATATATAAGAAAACTGTCTTAACTAATTATAGGAAGGGCAGCGCTGACACTGGATTGACCAATTAAATCTCTTATCGCAACCGTCCCGCCCCCTTCATCCCTGTGCGCTCGTGTACATTTTAGGTGTAGGTGTAAGTGTATAACAGTGATTAAAGACAGACAAACAAAAGCCTAAAGCTGTGGCTGAAAAGAGAGAAAAAGAAACTAGAAATGGAATAAAATGTGTTAAATTAACAGACATGCTAGCTGTCAACAACTAACAAGCCCTCACAGTCACAAAGGGTTTCTATAGCTAGTACCAGCTGTGGAGAAGTGAAGAAGAGACTGAGGAAGGTGGTAAAGTGGTAAGAACATAATTAAGAGAGACATAATTAAGATATGAGATATTCAAGGATTCAACTAAAATGAATGCCTACTTTGACTTTGACCCCTGCTAATGGCTAAAGTGTAGCTTTTAATTGTCACATGCAGCACTGATGATTGTTTTTCTTTATGCAGACCTGGCTGTACGTGGTATCACTGCAGAGTGGAAAGGTTCAGAAAGCATTCACAGCAGCTCAGCTAGCGAGTAGAGGACCACGTAAAAATGTTATCTGACTCATAGTCTTTCTCATCCCACAGCCAGCAGGTTAGTCAATACTTTGGTAATTTAGTTATTTACCTATTTATTTAGATATTTGTTTATATATTAGTTGTATTTGCAGCAAAGGTGTCCATAAATAAAATCAGCAGAAATCATTTGGCATACAATGAAACTGGCCTTTTGGATTCCCGGAGGGTGCCGAGCCCCTGGGCAGTTGTTGCTTTGCTTCACAGGTAATTCAACTTTTTAAAAAAGTGTCTTCATCACATAACTCATAATTAATGGAAAAGCTCCTAAACAGATAACTATATATGTTTTAAATTTGTTTCCTTTGCCTAATGTTTTATCTGAGCTCATGTAATGTTGTCTTGCTTATGTTTATTTATACTTCATATCGTGTGGCTTACCTCGTGTCATTTCATTCTGTCCTAGCCCATAAATAATTGATTAAGCTGGATTTGGCCTTTGGCTGATTCCCCTCATCAGACACTCCTCATAATTACTAGTCTGTTTAGCCTGGAGTGTGTGCCTTAAAAAGATTCAGCCGCCTCCGTCAGTGCCTTCAGTCAGCTGGTCCCAAATAAAGCCTCTCAAGAGCACGAGCAGCACCGACTCGGTCTTTATCGATCAGGTGCTGAAACAAACACACTTGTTTCAGCACCTGTTACACCACATATACTTCTTTTTTCAGGCATGTTATTTATGCCTATTGACCTATGGCACCGTTTCCCAAAATAGGATACATAAGTTTGTATTAGGAGAATTGGTTCAAATGTTCACATAAATAAAATGAATTTAGGCCACTGGAACACTCACAGCATGATTTAAGAGCAGTAATTATACTGCATGCAAATATGTCTCCAGGGCTCAAGAAGCTGTCTGAACATAATCAACCACTGCAGGTACAGTGATGCCATTTAATTAGCATCTATTATATGAAGTTTTAGAATACATTAAGTAGATAGGGAATGTATTTCTGTTTTTCTCTCTTTAACCCACTTCTTTGTCTCATTTTCTCCTTTGATTCGAGTTTCCAACCAATCAAAAACTACTCAGACTAAATCTGTTTCAAAGATAAGATCTGTGTACTATACTAACATTTTGTTTCTTCTGAGTATTTATGTGTGTATTGTGTCTAAGCAACTGCTGTTGATCAAACTGCTGCCTAATAAGGCCAAGCCACTTCTGCAGATGGGATTTTAAATCTCCACACATCCACTTTCTTGCTTAAATTAAAGTTAAATACTATTAAAAAACATATTTTCTGTTTGTCTAATGCCAGACATATACCATTATTAGATATTCAAAAGGCAAAGATACTTTTTTCCACCATTTCTTTGGATACAAATGAGTGTGTTTGTCCTACAGGGCGATCCTTCTTAGAGGCAATCGCTCTGTCACATTGTGTTTAGGTTGATGATTTAAAGGGCGCAAGCCAGAGACACAGTTTCCAAGAAGCATGGCAGCACAATCAGTGATTAGTCTGAAGCCAAAGTGACTGATAAAACCTGTACCTACTATTTCTGTTTTATTTCATCTCACCCAGATCAAGAATACATGTGGTTAAAGTCCAACGTGGCGAAGGCATTAAGTAACCTCTCCCTCTTGGCGTCAGATCTTCCCATTGCGTCAGACAAATAAAGAAAACAAAACCTGGAAAATGCTAAAGCTCATAAAGGCTGTGCAGAACACCTCACCAGGATTATGATTGTCATTAAGGACTACGTTAAGCCATGTTTGGTACAACACAGTAACCCCTGACTTGTGGGGTGTCCAGGTGGCCTAAAGGTCTCTGTTAACCTCGGCTTAACTCCAGCAAAGGTCTTGTCATCCTTTGGATGCAATAAAAACACTATATTAACATTTACTACATTTTTAAAGCTTTCTGTCTCATAATCAAGGATCTTTTTTAACTAAAAAATATTCCCTAGTATCCCCATCAATCCTAAAATGTATTAGTTTACATTCCTGTGTTCTTCATTCTTTTAACATAAGCTAGTTATAACGGACCTGTTGGAGGATCAGCAGGTTTTCAAGGGTCAAAGGGGATTCTGGTGATTCTCCTTAATCTTTGGCACGTTACTTAGACACTGTTGAATAAGAAAGCTTATTCTGACCTCACCGTTGATACTCCCGTCATCTGTACCATATTGGGAGAGGGAACTGTTAATCTGCTGAGAGCAGACAGACTGGAGTACTAGGAATCTTCACACGGCTGCACACAGGCTTAAAATAAGAAAACATCTGAATCCTTTATCATATAGGTTAGTTTATTATTGCGTCTCCCTATCAAGCATATAGCAATACTCTTGAATCTGATATATTTTTAAAATGTTTGTTTTTTTATGAGCATGATTGTAAAAGAAAAAAAGAAAGAAAAATAATACATAGATACCCAGCTAACCTGTATTTACAGATAAAGGTGCTGCTCACAGATGAAGTTTTTAGTGCAAGCTATTAAGATGTTCAACACAATTTTTTTGATGGGAAAAAAATCCATCAGAGAAAAAAACGTTGATTTTAAATGTCCTGGTTTGTTGTGCTTTCTGAATCAAAGGAGATTTGATTAGTTGATTTGTGGAGGTGCAGAGGGGGATTATCGGCCTACTACAGCCGCGTGGCGACTGTGAGGTTGTATTTCTGTCCCTGTGATTTAGATGGCTGCACCTTTTGTAGTCCAAAAAAGCTGCTCTCTGATTGCTTAACAGGATTACGAAGGAGGCAACAACAGCAATAGTGAACTGACTAAGCCTGAAGGATGCACAGAGGGAGGCAGGTATAAAAAGGGAGCTCAGCTGTAGACTGCACTCTCAACTTATCCTGACATCCTCCACCACAGTCCCAGACTACTAAGAAGAGGTAAGAAGTCTTCATATTCACAGATGAATGAATGAAAGGATGGATGTGTAGTGGTGAAACTAATTATGAGGTACAGTTTTATGCCTGATAGCCCCCCGCAACCTTAAATTGGATAAGTGGCTATGAAAATGATGGATGTCAAAGGTCAAGTGGTGCAATGGTGAAAATCATTGAGTTATGCTCCACTGTGGGGTTGAATAAGGATGATGGAAGTCATTACAGTATATACGTATATATGGGGGCCAGGTAAAAAGAGGCAAAATAATGCAAAATAAGAAGAAAATAAGAATGCAAGTTCAATTCAATTCAATTTTCAATTCAATTTTACAGCAGCAAATCACAACAACAGTCACCTCAAGGTGCTTCATATTGTAAGGTAGATGCTACAATAGTACATATGTAACAAAAACAACTGCTTTCTGTGGCCTTCAGTATGTCTACTAAGTTATCTGCAGACGAGAATGCTATTTAATCACTGTAAAATAGAGTAATCGACCAATAAGGATTTAAATATAGTGCTCTGAAATTGCACAGCAATTAGCCAATCAGAAGAGTGGCAGGAAGCTGCTGTACCTGCTCATGGCACTGAAATAAGTAACTGTAGCCCAAAGCAACTTTAGACTGAAGGCATCTGGGTAATTAACCAAGACTTTATTGTTATTGTTTGAATTCATCCATACTATTTGTATATGAGATTGGAACTTTTTAAGCCTAACACAGCTAACTAAAGGGGTAAATTGTGTGTAAAGACTGTATCCCCTCTTGCACTGTCTATTGTAGCTGCCAATGATTTGAAAATGTCAGTACGAGCACCTTTCTCCTTACTGCTGATGTTTATAGTTGCTGTCAGTACAAGCACCTGTACTGACAGCAACTACTGAAGATTTTACTTGCTTTACTCAATTACTCTTTGAGTTGAGACAGTAGGTGTCAATAGAAGGAAAACCAAAGTTTTAAAGAGAAATATGATGTGATGTTCAAAAATATATAAGACCAAACAACCTGAAGACTGGAGATTATGTTGGAAGTTGTTTGAAAATACGTATTTAATTAAATGCTTGTAGTGCTCTTAACCCTTCAGGACTAATCTTTATTTAGGAGCTATAGAGGGCTAAAGTCAACACCTAGGGACTCTTAAGTCCTGGAATGCTATCAAAGGTAATGAATGGGTTTTATCCATTTAGTGTTCCTTGAATAGTCCAAAGACTTTGGCACTTTTAGGAGAAACATACTGTGACATAACCATGTGTGCAATGTAAATCTTTGGTTGTTTGTTGTGAGGTCACGGGGGTCAGTTAGCGGACAGAGAAACACCAGTTTGGTGGAAGAGTCCTAACACCAGTGGCGTAATCTTATTGCAGAGGATTAACCCTCTGTACCCTCAAATGAAAGCATCACTCCAGCTGCCAGAGAGCTGTCAGTTATAGATCTGTGACCTCCTGATCACTTTTTGATAATTTGTTTGTTTTTTTCACCTTTCTTCCAACAGAATACTTCCAAAAACCTTCTAGAGATGGCAAAGTAAGTACTGGATACATTTTGTTTTTATCTTTATGTCCCAGAGGAACTGCTGATTCTAATCAAACTCTATTTAAAGATCTCTCTCTCTCATACTCAACAAATATAACAATCCAAAGTTATTGTTAGTGGAAAGATGTTTCCCTTTTACCTAAAGGAAATCTGACAGGGGCTGAAGAGTTGATAAAAAACCTGATCTCTTTGACATTTGTGGAGTTGTAGACAGGATGGTCAGCCAACTCCTAAAAGGGACAATTCGTTTTAAAGTATTTATTTAAGGTCTGTAAAAGGCTTAGTCTCTCAACATGCTCTTTCAAATGTGGTAACACAGCTCTGAGCTTTATTTGATGACAGTGGTAATCGGTTATTTGGGGAACCCTCTTACACCATTTGTAGCTCCCTCACCTGAGCCAGCCTCTCAATCCGGGCTTGATGAGGTAAAGCAGCTCCACACTTAGCTATTACTAACTGGATAACGAGGAATAAAGGATTACCAGCCCTTCTGTCATTTGCCAAGACACCGAATTTACCCACAGGATCCAAATTTAATCACTATTTTATCTTGTTAAGCCTGACAGTAACTCCATCAGTGGATGTCAGTGGATGTACTCTTCTTTTAAAAGCACAGGTTCTCCAGCTTTATTCAGCATTTCACACACTTATTTCTGCCCTGGTTGCCAGGATAAGGAGGTTAATATTTTAACTGTAATTTATACAAAAAGGTTCATTTAAAGGTTGAGTTTTAAGGTGAGTGGTGTTTCTCCTTTTTGCTTCACAGGGTTTTCAAGAAGACCAGTGGAAACGGAGGGGTATGTTCTCTTTTCTTAAAATGTTTTTTTAATAAACTGAAAAAGGGGTAAAACTTAAAAGGTTCTGAAACACTACGCTTTCCCTTCTTCAATGTGACAGCTGACCCTCTACCTTGGGAAGAGAGACTATGTGGATCATGTGGACAAAGTGGACAGAGTTGGTACGTTCCTATTACAGAGTGTTTTTTCTGTATTTGTGTGTGTGTCTGCAAATGCACAGTCATTATGAAGACAATAACTGTGCCTGTAATCCTGCTCCCTTGCAGACGGCGTCGTAAAGCTGGACCCAGCAGATTTCGGAGACAGAAAAGGTAGCATCACATAAAGCGCCATTTTAAATTGGGTTCAGTTCTATAAATAGAAACTTTTGCCAATCATTGTGAAGTAACTGATGTAATTACACCTGTCTGCAGTGTTCGTGCAGCTGGCATGTGCCTTCCGTTATGGTAGTGATGACCTGGATGTGATGGGCCTGTGCTTCAGGAAGGACATCTGGTTACAGCAAATCCAAATCTATCCTAATGGCGAGAAGCCTGCCTTGAGCGCCATGCACGACACCCTGCTGAAGAAGGCAGGAGACAACGCACACCCTTTCTCTTTTGAGGTGTGTGACTCAGGACCACAAAATTAAGCACGACAAGCAGTTTATGACCTCAGCCATGTCAGAAAGAGGTTTTTTGTTTTTTTTAGAAATTGTGGATGTAACATTTAATGACACATGACATTAGTCCACTTTAATACTGAGTATTTAATAGACATTTATATATTTTTTCTTAACGAGGAAAAGCTCAAGTTAACAATTTTTTTCTTCCTGAATATCTAAAATTATGCTTTATTTTGTAATTTCATGGAAGTAGCTCTTGTGTTTTCTTATAAATCTTTTATCTCCATAGATTCCAAACAACCTACCCTGCTCAGTCTCTCTGCAGCCTGGACCTGATGACAAGGGAAAGGTGAGGCATCCCTTTACCTTAGAGTATATAGGCAAGAATGTCACTTGTTTAAATATCAGCTGTTTACAACTTCACTGTACTTTGCAGGCTTGTGGTGTTGACTTTGAGGTCAAAACTTATCTTGCCAATGAAAAGAACAACCCCGATGAAAAGATTGAAAAGAAGTGAGTTTACTTCCACTAGTGTCTTTGCCTTGCTATCTCGCCTCTCTTTGTTCCATTTCATTTTTCCTCACCTCATCTCTTCTTCCTTCCCTCTCCTTCGCCCTCACAGGGACACCGCCCGTCTCATCATTCGCAAAATCCAGTACGCTCCGTCTCAGGTGGGCGCCGGGCCCAAGGCTGAAATCTGCAAAAGCTTTATTATGTCTGACAAGCCCGTTCATCTAGAAGCTTCAATGGAGAAAGATGTACGGCAGCAAAATTTTACTTCCCTAATTTTCAGCTTCACCCTGTTGAAATGGGAGCTGTGCAGTGAACCAATTAAAATCTCTCTTCTGTTTTGCCGCAGCTCTACTTTCATGGTGAAGCGATCCCAATCAAGATCAAAATCAAAAACGAGAGCAACAAAACAGTCAAGAAAATTAAAATCACTGGTGGGTACCTCTATTCACTGAAATACTGTAATAAATCTTAAAAATTATATAAAGAAATAACATTTTTCTATATCTTCCTCCCTGCAATAGTGGACCAAACTACAGACATCGTCCTCTACTCAGCAGACAAATACACCAAGTGTGTTCTTAACCAAGAGTTCGGGTATGTGAGCAGAAAACTGAAAGCACAGCAAATGTCACAGAAGCAAAATGAAAATATAAAATTGGGTCAATCTGCTTATGTGTTTCTTTTCACTCTCTGCAGAGAGACGGTGGACTCTAACGGCACCTTCGACAACACTCTGACCATCACACCTCTGCTCACTGATAACAAGGAGAAAAGAGGTTTGGCGCTGGACGGTCGACTGAAGGACGAGGACACCAACTTGGCCTCCACCACCATGTAAGTGCACACTGGTGTAAAGTTTGGGCGAAACTCTCTTCTCTGTCGGTTCTTTGTTGCTTCACATTTCCAGCCGCATTCTTGTTCAGTGTCCGCAATATCTTACGGTAGTACACTCAGCTAATTTAAACCCCTCTAATCCTTCAAATCCTTGCGTTTCATCCTCCACAGGCTGCGGCAGGGAGTAGAAAAAGAGGTGCTGGGTATCCTGGTTTCCTACAAGATTAAAATTAACCTCATGGTGGCTGGAGGAGGGTAAGTATTTTTTGACATAAGTAAACCCTGTTCAAGATTAAACAGAATGAAACGGCAAAGGCTGGCTTACATTTTCCCTCTTTTCTCCATGTAGTCTGCTGGGTGGCCTCACCTCCAGGTGAGTAATATTTAGTAGCAATATTATCACAATCCATACAGAAGTGATGATTGTATGCATTCACGTTATTTGGCTCATTTTTCTCTGCAGTGATGTCACAGTGGAGCTCCCACTGAATCTCATGCACCCCAAACCTGAAGGTATTTTTTTTTTTACCTTGTAGAGCCTCAAAGACTTCTCAAAATTTATATAAATGCCTTTAAAATGATTTTAACTCTCATGCCTCATTACTTTCTCGCCTTTGTGCTAATCTCTTTTCCACACGGAGCAGAATAAGGAGTATACACTGGTGTAAGTTGTATTTAATACTTTTTTTTATTAACTACATGTTGGTTTGGTGCTATCACTTAGACATTTCATTATAGGACTTGACTTAGAAACTAACAAATGAAAGCTGAATATTAACAAAATTTTAAAAATCGCATACAGTGTAAAATATAATACAATGAAAAACGTACATAAGCATATAAAATGTAAAACATTTTGTATTTGAAATCAGCAGCATGTTTAAAAAGCTAGAATAGGATTTTTATACAACTTTCTGTTTCATAAATGAAGATGGGAAGAGGTTAACCCCCTCGATAAGACATTGTTTGGTCAAATAGTTCAAAAAGTTCAGCATGAAGTTAAGAATAATTTTGGAATGTTACTTTTTTTAATCCTAAGAGTAAAGATTTGGGGAACCCAGAGAAAATCATGCACAGGGAAAAGACCATTATAAAATGTTTCGGAAGATCACGCTCTCGGGAACAATATATCTGAATATATACAAGTTTTGAAGTACTTAGTTACTTTGAAGGTCTTTCCACATGTTAGGAGGATATCTGTGTAGTAAAAAAAAAGTCTAAACTGGGCTGCCAACAGTCCAGGCCTGAAAAGAAGTTTGTCTATTTTAAAATGAAATAAACCCCAAAGGAAACAAAGAGCTGTTTCATTCATTATCAACCAAGAAAGGGAGAATATCTGTCGGGTGGTTTAAAAAAAAAGCAGTGATGCAGCTGTAAATCCAAAATGAGAAGAGAGTTTTTCTAAACAACATTTTGCAGTGTCAGTTTCAATATTGAGCATGTTGTCTTTGTCCTAATTATATAGTCTTTAAACTCATTAATAATGATTTTATTCTTCTTTTATTTACATTACACAGAGTTCTCACTTTTTAAAAAAATGGACCACATGTGTGATTTGTTTTTATGGGTTTTTTTGTATTATTTCATTAATAAATTGAGCCATTGTTATTAATTTATCTGCATCTTTTTCCTGTTTTTACAGTGTCTTAAATGAAAACACCCCCATAGTCAAGGTGAGATTCAGCTATTACTATGTAACCTGCCATCTGCTGCATTTATGAATTTTTGTAAGATGAAAGTTTAAGTCATTAAATGTGTTGACAGGATATGCACTGTTTTATATATAACTTCCTCCAGGACATTGAGTTGATAACTGCTTTGCTTTTAATAATGTAAATTATAATTACAAATACATGAAAGCAATGGATTATCAGGAATGATTATGACACCTTATACTCCTAAAGAGGAAATTCTGATGCTAAAAAGTGAAGTATATTATATAATGACATCACAGATTCCAACATCTCTTTCTGTTTACTTCTCAAGAGAGGATGTTACCCTGGACACTGAAAAGAAACCCACAGAAAGACAGGAACACAACAAAAGGAAGTGACAAAAACAAAGAAGAAAGAACACGACTGGTGTCCTCACACCAAGTCGTTAAAGAGCAACCGAGGACATTTACCTTTCAGACACACCAAGGATATGCGTACAGATGTAACATCAGTCCTCTTGCAGATTTCGTGGTCATGTTGTTGAATAAATGTAATTTTAGCCGTAGAGAGAATGCTTGGATTGCGTGTTAGTATCCAACATTTAGACATCCCAGACTTCTGTAGCAGCATGTCCTGATTATCCTTTGCCTGTTTGCAGGATGTGATTGGAAGGCAATGAACAAAAGATCAGAGAGAAACCCTCAAAAGCTGATGTGCTTCTGATTATTGTGGTGCGTTCATTCATTATTTTGAGTGATGTACTTCTCCATGTGAAATGTGCTGGATTATGGTTTAGACTGGACACATGAAACATCCCAAAATACAATAAAATCGCCTGAAAGACAGTTTTAAATGTTTTCTTTCTTTCTTAATTTGGTTGTCTTGTTTTCATTCATTGTTCACATCATAAGAGTAGATACTGGAGGTGACTTTACTTATGGCCAGAGGACTACTTTAGAAAATACGAATGCCAAAGATAGACTTTCAAGAAAACACTATCAGCCCTCTTCTGTATTGGAACTGAAGGACTGGATTCTTAACAAATGCTGCCAAAGAAAACTGTTCTATAAATTTATGGGATGTAGGTGTTGCCTATAGGTAATAGTTTAGTTGTGTAATTTCAATTAAAGTTGAATATATTTAGGCCATAGCAGATGTCTTCCCAACATATAAAAACATCATGTCTGGGGTATACGTACATATTTACATATCCACGAACCTACTGTGTTGTCTTCCTCTATTCCTCCTGCCTGGTAGCTCCATGTTCAACCTCCTTCGTCCAATATATTTACAATGCCTCTTCTGCATATGTCCAAACCATCACAGCATTGCTTTTCTAACCCTACTTGTCCCTCTGATCTAATTCTAATCTTCTCCTTTATCGTCACTCTCAATGGAAATCTTAAAATCTTTATCCATCTTAAACCCATCTGTCACTCTTACCACCCACCTCGCCACTGTCTCACCATCCTTATACATGTCCTGCCCCAACCATTACTCCTTTTGATTTTCTCTGTACTTCTGCATCAACACTCTCAAAGCAAACATCACACATGTAGAGCGCTTTCTCAGCTTGAAGCCATACTGCTGTTCACTAAAAGTCACCTCTCTTCGTAATCTAGCTTCTTCAAGTCTTTCCCACAGCTACACTGGAGGTATGAATACACATGTGACGTGACACACAACACAACACATGGCACAGTCTAAAAGAACTTCATCTGCATCCGGCAACAATATCAATATAACTCATTGGAATTCTGTTTATGATAATCTGGAACTGAGAATATTTCAATACACAGACCATAATGTTCTAGACTTAGAAAAGGATATAGACCCGGAAAATAATTTATTCTACACCATCAGCAATAACTGCTGCTACCTCACTGATGAACAGTTTAAACACACCATCAACACGGAAAACAAATTATCAATAATGCATTTTAATAGCAGACATCTGTATGCCAACTTCAACAATATAAAGGAATATCTAAATGAGTTGACAAATCCATTTGGAATTATTGCCATTTCTGAAACATGGATCAATGCTGATAAAGGACTGGACTTTGGACTGGAGGGATATGATGTGAATTTTGTAAACAGAAGGAACAAGAGTGGAGGGGGAGTAGCTGTGTATGTGGATAAAAACCTAAATTACAAGGTGGTGGAAAGTATGACAACTGCAACTGATAATTTATTAGAATGTATAACAATTGAAATTTATAAGGAAAAAGAGAAAAATGTAATAATTAGCTGTATATATAGAACGCCTGTCTCTAATATTCAAGTATTTAATGACTTCATAGAAGAAATATTCTCTAAAACAAATCAAAAAGTTATGTTTATCTGTGGTGATTTTAATATTGACCTGTTGAATCCGAAAAAGCATAAAATGACCGACGAATTTCTAAACACTATGTACAGTTTGAGTTTACATCCTAATATAACCAGGCCTAGCAGAATTACACCACATTGTGCCACCTTACTTGACAATATTTTCACTAACAATATGGAAAACAACATTGTGAGCGGATTATTAATTAATGACATCAGTGATCACCTACCAGTTTTTGCAGTTTATGACACTAATTATAAGAGAAAACAGCATGAAGAACAACTGAGATACAGTTTTTGTAAGGACAGAAGAAACTATGAATGCACTTAAGAATGATCTATTAAATCAGGACTGGGACAATGTGTACAAAGAAAGTGATATTGATATTGCATATGGCATATTTTTAAGAATATTCATGGAGGAGAAACGTCCGATTGGGGTCCGCCTCCTGGGAAACTCTCTGCTGCTGCTGAGTCAGGGCAGTCTGCTTCTCTCCACCCCAGAAAAAAGACATAACCTTGACCACCTGGGTCTGGGTGCAGTTTCTTCCCCTCCAGGGGCAAGGGTAAAGAGACCTGGGGTTTAGAATACGCTTGGGGAGTGTGATTGTGTGTACAGTGTCTATTTATGTCTGTCTCCACGTTGGGTGAGTGTTGAGAGAATTGTGCATATGAGAGCATGACCCCAAAATGGATGTTTGTATCTGTGTCCCCTATTTGTCTGTACATAATATGTCAGGTTGGGCCATCAGAAGCCATTTGTTCTAGGACATCTCAGGAGAACAGGGGCTGGAGGCTTCATCTGCCCCACCATTATCCTGCCAGTGGCTGACGCCTCAGACAGCCAGTGCATTGGTGGTTCTTTTTGTGTCCAGGGATGGGCATCCGGTACACACCGGCTCACTCCTGGTGGCTGCTTGTCGGGGCCTGGAGCCTGTTTAAAATATCGGGCCACCGGGGTGGGTGCCCTCGGCCCTCGGCCTCATTTTTCGTCACTCTGGCACAGCTGGAACCGGCGGAGCTCACAGGCTTCCTCACTGCAACCCCCCAACAGGTCTCATTTTCCGGGATAGCGCTGACCCTCTACTGGTCTTCCAGTCTCTTGTGTTCTGAGGGCAACTGGATGTCTGGAGCCTGATGTTTCCATACCTGCTTCATGCCCTGAGGATGGGGTTGTGGCTCCCCACACTCTCTAGCAGATCATTACATGAAGGAACCTTTTTAAATACAAGCGCACTCATGCTCACAGGTGTACAAATTGGGAGGTGCTCACACACACAAACCACCAGTGTTGGATGTTACTGATTCTAAAAAGTAATTCAATTATAGTTACTAGTTACTTCTTCAAAAAAGTAACTGAGTTAGTAACTGAGTTACAATATTCTAAAAGTAATTAATTACTTGAAAAGTAACTATTGCGTTACTTTAAAAAAACCGTTTAACCCTCTGGGGTCCAGGGTATAATTGGCCATTTTTTAATACTTTTGATGTTCCTGCCACATTTCACCTTTAAAACTATTTGTTTTGCCTTGTTTGGTATCATTGTTTTCAGCACAACCTCACGTGTCTGAATTTACAGTCATGTTCTCATTTTGACATACTGTATTAACACAATTGATCTAAAATCAGACAAAAACCACAAAATCAGAGTAGAAAAAGTTATATTTTTTACTGTAACAACCACAATCGTGTAATGAATCATATTTCATAACTTTAAATGCAAAAATAAATTGTCAATTTTAAAATCCTATGCACAAGTTTTGCAAACAACAAAGTTATTTGCAGCCATTTACCTTTTACCTTGATTTTTAAAATAACAATTATAAACTATTTACAGAACAATCAGCTGTTCTTCAATAAGATGCCACACAAATTATTTGTGCCACTCCAAAAAAATAATTTCTGTCCACTATAAAGGAGAACATCACAGCCTGATACCTGCAGGTCTGACAGCAGCAGGTGTATCACTCCTGTTCTCTACCTGGAGACAGCAGTCGCCTCATTGTTCTGACACACAACACTTAAAAACTATCCACAACACTACACACTAACTACACAAGACAAACATTATATACACATTCCAAACACGCTAAACGTCACAAATATCTCATCTCAAACTCTCTTCTCTCTCCGATTGGGGCTCCTCTCTCTCTCTCTCTCTCTGCTGAGTCAGCGGCAATCTTAAAACCACCCCGTGAAAAGGGTAGAGAGCTGCAATCGATGTGCAGTTTCCCCCTCCAGTGCTAGCGTACCTAACATGGGGTTTAGAAACTATTGAGGAAAAAATTGTGTGTATATTGTTTATCATGACTCTGGTTTTACGTGGGCCTATCAACACAATTTATAACTGAGCATGAAATGACCTTGTTGCTTTGTCTGTTTTAAGTGGTCATGTGATTGGCTTACCACCGGCTCACTACTTTATTCTTCCTCAGGTCAAACAGCAGCACTCATGCGATTGTTTTGCCCCTGAGCTCAGGTGTTGTGCTAGACAGTGATCTCTGGATTACCGCCCACGGAGCTCACAGGCACGCTACTGCAACCCCCGGCTTACGTAGACAGCTGCTTTCCGTGCAACTGATATAAGATGCGGTAAGCTGAAGACAGCTTCAACCGTCTGTTTGTTGAAAATAGTAACTGGACCTGTTTTCTTGTTAGTAACTGTAACGGCGTTGTAACGATAGGAATAGGGCTAGTTAGATTACTCGTTACTCTAAAAAACTAACATGTTAGTAACGCCGTTACTTGTAACGCCGTTATTCCCATCACTGCAAACTACACCCTTTTTGGCTCCTACCTCAAAGCGCACTGTGCGCTGTCGATCTTACGTGCTGCACAGTAATGTTTAATATTTAGTATTTACTGTTATATTCCCATAGATCATCGTGATGATATTGTTTATTATATTGCTCTCTTTTTTCTGCTTGTTTTCTCTTTTTTCTTTCTCAACAGGTGATCCAGGTGATTGATATATGTATTTCTTGTCTGCTTATTTTGTTGGTTTTTGTTTTTTGCCCTTTATCACCATTCCTCTTTCACGCTGTTTTTCTTTCCCTTTCTTTCGCCCCTTTCTTTTCCCCAGTCAAGTCTGTCCCATATTTAGCAAGTGAAAATAAAATGAAATAAACAATAAAAGGTGAATCCAATAGACCATTACGGCAAGGCTGGGATGGTCCATTTGGTAAAGTAAATCTGTTGGGCATCTTCTTCACCTTTAGACAATAATTCTGATGGCAAAAGAGCCAAACGGGACAGGAAAAAAAAAAAAAAAAAAAATTCATGGAATTCTACGATAAAAACTGTCCAACAATAAAATGCAACAGAAAGCACAAAAATTCAGATAGACCATGGATCACTAAGGGTTTACAAAAGAAAAATACACTCTATAGGGAATTCCTAAAACAAAGAACAAAAGATGCTGAAAATAAATATAAAAAATACAAAAATAAGTTGACCAATATTATATGTGTATGTAGAAAGGAGTATTATAGTAAAACATTGATCAACAATAAACATAATATGAAGGGAATATGGGATGTTTTAAACTGTATCATTAAAAATAATTCTGGACAACAAAGTTAACCTCAACATTTTATTGAAAATGGCAATATTATGGAAAACACTGCTGATGTGGTCAACAGCTTTAATCATTATTTTGTAAATATTGGACCAAATCTGGCAGAACAAATTCCTGAGTCACTGCCATCAGTAGACTGTAGTGAATGCCTGATTGATAGGAACCCTAACTTAATGTTCCTCAGTGGAGGAAAAAGAAATAACTGACACTGTACACATGTGTAAATATAAAACATCTACTGATTGTAATGATATTGACATGAAAATCGTCAAGAAGGTCATAGAAGGAATTGTAGGACCTCTAACATATATTTGTAACTTATCATTTCAGACTGGAAAAGTTCCAAACAAAATGAAAATAGCTAGCTGTATAAAACTGGGGATAGTTGTTACAGGCCTGTATAAAACTGGGGATAGACACCACTTCACAAATTACAGGCCTGTTTCTTTACTACCACAATTCTCCAAAATCCTAGAAAACCTGTTTAATAAACGATCAGACAAATTCTTAGATAAACATAAATATATATAGTAAATTATGAGTGGGAAAGTAACAAAAAACACATTCTGGACCACAAATCACTCCACATTCTCTATTGTTCCCTGATTGCACCGCGAGGAAATTTGCATTACTGTGCAGAGGTTTGTAAGGCAATATCAACACTCACGCCCCTTACAAATGTTCGCTATCATCAATCTTTATATTACAAAAAAGGGCCATAAGGATCCATAAAACTGGTTACAGAGATCATACAAATCCACTATTCTTAAAATCAAAAATTCTAAAATTCACAGATGTGGTTCATTTTCTCACTGCACAAATTATGTATAAAGCAATAAATAACCTGCTTCCTGACAATATTCTAAAACTGTTTTCTAAAAGGAACAGGGATACAATTTGAGTGGGGGAATTACATTTGGAGAAAACATCCTTGTATCCGCTAACCAACCGGACATAGTGGTGGTAACAACAGAAGAAAAAAGTTTTTGCATTTCTGTGTGTGGAGTGAAGCTGTGGAACAGACTAATTAAAGATATGAAACAATGTCCTGGGAACAGCTAAGATATGGGCAGGCCTCTGGTAGAGGCCCAGTTGAAGGATAAAAAAGCGGTTTAAGGATATGTATGGATAGATAGATATATATATATATATATATATATATATATATATATATATATATATAGATAGATAGATAGATAGATAGATAGATAGATAGATAGATAGATTAATAAATAAATAAATAAATAAAAATACACGTAACATATAATGTAATTAGGTATTTCTGTAGTCTATTGATTACTAGATAGTGGAAAAGGGGTGGGATTAAATAATCTTATGCTTCTTCCTGCTCCTTTTTGAACATGAAAGTTATTTGTAGTTGTGGTTGCTCGTTTTCCTTTTGTTTTGCTTTGTTTATTTGTCTCTTTTTAATTCTATGTTGTTGTACTTTTTCAACATGTTCAAAATAAAGATTCAATCAATCAATCAATCAATGGTGTGGCCCATCAGCTTTATCCCTCTCTAGTGCACTTCCATTTCTCAGGCATCCTTTCAGTCTTCAAAATTGTGCTAAAAAGTACACTGCTCTCACTCTCTTAATAATTTATTACAATAATAAGAAAAAGAATAAGAATAATATGAGAAGTTTAGCTGAAACGATTTAATTGTTTGGTTTAATTAACTAATCAGCACACGGTGGCGCTATTGCTACCATTTTTGAACATAACAGCGAGGAGTGAGTAAGCTGCCCACCAAATTTCACTCTTGTGGTATTTACCAATATTTACCACTAGGGGCAGGCAGCTGTGCTCAAATATTTGACGAACGCAGAAGAAGAAGAAGAAGCGTTGCATTGCGTGACTCCGTCATCACGTACAACGTGTAGCACAGAAGAAACATGGCTTTGAATGGAGGTTTGTGAACTTGTGTTATAAAAACAAGCTGACTTTGACATTTCTGTTGCTTGCCTGCATTGTGATTTAAAAAAGAAATTATTTTTATTGAGGCTGTTCCTCTGGGTTACTTTATTTTTGCTTTTAAATTCGTCGCTGCCAGCGTAAACATGTTGTTAGCCAAACGGTAGCCCGGCTGGTTTGCTAGCTAGCTTGTCATTTCCTAGCAGAGCAGTTCACCTGTGATAGTCACACTTCAAAACAGTGCCAAAAAGGTTTTGTAATAATCCCGCTGAAACGGTAAAGTAGAAGCAGACATATAATAGTATACACAAGTTACAGCAGCGCTTAAGACTGTTTATAATCCTAAAGTATTAAGAATACGAAAGAAGGAGAGTTCTGGTCTGAAATCTGAAAATAAAATAAAATTAAACGTTCTGGCTGTTACTGACCTGCAGATGAAGAGGATTTTAAGTGGGAGCCTCCAACAGAAGCAGAAATGAAGGTGATCCAGGCTCGTAGGGAGCGGCAAGACAAAATCAGCAAGCTGATGGGAGACTACCTGCTGAAAGGGTACAAGATGCTTGGAGACTGCTGCGAAGTGTGTGGGGTGAGTGAAGCAGGACGCTGTGCTGTGTTTGTCAGGTTGGGCGAGTTAGCCTCTGAAAGTTTTATCACGGTCGTTTATTAAATATGCAATAATTATATTTCTAGGTATATAGAAAAATATGAACGTTCTGTGATTGCAGCTCCCAGCCAGCAGCATTCATAAATGCAAACAAAATGAAGACTGCCTAATTTGAAGTGTGGATCTATTGTCACAAGATGCCAGCAGGGTTATAGTGTAATAGTACTGACACTGCATGATAAACAGTTAGAGAGCAGAAATGGCTTAAATAATGTAATCCCTGGAAATTTTCAGTAAGAGCTTAAAAAAGGTTAAAATAATAGCAGTTTCACAGCAACTATTCCAACTAAAGGAACTTAACCTGCACCTAATAAAATTAAATAATATTTTCTACCTGGGATGTCATAGCTTAGTTGAGCTTTTTAACCACCTGTTTAACACAGGAAGGAGGTCATTTTGACCCTCTTGGCATTTTAAAAGTTGTGTAACTTTGTTAAATTAAAACCCCATCATCATCTCGTATTTCATCAAATACTGAATTTTGGAGTGTGGGATCAAAAGGGAAAAATATTATGAGTGCTTTTACCTAGAACCACGGAGGACTGATGTGAAACCACTGCTGCAGCACACAGGGTTGCCTAGCAATACTGTGTTTACACATGAGCCAGACCTTGCCAGATATGATTGATTAAAAACAGTATGTAGGGGGACTGTAGTTAGAGCCAAAGTAAATAATTATTGCAAGGCTGAGGATGGGATTTCAAGCCGAAGAGGAGTGGTACAGAGCGCTGTATGACTGAATGTGTGAGGAACCAGGAAGGTTGATGGCTGTGCAGAGCAGCAGAGGAGCCGTAGCTGAACTGAATAGAGAGCCTAGAGGATGGAGAGCTAATCCGAGCAAATAAAGAGTGAAATCCAGAGCACAGCAACCAAATCTGTTTTACTCTTGAGCAGGAGAGGTGAAGAGCTGCAGACTGAGGCAGAGGAGTGAGCACACAGATTTGGTGATCAAATTTAACTACTGAGGGTTCTAGTGTTCATCTATAAGCGTTACAGTTCTGTTAGGATGTCCCAAAAGGGGAAATCTGATAAGTATTACAAACACATAAATATAGAAAAAAAACCCCTAAATAAATAGGGTAAAGTGTGAATTTTATAAGTTAGTTTTAATGTAAAGATGGCACAGATAGATCTTTCAAACTATATAAGATTTGTACATTTATATTTTCGTCATCATTTTTTCTCTCTTTTCTTCATCTGCCTCATTCACCACTTCTCTCTTCTCCCTTATGCCCACCTCATCCTCTTCCTGCTCACCTGTAGTCTCATCTCGTGAGCTGAATTACATGCTTTAACATAAGAAAATGTCAATAAACATACTTATTTAGTCCAGATTTTACCTGGTTGTCAGCAGATTAGACACTCCTGTCTCCAGACAGCTGGCAACATACCAACTATAACAACACCACCTGGTTATACGCTAACATTGTGCCAGCTAAATAAAAATCCAATATTCCCTCCGATAAACAGTTTGATTACACTCTCACATCGTCTGAGATTTTATTCATACAGGCTGACAACGTTAGAGCCACTTAAAAGAAAGCTTCTCACACAAGCTCACATCAGGGAAAAAAGAAAAAGCAGCGGTTACTGACAGAGAAGTAACAACAACTCGCCATCAGTAAGGAGTGAGCTTCTCTGACTCATTGACTCATCACAAAGCTTTTACAGCCTCCTTCAGAGTAAATGCACATGGGGGATTCTCACCCAGCATATTGACAGCTGAGGTAAACGGTGATCCGAGAGTCTTCACTTACTACACATGAATGCCAGACAAAGTGACTGGGATGAAAACGTGAAATATCGCCTAATGTTTAATTGAAATGTGTCTTTTTTTCCCCCTAATTTGTTGTTAGGTGTCGGTGTTATTCAAATATTTTAAAATATAGTGTGTACACAAATAGTAGTAGAAACATGCATTTAAGGGGAAGTTTAGAGCAACTGTTATGGGGTGTAGAGGGTTAAAACCGTCCTTTACCACCATATTAACTGCATCAGTAATTTCAATCCGCTGTACGCTCTTCCTGTCATGTGGAGTGCCCCAGCGATGCTCAGTGGAGTCATGTTTACATTTGGTTTCACATCACCAGCTGCAGATATCTCTTTTTTGTTTGACTTCATAGCCTGGTTGTATTACACAGTGTATTTTTGCCTCAAGCAGTGAAACTTTTTTTTTTTTTTTTTTTTTTTTTTTCCTTTTGTGAATTAGCTCCTTTGGGTCCTAAATCATCATCTCTTGTTAAACATGTCTGGGCTTGTGTCATCTCTGTTCTAGGAAATATAAAAACATGGTTTTGCTGTGTCATTGATGGTGCAAAGTGGCACTTCTTTTTTATTATTATTATGTAAAAACACATGCAGGTGTTATCATGAACAGAAGGTGAGGAGTGGCATCATTTATGTATTTGTGTTTTTCAGACTATTCTTCTTCAGGACAAACAGCAGAAAAACTACTGCGTCTCATGCCAGGAGCTGGACTCTGATATTGACAAAGACAACCCTGGTATGCATTAAAGACATTTTTTTTAAATGTATTTATACAGGTAAACCTCATTGAGAAATGGGGTCATATTTTCAAGATTGACCAGTTTAAATATCTATATAAAATTACATTTTAAAACATTAGAATTCATATAAACAATTAACTGAAATAATAAAACTTTTTTTAAAGAGTAGCATTAACACATGAAGAGCAGGAACAGCCGTACAATGATGCTTTCTCCAGTGTCCTTAGTTTGTTTAAAACCCTTCAGCTCCACCAGACAAATTTACATTTAAAGTTAAAATTTCAAATTGTTTAGAAGAAGATTTGGAAACCGTCATTTACACTGCAAAACTAGATTGAACATAAATACTCAAAATTGCTACGGATGACGATAGAAAAACGATCCACGCTATCGTTTGTTTCGTGGTGTGAACGTTTCTGCAATATTTTTTCATTATTTTGATAGATATTCAAACCTTTAAATCACATAGTCTTATGTTTTCCATGTAAATAATTATAAATATCTTTTCAAAAAACATACATATGTTAGCCCACTTTGTGTTCGTGTTACATTGTCTGCCCTTTCTTTCTTCCTCCCAGCCCTGAATGCTCAGGCTGCATTGTCCCAGGTGAGGGAAAGGCAGCTCGCAGCCCAGTCCCCCGCACCGTCCCAGGCTTCTGAGCTCAATGAAAGCCCCAGCAGCAGTCAGGGAAATATGTCCGTTCCCCAGCCCAGACCAGAGCACTGTGAGGGGGCTGCCGCAGGTGGAAGAACTCCTCTGCCTCCACCTGCTGTCCCTTCTCCTTCAACTCCAGCCTCCACTGCAGCCCTGGCACCAGCTCGTCCCTCAGTTACTCCACAGAGCGCTGCCCAGCGACTTGTGTTGCAGGAAGCTGAGGAAGCTGTCCTCACCAAACTTCGCTGGGCCACTAACCAGTTACAAAGTTCAGCCTCACTGGAAGCAAGCATCCAGCTCTGCAGCCTCATCAACAGCTGTGCCAACTCGCTGCGCAGCCTCAAGGAGCTCACCCAGTAGCCGCCACAGACTGGCTGAAACCCTGGAACACTGTTTCTGCTTGCCTCTGTCTTGGAGTAATGACTCTGGTTCAGCTTCTCTCTTTTTGGCTGAATCCTTGCTTAGAGATGATTTCAAAATTGGTCAGAAAGTATTATGAAAATAAGAATATAACATCAAAAGTGCACCGGTTAGTAGTAGTTGTATAGCTGGCAGAAATGTTACAAATTTGACTGTTTTTTCTCCCTTTTGGAAGTTACAGCTGATATTAATCTAAAAACATAAATAATTTAACCCATTCTGTGATTAAATTGTTCTAATATGGTTTAATCTATAGAGCAAAGAAATAAATGCCAGTTAACACATGCTTCTATGCATTTCCATTGAGAAGAAGCAGGCTTTTTTTATACAGCACCACAAATGCTGGACCCTAAGTTGAAACCACTGATGTCAGTGTCTGATAGAGGGGCCATCACCCGATATTCACCAATGATTTGCTGAAGCAGTCAACAGAGTCTGTCCTGCGTTGTTATCTCCCCTTAGAAATAACCCTTTCTTCCTCTCTTTACCACTCGATTGTCAAACCTGTGGAAATATGGGATGGTCCTCCTTTGGCAGAACTGGCTCCACACTAGTCACATGTCGGTGGAAAAGAGCTATAAGAGATCTTTTATTACATTCAGATTTATAGCACGTCAGTATTTTTGCCAAAACGCATCATTCCTCTAATGTGGCCCTGTATTGTCTCACAAAGCCTGCTGCTCATTCTGACTCCGTTTCTGTTGTCTCTGACATTGTGGCAGTGCAAAGATGGTCATTGTAGAAAGTTTTTGTTGTATATGTATTTCATGCCTAATGGTGACGGTCAGGTGGCTCGCCGATGTCTCTATGAGAGCACGCAGAGTTCGGGAGTCAGACATAATACTTTGAAAAAAGCTGAGAGCAAATATACTCTGAATTGTATGTTGATAGAGGAAAAGCCAGCTTCAGTGTTGATCAAGGTAGTAAAAGATTTCTAATAATGTATCACAATAAAGCACTTCTTGTTCAGGAGCTCTGCAACTTGTTTCTTTTCATAAGAGGGCTTCATGAAGGCTGGATCCATACACAACACCAGACACAAGGTGGGGTTTAAAGTCGTTTACAGGGGCACAGAAACACATCAAAATATAGTTTTAATGTGAGAGTGATGTGTTGAAGCAAGTACAAAATAAACGTTTACAGCTTTTGCATCAGCTCCATGCAAGGCTGGTCTGGGATTTAACTGGAGTTAGAGAAGTGCTTCAGTTAAAGAAACCACCGTTGTGTACTTTATCCGAAAATCAAGACAATCATGGTGCTGTTGCAGCCGGTGAAGCAGGGATGCTGTCTCAAAGCTTGACTTCACATTTGTTACTCCTACATTACATCCAGTCTGCTTTGCACTTGGAAAGTGTGGTTTCGATGGGGCAGCTATGTTCTGTGAGAAATATATAGGTGCTGTTTCCACTGAGGGTTTGTTTTCCATGTTTTAACTGTGCCATTGCGTCTCCCGATGAGGTGATGGATGAGTTTGTGCCACGGAGCTGACTGTCCACTGGGTGGTGTCTTTTCATCACTGAAGCTGCTGCTGCTGCCCAAGGACTTGCAACATCCTGACCTCCAGCAGGATGGTGCTGGGGATGGAGAAATTGCACATCAGGTGAGGAAGCATCCAGGCCAAAAGTGATCATATTCCAGATTTTTTTTTTTTTTACATTGGTAAACATTGTAGATAACAGGATTTACACAGAGGTTTTATATAAAATAAAATAAAAATGACCTGTTTTGAAAGCCACATTCATCTTTTCACGCAAATATTTATGCAGCACTTTATTCTACGCACTTCGGAGCTTCTTTTACCTTGCATCCACACCTACACCCAATTTAAACTACTACGCCCTGTCAAAAACACTTAGAATAACACTCAGTCATTCTAATGACTCCATAACAGCACCTCAAAATGAAACTTGAGCTGTAGTTGTTTATTTTATTTTATTTTTTTTTAAGTGGCAAGAACAGATGTTTTACTTAGAAGGCCAAGGCTGTCAACAAAGCAAAGGTTGGCTACTTTCAGGAATCTAAAATAAAACATATTTAGAGCTATTTATCAATTTTTTATTTTTTTGCTATATGAATCCATATATCTTGCTTCATGTATTTGATGTTTTCAGTATGTATCTACAATGTAGAAAGTAGTAAAAATAAAGAAAAACTATTAAATGAGAAGCTGTGTCCAAACCTTTGACTGGTGATGTATATCCATGACAGCTTTATTTGCCGTTCTCCTGATGTGATTGGTAATGTCAGAGGGGAAGTTTATAACAGATTATAATCACTTATGTGGCTGTTTCTTCCTCTTATAAGCCTCAGGTTGAAATTTAACCTTAGATTAGTTGAATTTATCTGAAAACATGAAGTTGTAAAATCCGTTTTCTCTTGTCATGCTGCATGCTTGATATGAGAATAGTGTAAAGGTTCCCTGATCTACGTGGGATCCAGAACTTTGCAACTTGGTAAAAATAACACTCATTCAGAAGTTGTATGCTACTCCAAGCAAAAATACACTAACTTGCACTCACTGTGCTGCAGGAGAACTTACAACCACTGCTAGAGAAGAAAATCAGGAGAGGCGAGTAAGATCAGACATTGGCACTGTTCAGGCATATTTTGTGCCATCTACATGCTCCAACGTGCTTGTTGTTGGATTCTGAAAATGCATAACTGAGGCATGCATTTTGTGGTTTCATGAGGATTTCATCATTTTTCTCTGTCCATGTTTAATACAAAGAAATCTCTTCTTTTGCTTGTTTTTTTTTATGGTGAACAGGATGCTTCCATATTCCTAATCAGATGTTTGGCACTGTGTGTGATACAGTGGGAGGTTTTAAAGACTCTGAGTCGCAATCCTAGAGTTTTATCCATCACACAGTAGTATCAGGGAGGTGTGTGAGTTGTCCAAGATTTTCTTACTTCACTTCAATATGTTAAATGACCATAGGTTTTCAACAGCAGTGTATGGGCAAAAACAACCTGTTTTGTTTTTTTTTTTTTTAAATTATGCATACAAAACAAACTATTTTGCTTCGTCTTTATTCTCCAGTGAAAACAAAATCGACTGTCAGATTATCAGAAATGATTCCTGAGTAAATCCTGATGGGATTCTGCTCAGAGGTCGTGAATGCAGATATATTAAGCTGTCATTAAATGTTTGGAAGTCAGTGTCTGTGTTTAACAAGTGACTTTGCACATCATAGTTTTTCTTTCTTAATACTTTGCATTTAAGTCTTGGAATATAGCTGCAGCGTGTGCCACAGACATGAACAGTATTCCTGCATTCGGTTAAAGACAACCAGGGGGTGGTATTGCCAAATATGACCAACAGGGGACATGCTGTCTTCAGTCAAGAGAGAGCTTCTGCAGTCCTCCACCTTCTCCTCCTCCTCCTCTGAGGTCATCCTACATGGCTGCAGCATGGGGAAAACCATTTGCTCTGGAGAAATGTCTGAGAAGAAAGTCTCACGCTGTTCTCTATTTATAATCAACACATGTTGTGGATATTGTTAGAATATGCCTCTCTGTCACTCTAAATGACAGTTGGGCTGAATTTCTGTGTGTGTGCGTGTGTGTGTCTGTGTGTTCACGCTCTCTATCTCATCCATCACCAGAGTGTTTTTGTGGTTTGGCCTTTTAGGTTCGATGCAAATGTGAATTTTTATGTTTCACATATATCCCACTGCTCACTGCTCATCTCATAGAAGCTTTGTTATCGCTATTGGTATCATATGACTCAGTTACTGTAAATTCAACAGTCGGTGATTAGTAAAACAAATAGACATCAGAAGGGGTGGTGACAGCAGGCAAAGCTGGAAAGGGCAATAACACTACCAGAGCTACAATACACTGACTTGTGAGGTCAGTTCTTACAGCTGGGAAATAACCCAGACAGGCAAAGAGAAACAAAAGTGATATGGAAATAAAAGAGACAACACAAAAATTACATGTTTGTGCTACAGTAGAAGAGGCCAGACAGCAGCAAGTGTTTACAGTAGACAGAAATTAGTTTGACAGACTGCAGAGAGCACCAATTAACAAATGAAGGGATGAGATGACACTGCAGGCTGTTGTGTGTGTGTGTGTACATGTTTAGAGTAGGATTGGGCATAGGTTCTGAGAGGTATAATGCAGTGTTGAATACCAAAACCAAAGAGTAACATTAGCCCAACTCTGAGTCATGACAGAGTTACCCCCCCTCCCGCTGCCCCACACTCCTCTACTCCAGCTGCCTCTGTCCATCCATCAATCCCTGTTCTCCATCCTATAAATACACTCCTGCTCTCACTGAGGAAAATCCCTGTGCCTTGACCTAGCTTACACACACGCATACACACAAACACACACTGGACTGGAGTCCATTGGCTCTCTTCAGTGGAAACTATTCCTCTAACTACATGAAACACACTTTCCTGAGTGAGCGTTGGATGACGCAGCCGAAACTCAGAAAGTGATTTCAGTTATAAACCCAATTTGAAAAATGCAATTTCAAGACACAGCGTGCTGAGAGCTTGCATGACTTTCAGCATGCTGGAGATGAGAGTCTGAACGGCTGATTAAGTTAAATGTCAGATAAGGCTGTTCAAGATAGCTAGGATCAAAGTCTGCAGGTATAACTGAGGACTGTCACCTCAGTGCCTCCACACAAGCAGCAAGATAAAGGAGTTTGCATACCACTGCATCAGTCTTTGCATATCCTGTCTGACTCTGCCTGTCTCTCTGTTGCTGGCTGCTGTCACCCATGAAAAAAGGGAGGGTGAACTAACTCTAAAGGAAGCAGACCTATATTACAACAACCCCACGCTTGAGTCAGCTGCGACGTCTCCACATGTGGATTACTGGCAGAAAGAGAGGGACGAGCTGTCAGTGAGAGCTCCTGCAGTGGTCTGACTGAAACTTAAGGCTCCTGTCGTATTATTTTGAACCTTGTGTTAGTGACAGAGCGGAATCGGTTCCTCTTTACTGACTCTTCAGCTGCCTGTTCACGTTGTACGGCTCTTGCTTCTCGGTACATGGCGACATTTCTGTCTTTTTTGTTGTGTGTCAGTGTGTGATTCAACTCGGTGCCAATGAGCGCAAGTCACAGCTTGTGTGAAGTTCATTATAAGCAACAGGAGCAGCAGCAGCGGAGAAGGAAGAAGAAAGCCTTATAAGGAGCACAAGCAGCGGATAAAGTTGGATTATTGTCGGGCGGAGGGCTTCTTCAGTTTTCCTGTTTGTTAGATTTTATTTTAACCACAGGACGTTATGACTTCGGTGTGGAAAAGACTGCAGCGAGTTGGTAAAAAGGCTTCAAAGTTTCAGTTCATCGCTTCTTACCAGGAACTCGTTTTGGAGTGTACTAAAAAATGGTGAGTAAATGCGCTTTTCTGCGTCTTTCTGCTCACGATTTTTATTGTTGTTGATGTGAGTAACGTCCTGATACCGTGTGAAGCCTGTTATTAGCTATAATAAGCCTTCTCCCTGCGATGTTTATTCTCATATCGTGGGTGTTTCCGCTACATTGAGGACGATGAGGGCGTCCCCCATGTGCTGAGTTGATAGTGCGGGTTCGATTCCCCACCTCGCCTGCGTGGACGAAATGTGTCCACTGCTGTGACCATGCGCATGTAGGACTCTCTGTAGTGTTCAGGCATGCTCATCGTTGTTAGTTCATGTCTGGGATTAAAATAAACTATTTTATGAGGCTAAAGCTCGTTAGGGCTCCTTTCTGTTACACAAAACTTTTGGAAGCTGAAACGTTATATGACTCAAACTGATATACTGAAAGCAAAATAAGTCAAAAGTGTCAGCTTCAGGGGTCATGGGCAAGGTTATTAGACTATAGCTAACTAAGCCAGCTACTTTAAAAAAGAGAGATAATAAAAGAGTTGATGCAAATAAAACAAAAACTTAGAAAAGATGCAACAATGCGATTAAAAAATACAAAAAGAAATGCTGATTTGTCAGCAAAAGTGTAAGGCACTGGCATTAAAAAAAAGGAAACTAAAACTAATGCAATGCAGTCATGTGAAACAGAAAGTTTTCACAGGACTCTGTGCAGTCCTGCCAAGCACGGTGGTGGAGGTGTGATGATTTGGGCTTGTTTTGAAGCGACAGGACCTGGGGACCTTGAAGACATGGGATCAACCATGAACTCCTGAATATGAGGCCATCTGTCCTACATCTAAAACTTGACCCAAACTGGGTCATGCAAGAGAACGATGATCCCAAGCACAGCAGCAAATCTATAAAGAGCGGCTGAAAAAGAAAAGAATCGATGTGTTGCAACGGCCCAGTCAAAGTCAACCTGATTGAATTTACTGCAGGACCTTAAGAGAGCTGCGTATAAACAAATGCCAACAAACCTCAATGAACTGAAGCAACACTGTAAAGAAAAGTGAGCTAAAAATCTTCAGATAATGATGTGAGAGACCAATAAAGACACAGAGAAAAGCTCAGTTTAAGTCATTGATGCTAAAAATGGTTCTACAAGCTACTGAATCATTATGTGTTCCTAGCGTTTCACATAACTGCACGAGGACTGTGAAAACTTTCTTTTTCAGGTGACTGGAAGTAGTATTACACATTATCATAATCTTAAAATCCCAAGTGCAATCTCCTCTGTTAACAGCTTCAGCAACATCTTTAAACTTTCACCCAGTTGTCAGTTCGGACCACACTGCACCTTCTTATCTGTTCAGATTACATTAAATGATGTATTAATTGGGTAATACATCAATAAAGACCAGATTGGCTCAAAAAAGTTTAAAGAGTTTGATCAACAGCAGAAAGACACGGGTATACATCTGTGGTGTAAAACTCAGGCAACTGAGTGGTTTACTTCCTACATTCAGAGTTATGAAATCAGAGTCTTTAACTTCCACTGTCATAATGAGACAGGGAAGGAAAAACAGAAACCACAGAAAGAGAAGGAAAGGGAGGAGTAAAGAGGAAGTGGGGACACCACCAGAGATCCATCCAAAGTTTCAGTCATGTGTGCTCAGTGTATGTGTTGGTGATCAACACATGTTTGAACGTGATTAAACTCTGAGATTACTGACAGGAAGTAAACTCTTTGGCCACATGTGGGTGCCTCTACAAATATTCTGTTATGCGCATGTGTCTTTGTTTGAGGGGGTGTTCTAATTTAGTGTTAGCCTATTATTTAAGATCATTGACTTTCTGTACTGAGACACATGTACAATAGTAACAAAGGTGGCCATTTTAACTAAAAGAAAGGTTAGGGTTAATCACGGTCGGGTTGGATAAGAGAAGCAAAAATACAGAGGGGGGAAAATTCAAGAAGGACCCGGAGACAACATTTAGAAAATGAACTAATGTTGACAGAGGCAGTGAAGTGGCACAGGCATAATAAAAGACTTAGCAACAAGACTATTTTTATGTCTTAGAAACGCTTCATGTGACCAAACCATGAGAGATGTTGGTGAGTAAGTGAGCAGGTTTGCTGAGGAAACAGCTACGCTTATATCTAACACTTAGCGCTGCATGCGAAGATTTCAACACAGAGGCGAGTCATGTTTACCACTCATCCAAGCAGTCGTGGGATAAGAAAACTATTGTCTGTTGAGCTGTGGTGTACAGTAATCACATGTTACTGAGCTGTATTGCACCACCATTGTTTGCTTCTTTGAAACCAGTCTCAACTCTCCACCGCTGCCCATTGTAACTGTGCCCAATAGATCTTTTTGCATCTTCATATGATAGATTATATTTCCTTTCAGCAAATGTTGATGTCTCTGATTTTTATTTAATGTATTCTTCCCTTCTCGTCTGCATCTCTGTGCCTACCAGGCTATTTCTGATGGCACTCCCTGACCCCCTAACACACATACCGCACAAACACATGTGCTCACAAAGCCTTCTCAGCCATACTTGAACACTGATGCACTGAAACCTGAGACCACATGGACCATCTAAAAACTATTGCTGTCGTTTTTGTATGTATTGGAATACTTCATGTATAAATGTAATGTAGTAGGGCTTAGCAATGAGATTTAATGAGTATTATGAGTTATTCCTCCATAGCGGTGAGAGGAAAGGAGGAGGACTTTTTCTGCTCTTTGCCTCATAGAGAGCACTTGGCTCTCAGACTGCAGGATTTTGAAAGTAGAATGGGAGGCAGAGCCTTCAGCTTTCAGGCCCCTCTTCTGTGGAACCAGCTCCCAGTTTGGATTCTGGAGACAGACGTCCTGTCTACTTTTAAGATTAGGCTTAAAACTTTCCTTTTTGATAAAGCTTATAGTTATGACTGGATCAAATAACTCTGCACCCTTCCTTACTTACACTTACAATAGGCCTAAGTTGCTCAGGGCTTCCCATGATGCACTATAATTCTGGTTTTGCCAGAGATTTCTTCCTGTTAAAAGGGAGCTTTTCCTTCCCACTGACACCAAGTGCTTACTCATAGGGTGTCATCTGATTGTTAGGGTTTTCTCTGTATTATTACAATATTTTTGTTGTCCAGTTTTACTTTTTAAAAATGTTCAAAAATAGTGCGGTATAGTGCTGCAAGACAACATACAGAATTATTCTTTCCCCTGGCCCAGACAAAAGAATAAATATGAATAATATATAACATTGTTATAGCACTATTATTGACATTTATTACTACTATTAGTAGTTGTATTAGTGGCGGCACAAAGGGGTATTATGTGGATCAGTGCCTGCATTTGTTAGTATCTTGTGTCCTGTTAAGGGGGTTCCTCTCTTCCTGTCATAGGCACGACTTATAGTCATACAAATTTAGGTCATATGATTGTGCAGCTTCCTGTCTCACTTCCTGTGCCAGACAGGGCTGAGAAATACAATAGAAACACAGAAACAGATGTTATAAAACACACATTTACAAAAAGACAGGTACACACTTGTAACATGTTGCATGTGGTAACTTGTTGTACTCTAACACTTTAACACATAAATGCACAGCACCACATCTTCACAGACCTGCATAGATTTGCTGACAACCATCTTTACAAATAAACACACATCATGTTCTTTCGTTGGCACAGAGGAATAATTATTCAGCAGTCACAAGATCTCTTACTTGTGTTATCTCGTTTGGATCATGTCTACTTTGTTCTGAGAACTCTTTAAAGATTCAAAACAGTTCTACAGTTCCTGATGTATTTTTTCCTCAAGCCTTTTTGTAGTCTTATCCTCTTTGCTTATGAACAAAGAGTGTATTAGGTATGACTGACATACAATGGCCTGAGGGAAAATGGCACTTCTGTTTTGATGTGTGTTCGTGTTTCTTTAGGCAACCAGACAAGCTGAGGGTGGTGTGGACCAGGAGGAACAGACGAATGTGTTCCAAGGTGAAGTCACCAAAACACCGCACACATAAACACACACACAACTCCTCACAGCTCTGTTAATGCGTTATTTCTTGTGTAGCTCCACAGTTGGCAACCTGGAATCAAGAACCCCTACAGAGGCATGGTAGTGTGGCCTGTCCCGGAAAACATCGACATCTCTGTTACTCTCTTCAAGGTACCAACACCCAGTGTACACACTGTACTATTTACAATGTAATAACAAAGTAAAGGAAAAACCTGAATAAATGAGGGGAAACATATAACAAAGGTCAGGGTATAAGTTGTTTCTGGGTGGCTTGAACAAGTTGATCCTCGTGTGAATGGTTTACTGTGGCCCTAAATGTTACGAAAAGTCCCTTTTAGAAAGATCATTTTTAATCCTTCAGTAGTTTAGAATACTTCATTAAGCCAAAGTGTAAACTTAGGCTTTCCTTAGAGTCAAGTTAACACCATGGTTAGTTAGTGGTTAGTCGTATTATCTCATAGCAAGAAGGTTCTGGCTTCAAATGTTCTCACTGGTCTGCTGGGGTGTTTCTGTGTGACTCTGGACCCTGTTCCTGTGTGGGTTTTCTACAGGTACTCCTCCCACAGGCTAGTCATGTGTTTTAGGGTGTTTGGTGATTCCGAATCGATTTAAGGTGTGGAAGTAATATAGATAAAGAGTTTAATTGCTCAGAATAAAAGAGACGTGGAATATATATGCGAGAAAAGTGTGGAAAAGTATATATAAGGATGAATATAGACACTATGACATTAAACATGGGTTAACAAAGTCCTGTTGTAAAGCTTCGAACTGAGCATTTTGACAATTTGGCATTCTGAAGCCAAACATGATGGATATACCTTTCATTATCGTCCTTTGTATCTCCAAAAGGGACTATAATTTAAATGTGTTTTAGTAAATAAGACTCAAGACCAGCATCTAAGACCATAAACTCAGCAGGAAAGTGTTGGCTGAGGTCACAGACAAGGGAACAGAGGCTTATTATTCCATAGACTTCCAAACAACCAGTCTTCTTTTTTCTAAAGGGGCTGCTGTCTGCTGGCCTTTAAAAAGAATGCATGTTTAAGTGCTGGCTGCACTGGAATTGCTTTTAGGTCCATCTTTTAAATAAATTCAATATAGAGTCATGTGAAAAAGGTCATTTCCACAGGAGTCAAAGCAGTCCTAAGTACAGTCCATGAATCAGCAGCTTATAATCCATCTTTAACAGAAATAACTTGAAGTAATTGTTTTCTGTATAACTTTATCAGTCTTTCACATCTCTGTGGAAGAATTTGGGCTACTCCTGTTTTGCTAGAAGTTTCCATTTGTTTATCCACAGCGCTCTTAAAGTCCTGCCACTGCATTTAAATCAAGATGAGATCTGAATTCTGACTTTTTTCAGTCATTCTGTTGGAGATTTGTTGCTGTGCTTGTTAAACTGCAGAGTTCTAGCCAGACTGTAGCTGTCAGACAGAAGTTTTAGTCAAACTTGGTGCTGTGCATTATGGCTAAACATCTCCACTCTGGTATCATCTCATTGTTCCAGAAGTCTTGTGGTTTTTTAAGATACAGCATTGCAAAGCTAAGCCATGCATGCAGAGTTACCTGCTTTGGTGACTCCCTGTGAATAAGGGAAAAAACTGAAAGTAGCTTTCTGAGCGTTGCAAAGTCTAGTCTTTCAGACCAGGAAACTGCCCAAACTCCAGCTTCTATTGAGGTGCTCACATGTGTTAGTGATTATTTAATCAAGTGAATTTGATAAGTATCACTTGGCTGCTACTTACCGTCTCCTAGAATTAAAACCAGACTGTGTGTTACTGTGTCCTTCCTTCCTGGACACAGTAACAGTGTACTGCATGTGCTCCTGTTTTTCACAGGATTTTATAGAGTTTATGTAGTACACCTGAAGACTCATATGTGTGGAAGCATATGTGTGGATATGTGGATACAACTTTTAGGAGGATGTCCCACTAAACAGTCTGCATTTTTATGATAATCCCCTCAGGATGCCAATGCTGATGAATTTGAAGACAAAGAATGGACCTTTGTCATTGAGGGTGTAAGTATTTCTCTATGCCTGACTAAAACTGTTTATAAGTAGAAAAATAAGCAAAAGGTTTGCCAATAAAATAGCCAAACCTAAATAGCTCAGACATCCAGTTATAAAATTCAGACTCAGCTTAATCACCAAGTAGAAATCAAAGAATATGGTATAAAATACTTGTTTGTGTTATTTACAGGAAAATAAGGGTCACCGTAAGGTGCTGGCATCCGCTGACATCAACCTGAAGCGGTTTGCTAGCCCCACGCTAACCCAGACTGACCTGACGCTGAAGCTGAAGCCACTGTCTGTCAAAGTGGTGGAGGCCACGCTCAAGCTGTCCCTGTCATGCGTCTTTATTCGAGAGGGAAAAGCCACGTGAGTAGTTTAAGTCACTACTACTTACTTACTCTTACTACTGTTCTACATCAGTCAGGGTGTGACAATAGCACTTTTAACCTGAGTTTAATAAATGAATCATAGCTTAAAGAGTAAAAGCATTTGAAAACACTTTTTTTCATAAAGAGTGCTTCTTATTGGTGGGGTTGGTAATGAGGTTGTGGTGCATGTTTTTCTTGTTCTTCAGTGATGAAGACATGCAAAGTCTTGCCAGCCTGATGAGCGTCAAACCCACAGATATCGGCAACCTGGACGACTTCAATGAGAGCGATGAAGAAGAGGACAAGAAGTCTGTGACTGCCACAGGTAGGCAGGATTACACCAACACAGTTTTTTGACCTTTTGACATTTCCTTTTCCTCTGCTTTCCTTTTCTGTTCTTATTTCCGTATGTTTTTCCACTCTTCCCTTTTTCTGCTGCTCCAGTTGTCCCCCACACTCTTACCCGTCCAAATCGCCCTGCTCCCCCTCCACCTGATAAGCGAAACTCCACGGCATCCACTTTGCCATCCTCAGGTAGCGCTTTCTCCCCCCTTGCCACTCTCACCTACTGTTTGCCTCTCTGCCTGTCTCTTACTGCCTAGATAAGTTTATATATATTGCAGTATTTCACACACTTGTGCCATTTATTCTGTGGTCCTTACCACATGAATGGACAGTCCTTTGGACACCACATATTTCTCGTCCACATACTAAACACGATTAGGAATCATGTGATGGCAAAATACTGCCACCAATATACTGAAGTTTATGCAGAGACAGCGCTGAACACAATGAGGTTTTTGTGTCCAAACAGACATTAGCGTTGCTTCATACGGTTTTCTTTTTTGGATTGCTGCAACTAATGTTGTATTTGAATTTGGAGAGAGATTCAGTTGCAGAGGAGTTCTTAGGTTGCAGTTTCAGGCAATTATTAGTTAGAGTTGTGGTCTCAAGTTTATTCATGGCCATTAATGTCATGGAAATTTTTTATTTTAATTTTAGTGAGATCAAAACTATAAAGACAGGCTTAAATATATACAAACACCCAATTAAATATTTCAACAAGTGGTACTAAACGCTCTACAGTATCTTTTAGCTTAACAAGGCCTATTAGCTTTTCTTTAGTGATTATGATTTACTACAACTAGCAGTTTCTCTTAGCAGCATAGCTGTAGGTTGTAGAGTTATACAAGCTGTGAACAGCTTCTAAACAACAATTCCAAGATCTTCAGTTCAAATAATTGTATAAAAGCACATTTTGCCAAACTGTCACCGTCGGATGAGAGGAAGTTGGTTGAGGTGTTCAGGAACAACCAGGAACCATCAAGGCTCAGGCCTGCAAACCAAGCTTCTGCTGGAAGTTGATTTGCAGCACTGTCCATGGAAAAGCCAGTTTTACATCTTCATGAACTGAAAGAGTTTGTGGTCAAGAAAGAAGCTTTGCTCCAAAGTTGATTTGCAGCTCCAAAATGACAAGAGGTATCTTCTGAGTAAAAAAGGTTTGTGGTCTTTCAAACCTATGAACACTGAAGCCAGCTGTCAAGCATGGTGGTGGTGGTAGCGTCATACTAAAGGGGCTGCTTTCAAACCTATAAACACTGGTAGATTGTCAACATGGTGGTGAAATAATGAAGAAGGAGGATGACCTCCAAATTCTTCAACTTTACCACAAAGTTTGGGGACTACACTTAAAAGTCAGGTCTGTGCCAGGAAACCAACCAATTTAAATGAACTCTGCCAATTCTGCTAAGAAGACTGCTGAAAACATCCAGCCAGAATTATGCCAGAAGCTTGTTGATGGCTACCAAAATCATCAGGTCAAGAGGAGCATTTAACCAAATAATTGTGGGGGTGTATGTGGATATTTGAGCCTGAATGTATACTTTTGACTCTGTGTGAATTAGAGAAAATCCTCAATAAACTCAAATTTTTCAAAATTCATTATAGATGTTTACTGCACAATTATTCCACCCTGGAAAAGAACAGTTCAAAGAAATCACTAAACCCCCCAAATTATCATGACGTTCATGCCAATGATGGTCAGATATAAACTTGTGATTACAACTGTACAAATGAAGAGTTATAAATGGACGTTATTTCTTGTTGTATCACAGTTAAGAAAGAATACTCATAGGCTTATCTCAAGAGTAACCTAGTTTGCCTTTCCATTGCATCATATTCATATGCACAATTCATTCTCTTTTCTTTCTTACTCTTTCTTTTCTAATCTACTTTCATTAATCTATCCTTCTATCCATCCTTCCATTTATTAATGCAGCCAGTGGAAGTGATGGTGGTCCTTCCAGTCTCGCTGTGCACTCCCGGCCTCCTTTACCAATTGCCCCCCGCCCTTCTCCACGCCGCTCACGACATCCCTTGTCCACTACTCCTGTCCAGTCAGAGATCCAGCCATCCCCTGGCCCCTCCCCTCAGCCGTCACCCAGGTCCAAGCATAAGAAATCTGCCAATCCTGTTCTTCCTGAAGCGTCTTCTCTGACTGACTCTAAAGCTCCAAGCTCCCAGATCACAGCAGATGCTCCTTCAATCCAGAGTATGCCTTCTGTCCTTCCTCTGCCAGACGTGCCCACCCACACTCCATCTCTTAAATCCTCTGAATCTGTGTCTCCTTTACCTCCTGCCTCACTGGTGTCAGTTCCTGTGAATTCTTCATCCAGTTCCAATGAAGGTGCTGCAGACTCAAACACACCTTCTTCTCTGTCCTCAAAGCCTGCCTGTGCACTTGCCACGAGCATTTCTTCTTTACCTCCCAAACTTCCCTCCACTTCACCGTCGTCACCTGAGCCCATTGTAACACCATCTTCCATCACTTTACAGAAGTCTTCACTAACCGTATCTACTTCTCTCCCCCATAAACCCAAATCCACTGGCTCCCAGCCCCTTTCTATCAAATCTTCCTTCCCAACAAAATCCACCCTGTCCTCTGAACCTCCATCATCTCACCCTCCACCCACCTGGACCATCTCTCAGCCTCCCTCTCTGCCCAAAATCTTCCAGTCAGGCTCTGCAAAAGGTAATGAGAGGCTGGCTGGTAGACAGGCATGCTGCATGCTTCAGACAAATTGATGTCTGATATGTGACCGTCTGATTTGGTTTTGCCTTTTGTATGATTTAGCTTCATGCCCATGGTACATTATAGAGTGAAATAGAGAACGGACTGCACTCTGGATTATGTTGTGTTGGGAGGAAGCTATATGCATGTTCAGGTTGTGATGATTTCAGAATTTTGAGTGAAACATCTGAATGTTGTGTGAGTGTCTCAGAGCAAGATAAATTAGTTATTTATGCTCATTCTTGTATTCATTTTTTAAATAGTTTGCCTCTTTTCATTTAACATCAGTCAACATTCAAAGTCTGCTCTGTCTTTCTAATATTAGCTGTTTGCTTAATCCTTCATGTAACTGAATCCATGTGGCCTTGTGTAAGCTTCAGGCATTAGTTTCATCTATATATTTAAATAAGCCACCCATCTGTCCTTTATGTACTATTACAAATATATATTTGACTGACTCTAACAGTAGCTCTTCATATAGACAACAATTTGAAGAGATAAGAATGAGCTAAAAAGTAAACGCTTTGGAAATGTTGAGAATAATTAAACATTTAATGCAGATGTATTATTATTATTAATGAGTAAAAATAGATTAGCTTGACAGCAGTGTTAGAGCTAGTTTGTTCCAGACAAATATACTGTATCTGTGTGCTGAAATACAATTACGAAAATGAATGTAACCTTTGTTGTCACAGAAAGGAAATTGGTCAGAACATACAGTACCATGCAAACATATCAGTCATGCCGCATTTCTTTAGATTTTGCTTGGAGAATAGGTGCAGTGATTCATTGAAACATGAGTAAAAATACATGGAAGTACAGTACATAAGGCAAAAACGGAATTTTTGCAATTCTAATTACCTTGAAAGTCAATATCTGGTATGACTACCTTTATTTTTAAGTTCAGCCTGAACTGTCTTAGACAAGCTTTCTTATCATTTCTTCAGGCATAGTTCTCCAGGCTTCTCATATAATTCAGCAGACCCCAGCCTTTTCTCCCTGTTTCCCTTCTTTAACAATGGCTTCTTGGCAGCGACTCTGCTACTCAGACCTTTTCTGATGAGGCTTCAGTGAACAGTAGATGGATCGAGATGTATATCTCAGGTCCTGTTTCGAATCTTTCCTGGATTTTTTTTTTCATATCTAAAGGACATGACTTTTAGATACTCTTCATCTACTGATATTTTTTTTTTGTTGTTTTTAGGTCTGACGCTTCTTCTTTTGCTCTCCACTTGTCCAGTTTCCTTAAACGTTTTCCTTAAGCTCTTTGGGAATCACTTTGTTTGTGCAAAAATCCTATTTTATACATTTCCTAAACCTAAACCTATCTTTGGCTGAAGAAAAGGTGTGTTTTTGCGACAGGTAGCCAGCAACAAAGTGCCTAAAGATTTAAGGATACCATTTAAAATTGGTTATTTTCTAGGTTTGTTCTGTTTAAACACAACACTGGTCCATCCCTTGAGTTAGGTGCCTTTTTTATCATTCAGTGATTCATAGGTCATTTTTAAGTGGCTTAATAAATTAAAAGAATTAAAAAAGCTTTTGGCCCTGTAAAACTAGACACAAAAACACATACAGATACAGACCCACATTTTAAGGATTTCATAGTTATAAAGTGAATAAAATAAAATATTGTACATAACTCTTTTCTATATGTCTTTAAACTGGAATAATGTTGTTAGCTCACTCTTTCCTCATACCAACTTTAGAGTCTTTCTTTCTTCCTCTGATGTTCACACTTCTCTTCTCCTCAGCTCCTGTTTCATACCAGCGGCGCCCCCCAGAGATTCAAACTGCAGATGATTCTGCTTCAGCCTCTGGTCTGTCTCTGTATTCACAGTCTTAACAAAAGCAATGCTTATCCTCTCTGTTCTCTGTTTAATAACTTTAACATTTTGTGTTATCCTCTGGCAGGACATTCTCACATTTTCAGACCTCAAATTGTCAAGTCAGTCGCCCGACCCACATCTCCCTCTCCTTTTTCTTCTGATGCCCCTCTTCTTTCATCCATACCCCCTCTTCCAAAATCTCCCACCTCTAGCTCAGAGTCAGGTAATTGAAGGCAGCTTTTCCTATTTCTGATCTTTCATAGGTTCTGTAGTTATTTCCCAGTGTTTCTCCTCTGTCTTCATCCTGGAAATCATCCTTCCTGCCATTCCTTCTCATTTTCCAGGTGCTCACGGAGCAAAGTTGAAATCTGACTCTGTTAGAGCTGATGGGGACATCGCCCCTGTTCCTCTGTTAACTAGTCCTGATCTTGATGCCCTCTGTGACCCAGCGGCTCCAGTCTGTCCTGCTTCTATCCTCTGCACTTCACCCCCTCAATCCTCTTCTCTACCAAAGCCTGCCTTTTTCTCCTCACCTCTCACTGTAACTCGTCCTTCTGCTCCTCCAGCACATACCAGCTCCAGTCGGTCAGGTACACCGGCCTGCAAATCATCCTCATTTCAAAAACATTTTCCTCATTCTTCTATCTGAAAATATCCAATTTAAAGCAAAAACAGTCTTTCCTCCTTTTGTGCAAAGTATGTTCTGATCTTTCCTTCTCATTCTGTATAGGCTTAACATTCCCCCTCGCTCAGGTGGATGAGGAAACGCCCTCAGCAGTGAAAGAAGCAGCCGCAAGCCCTCTGCACCAACCCAAGGATTCCCCAAACCAAAGGGACGGCTTCACACAGCAAGATGTCCACTCAGCCACTCAGAGCAGCCCAGGATTCAAAGGTGACCATCGCAGAAAACAAAGTCGGACCAGTGCGGATCAGGTGAGGTCATGGGACGATATCACATGAATGGATAAATTTAGATTGCTAGGTTTGGTGCCTTGAAGATATGTTTGGCCTGAAACTGCTGTGTGAGTGGAAAATCTGTCAGACCGCAAAGGTTACGCTGTGTCTTGTGGACTGGGAGCAGATCTAACTGAGTGCAGGAGAAACAGCAAAGATGACAACACTTGTTCATATTGAAACAAAGACAAAAAGTTAGAAGGCTCACTTCCTTTTTTTCTTCTTCCTGTAATCTTTTTGATTTGTTTTTAACGGCAGTCTTAGATGTGCTGTATGTTTGAATTTGCAATACTGTTTTAAGGAATAAGGAAATCTTTTTTTGGAAGAGTTGTACATAAAAATTAAATTGATGACCTCAAGTATTAACCAAATGACCTCAAGCTGTTATGCTCACATAAAAACTGGAAGCAGGGGAAACAGTTTACCTGGATTGGCAACATTCTTAGTTTGCTAATTCCATGAAAAGGCTCGCAACAACACTACACATTGCCCATAAAGAACACATAATTTTAAAAAAAAAACAAGATATGAGCTCCTAATAAGCGAGTTTTAGAAGATCTCATCGATTCAGTCAGATGTGTCAGTCTGGACTTTGATGCTGTACAAAGGTAACCATCTGCTGGTGGAGGCTTCATGTTTAGTGGAAATCTGTGAAAGCTGCAAGACAACAAATAAGCATATTTCCCTAAACATCCCTCTAAGACACCCAGGTTTAACAATCCAATACCACTGATAACATAGCTGCTGGACAGCAACGCTCCTACAATTGTTTGGTCTTATTTTCAAACAAAAATGGAACAAACTATAAAAACCTAATAAGGAGCATTGATCATTGGCTTATCAGCACTAGCGATCATCCAAATTACCCCCAAATTAGTGCTTCAGCCTGCTGTTCATGTTTCTAGATGAAGGACTACGATAATTGTCAGTGTGCACTTCCCCAGCGCATCACAGTTGCTTCTTGTTTGTGATTGTGCTTCCATGATGCTAACATATGCCAACAGTTGCAAAGTGCTTTGATTTCTGCCTCCTGTTGCCCTGATATCCTGGTCTGGTCTGCACTCTCAGCTTTCTGTTATCTCAGCTGCTTATCTGTTAAGCCTGACCTCCAATATTTCTGTCCCTAGTCCTCCCCGGACTCGCTCAGAGCTGATCATAGCGCCACCCCCTCCTTGGCCCTTTGCTTCCTGCGAGCGCGCCACTCCCCAGCAGCCCTCCACCACTGTTGTGGCAGCATTTATAACTCCTAAACAGCCCAATGTTCCAGAGCAAATTGATGTTAAAAAGCCTTCCAGTGAGAGTATTAGTAGCTCCATTAACACAGAAAAGCCGCCCTTGGCAAAGCCAGAGCCAGAGCCTGACTTTGATGATGTCATCTTTGAGTCGCCTAACCAGAGACAAGAATCAAAGGATTTGTTTCTGGAAGAGGATGACTCTAAGCACGATACTATCAAAAGGTGTCCTCCAGGGTGAGTATTTATATTCAAGGATGCAATCAGGAATAATTATTTTAGAAAACGAATGCTAAGGTTGCAGAATGTGAAGTGATGATGAAGGTGATACACACAGGCAGAGATATAGTCTTAAGGTATATTGTGTATCTGTTCTGCAGTCTTGAACAAAAAAACACTGAAAAGAAGTACGGAGAAAAGCAATTAGAGGGAGCAGCAATCGCAAAGGAGCAGGAGAAGCAGAGGGAGGCAGAAATTCAAAAGAAACAAGAGGAGGAAAGGAGGCGAAAAGAGGAAGAGCAAAAGGCCATGCTCTTAAAGCAAGAAGAGATGAGAAAACATGAGGAAGAGAAGAAGAGACTGTTAGAAGAGGAGAAGAAGAGACTGTTACAGGAGGAGGAGGAGATCAAGAAGGAGAAGGAAAGGATGAAACGTGAGGAGGAGAGACTCCTGAAGGAGAAGAAAGAGAAACAGGAGAAACTGAGGGTAGAAGAGGAGATGAGGAAACGAGATGAGGAGGAGAGGAGAAAAAGAGAGGAAGAGAGGAGACTCCTGGAGCTGGAGGAGGAAAAGGAAAAACTCCAGAGGGAGGAGGAGAGAAGACTTGAAAGAGAAAGATTCATCAAAAAGATGAAGGAAGAGGAGGAGAAAAAGATAGGGGAGAGAAGAGCAGTTGAGGAGCAAAGAAAAAGAAGGGAGGAAGAGAAAAAGAGGCTTGCGGAGGAAGAGGAAAAAAGAAAGGTGGAGGAGAAACGCTTGAAAGAGGCCAAAGAGAAGGAGCAGCAGAAAATAATAGAGGAGGAAGAGAGAAGAAAAAGGGAGGAGGAGGAGAAAAAACTCAAAGAGTCAGAGGAGAGAAAGAAGAGAGAAGCGGAAGAAAAGGAGAGACAACTCAAAGAGGAGAGAGAGAAGGAGATAGAAAGGATGGAGAGGAAGAAAAAGGAAGAGGAAGAGAAAAGACGTGAAGAGGAGGAGAGGAGAGAGAGGCTCTTAAAGGAGCAGAAAGAAAAGGAGAGGATACAAAGGGAGGAAATGGAGAGAATTAAAAGGGAAGAAGAAGAAAAGAAGAGGCGACTTCAAGAGGAGCTGAGAATGCAGGAGGCAGAGAAGAAGAAAAAGGAGGAGGAGGAGAGAAAAAAGAAGGAAGATGAGGTGAAGAGGCAGAGAGAGGAGAAAGGTGAAAGGAAAGTGAAAGAGGAAGAAGACAGGAAAAAGAATGAAGAAAAACAAAAGCAGAAGCTGCAGGAGGAGGAGATGGAAAGAAGAAAGAAGAAGGAGGAGGACGACAGGAGGAGGAGGGAGGAGGCTCGAGCAGCATCGGTCTGCAGTCTGGAGGCCAACAGGTCAGATGAAGACAAAGAAAAGATGAAAACCGTTTCCTCCTTGTCCATTTCTGAGTTAGACACACACACGCCCCCTGCTGGTACCAAACACGCCATTACGGCTCTTAAAAATGTGACACAAATAAAACTTCCTGCTCCTCACTTCCCTCCGCTGGTCAAAAGCAGCACTGCATCCAAGCAGCTTCCCTCACAAGTTCCCAACCAATCACAAGACAGAGAGAATGCCCCTCCATCAGTTCGTAAACCAAACTCCAGCGAGCGGTGAGTTATAGTTTTGAAATAAGTGGTGATTTCACTCTGTGCGTGCTGATTGCGCTTTGTGTGGTCTGTAAACAGAGATGGCTTCTTCTTTAATCAGCAAATGAAATCAGAGAGACTCAAAACTTGAAACTGAATTCATGATCTTAAAAATCACTTGTTATTTCCGACTTAAAGCTGCATGAAGCTGAATCCGTCTGATTACTTTGTGGGGATTTTTTCAGGATTCTCTGCTCTCTCGCCTAATACCTCAGCCAAGGAGGTCATGTTTTTGTAGCTTTCCCATGTGTGTTATTCTGTATGTAAACACAAAGATGAATTATTGGTTGAGAGTCAACGGAAGGCTTAAAATTTATAGTTTATGATTCTTACAAGTATGCTGTGTGTTGTCAACATAGTACTGTATAAACATTTAAAATATCATCTCACTCAAGTTCAAAATATTGATCTGATGGCCAAATTTATAATAATGCTATATAGATCTATTTAAAACTGTTTCTTACTGCCACTGCTTCTACTGACAACATATATCCATATATGGAATGATCAATGCGATTCTAAGTATACGGTTACTTTAGACCTCTGGCCTCTTGTGAAAGGTCAAATAAGCTCTAATTTTCATAAAAAATGTTCTGCTGCCTTTGTTTGTATTGGCAACATTCAGGAAATGATACTGGTATATGAGGATTATAAATAACACTTAAATTATAGTTTGCATCCAAATATCAGGTCACATTTGACCTCTGACCTCACTTTTACATTTCACATCTGCTTTTTATTTAAGTTAATCCCAAAATGTGTGACATCTTTGAAGAAAAAATATAATTTATATAATATATATATTATATATATAGTATAATGCTATATAATAAGCTGAAGGTATTCAGCTTAACAAAGTGAATATATATGAAACACAGTACTGTTCCCTTAGAAGTACATACTGCCCAGAGAGTGAGCAGCTTTGGTGGAGGTTTGCATCCTGCTCTAATAACTGGTACTGATATCGGTGATCTTGCCCCTGGTATATCTCAGCTGTCCGTCATCGCTCACCCCTACTTCTGTTTGTTTTTTATAATTAATAATGGCTGTCCTCTGCTCCTTTTCTTCTTGTTTTTCCTTTCTTTTATTCACTTTTCCTCTTTCTCTCCAGTCTCGGGCAACTGTGTCTCATAAGCGAAGGTTCACTGTCAAACATTGTTGTGCCAGAAAAGAAAGTCTCTGCCACATGTACTCTGCCTGGCCCTGCTGTTCAGCCAACAGCCCAGAATAAAGCAGTTATATTAGAGGTCTCGATGGTGGTGCCACCGCAGCAGAGGCGGTCTGATGCAGAGATTCCTCTATGGAAAGTGCTAGAAGGGAGAAGTGGGAAAGGTACACCTGAAAAAATCTCTGCCGAGGAGGGTACAAAACCTTTGTGCAGAGGGTAAGAACAGACTAGGGGGCACATCTTTGTCTGCTTCTCTGCTTAATCCTCTTGTTTGTGCTTCAGGTGCCTCGCTAATTGTTTGGTTTCTTAACGATGTTTGTATGAAATGCCAATTAGTAGTGGATATATCCTTCATGTGGTTTTCCCTCTTTTCTAGCTCACACGGAGAGGATGCTGCTGAGGTACACACGCCTGTTAGGCAAGAGAGCCAACCAGTTAAAGCAAAAGATGGAGATGCACATCACATTGCCGCACCCTCTGCTCAGCCCAGCGCACCGGCAGTTAAAGAGGAGCCTAAAGAGCCAGAGGGACCCAGGGTGGAATCAGCAACCTCAGTCAAGGTTCCCCCCCGAGAAGCTGACAAGCGCGTGACTCTGGCGCTGGAGCCGCTTCAGCCCTCAAAACCAAAACCAGAACCAGAACTGCGGCCGGAACGAGATCTTCATCCATCAGGAAAACCACAACAGGAGGGAGCAGATGAGGAGAAACCAGCCGATGCCGTGCCTGGTGGTCACAAGCATTTCATCAACAATAAGGACCCAGTGTGCGAGGCAGAAAAACAGCTGTGGGCAGCTGTGGAGGAGACCACCACCGAGATAGGAGTGGAAAAAGGGATGGAAAGTAGTGAAAGCAAGGAAGCGAAGGAGGAGAAGCTGAAAGAGGAGGAAGGTGTAATAGGGGGGTGAGTCAGCGATGGTTGCTTGCAGTGTTTGCTGCATGGCGTGACACCACATGCGCATTTTAATGGCTAACGTTCCTCTGGGTGCTGCAGCCTATCAAGTGCTTACTCAGCAACTGCAACTAACCTCACCTGAAGCTGTTTTCTTTATATTGACCTCTGTCTGTGCTGCAGTGGTATTTCAAATGGAGCGGTTTGATGAGAGCTTTACACAAGTATATAATGGACCTGTGTGTGTGTGTGTGTGTGTGTGTGTCTGGTAGTGCTGAGAAATGTGCGCACACAGAGGCAGATGTGTGTGTTGCAGAGCAGCAGAGGGAGGCGCCTGCTGGTTTCATGTCAGCAGTAGTTGGGGTGTTATACAGAGGGTGAGTCTGTGTGTGTGTGTGTGTGTGTGTGTGCTACTGTGTGGACTTCTACTGTGTGTTTTTCTATCTAGGTATGCTTTTATTGCAACGGGTTGCTATTAACAAAGTCCCTAAAGATACCATTTAAAATTGGTTCTTTCTTAAGTTGTCTTTTATGTGTAATTCAATTCAATTCAATTTTATTTATACAGCGCCAAATCACAACAACAGTTGCCTCAAGGCGCTTTATATTGTAAGGTAGATCCTACAATAATAGATACAGAGAAAAACCCAACAATGATATGACCCCTATGAGCAAGCACTTTGGCAATAGAGGAAAGGAAAAACTCCCTTTTAACAGAAAGAAACCTCTGGCAGAACCAGGCTCAGGGAGGGACGACCATCTGCCATGACTGGTTGGGATGAGTGAGGGAAGACAGGACAACAGACATGCTGTGGAAGAGAGCCAGATTTTTTTTTTTTTTTTTTTTTTTTTAACCTGTCCCGTTTGGTTCTTTTGCCATCAGAATTATTGTCTAAAGGCGAAGAAAGATGCCCAACGGATTTACTTTACCAAATTGACCATCCATCCAGAGATTAATAACAAGTATGATTCAGTGCAGAGAGGTAGACACCAACACTGGTTCATCCCTTGAGTTAGGATCCTTATTTATGCTGCAGTGATTCATTGGTCAGTGTTGTGATATGTTAAAAACTATTAACTATTGCTCATCATGATTTTAAAAATTACACACAAAAAAAATAAAAAATAAAATTCTAGCTCCTTGGAAGCAAAATGTAAAGAAATGAAGGGTGGTAGTGTAAAAGACCGAAGAAATATTAGACTAGGTAAAACATTTAATACATTAACCTCTTCATGTAAGCGCCTACACGTTAATGCATTATTACCTCATCTCTACAAAAGTTGCTGCGTGGCAAACCTTTAGTGAAGTACTGAAACATTTTGATGTTTATTAACTGCTTTTGTGGCATTTAAACTGGCTGCATATAAAAGCATCCATCGCTGGAGAATGCACCATCCAGTGGATGTTAGTGATTGTTTTGATTATGTGGTGAGCTGGCTTTGCCAATGTGGTTTTTAAGTATTGAGTGGCTCTTTGAGGATTCATCTTGCATATGTAGCTGCTGGCTTGTCTGTGAGCTGATCTGAGCTCTCAGCTCTGTGCCACCAGAAAGTATTTCACTTGTTCCTAATCCCGTCAAAGAGAAAAATCGGTATGCTGTGCAGAGTTGCTCTCACTGTAGCAAACAGTGTTTCTTTTGGGTGCTTTTGCACGGCATTTTGGAAAAGCACCAAAACAAAGTCTGAGAGGGAACTATTTTTAATCAAGCATGTTGTCTGACCCTCTGTCGCAGTGTTCAGAGCTCATGAAGCAGGTCATTTTCGGGTGAGCTCTGTCTCACAGTTTTCCTGTTGTTCGTATCTGCCCTTTAGCTACGAGACAGTGGCCTCCATCCTGCACACATCAGGATCGACTCTTCCAGGTCAACCGCAACCCTCTATCAAACAGCCATGCCACCTTATAAATAATGAACTCCAACCATGTTTACATGAAGTAGATCCGGAGATCTTGTGTTCCTCTGAGGCGGATAATGATCCACCGATTCCCATTGATGTGGACATTTTGCCACCCACAGACTTCTCTGACACAGCAGAGAGTCAGGCGACTGCAGAAGAAAAAGTTTCTGAGACTCAGAAACAAGGGTGCTCATCTTTAAACGAGGCGCACAATCTGGTGGCAAGTCTGAGAAGAGCTGCTAGTGAACAGGAGAAAGAAAGAGAAGAGAACAGGGAGAGAGAGGAGAGAGAAAAGGGGGAAAACATCAAGAGGGCAGAGAAGGAAGAGAGAGACAGGAAGGAGTGGGAAGAGGAAGCAAAGAAAGAGAAACACAGGTTGGAGAGGGAAAAAGAAGAGGCAAGAAAGAGGTTGGAAAAAGGGAGAAAGGAGATGAGGATGAGTGAGAGAGAAAAGATAAAAGAGGGAATGGAAGAAAGGAATGGAGTGGGAGAAACAAGGAAAGGGAACGAGCATAAGGAGAAAAGGGAGACAGAGACCGAAACAAAGCAACAGAGGAAGGATGTCAATGAGGAAGTAAAGAAAAAAGAGAAGAAAGGAAAAGGAAAGGAGGACAACCATGGAGAAACCCCACAGTGGAGGACAGAGGCCCTTCCTGTTCTTGCTTTAGAAAAAGTCAAACAGAAAGTGGATAGCAGCCAACAAAACAACTGTCCGCCACTGAGGGAGGTAGAATTAGAGGATATTGCATATGATGAGAGGTCACAAGGTAATAATGAGGAATCAGGATTCAGTTCTGATCCTAAACTAGCAAACACTGTAATATCTAATGCTGAAGTATTGACCAGACCGGCTGATTCTGCCCCTGCAGCCAAAATTAAAACCAACAAAGCTGAGGACTCTGTTTGTATTGTTAAGAAAGACATGGATGATCCTGGCTTCAAATCAGTTAAAAAAGGCAAATCCTATCTTAAACATGGAGCCATCCCAGTGTGGCTGAGAGAGGATGATGTTGAGGAAATATCATATGAGAGGGGACAGGAAGATCTTGGGTCCATCTGGCTGGCTGAGCTGTACATGGAAGGGGAGCAGGGTGAGTAAGGGGTATGGGAGAGATAAATAGCCACAGGGAGAGAGGTGAGTAAATAGAGCTGAGATGAGAGAGTTGTGCTCGTTGCTTCTAATGGATCTCTGGACTGTGTTTTCTTTAACTGGGCGGAAATCACGTTAATTAAACCCCACTGAGCGTTTGGCCTGGCCGTGCATGTCTTTCTCATGAAAGAGTCATGTATTTGCATATGAATCATACATGCAACCTACCAAAGAACATCATTAGAACATTATTGTTGTTCTGGATTAATATTAGAGTTATTATTATTATTTGAGCAGACAAAGAGCTGCAGCCTTGGCTATGAACTTATGTGGGATATCAAACATTAACACTTCATATATACTCCATGCTTATTGGAGTCGACTGGTACTTACATAGCACGCTTCTACTCGGTTGAACAGTTCTTTATTTCCATTTACTGTAAACTGAGGAGGGTAATAATCAAAGTTAAGATTATGTTATCTTTCAGTGTTTCAGTGTCAGTGTAGCCCATTGATAGTCCCCTGTAAATCTATGGAAAAATTGCAAATATGAAATTTTAATAGTTAACCATAGGCTTTCAGTTGTTGTTTAGACAAATATGTAGCAGTAAATCTTGCAAGCATGAAAATAAAAAGGCATGCAATGGATGTATGTGCATCTACTGCACGAGTTATTTTTGCTGTCTACATGAATATGACAAGTCTACTTACACAGTTCTGTAATCGGTGCAGCTTCACAGCATGTCTAGTGGCATGGATGCATTGATTGTTTTGATGTTCAGATGCTGTGATGCATTAGAGGCTAGAGAATCTCAAAACTGATATAATCTCATTGCTAGGCCTCGGTTCTACTAATGCTCTGGGACTCTCTGTGAAAATCTTTTCCTAACAAGATGTCCAAGGAATGACATAAAAATAGCTGAGTGTGGGAAAAGCACAGTGAGCTTTAACATCCACCATGCTCTACCCTTAGTTCATCAAAATGTTTGTCCTTGAATGTCTTTAGACATTTGTGATCTTGAAAGGGTAAATATGTGGTTGCTTGAGATGAATGAAGGTGTGTTTGCAAAGAAAGGGAATGGGGCATGAAAAGGATGCTGGCTAGGTTTGTGGTTCTTGAGTTTTGTGAAAAACACGTGAGATCTGAAATTTGATTTTCTGTCTTCAGACCAGGCCACCCTTCCCCAGCTGTAAACCAGAAGTCCTCTTCAATTGTTTTCAGCCAACAAACACTTTACCAGAGCCCTTCTGCCAGTCAGCCAAATAAACCAGAACTTCTTGAGTCATTAACCAGTCTAACAGACAGTCCACATCCTAACCCTCCGTCTGTGTCTCAGCAGGGGATATCAGTCAATCAGACAGTGAGGAATAAACCCGTTCCCCAACTTAATGAATCACAGAAACAGCTGGTAAAAGGACAGAGAGATGCTGTTGCTACAAATACTAGCCATAGCCTTGAGGTAGCAGCTGATGAGGAGGGAGAACTTGTTCAGTCTTCAGTGGTTCCTTGGCCTCTCCCTCCAAGCACTTCCAACATACAGTCTGATACAAAACATACTAAGACATACACAGACATGAGCGTCACTAAAGTTGATGGTGACACAAATACAGCCACACAATCACACACAAGTCTTGAAATGAAGGTTAAGGAAGATGTGAACAACTCCAAGACTTTCAGTTTAAACAAGAGTTACAGTGACAGCCAAAAGAGTGACAGTGCACAAATGAACAACCTTTGCATGAGTCACTCCAAAGACCAACAACTCAAAGAAGAGGAAAAGTTCCTATTGGCTAAAATTCGCCTGATGTCAGGTGACTCATCCCCGGTGTCCAGCGTTCACAATATGAAACGACTCATCCCAGCCCCGGGGGATATTGACTGTGACACTGAGCAGCCAAAAAACCAACTGGACATCGCCACAGATCTCACTGTTGTCAGTCAACACTTAGTTATTCCCAGCTTTGATGCCCTGCAGGAAATATCACTAACCGAAACAGAAGAACCACATGCAGAGGAAAATGTGTAAGTCAGGATAGGCTGTAATCTTGTCCTGTTTTATTAGACCAACTCGTTTGAGACTTGGCTTATAAAGCACAATGTTTTAGTACAGCTTTGTGTGCTGAGATCTAACGTTGTCTTTTCTTGGCTGAACTTGGCTGAACCCCAAAAAGCAAGCTCTGGTGTAGTCTGTGAATGTGTACACATGAGTGCATGTGGCTGTTCTAGAGGTCACTATTTTCAACTTTATGTTCAAAGAGTATTTTACACCGAAATGCTGAAAAGAGGCCCTAGGTGCAGATCCCGGATGAGACCCCATTTGTTACAAATCGCTAAAACTTGCAACAAAAAGAGGGAGTGTGTTCAAGGCCATCATAATCAGCAAGATTATTTAAACTAAAAAAATGTGGCAGGTGTGTGATGTATGCTTGGCTGAGTGACAGTGAGGAAAGAGGCTTGCAAGATCTGTCCAAATCGGGCCCTGATGTCAACCAGCTGGCTTAAGGCTTTTGCTTAGGTCACACATGGGTGATGTGACCCAAAAAGGCAAACTGAGATGCTTAAAAATGAGTGTATGCCCATAAAATGCCAAAAAGCGTAGGCCTGCATTGAGGCAACCATGCTGCAAATCCTGATGCAAATCACATGACTGCTGTATGTTTTCCATCATGCTCTTTTAACATCATGAGTTTGTTTAGTTCATCATCATCATCATGGCACGCTTGCATGTCAAATCTGAAAAATTGCACATGGCAATGATGAAACGGGGTCGATAACCTCCTTCATTTCTTCTAAATTAAGCTTTTTTTCCCATCATATATCTTTTTTCTTGTGTTTTCTTAGGCCAAAACACCAGCTGGCTGACCTCCCTGATGACGTAGTTAAGAAACCACCATTTCAGCTAGAAGACTCCCCCAGCATAGCCCATCATTGTGAGATCACATCATCTCGTCTTCCTACTTTACCAGAAGAAGAGACCTCTGACCCCAGGATCCCTGATCCTGTTACAGTGGTCAGGGAGGAGGCTGATGGGAAGGACGACACAGCTGAGGTAAATTTAATGAATACTCATCATAAGTATTTGGCTTTTTCATTTGCGTAGATGCACAGAAACAAAATTTATTTCCCTCTTTTTCCAGGATCTGGTGAACTCCAGCCAATCGCTGCTCGAGTGGTGTCAGAGCATCACTAGTGGGTACCGGGGGGTAAAGGTCACAAACTTCAGCACTTCCTGGAGAAATGGGCTGGCCTTCTGTGCCATCCTACACCACTTCCATCCAGACAAAATGTACGACATTTTACTCAAAAGTTACTAGTTTTGAGTAGATTCTGTTTAGAAATTATAAATATTAACTAAACTGTTAATCTTAATGTTGTAAGCTACTTTTCTGTTTCTGCTTTTGTGCCATTAGAGATTTTGACCAGTTGGACCCTCATGATATCAAACTGAACAATAAAAAGGTGAGTATGATTTAATGTTTTCAGCTCTTGGCTGTTTAGTGCACTGTGCCATCAGTTTTTTTGGGGTTTTTTTTGCAGCCATGTGAAAGGGTGATGACATGGTTCTTTTAGATCAATATTTTTCACGCAATAATAGTCAGAGATGTTTGACGATTAACACTCAGAGCACTGAGTATAAGTCTTAATCCACCCCTTATTTCTTTATATTTTGCTTACAAGCAGCCAGACGTTCTTGTATTTTTTAAAGTGGTCCTGAATAATAGTTTTCCAGGTTTTGCTCCAGAGCACATATTCTGCTGTTCCATTAAAAGAGTGTTGCTAGGGCAATTGTTGCCATCTCCTTTTGTAATCCTGTGTTTCCTAACAACATCAGGCGTTTGATGGCTTCGAGGCGCTGGGAATCTCTCGGCTGCTGGAGCCGTCAGACATGGTCCTTCTGTCCGTGCCTGACAGGCTCATAGTCATGACCTACCTCAGCCAGATCCGCTCACACTTCACCAACCAGGAGCTGAGCGTGCTGCAGATAGAGCACAACAGCAGTAAGTCCAGTTACGGCGTCGCCCTCACCGGCCCGACTCCCACAGATGTGGACGCTGCTGCTTTCTGCATGGCCAGACTAAATGAAGGAGTGAGTCTAGAAGAGGGAGGAAGCAGCACGCTGGTGGTCCCGCCACCAAGAGCTAAACGACAGCTTAAAGGTATTAGTATTATTCCCTCTGTATGATTATTTTATTATGTATTCACCAAATAAGGTTAATTTTGCCCACTTTGGCTTTTTGGAACTTTTACAGTTTCTGTTGTCTTACCATAACAAAATGTGCAGGCATAGTTAAAAACCTTTTATTATGCAAGCCTTTCACACCATAAACCTGGGTTAAAACAGCAAAAACAGCGAGGAGAGCAGAAAGGAAAAGAGCAAAGGTGGAAACACTAGTGTTTCCCAGGGTAACTTAGGAATGTGAAGTAGCAAAGTTAGAGCTAAGGCGACAAGAGGCGCAGAAAACAGATCAATAAATCAAGTTCACAATGCCTCGCTTAAGATTTTTGTTGGTTCCCAGAGATACCAGATGTGCCTTTTTAGTGCAAACGTGTTTAATTTGCATTTTGGCTATAAATATTAGTCCCAGTAGAACAGCTGTGAAATTTATTGTTCTTATTTAAAACTCCTGAATGTCCCTGGAGACATGTTATCTCAAATAGATTCATGAGCGATGAGGTCTGGCATGAATTCTGCGTGTTCTGTCAAAGTTGGAAAAGTTCTGATGATTTCATATGTGAGAAATCTGTCTCAGCCTTTTTCCCTCCTGTGCTGTTATCAATGGTTTGGACTGGTCGACATCCAGTTAGGACATCCAGTAAGTGATGTCATGTACATCTGTGCATCAATCACGATGTAGTAATATTTAATATGTCATGACCATTTTGGCATTATTTTCTGCTGTGGCTCCTGGTAATCACATACATTCACAAAGTGTCAATGGAGCAGATTCAGATTACATGTTTTACTTTCACTTTGATAGTTCCTTCTTTGGCTTTTCATTCGACTGGATTAAGTACATATGGAGAAATACTCTGTACCAAGTTTTCTGAGGCCTTAAAACAATTAAGGAAGTGTAACATGTAATCATTTGTCTGTTCTGTTTTTAGTGGAGGAGTCCATAACCCCAGTCCCGCCCCCACGGTCTCTTACAAAGGTAGTCAAGCCTGGGCCGGCTCAGGTAACACTTTGTCTTTCTTCCTTCATTATTTAAATCAGCAAACAAACTTTTCAGGCAAAAAAAATATGTTAAACACTCTCAATTTATACTTTGCATTTTCACCTCTGTTTAACTTTATACATCTGCTTTACTGTAGCTATATGAAGGTTTTATATTTCTTCTCCAGGATGAAAATGCAATGTCTAACTCTGCAACAGAAAACACTAATAATACAGGTAGGAGCCTGCAGAGTAAGCCTTTTCTAACATTTGAAGCATTTGTTTTAGCACTCTTTCCCCCGCTTTTTTTCCCCAGTCTGATTTGTGTATTTTAATTTTTGCAGAGTTTCAGTGTGCAGATGAGCCCCAGCCTCCAAAACAAGATGAGGAAACGATGGTCAGTCATGTGTTCTTGCCCTTTTCTGTTCTTTATTTCATTTCTATATCATTTTGATTCTCACATCATCATTAATTGATGGCTGCAAAAAGTACTGAATAACAGTTGTCCAGTTCATCATTCACATCTTATATTCTCCATCCTTTGACATCTCTAATCTTTTTGACCCTCTTCTTCTGCTTCTCTTCTTATGTCCCCCTCCCCTTTCTGCTGTCCGACCCCCTCTTTCTGTTGATCTCTTCTCTTCCTCTATTTGTGGCTTTCGTCGTCGTCCTGTATGTTCATGTGTGGTTGTGTGTTTGCCTCTATTCTTCTGTGTGTCTTTGTACGTGTGTGATGGTGGCTTGTGGTCAGTCTCTGCAGGACACCAGCCAGTATGTGTTGAGTGAGCTGGCGGCATTGGAGACAGAACAGAAGCACATCGACAGCAGAGCTGCAGTGGTGGAGAGACGACTGCGAAGCCTCATGGAAACAGGTGAGTCACTTAATTAAACGGTGATGAGCAAGAAGTAAATGTTACAGAATTCACTAAGCAGATTTAATCCAATGGACTTTTGCATTGATTAAATGGTTGCAGTTATGTGTCACCACTGGAATTCTTCTGTTTTCTCTTCCCTATCCCCTGATCATAGCAGGTGGCTGCCCCTCCCTGAACCTTGTTCTGATAATAATAATAATAATAATAATAATAATAATAATAATGATAATAATAATAATAATAATAATAATAATAATATGATGATGATGATGATGATGATAATGACAATAATAATAATAATACATTTTATAAATAGGCACCTTTCAAGGCACTCAAGGACACCTTACAAGCAAATAAATAACAAAATCGCAGTATATGGCAATTAAAAAAATATTGGAGAATGAAAAAAATCAACAATATTAAATATGTTTTTGAAGGTTGGCTTTAAAGATAGGGAGAAAATCAATTTTGCAAATGTGGTGTGGGAGAGAGTTTCAAAGACGAGCGGACACTCGGCTGAAAGCTCTAACTGGGGTCTAACAGAGGACGGTGGAGGTGGAGGATCCCAGAGTGGAGTAGAGCAAGTTGTGACAATGTGCAGAAGATCGGTGAGATACAGAGGTGCAGGGTTATGGAGAGACTTGAAAGGAAGAAGATGAATCTTAGAATTAATGCAGTATTTTACAGGAAGTAGTAGGAGGAAGGACAGGATTTATATATTTTACTGAAGGAGGTCAGGAGCAGGCCTGTGTTAGAGGTCTATTCCCATCAAAAGGGAGTTCTTCCTCTCCACCATCACCAAGTGCTTGTAAGAGGGGAAGGTGGCACTATAAGACACCAAAAAATATACATGTAAATGCATAAAAAGATGAACTAAATTGAACTGAACCTTAAATCTCCTGACCTGAATGCAGATGAATACCCTCCTCAGCCATGATGCTAACCTGCCTCCTACTTGTGATTATAATGAAGTAAATTCCAGATCTAGCTCAGTCTAGTTTACACTTTTTTTGTTGTTCAATAGTATCTTGCACGTGGATCATTATGTTTAATGATCTTTATTTCTCTCACATGGCGATAATGTTTTTTGTTGTTTCATTTTATCAGTGTATTCAAATATTTACAGGCTTTCTTTTCTTTTCTCTGCTGTTGCAGGAAGTGACCGTGATGAAGAGGAGAGACTGATCCAGGAGTGGTTCACTCTGGTAAACAAGAAGAACGCTCTGATACGCAGACAGGACAACCTGGAACTGCTGTAAGACCTCCCACGTATCAGTATACACATACTCATATACGTATATTTTACATTTGTTTTAAACCAACTCGTTCTTAACTGCATCTACAGACAAGAGGAGCAGGATCTGGAGAGGAGATTTGACCTTCTGACCAGAGAACTGCGCGTAATCATGGCTATTGAAGGTCATTAATTACAATCAAAGTAGTGGAAACAACTAATCTGTACAATATCAGTCAAGTTCAAAAGGATTTATAGATGATAATACAAATGTAAATGGTAAAAAAAAATTAAAACACAATGAATTTGATCATTTTGAGTTCTGCTGTTTGTTGTGCAGACTGGCAGAAGTCCCCCGCTCAGCAGCAGAGGGAGCAGCTGCTCCTCCAGGAGCTGGTGTCTTTGGTCAACCAAAGGGACGAGATCATCAGGGATATCGACACCAAGGAGAGGCGGTCAGTATACGTAGGGTTATGTGAAAGAGACAAAGTGGGTCACAGAGAGATTATACATCCAAAAAACAAAAGAGATCAGTTTGTTATTTGGATCTTTATGCCTATCTATGATGGAGGGGTGCAGATATCCATGAGCTGAGCAACGTACCGTGTTTTTGTGTTTGCAGGGCCTTGGAGGAAGATGAGCGTCTGGAGCGTGGTCTCGAAATGAGGAGGAGAAAATACAGCAACAAAGAAAAATGTGTGTTACAGTGAGACGAGTGAGGACAAGCACAAACGGCTTTCAGTACGGATACTCCAAAGTCCCAAAAGAGTACTTTTTTAAAAATAGAAAGTTGTTTTTTTAAGGATGCTGGGGCTCTGTATTTTCTTGTATTTAAAGTGCCTTGAGGACTGCTTTGAGTTTGACACTGCAAAAAATATGTCATCTTCTCTGATAAAAAAAAAAGAAATTCAAATGTTCATTATTTTAAGTGTGTCTTAATATATAAGTATTGATTGATTCTTTTCACCTATTTTTATTTATTTAAATTATGTATCTGACTGTTTTACATCTATTGCACATTTGCTTTTTGTGTGTTTCTGTTTCTAATCTGTGACTTTCAGTATTCAAACACTGGCTTATCCTCCATTGTGAAAAACGAGGCCAAAATATTTGCAGCTTTGAGGGGAATTTTAGTTTACAGTTGTTTGTAATCTGCAGGTTTCTAGTAATGTCACCCTACTTGTCGCTTCCCCGAGGAAAAAGTCCATAAACACGCCCGAGCATTTTGGATATCAAAATAGTATGTGGTAAGTCATGAGCTGGACTCGAATGCCCAATGTTGTTAGCGGAGGATACGTGTTTTCAGATTCAGGATGACCCCCTGCAGCCTCATGGAGCTCAAAGATGTTTCCAGCCTAAAGTTACACCTTGGTAACTTGCAGTCTTTGTGGATGTGATTGCTCACGTCTGCAATATTCACAGAAATCAAAGTGCTTTCCATTTCTGTGTCGACTACTGTATGCATGCTTATGCAGGTGTGCTAATAAAGTGGCACTGTGCAGCACAGCGCCACTGTGTATTCATACTATAGCTGCGTATAATGAAATGAGGATGTTTGTGATGATGAAAATAAAAAAATATCGGCTGGTTGCTCATCTGTCATGACTGTTTTCATCACTTAGTCTTCATCACACTTCATAGATTATGTAACCCAGGGCAGTAACTGTAATGTAATCCTAATGTATAATCATAACATGCTAAAATCACCCTGTGTACATTATAGCATAAAGGCATTGGACGCTACAAAAATATCCCCTAATGTGATGCTGCAGTGATGATAAACACACATTGCTGGATAGTGATCAATACAGCTGAACTCTAAATTTAACAACACTTCAGGTTAAATATCTGTTTTTACCTTGCTTGGTGTGTCTCAAATGAGGCTTGGTAATGCATCTCCAATTGGCAGTCCAGCTGTGAGGAAATTACTTAAATTGTTAAGCCAAAGACGTCAAACTCATTTTACATCATGGGCCACATACAGCCCACTGGGATCTTAAGTTGGTCGGACCAGTGTAGAGAAGCTTAACTACACATGTGATCTCTGAGATACCTTAACATAAGAAAAAAAAAGAAGTGTAATTTTAACAATTTTAACAGTGTACAGTTATTTCCCAGACTGCCCTGTAATTATAAAACAGAAAGCTATTGTTTATGCATAAAAAAATAACCTTTTTTTAGTTAAAAGTCCAAAATTTATGCTCTTCTTTAAAGTTTCCAAAGCTGTCCAGTGGGCCAGCTTTGACCGTCTGCCAATAAGTGATTTCCAGTATTTATGATTGTCGGTATTTAAACGGTTGTAAATGACTTGTTGTCCTTTAATATGTAAAACATATGTCAAATATATCTCTTGTGAATGAGATCGAGCCACTTTAAGCCAGAAAGATCATTTCTGTCACAGAATAGAAGCTGCAATCAGTTTCTGGCAAAGCGACTATTATTTATCCTTTATTTATGAATATGATACTCTCATTAACATAAAAATGTCTTTCTCAGAAGAGCTCTGGCAAAGAGGGAAGCAACAACCATAACATAAGAGTTGTATAAATATAATTTAAGTGCCAAGTGGATTTAAGTGGATTGATTACAATGTAGAACACAGAAGTACATACAATAACGCATAACGCGAGTCATAAAGATACTTACAAAACATGTAATTTCTTTATTTTATTTATAAGACCTTCGTAAACCCTGCTGACTGCAGACTATCAATATAACCAAAGATATTGATTAATTAAAATGTGAATATATACACTTAACTATATATTTTTGGCATTGTATAATCTATTTAATGTGTAGACTGATACTGATAAATCAGCTAACAAAAATCAAATCGAGCATCAGTTTAATAAAATAAATTATAAGTCAGAGCCACTGTTTAGTACTACTGCATGAACACAGCAAAGAGCAAATGTGAATTGATGCAGCCCCAAAAGGTCTTAATGGAGGCATGAAAATTGTTTTCTGTATGTGATTGGATGTAAGGTGAAGAATAACAACGTGCAACATATCCCTGGTGGTCTAGTGGTTAGGATTCGGCGCTCTCACCGCCGCGGCCCGGGTTCGATTCCCGGTCAGGGAACTAGCTTTTTCGTGCTCTATGAAGGCTACATGTTGTTTTCCAATTACACAACTACTTCTACAGGCTGGCACGGAGAGGCTAAACTTCACCTGTTTTTTTTTCTCTGACCCAGTATAAAAATATTGAGTCATAACCAAAAGTGAATATTTACTGTTATGTATTATGTTTGTTTGCACGTGGTCTTGTTTACACTCGTACCGTTTACCTGAATGAGCTTGTTTTTTTGCGTGCAGTTACTGGACTTCGTAGAGCATTACAGCTAATCAGCTAATCAGCAGGACTCACTAATCTGAAATGACTGACAGGATCGAGCCGATCCAAAGCGGGATGAATCTGCACTCCTTTGTTAGCCGCCGCTTACCTGGAGAACCAGCTGAAGTTGTGATTGCAAACCCTCACGTTTGTCATGCAGGTAGAGAACACCCACCCGAGGTGTTTTCTGGGTTTGCTGAGCTGCCTGTTCTTGGCTGGTCTCTACGTTGGCAGTTTGTACGTCTGGAGAAGCAGCTCACCAAGGTATACAGCTCACCAACAGGCATGAGAGAAGTGCTGTTAGGCCAGACAACTAAACTTAAACTGTGCGTGCAGGGATCATCCCAGTGTGATAAAGCGTCGCTGTGCTAGTGTGCTGCTGGTCTCTGCAGTGTCACCTGCAGTCGTGAAGACATGGATGCACTGGGCTGATGTCAAGGTGAGTATACTGTAGATTGTAACATTTCCCCTGGAGGATTTACCTTGTGACCCGACAAGTTTCAGCAATATCAGTTTAACTCAGAGGTTCCCAAAGTGTGGGGCCCGCCCCCTAGGGGCCATTGCAGGGGGGGGGCGCGGTATGAAAAGAAAAAAAAAGAGCGCTTGGACACTGTGGACAGGTTTTTGACGGGGCTCCCACATAAACGCAAAGCAGGAGATGAAGCATCGCCAAATATATTTCCAAACCAACTTCTTTCCAAGCCAAAGACAGGAAAATATGGTGAAGCATATCTTCCTTTGGCTTCACCTGCACAAGCAAGGTAGGTCTCCCCTGCAAAATTAGTTTCCCTGTGTCGGGAGCAGCGCTCAAATCACGGACAAACAGTATCCCACATTCTTGATTTTTAGTTCACAAACACTTCTTGTAATAACTAACTACTCCTGACATTTTGGACATGTTAGCTCTTTATGCAGTAAAGTTACAGTGGGATACAAATAATATCAGGCTGATCCTGCCGTAATTTGTTCCCCTGTCTAAATCACGGACAAACAGTATCCCACAGCTGTTTATGTGTTTAAACCCATTTTGCACAGAGAGGCATTTTCTTGAAAAATATATTGATAGCAATGTTGAATATTATTACACAGGAAAAAAAAACAACTACACGTAAAATAATCACACCGTGGCGCCTCTGCCTTTCTAAATGGAGGGACAGTAACTGCGTGTGTATGTAGCGTGTAAAACCTGAAGATAGTCAGATTAACAGTAACAGTATTTTGTCTCTATCTGCCATTCTGCAATTCATCTCATGTAAACAATAACGTGGCGCACAGCGTGACGTGAAAAGAGGCACATACCTTTGACGTTGCGTGACGAACTCTGTAATCCTCGCCCACACGTAAACGCAAAAAAGGAGTTTTAAATAATTTCCGTTTTCGGTGAATCGCAACGCCGTTTACGTGTTGACGAAAGGCCCAAACGCATAGAAACAGCTGAGTTTTCAAAGATACCCGTGTAGGTGTGGACGTAGCGTAAAAGAGTTAGTAGTATATTTTATTACTAACTGTAATTTATTGCCGTTTACTTGTATTTGCTTAATTGTTTACTAAATGTTTGAGGTGTGAAATAAACCGCAATGGAGTTTGTAAACAAAATATGGTGTGTGTGTTTGGAGGATGTGTTTGTGCAGGGGGGCGGGGTTAGGTGGTGGGGCGCGAACATTTTCTTGTAAAAAAGGGGGCCTGGCAAAAAAGTTTGGGAACCACTGGTTTAACTCAACTCTGTGACCATTTAAACTCCACCCATCATTAAATTCTGTATCTGTTTGTTTATTTTGCCTGATTGCTACCTTTGAGTAAAGGATTTCTTCCACCACTAATCTATACCAATCAAATATCTGTGATTACTGCTCATCGTAAAATTAAATGTTATAAACAATATTCCCAAAAGTATTTGCTTGTTTTTCTTCAAACTCAACTTGAACTTGAAATATCCTTATGGTTTAATATGATGTTGCTATGATGTAGCTATAACAGCTTCAACTCTTCTGGGAAGGCTTTCCACAAGGTTTAGGAGTGTTTAAGGGAATTTTTGACCATTCTTCCAGAAGCACATTTGTGAGGTCAGACACTGATGTGGGACAAGAAGGCCTGGCTCGCAGTTTCAGGCCTAATTCATCCCAAAGGTGTTCCATCAGTTTGAGGTCAGGACTCTGTGTAGGCCAGTTAAGTTTTTCCCCACTAAGCTTGCTCATCCATGTCTTTATGGACCTTGCTTTGTGCACTGGTGCGCAGTCCTGTTGGAGCAGGAAGGAGTCACCCTCGTCCCCAAACTCTTCCCATAAAGTTGGGAACATGAAAATATCTTGATATGCTGAAGCATTAAGAGTTCCTTTCACTAGAACTAAGGGGCTCAGCCCAACTGAAAAACAAGACCATAATCCCCCCTTCACCAAACTTTACACTTGGCGCAATGCAGTCAGACAACCGCCAAACCCAGACTCGTCCATCGGATTGTCCATCACTCCACAGAGCACGTCTCTATTGCTCTAGAGTCCAGTGGCGGAGTGCTTAACACCACTGCATATGACACTTTGCATTATTCTTGGTGATGTGAGGCTTGGATGCAGCTGCTCGGCCATGGAAACCCATTCAATGAAACTCTCTGCGCACTGTTCTTGAGCTAATCTGAAGGCCACATGAAGTTCAGAGGTCTGTAGTAGTTGACTCTGCACAAAGTCGGTGACCTCTGTGCACTGTGCGTCTCAGCATCCACTGACCCCACTCTGTGATTTTACATGACCTACCACTTGGTGGCTGAGTTGCTGACATTCCCACTCAATATAGTGTATTTTGATCTCACAGCAGGCTTTAGTAGCTAATGTCCTAAACACAGGACTTCAGTGACTCATTTAAACGTCATTCTCACAGTTTCTAAAACACATTTTGCCTTTCAGGTCGACGTGTCTGTGTGGGAGTTGATGGGACTTCGCATGGACGGTTTGGTTGCTGCATCCATATTACCTTTATTACTTACTATAGTAAGTCAGGGGGTCCCACATCTGATTAACTTGATTCTGCATTAAAAATATTAATACATATTTTGTTTAGCAATACATTTGTAACATTATGCTTCATTAGAGATGGAAGGAAGAATAGCACTGATTTCAAATTGCTTAAGTGAGGGCACAAATATCTCTGAAGTTTTACATGTAGAGCACATTAAATACTTACAGATGAAAACCCAGGATTTATTTATATTTACATCATTAACATAAGATTTGTCATAAATGAAGAAAACCATAGTCAATGAGTTTTTCAGTCGCTTCAAACAGTAATCTGTAGATTCTGTTTCTCTCATACAGCATTATATTTATGCTTAGCTGAGGCATGCTCGACATTTCAGAGATTTATTTCCATTCCTGCTAAGCGTGGCCTCAGCTTAGCTTTGCAACTTCCTTTAAATGTCTGCATTCTGCAGTAATATCCCCATGGGCGAGTTTAAACCACTCACTGACAAATGTACCCTGTAGTTTCCAGTTTAATCTTTTTTTTATTTACATCCTCTAGATTTTATAAACAACTGGTTTTACTCACCCACGTCAGGTTTTTTATCTCGGCCCACTGGTTCACTCCGCTATGGACAACCCCAAAGGCTTCACCGGGGAAATGCAGTGTGCACTGGGTACGTTTGTCTCTATAATAACTGAATGTTATGTCGGGTTAACTGGAATCAGAGAGCTGCACATGTGTGCTTTCATGCACTTCCCTCAGATGTTCAGTCATGGAGGCGGTGTGCGGGGGACGCAGTGTGGCTCAGAAACCAGGTGGTGGCACCAGTGACAGAGGAGCTGGTGTTCAGAGGGGCCATGCTTCCTATGTTGGTGCCCTGCACGGGACCCACAGGCGCTATCGTCACAGCTCCACTGTTCTTTGGAGTTGGTATGTGAAAACGTTTTGAAACAACAGCAGCAGGTCAACAGCAGATTGTCTGCCTCCATCTCACCCCGTCTCCGGCATCCTCCTCTGTCACACCAACCCTATGCATGTCCTCCTTTCCTACATCCATGAACGCTCTCTGTGATCTTCCTCTTTTCCTCCTGCCTGGCAGCTCCATATTTACCCTCTTTTATCCAATCCAGTCACCACCCTTCCTCTGCACATGCCACCAAGGAGGAGAGAATAATAAATGTTGCATTTTGTGCCTCATTTTTTCTGCCAAATCTATGTTTGCTAGTATTACATTACATTTGGTTTTACTGACATTAATGTCAACTGCCTTGTTTTAGCTCATTTCCACCATGTCATAGAGGAGCGACGCCTTGGGAAAGAGAGCATGAGTGTCATCCTTCTGGTGGCAGGTCAGTTAGCTGAAAAGGCAAACCATGTTGTTATGATCAGAGCAAGATGACTCATTTCTTTTACCTTGATTTTGATAATCTTTATGTGACATGGACTGATAAAACTAAAACTGAGCACTTTGAATGCATCTTTTTTCTCTCACAGGGATGCAATTCTTGTACACAACCGTTTTTGGCGCTTTTACTGCCTTTATATTCATAAGAACTGGTAAGATATGTAATCTATACGATAATTTGGTCACGCATTAGCCTACGTTAATCGACTCATTTCATCTGAAATCTTTGTTTTGTTTTGTTTTTTAAGGGCATGTTGTCGGTCCGGTTTTGTGTCATTCATTTTGCAACAGTCAAGGCCTGCCTGACATCAGCTCTGCCCTGCAACACCCTCAGAGTTCAGCTCTGCTCTTCTTATATCTGCTGGGAGGCCTGCTGTTTCTGGTGCTGCTCTTCCCGCTGACAGACCAGTACTTTTATGGTCCCATTCCCATCTGCAGCCTGGCTCCCCCTCCAGCGTCGGTTTGCTGAATGAAATCGAATTAAGTTAAATGCGCTCCAGCTCTTGAAACTATCTCCTTCTTTTACTCTGGATTTCAGTTTGTGATGTTTCTGTTTTTTGTTTCTTTTTAACAAAACTGAAAATCTATGCGTGTATATATGTCTATGCGTGGGTTGGTCAGCATGAGAGCAGAATGATTAGAGCAGTTTAGACATTTCCTGCATGGTCAAAAATATTTCCTACTGTATTGAAACTCAATGCCAGTACAACTTTCTCTGGTTAAAAGGGAGAAAAAGATGTGTGTGTGTGTGTGTGTGTGTGTGTGTGTGTGTGTGTGTGTGTGTGTGTGTGTGTGTGTGTGTGTGTGTGTGTGTGTGTGTGTGTGTGTGTGTGTGTGTGTGTGTGTGTGTGTGTGTGTGTGTGTGTGTGTGTGTGCATGGCTGAGAAAAACAGATGAACTGTGAAAGGGAAGGCAGTAGAAAAAAACACAGGCAGACAGAGAGATGGAGACAGACACAAACACAGCCGATGTTGCCAGAAAATAGACAAAGGGAACCAAAGTGAGAGGCACAACTAAAACGTGTGCTATTAGGACAAATAAGGCTATGACAGTCAGACTTGAGCAGTAAATGCAGAAAGAAGTGAGGGAAAATGGTTGGAGTGGGCGGAGAAAAGGAAAACGGAGAAAATAAAGGAGAAATGTAAAGGAAAAGTGGAGGGGGAAGAAGCTTAAAGTCTTTCCCCAGAGAAACTGAAAATGTGAAGTAGCAGAAAGGAGGGAGAGGAGGTCATTCAGGGTCTGTGGAAATGGTTAAAGGTTGCATTGGACAATTAAGATTTATGAGTCAGACAGATGTTTACAAATTAAAACGGGGGTAAAGTCACGCATGTTTCTGCACATGTACTACGTGCATATCTTAGCAGCTCTTCAGTCAGTAAACTCTGGTCTTGACTAAAGTTTTTTGAATCCCATTTCAACTGGTAAGGGTTTTTTTTAAGCCTTTATTAGATGGAAAAGGAGAAAAGTGGGGGAAATGACACGCAGGAGATGGTCTGTGGCAGATATGAACACAAACAGCCTTTGGCATATGGGCTGCCTGTTTAACCACATGTACAGACGCTCCTGCAGCAAAAAAAGATCTGATTTTTGTAGTGTGCCTCTGTACACCACCACAGTGGATTTTAAATCAAACAGTCAACATGTGATTGAAGCGCAGACTTTCAGCTTTAACTCAAAGGCTTTAACAAACATATTATACTGGCTGTTTAGGAATTACAGTCATTTTTTATATACAGTTCCCCATTTTCAGAGGCTCAAGACTATTTCTTGGTGTCTCGTTCTCTGGTGAGTCTAACTATTGGGTCCTCTATTGGTAATATTGCTATAACGGATCATGCTCCCATTGACCTTGTTCTTTCTGGTAATGATAATATTAAACCGTCACCTAGGTGGCGTCTGAATAACTCATTATTGAAGAATAAAGGTCACTGTGAATGTATAAGGGAAATGATAAAGGAGTTTTGGTTGCACAATGAGGGCTCTATTGACGATGTTGGAATGACCTGGGATGCTTTTAAGGCCTACCTGAGGGGGCGCCTTATCCAGTATTGCTCCTTGATTAAAAAAGCTGAGAGGGACAAGCTGATGAAGCTGGAACAGGATATCAAGGAGCTTGAAAAACAACACATGCTGCACCCAGAGAGGGAATTATGGAACAAATTAATTAAATTTAAATTTGAGATGAATAGTATACTGGAGAAAAAAGCGGAATATGCAATGTTTTGTTTAAATCAAAAGTATTTTGAACAAGGGGAGAGAACAGGTAAAATGTTGGCACACAGGGTTAAGCAGATAAAATCTAGCAACCTTATACCATCTATTTTTTGTTCCTAGTAATAATAATAAGTTGACCACCAGTAAAAAGAAATTAATGATGCCTTTACTAAATTCTATCAGGAGCTTTACACTTCCAATGGATTGGTGGAGGAACAGAGGCTGTCAGATTTCTTTTCTTCTATTAAAATTCCCAGCCTGTCTGAAGACCAAAGAACTGTATTAGAAGGTAAGATTACACTAACTGAAGTTAAGCAGGCAATTGGCAGTCTTAGATTGGGCAAATCTCCAGGCAATGATGGATTTCCATCAGATTTTTATAAGGTGTTCGTGGGCTTAATTAGCTCCAAGACTACTATCGGTATATCAAGATGCGTTTCAAAGAGGGAGACTACCATTTAGTATGCGATCGGCAGTGATCACATTATTATATAAAAGGGAAAGACCCACAGCATTGTGGGAATTACCGTAATTTCATTAATTAATGTGGACGAAAAGATTATTTCAAGATACTAGCTTTTAGGCTTGAGAAAGTTCTTCCTTGTTTGGTTCATAGGGATCAGGTCGGTTTTGTGAAAAACAGAAGTTCTGCAGATAATTTACGAGGTTATTGCACATATTCTGGAAGAGCAGGACTAATCTAGACCCTGTCGTCAGCGTTCTCCTTAGATGCAGAGAAGGCCTTCGATAAAGTTGAGTATCCCTTTCTGTTTTATATGTTGAAGAGATTCGGTTTTGGTCCCATTTTTAGGCAGTGGATTCAGGTGGTATACACAGATCCAATGGCTACAGTTACTACCAATGGGATAATGTCACCCTCCTTTTCGTTAAGTCGGGTACTAGACAAGGCTCACCTTTATCACCACTCATTTTCGCCCTGTTTTTGGAGCCTTTGGCTATTGTGAATGTAAGCAAATCAGAGGAGTGGATATGGGTCAAGAAGAACATAAAACTTTTTTGTATGCAGATGACATTTTACTGATCTCAAGTAACCCAGAACAGGCTGTTCCTGCAATTTCCTCAATTATTGATTCCTTTTCTGTAATCTCTGGCTACACCATAAATTGGTCTAAATCGGAAGTTATGCCCATTTCTAAATTGTGTCCTCCAGTTATGAGGAGCTCATGGCAGTTCAAGTGGATGCCCGAGGGTCTGACTTACTTGGGGATTAAACTGACCCCTGGTTTAGACAACATAATGCAAGTAAATATTTCCCCAGTGATTCAAAACATTCGTCCGCTGTTGCAGAATTGGGTTAAGATGAATCTGTCCCTTTTGGGCAGAATTAATTTGGTAAAGATGCTTGTTGCCCCTAAACTTCAGTACCTTCTTCACATGTTACCGATAGCAGTCCCACATAATTTGCTAAAGCTTTATAATACATGTGTGGAGGGTTTTGTGTGGGCAGGCAAAAAGCCATCTTTTAATCGGTCCAAATTATATGCTGCAAAAGATAATGGCGGGTTGGCATTGTCCAAGATGGTTTGGTATCACTATGCTTTCTCCCTCTCTCAGTTAGTTAAGATACATAATTCCCTTATAGAAGCCTTCATGGGTTGCGATTGAGGAAAGTCTTGTGGCCCCTTCGTCTTTAGAGGCCTTCCTCACACAGAAGGGAAGACCAGTACCGTTTAAAGATCCTGTATTGGCTTTCATGCAAGAGACCTGGTGTAGAGTTCACCAATACACCAACGTTAGCCCTTATCTAACCTCTAGAGCCTCTATCTGGTATAATAAGAAAATATTAATTGGTAAGAAACCAGTTAGGTGGGAGGCTTGGGCTAGGACAGGTATTAATCAGGTGGGGGATTTATTTGGGCAGACTGGTATGAAATCGTTTGCAGAAATCAGACGAGAATTTAATCTGGATCCAAGGGAAATTTGGAGGTTTTTTCAAATAAGACACTGTATTAAAACCATTTTGAATAATAACCCAGACCCTCCATCTAGTATTCAGGAGATGTTTGCAGCTCCTGGCATTAATAAAATCAGGGCATCCAAATTTTATGGGATTATCAGAGAGGCGCACTCTCCCAATTTGGGGGGACTGAGGCAGTGTTGGGAGAAGGATCTGGGTATCCAGATTTTAGAGGATACTTGGAAGCAGCTCGTTTTATCATGGTATGTTTGCTCACCTGAAACACAGTCTCAACTTATCCAGTATAAGTTGCTTCACAGAAATTACTGGACTCCCAGTAAATTAGCCAGGCTGAAGCTTGTGGATAATGACACTTGTTGGAAATGTCAGGAGGAAGCCGGGACTCTAGTTCATATGTTGTACTCATGTCGGAAAAATGATTATTTGTGGGACGGGATCATTAACTTTGTGAATGATATTTTAAACTTAATCTTTCTAAATCTCCAGCTGTGTGTGTCCTGGGCTTGATACCTGACAATAGTATTCTTTCAAAAAAAACAGAGACTGTGGATGCATCTGGCTTTCATAACAGGATGCAGGATAATACTGAGGCACTGGAAGTCATCCAGCCCCTGTTCTCTCAGGGAATGGACTGAACAAATGTATAAGATGGCATTATATGAACGGGTTATGTACCGAATTAAGGGAGAGAAGATATTTTGAGCAGGTCTGGGGTCCTTTTTTGTTGTACATCGACAATGTCTCTTAGATATTGTGATAAGTGCTCTTTTGGTGGGGGGGGTTCATGTGTCGTTGGTGTTTTTGTTGTCTGTTCTTTTACTTTGAAAGTCAGAGGGAAGAAATTGTCTAATGTTATCAGCGGTCAAGGTTATGTTCTTAGGCACCCGGGTGTATAGCCCCTATTGCTTTTGTTTTTGTTGATGTTTCTCAGGAGGCGGTTTATCTTTTTGTCTCTCCTGATGTTTTGTTTTGTTTTTGTTGTTGTTTTGTTTTGTTGTTGTATTTTTGTTTGTTTGTTTGTCTTTAGTTACTATTAGTCCTTATTTGTTGGTTGTTGTTAAGAAACGGACAGAGAACTGACAGTATGATTATTTGTGTTGTATATTTGTTAATGTTTCTGTCCATCCAAAATATGAATAAAAAAAAACAATAAAATAAAAAAAAAAGTGGAGGGGGAAGAAGCTTAAAGTCTTTCCCCAGGGAAACTGAAAATGTGAAGTAGCAGAAAGGAGGGAGAGGAGGTCATTCAGGGTCTGTGGAAATGGTTAAAGGTTGCATTGGACAATTAAGATTTATGAGTCAGACAGATGTTTACAAATTAAAACGGGGGTAAAGTCACGCATGTTTCTGCACATGTACTACGTGCATATCTTAGCAGCTCTTCAGTCAGTAAACTCTGGTCTTGACTAAAGTTTTCTGAATCCCATTTCAACTGGTAAGGGGTTTTTTTTAAGCCTTTATTAGATGGAAAAGGAGAAAAGTGGGGGAAATGACACGCAGGAGATGGTCTGTGGCAGATATGAACACAAACAGCCTTTGGCATATGGGCTGCCTGTTTAACCACATGTACAGACGCTCCTGCAGCAAAAAAAGATCTGATTTTTGTAGTGTGCCTCTGTACACCACCACAGTGGATTTTAAATCAAACAGTCAACATGTGATTGAAGCGCAGACTTTCAGCTTTAACTCAAAGGCTTTAACAAACATATTATACTGGCTGTTTAGGAATTACAGTCATTTTTTATATACAGTTCCCCATTTTCAGAGGCTCAAAATGAATTGGACAGTTGACTCATAAGCAGGTTCGTGCCACACTGAGGCCTGTTCTCTTGTTATTTCATGATAAATGTAGCAGAAATAACACTGGGAGTTGTATCAAACTGTTTAATTTGTAACTTTTGAAGTGGCCAAATCAAAAGTCTGGTACATTTCTAAAAAGAATGAATGCACTGGTTCTCTCAGCAACACCAAAAGACCTGAAAGACCAAAGAAGATGAAAGTGGATGATGACAGAATTATTTCTATGGTTAAGAAATGGTTAAGAAAAACAACTTTACAATATCTAATAATGTAAGAAGATTCTCCAGGAGGTAGAGGTAAAGTCTCTAAAAGAGCCTGCACAGTTCAGAAAAAAAAATATATTGGACAGATGAAACAAAGTATAACTTCTACCAGAACAATGGCAAGAGAAATGTTAGTATAAGGAGAGAAACAGTGTGTCAGACATGGTGGAGGTAATGTTATGATATGATAATATATGGCTTTCAGTGAAACCAGGTAACTAGTGGAGTTTTTTTTGATGAAGTGACTCCTGGTAGACATAGCAGGATTAATACTGAAGCGCTCAAGGCTGTACACTCTGCTCAGATTCATCCAAATACTGCAAAAACTGATTCGACAACGCTTCATGGTGAAATAGATACTGGCTCAAAGCAACCCAAGAGTTTCGCAAAGAAAAGAAATGGGATATTTTTCAATCGTAAGGGCCAGCCATTGACTGCAACGACTTTCAGCCTAACCACCCAAATATTAACATTATGGGAGATTGTCCAATTACTTTTCAACCTCTGAAATGGAGGGACAGTAAGTGCAATACATTTGTTAAACCCCTTGAATTAAAGCTGAAAATAAAAAATCTGGACTTCAATCACATCTATATTGTTTGATTTAAAATCTCCTGTGGTGGTGTACAGAAGCAAAACTACAAAAAAATGCATCACTAGCCAAAAACTTACTGACTTAAGTGGATTCATTAAGGCCACGTTTAACTACACTGAGCATTCAAAAGGCTTTTGCATCCAAATTCATTCTCAAATTGGGATTAAATCATGCACATAAGACAACAGTATACTGCACCTACAATATTAACAGATTTGAACTCTGACTGACGTTTCAGCTGGGCAAATAACACTGGTTTCAAAGTGCTGCTGGCTAAGATGAGGACAGAGCTAGGGATCATCTTCAAAATGAAACACGGAAAAGAGATGGAACAAAAATAAGCCCTACCTTCACTTTTACACATTCTTCCAAACCAAAATCACTTCATAAGTCAATCTCATCCTGTCGCCGATACCACAGCATTGCAGCTTCACCTTTATTGTTTGGCGCTGGGCAGTTTTTTAGCTTTATCCGACTGCAGCTGTCTGCACCTGAAAATGACACACGGCTCATGATGTATGATATACAAGCATCTCCTTTTCACGTTGTAGCGTCAGCCGCGGGTGTCACACTTGGATGGATTGAATATTTCAGATTTAAAAGGATTAAAAAAGCTTTTTTTCCAGATCTTTATTTATTCAGGGATAGACTGCTCATTTGTCAGCATGCTCCTTCCCTACTTCACTTTCCTACATTTCAACTCAGTGATTCTTGGCATCTTTCCAGCTCAACAAGGTCTACTAAATTTGTGTGACATTGCTGCACTGACTCAAACTTGGCAGCAGGTTTTTGTAAGAACCTTCTGAAAAAAAAAAGGTGGAACCTGCTTCATTGCTGGGAGTATGAAACAAAGACAGTAGAGGAAAAATGCATATTTTTGCATTGTTTTAGGGAGTAATTTACTTCTGTTAGACTTCTTTTTTTCTTATTTACTTTAGAAAAGCTGTTTTTTGAGAGAAAAAGAGTAAGAAAATGAGCCCGGATCAAATGAGGGACGTGGATGTGTGCAAAATGTGAAGTTTCCAGGATATAAAACGGTGCAGAAATGAGTCAGACACATGACCGTTCTACACATCAGACGCCCGTCTGTCTCTTTGTTTCTCCTTTTGTGTCCTCTCCTTTCTTTTCGCAGTTGATGCTTTTGCCATTACAAACACACACACGCGCACACACGAATGCTCCCTCCCTGGAGAAATATTACTGTATCGTGAAATGCAGAGCAGAGAAGTGTCGTCCATGTGTGCATGCGTGTGTCTATGGAAAAGCTGAGCCTGTCATCTGGTAAAGAAATAATCTTTCAGGAATTATCCTCTCCCAGTTTTCTGTCCTCCCATTCTGCCTCTCAGCAGTTTTTAAACCTTGACTCGCTGTTTGTCTGAGGTTTGTTTATACATGTGTGATTCTGTACATGCAGCTGACTCCTATTGCAGTTAATAATACATAAATCATTGCCTCCTTATCCTTTGCTACTCATGTTCCTTTTTATTTCGCTATGCTAAGCTTCTTTTTTTTTTACCTGCAGAGTTTGGTGGAGAATGTTTTATCTTGTTTTTCAGGTAAGCAAGTAATGGAGGAACTTTTAGCATTTTCAACCTTTAGTTGAGGCGATGTTTGCACTGTGTGATGATTTAACTGTTAATACGTAAAGGTTAAAAACCAAATGAGACACCTTCACTGCTTTGACATAGCTTCAATGCTTATTTACCAACTTGCAGCTGTCAAAACCGTCCATACATTTTTAGCCGATGCATCCAGTAATTGTAGACTATAACCGACGGGAATTGATCTCCTCTCAATTTAACAACTGGAGAGCGACCCTGGTCGGCTCAGATGTTTGTGGTATAGGTTTGTTGACAGTGTGGGTGTGGATGGAGGGCATTCGTGTCTGCTGTGAAAGATGAAGCATGTGGACGTTGTAGAAGAAGTGGATAAAAGTATCCTCTTTTTCCTCCACTGAAATTACCAGGAATGCCTACAGTCTATTATTTAACCACAAGGCCACTGCTAATTGTTTCAGTGTGTGTGTGTGTGTGTGTGTGTGTGTGTGTGTGTGTGTGTGTGTGTGTGTGTGTGTGTGTGTGTGTGTGTGTGTGTGTGTGTGTGTGTGTGTGTGTGTGTGTGTGTGTGTGTGTGTGTGTGTGTGTGTCTTAAAACACCAGCGGTTGGGAAAAATGAACAACGTGACGTGTCCTGCTCTACTTGATATGGCACAGATGCTGCAATAGGCCTGAATGGTGCGATTCTGTACTCCCGTGACCCAAGACCATGAGGAAATAACTAAGCAGTTTCACTGGCATCAGATGAGCTCAGGAACAGAGGCATAACTAATTTGTTTAGTCCCAAAAAGATTCTATTAGCATTTAAAGGCTTGCATTTATTCCATGCTTCCAACTGTATCACATTATCTTAAGTTTATATTTTACTGACTTTCTGAAACAACCCTGAGGAAGGTGGCAAGGTGTTTTTATATATTTCAATTATGTCACAACATAAGAATTACAAGTTTCTATATACAGCACTCTATGTTCCATTTACTGACAGATTCTTCTGCAAAATCAACCAGTCCTTAAATGTAAAAATCCATGTGGGTGAAGGCATTTCCAGCAGAGCTCTCTTCTGCCAGGAATGCTTTGCTCTCACACTCACACCTGAAAGTTCCTCAGTATAACTGCAGGGTGATCTGTTTGACACTGAGCAGCTCCGCTAAAGCATCTGGGGCTCTTTCACTGTATCTGCCCAGATTTATCCTACTGTCTCACTGATCCATCCAACAGCCTTCTGGGAGAACAGACAAAGTTTAGTCCAGCGATTTCAAAATAACACTTTTTGGGCTCTTCCTTTCATCCATCCATCCATCCATCCATCCATCCATCCATTCGCTTCCGCTTATCCTTTTCAGGGTCGCAGGGGGTGCTGGAGCCTATCCCTGCTGTCATAGGGCGAGAGGCGGGGTACACCCTGGACAGGTCGTCAGTCTGTCGCAGGGCCAACACACAGGGACAGACAACCATTCACACTCACATTCACTCGCACATTCACACCTACTCTTCCTTTCATCTGAGAGAATATTTCACATTTAAAAAAAAAAGGATCCTAGTGAAGGTGAAGTAACTGTTTAATTGTTTTAACTGTTGGATGCCATGCCATGATTCAGTGTCCAAATATTTATGGTCCCCAGAAGTCTTGGCTTATCCCTGGAAGGTCAAAGTTCACGGTTTCAACCGCATGAACTGTGCTGACTTTGGCAATCCCTTTGTTTTTCCCTGTAAAGCCATCGTGAGCTTCACATCTGTGATTTTTAAGTGAAACAAACTCAGACTGGAATGGAATTTGGTGCAGACACTCATGTTCACAAAAGTAAGATTTCTGTCTTTCTTTCATTGTGCCTGTGTGCAAGCATCAACACTGGCACTGCATTTAGCTTCAGCTGGCATTTGCATTTGTTTATTAGCAAACTTTGATGGTGAATTTGGTGAAGAATTTACCTGCTGAGGGGAGATGTGAGCTTCTTGCAGTCTATTAAAATTCATGTCACATGTTCTTTTCCGTATGGGAAAAAGAGCCCAAAGTGTGTTATACATATAAGACATATAAGGTTTAGTGGCCACAGAAGAACATCAGATCAAGAGCAGCTACCGGGCTGTTAAAAAATGAATTAGTGGTTAAAATGAAATGGAGAGGTTTTGGAGCTGGAAGGTACAGTTCAGCTGCTTGGAATCCAGAATCTGAGAATGTATCAGAGCCAGTAATGATATGTGGCAAGCGGCTTGGAGTCAAGGAGGTAGAAAGTAAGCTGTGACCTAGGGGGCGGCACATATTAAATCAAGAGCTCTGTATGTTCCATTAGAGGTCTTGGACACACTGTGTTTAGATTAATGTGAAGAGGGGGGATTGGGAGCGCAGGGCTATGGAAAGGAGAGGTTTTGTCTGTTCTGTCAATTACAATTCTGGAATCTGTCTCTGGGGCGGGGCTATAAGGCCAGGGGGCGTGGCTAATCAGGCTCCATGATTGAATAAACAGAAGTTTGGAGTGAAAACTGGGGTTCTGGAGAAGAGGTTGCTGATCTGGTTGCTCAAATAGCTAAACCTGAGGAGAAGGAGCAGAGGGGGGGAAGCAAAAGAATTCAAAGAAAAATAGACACGGGGAATGAAAGAATAATAAGGAAAGGGAGAAACAGCTGAGTGTTGGGGTAGTCCAAGAAAAGCAGGAGAAGTGGGGAGACAGGAGCAGGATGAGTGATGTTGAAAAGGAGGAAAGGGAGGTGGGGAACAAGATCGAAAGGCTCTTTAGGTTCTCCAGGATCCTGAGGTTTTATGTTTGTTCTCCCCCAAGTTCCAGTGGTTGTTACATAACTGGAAAAGACTGCTGAATAGTAAGATTGTGTATGGTCTGCCTGCCAACACAATCACAGCACAGCCAGCCGACTCATCTGCTGTACACTGGGAAAACACGGGCTTGGATGTGTGGCTTGGATTAGCCACACAGTCAATGTGTAGCTAATAAGTTCAACTTTGCATGCAGTGTGACTTTTCCATCCCATCATCCTTTGTTAAGAGGCTACAGAGGTGAAATCATGCTTTCATGTTTAAATTTGTATCAAAAAGCCTTTTTACGCCAGACCAAGAGGAAAGTTGGAGAGTGAAGCAATGACATAAAGCTACTTGTAATTGACATGTGGCAGGTCAAGCTTCCCACAAAGAAACACGATGAGCATCCATACAGTGTTTTAGCTTTCAGCAGTTCAGCAGTCTTGTGCATGGTGGACCTTCAGCTGATAGCTGTTTGTGCCCATCAGAAGCGTTCCCTTCAGTACCCGAATCTTCAAATTGCAGCTGTCGGCTTCATTTAATGTTCTTTGGCTTCGCTCTAAACACAAGGAAAAACAGAAAGATCATATTTTGTCTTTGGAAAAATCCAATCTCAATGTTTGACTTTGCTTCCAGACATGCCACTCATCACGTCCAGATCATGTGACAGGAGGTACCCCCTCAAGTCACTCCTGCTCCCCAGTTGCTGAGAGGTCAAGCTGATGCACATCTGGCATTTCCTGTTTCCTCTCCTCCAAATGCCCCCGAGTGGCAACCACACACACATACACCCATACATCCACACAAAATCACACACACGAGGACACCTACTCGTTCTCTTAAACATCTGTGCACATTCAAAGTTATTTTATAACAGCAACAAACCCAACAAACAGTCCAACAGGTATACCTCTGTTCCACACTCAAATGTTTCCATTGGACTGTAAAGTCTTCCAGCTGGTATGGACTTGGTAGAAAGACGAGGGAAAGAGAGGAGGGAGGGAAATGGAAGAAAAAGAGAAAAGAGTTAATAAAAAATTAGAAGCGAAGAGAGAAATGAAAAAGATGATGACAGACTGAGAGGAAGAAAATCTGAAAGGCAGGTGGCGGAAAGAGTCAGAAGAAGAGGGGCAAATTCTGCATCTCACAATGCTGGAGACACTTTCCATCCTGTGGATGCTGTGCAGGGCTTAAAGGCTGTGTGAGAGTGCATACGTGTGTCCAAAGCCACTGGCAAGATGGGGGACAGAATGGTGCCGTATGGTTTTCATAACACACTCTGAGGGTTTTCAATACCAACCCTGCTCCCCACCTCCCAAGCCCCACTAACCCATCATCCCCTCAACTATTCCCTTATAGTCTCACATACTTTACCAGCCCCCTCTGCTTTTTCCTCTACGTAGCCTCTCCGCCTTTACACCCCAACCCCCCACCCCCATCTTTCTCTTCTCCTGAGGTTCACTCAGAACTTTGCAGAGGCTTGAAAGCCTGAGCAGGATCAGATGCAGTGCAGGATTTCTGTCCCAGAAATTCACCTAAATTCATACAAGGATACACTTTATCTATTTTGGACTTAGCTCAAGGATAGATAGACCCATTCAATCATTATTTTTTTTTTAAATTCTGGACTCTACTGGTAACTCACTGGACTGTTTTTTTGGACTCTACTGGACTAAATTGGACTTTCTGGGGTTTCTATCGGACTTTCAGTTAAATCTATTTTGTAGTAAGCTTTTATAAAATCTGAGGCAGCAGTATTGACAGTTTGAATGGATTTATTTTACACTGCAGTGCTTTAATTTTTGAAGAATCTGGCCATCCCAGATAAAATAAGGCGAAGAAAAACAGCTTCAAATAGCTCCTTCAGACCAAATTATGTATTTATTTCTTTAAAAAAAAAGTTAAGTCTGGAGTGGAAAGCAGTCATTTGTAAAACTAACAATAGAAGTTCAGTTTGGCTCAGGTGAGTTTCAATAACAGGGAAGAAAAGAAACCAGCTGCATTGCTGGAGTATTTATTTTGACAGTAAGGTTGACATTCTCATTTAGATGTTGGTGTAGTTTAAACTTCATGTCTTGGAGGATGCAAACAATCATCAGAAGCAGCAGCAGTTGCAGCAGGATGAGTCTTCTGTGCGTGCTCTGGCTGCTGACAGTCTGTCTGGCTCCTGGAAGCCAAGCTCAGAGGCTGAGGGAAGCAGAGAGGGAGAAGCCAGCAGAGAAAGTTGCGCTTATGGAGAGCGATGGAGTCTGTTACCAAGAAGGATGTTACGCTGTCTTCCTCCAGAAGAAGACCTTCAGGGAGGCTGGGCGCAGCTGCCGGGAGCGCGGAGGGACCTTGGCGACGATTTATAACCAAGAAGCTGCGGCTGTCGTCCACGAGCTGCTGTCAGCCATCGAGACACAGGGATCCGAGTCAAAGCTTTACCTCTGGATTGGGTTGCACAGACCTCCACGTCAGTGTTCATCCACCCGACCGCTCAGAGGATTCGTCTGGGTCACAGGCAAAGTCTCATCTTTTTTGAAATGTGAAACTTTATAACATTGACATCCATTCACCATTTTAATAGTGTTTGAATAGACTTTTATGTTGATATGTTTAGTTTTTTTTTAAATGAAAACCTATAGGTGTCACACTATATGTTCCTCTATAATCTCTCTGTCAGACTTTGAAACCTCGGCCAGTCTGGCTGGACGGTATTTAAATTAACTACTTTTGTTTCACAGACACAGCTGGTGCAGCAGACAATGTGGAATCCATTTTTTTGACCTCACTGCTACCCCTCAGTCTGATTTAGTCATTATGGAAACCTCACCCACTTAAAAAACAGACACTCAAAGTGTCTGCCTTGTTCTTCTGTTGGAAATCAAATCCAAAGAGAAATGCAACCTTTTTTATTATTCTTCACTCATAATTTAAAGGACTGGTGTCACCAAATTACAAAACCATGTTTGCTCTCTTTTCCATATAGTGGTAATTAGATACTAAGACTTCACACCCGTTACAGTTAGGAAGGTAACTGCAGATGCAGATTTTTCTGCCTAGTTTGTTGCAAAAAGTTTATTTACTGTGTAGAAATTGGCCGTGAATGTTGTAAATGTACATATGTTTGCACTCAGATGTTTCCATATGATATAGTTGGCCTTGCATTCAGTGTTTACGGTGGTGCTAGGTTGTACCACTGCAGCACATTCCTGAGAGAGTAAACAAACTCCTTAAATATATATTGCAGGCATTTCTGCAGCCTGCTTGTTAACAGAACAGCTTAGAGGCAAACCTCCCCATCATTTTGTTGGGCCCACCCCCCACCTCCACTCTTGTGGGGGGTAGAATACAACATTTTTTTGCTGTGGCGTTTTGGGTTTTTTTTGCCTGTGAGTCAGACTTTGTTTTGACTTTGGCGACTCCTAGAGGCAAATTTAAAACACACAAACACACACACATATACACATTTGAATGCAATGAATGACTGCACAGAACATTTTCCAAATATGACAATATAAGCACATGTAGACTGTAAATATGGGATCTTTATTTATAATAAAGGTCATCCTAAAGGATGTCAAGTAGCTCTCAAAACTCAAATACACAGTAAACTTGCACATTTTATTTTTTTTTAAATCTTTGTCTTTGTGTTTTACAACAGGAGACCAGAATGTCCAGTTCACCGACTGGCTCAAAGAATATTCCCCATCAACTTGTGGAGTCTATCGCTGCGTTTCTATGATTGTTCACACATCTGAGAGCGGGCGTGAGAGCGAAGAAAACTTCCAGTGGCTTGAGGGCTCCTGCTCGGTTCCACTGAATGGCTATGTTTGCCAGTACAACTACAAAGGCATGTGCCCACCTCTTGAAGATGAGGGTAGAGGTGCACCTGTTTACACCACCCCATTTTACCTTGTCAGCAGTCTGCTGACTCATGTGCCATTTGGGTCTGTGGCCACCGTGCAATGCCCTGCAGACGGCGCAAATCCAGATCCTACTGAGATGACCGCTCTGTGCATCCAGAGAGACGACGAAACAGTGGGCTGGTCCACCGATTCTCCACTTTGTCCACCCATTGAGGAACCACAGAACCAAGACTGGTGTAGCAAGGATCACGGATGTGAGCAGCACTGCCAGAACACAGACACAGATTACTACTGTTACTGCTCTGAGGGCTTCACAATAGATAAGGATGGATACAGCTGCAAGCCTGACACGCTGAGCCAAACCAACCCACCTGAGCTATCTGACTCTGCAGGTCCCACCGACTTGCCTCACATCAACCCAGCCTGTATAGAGATGGGGTGTGAGTATAACTGCATGGAGACCCAACGGGGTCTTCGGTGCACATGCCCCCCAGGCTATCAAATGGCTCCAGATGGCCGCAGGTGTTCCGATGTCGATGAATGTCAGCAAGGACCGTGTCCCCAGCTCTGTGTCAACATCCCAGGTACCTTCCACTGCACCTGCCTTTCAGGGTATCAGCCAGACGACGAGGGCGAGTGTGTGGATGTGGATGAATGCCTCGATGATGGCAGCTGTGAGGGTGTGTGTGAAAACACAGTGGGGTCCTTCAGGTGCGTGTGTGACGCTGGCTATGAGGTGGGCAGCGAAGGAGAGTGTGTAGATGTAGATGAGTGTGCGACGAGGTCGCTCTGCCATCAGCACTGTCTCAACCTAATCGGAGATTACCAGTGTTACTGCGACAATGGCTATGACCTTCAGTTAGACGGACACACCTGCCAGCCTTCACTTGAAGACGAAGAGTATTCTACTCTGACCCCCGACCCGGGTAACTCTGTTCATGTGGCCATCTTTGACCATGATATTCCCTGGTCCTCCTCATTCACTCCTGACCCAAACTTTGAAGTTGACACCAACTTTGATGCTGACTGGGTGACAGAGGCCCCTGAAGGACTTCCCCCTGATGGGTCTCACAGGTCAGAAAATCACCTAAACCAGTGGGACACCCTGTCACCCAGGGGATATCAGACATCCCCGTCCCCGACGCAAAAAGGCAACATAGGCAATGAAATTAATAAGGGCGTGGATGCTGATGCAGGAAGTAGAGACTCTAGTCCAGGTGTGGTAGAGGACACTGCAAATGGCTCAAATTCAGAGGAACCTAACATGGGTGGTGCAGAAGAAGCTAGCGACAAAGCTGCAACAAAGGCAGAATCTGATGAAGGTAAACAGAAGCACGACAAGAGCTGGCTGCTCGTGGCCCTCCTGGTGCCCCTGTGTGTGTTCCTGGTAGTAATGCTGGCTCTGGGGATTGTTTACTGCACCAGCTGTGCTGTGGACAAGAGCCTTCGCTTTTCAGACTGCTATCGCTGGATACTTCCCACAACGCCTCCTGAGAGGAGGGAAGTGAAAACCCAAGCATGAAACCAAAAATAATCAAACACGCACGGATGTCCTTAAAATGCAAATGTCTGTTAAGATTTGTCTAAAACTGCTATCCACTCATCAAGAAAACTTTTCATTTTTGTCCTCTTGCACAGCTTTTGTAAATAATGTACTCTGCCATCATTTTTTTGTTTTGTTTTTTGTTTATTTGTTTTTTTAGAATTCAATAAAAACCTTTAAAACTGAAGAAACTTTGTGTGCTTTGTGTTGGTTTAAATGAAGATGAAAGGAAAGAATGTGTGGTTGTGGTTTTAAAGCTCTGTGTGCTAAGCAGCCGAAAGACTGCTGATTTTTCCTAAACCAAATTTTCAATATCAGGGCCAGAAATGAAGAAGAGGAGATGGTGTGGGGCTGTCAGGAAGGGCAGGGGGCGCTGTTGAGTGATAGCCCAACGAGTTTGACCCTTCGATGTTCCGGTTGTGCGACTGAATAACTCATGTTTAGCAGCATTAAGCGAGAATGTATCAGGGACGAACAATGTTCAAAATTTTTCGTGCCTGTAAAATGAGACCGACGAGGATGGGATTCGAACCCACGCGTGCAGAGCACAATGGATTAGCAGTCCATCGCCTTAACCACTCGGCCACCTCGTCATGTGCTCTACCCTTACGAAGACTTTGGTACATATACACACACCTATCTGACTACTATAGTCTCTGTTTCGTGTTAGCATTTCCTGAACCTTCCTGCTGTGGTTGATGACGGTGTTCTTCAAACTTAATCTTGTTCAAATTCACATTGTGAAAGGCGTTAAAAAGCTCGGCATAGCCGCTCAGTGATTGGCTAAAGTTTCCATCGGCCACGATATATAACCTCTGATTGGCTGAGGGCTGGTTCTCTCATTGAATGAATATAGGAAGTGTGCAGCGTGAGACTGCAATTTGACGTTCGCTCAGAGCTATAACGGAATCAAGGTAACGAGTTTTTGAGTTGACTTTTACCTTTATTTATATTTTATATATATCTCACTTGTGTATCAGTTAGCAGACAGCCACACCGATTAATGACTTGCACATTTTGTGATTTATTGTTTTGTTTACAGAAGTCGCCGAGTCTTTAAGTGCAGGCGTCTTAGCATGCACTCAGGAAGCTAACGTTATTCAGTTAGCTGTAGCCTCTGTATTCATACTTAATTCAGACATGTACTATCGTTGTGTTGGTGTTAGTAGGCTGCTGATTTTAGAAGAGACACAATCAGGATTTCTTTTCGTGTGTAGACGCTTCTCTTCATATCAGTTACTGTAGTTTTTTGGGGGGAAAGTGAAACGGAAAATAAAACAGGCTCGAGTAATATTAACTGATTTTGAATCTGTGCCACGGTCCCGTAAGTCAAGGTTCACTGGACGATCAGCGCCTGCTGTCACAAAAGCTTCTCTCTTTACTGCTTCTCTGAAATATGAAATATAACCACACTTCAATTCATGTAATTCTAGTTTCTTTGTACGCTTGTGCCTACAATGTCAATAAAGCTTATCTTATCTTAATTTACTTGCCACTGCACTATGCTCTATTTTAACCACTGCAGCTCCCAACTGAAGTACATTTAAAAAAATATGTAGGGCATAGTGGGCAGGGCAATCTATTAAAGAATTAGTGTTAATTTCTAAGAATCATTAAAAACTTATTTGGGAACTAAAATCATTAGGTGAAGTCCTTTGTGTTTTATTGCAAACTGAAAATCTGAGTATATTAGGGTACCAAGAGAGCAACTATAGTACAACATGAGGAATTCAGGAGTGGCAGACAAGAATGTGAGGGTGGCGAAGGACATGTATGAGGTAAGTGAGGTGTGGTGTGGTAGGGGTGACAGATGATGTTAAGGTGGGGGTGGAATTACATCAGAGATCTGAGCCCTTTCCTGTTTGCAGCATTGATGGGCAGGCTGACAGATGAGGTCAGATGGGAGCCTCCAGCTTTGGGAGCTGCAGTGAGAATATAGAGCAGGTGGAAGAGAGACTGGAGAGGTGGAAGTATGTTGTGGAGACAAGAGTAATGAAAGTCTTTGAAGCAAGACAAGAATGCGTGTGTGTGAATGAGAAGGAAGCACTTGTAACAGTGAAGATGCATGAAGTAGAGGCAGTAAAGATGTTAAAGGGACGAACTGTGCACAAGAGGGGTCAAGAAGCAAGTGCAGGCGGGGTTGAGCTGGGAGTGGTGGAGATGAGTGCCAGTAATAATTTGTGACAAAAGGATGGCAGCAAAACTGAAAGGGAAGATGTGCAAGAGTGAGACCTGGTATGTATTTTTTCTTTTAAGCCTGTCCAGTCTGGCAGCTTTTGCAATCAGATTTATGATCTAAATATACTGTTGTGACAAACATGTTTGCTTGAGGAGCTCTGTAGACTCTCTGTAGCAGGGTTGGGGAACTCCAGACCTCAAGGGCCCGTGTCGTGCCGTGTTAGATAGGACCCTGGGTCAACACACCTGAGTCAAATGATTAGTTCATTACCAGGCCTCTGGAGAACTTCAGGACATGTTGAGGAGGTAATTTAGCCATTTAAATCAGCTATGTTGGATCAAGGCCTGGAGTTCCCCCACCCCTGCTCTATAGGCTGCTTGTTCATTTTTCTTCTTCCTTTATCTATTTATTTCTGTTATTATTTATACTATTATTTTTCACAGCAGTTCCAAATTATATCAATGTCAGAGCTAACAGGCAGGGGAAAAGACAGACAGAAAAAAGAAAGGGGGAGAAAATAAGAGAACTATAAAGAGGAGACAGAGCAAATGTAGAAAAGCACAGTGGGTTGCCCAAATGTGCGCGCATGTGTGTGTCATGATAATGATGGCAAGAAATTGCAATAACACACCCAACAAGCCAAAGAGAAGTTTTTTGGGGCCTCCCACCACAAGAGTACTGAAGACCTAAGGCTACAGATCTCAATGGCAACCATGTACCCACCCCAATGGAAGAAGGAGAGAGAAAGTGCAAGAGTCCCAAAAAGTCAGAGGCAACAGACAGCCCACCTCTCCGGATGTCCGCCATCCTGGCATGAGCCAAAAACGGGGACCCAAGGATGCAGGCAACTAAAAACCGCCTGGCAGAGCTGCCCCAGACAACAACGCCCAAGCCATGTGACACAAACACAAAACCATGACGCATACCTATTTGCAGGTTGAGCAGATGGCTACCGAACCAGCAGCGAAGCTGATATGCAGCCAGCCTGACCTGCGAACCAACCTGGGAATGGTGTGACCTGCCCTCTCTTCCTTCCACTCTGCGTTGAAAGAGATATGTTCGGTGTATGTGTTGGTGTGTGAGTGCATGATGTGTAAAAAGCTGAGTATGACTGAAAATCGGATTGATATTAAAATGGAGGGGACACACAGACATCAGTTTTACATAAAGACACACACCCATCCCCTTCGTCTCCCCCCCTTTCCACACCTATCCACCACCTCACCCTTACCTCTTAGGATGGATAAGTTCAGAAATGAACTAACTGTCACCAGTTAGGAGACAAAGTTAGAGAGACAAGGCTGAGATGTTTTGGACATGTGCAGAGGAGGAGCAGATATAATGGACAAAGGATGTTGAATATGGAGCTGCAAAGGGAGGAGAAAAAGAAGACAACCACAGAAGAAGTTCAAGGATTGGTGTGGCAGAGGAGGATGCTAGATATTAGGTGAGATGACCTGGTGACCCCTAAAGGGACCAACCAAAAGAAGAGGAAGAACAAGAAGCTGGCAAACAGTTTAAGATCAAAGCTATACTTGATTTTATCTTCTATATACAGAATTATGAACAAACTCTTAAAAAGAATCTTAAAATGTGTGTGTGTGTGTGTGTGTGTGTGTGTGTGTGTGTAGTATGTGTAGGATTCTGGACTGTTGCAAGTAAATATCAGTGTGTTTGTATCGTACACAAGCTGTTCTACACTGCGTATCCTGCCTGACAGAGACAGGTGTGCAAATACTTCCCGAGCCCACGGTTTAAAAAAAAAAAGTTGTAGGTTCTAACTTGAAGCACCACTTATCTTGCTGTCCCACATTTCCTCCTAACATATTTCCCCACTTTCCTTCCCTGCTCTACAGTACCTTATCGCCAGTGTTAACGTTCAGACTCAAGATGGTGGACTCCCAGTACTACCTCCCAAATGACATTGGAATCTCCGCACTTGACTGCAGCGAGGCCTTTCGTTTGCTTTCACCTCAGGAGAAGATGTATGCCCATTACCTGTCACGCGCATCTTGGTATGTTACTAATGCAAAGATGTGAGAATGTTGAGCCTCTAAATGGAAGCACCACTGTGAAATTACAGCTTTCACCTTCTTGAAACAACAAGACTTCAGGTTATTTAAAATTTGCTGTCCTGCTGGTTTTAAAAATAACAAATAAAAATACATCTGTTTGAACGTTTGTCTTAGGTATGGTGGTCTGGCAGTACTGCTGCAGACATCCCCCGAGTCTGCAAACATCTTTGTCTTGCTTCAGAGAATCTTCAGGAAGCAGACGCCTGCACAGCTGGAACAGGTCGCCACAGCAGCTGGGCTCAGCTCTGAGGAGTATCAGGTACACGGCCTCGCCGTCTCTGCCGTTTCATTTCTTTCTAAAACAAGCTTTCATCCACAAACGGCTGCAGTCATATAAAAATGTTTCTACGATGTTTTCTCGTTTATGATATTCAGGCCTTTCTGGTGTATGCAGCAGGTCTGTATGCAAACATGGGCAACTACAAGTCTTTTGGAGACACAAAGTTCATCCCAAATCTGCCTAAGGTAAAAAAGGCCTGCAGTAAGAGTTGTCATTCCAGTTTAGATACTTTTTAACCAGATTATAGGTTGAGGACAACTGTAAAAGCAGCTTCGTAGAGCGTAAACAACATTTTTTGTAAACACGAAGCTAACAAAATGTAACTTTAGAAACCTGAAAAATATCAGTGGTGGTCAGAACAAGTGTGCCTGATATAGTGTAATCTGTGTTTATCATTGAAAACAATGCTGCTGTCTTTTAAGCTGTCTGCATCTGTGGCATGTACACTAGGACAAGCTGAAAGCGCTGGTTTGGGCCAGCCAGGCCTTTCAGGAGCAGCCGGCTGAAATGGAGGCTCTATGGGACAGCTGCTCCTGTCTCCTCTACTCGCTGGAAAACAGACAGAAACAGCTGGGGCTGGGCGACAAGGTGGGATCTTTTAATCATTTAAAGCAAAGTGCAGGCTGGCTGGTTAACAATTTTGATTAAATAGCCAGTGGTTTTCATAGATGGGAGAAATGTGACAAATGGTTTTGGCCTCAGCTGCACAAGTTTTGTTCTCTTTGGTTTTATTTTGACTTTTTTTCCCCTCTTATTTCTGAGATTTTATCTGCCTTTTAGGAAAGCAGTAAATATGCTTGTTCCCTGTGAGAGGATGCATGGCTCATTGACTCGATTTGTTTTTGTTTGCTTCAGGGAATAACCACCTATTTCTCAGGAAACTGCTGCCTGGAGGATGCTGAGCTGGCTCAGAAGTTCCTCGACTCAAAAGTAAAATAAATCTTTTAAATGTATTTATATTTTTGTTTCTTTTATCGCTTTTAATCTCCTTCTTATAATAAATGTGTTTTTAATCTGCCTTTGAGTCTGACTCAGTTTATCTCGTCGCTTGTTTCTAGAAACTGTCTGCCTACAACACGCGTCTGTTTAAGAAGGAAGATGGAGGGAAAACCTGCTATGAGGTCCGCTTGGCTTCAGCTGTGCAAAAAGGTCAAACTGCAGTTAAAAAAGCCAAAACAAAGGGAAAAAATGGCATGCTAAAAGTATTCCAATATATATTAATTAAAATAAATAAATGGTTCACAGACTGCGCAGTGGATGGGGAGTGCGAGTCCTGCTGTGGCAGCTTCAGCTTTGAAGACAAAGAGTTCACTGTGAAGAGGGGAGACTATAGCCCTATCATGGAAAAAGTCTGCTATTATCTTGAAAAAGCACAGGTGAGACAGCTAAGAATACAGTGGAGTGTGTGTGCTCGGCGATGGGAGCTTAAATGAATACTAGTTTTATAATTTAAATCTAAAACATAAAGTTGGGTTAGTAAAATATCTGTAATTGTCTTTACGAGAAGATTATGAGTGAATGGCAACGAAAAAATGTTTGTCAGAGTTCTAGTTATAAAATAATTTTTGTTTTGTTTGTGAATGTCTTGCAGACCTATGCTGCCAATGAGAACCAGAGGAAGATGCTTGAAGAGTACACGCGCAGCTTCACCTTAGGCTCCATTGAAGCACATAAAGAGGGTTCGCGCTACTGGATTAAAGACAAGGGGCCAATTGTGGAGAGGTGAGTCCACTAATCAACAGCACAGTACATTTATGAGATCCCTATGAATTTTAGAGAGGGACTATTTTAGCACCGTTTAAATTCTGCTGCACAGTGAAATTGATTTATTATATTTCCTGCCTGTTTACTACCCATAAAACTCATTCTGACTTTTGCACTCATTATCCCTTCATTTCCTTGCTTTCTCTCAGTTATATAGGTTTCATCGAGAGCTACAGAGACCCATTTGGCTCCAGAGGAGAGTTTGAAGGTAATTGCCAAGCTGGTGAAGAAGAGCGATACTGTCATGACTATTGTTGTGCAAGCTGTGATCTTATGGGTCTTTTCGGGTTTTATGTCCTGCTGGTTGGCTGAGCTTACTTAAGTAGAAGGACTTAGCATCTCCACTGGATAAATTTCAGTGTTTTGCCCCAATAGTAATTGCAGCCTGTGGGTCTTTAAATAAACGCACACTGTAAAGGATGTTGTTTAGTACTACTGTTGAAATGCTGGATCTAATTTGGGCAGCATATGTCCAAGTGTCCATTTTTTTTTCTCTCCCAATCTACTCTTGGCTCTGTGTGATGTCAGTGAGAGTGGCGATCCCTTATATGGTTATTTCAGGCACATGCCGACCAGCAAAAATTTGTGTTAAAGGGAGGGGGAAGGGAGCTAAAAAAGCTTGTTTCAAACGGTGGAAAATCTGAGTGTGTGTGCACCAAGGGATGGATGAATAACAATTACTTTAAGCTGTGAGTCATACAAAACTATTCCAGTAGAGTTGAAAAATAAAAATACAGAACTGGAAATAAGCATTAAAAAATTACGTGATGGATTTGATTTCCTAAGTTTATTGTGTCATGCTGTTTTAGGTTTTGTGGCCGTTGTGAACAAGGCGATGAGTGAGCGTTTCGCCAAACTGGTGAGTTCAGCAGAAGTCTTGCTTCCTGAGTTGCCTTGGCCGCAGGAGTTTGAGAAGGATACGTTCCTTAAACCGGACTTCACCTCACTGGACGTTCTCACCTTCGCTGGGAGTGGAATACCAGCTGGCATCAACATCCCCAACTGTACGTGTGCAGAAGTCTCTGACACTGTCAAACAGCTGACTCCAGCTTAATTACAGCATTGAGCTTGTTTGTTTGTTTTTATATAGATGATGACATCAGACAGACAGAGGGCTTTAAAAACGTGTCGCTTGGTAATGTGCTGGCTGTAGCTTATGCAACGCAAAAAGAAAAACTGACCTTCCTGGAGGAGGGGGACAAGGTATTTTACACATTTTTCTGATTCTTTTAAACACCATCTCTCTTTTCCATTCACACACCTGTGTAATAATACGTTCTCCTGATTCGTCTGTTTTCGCCAGGATTTGTTTATCAAATGGAAGGGCCCGTCGTTCGAAGTGCAGGTTGGACTTCACGAGCTTCTTGGTCATGGGAGCGGAAAGCTGTTTGTCCAGGTCTGTCAGACATGCATACTTATTAATTGCTTATATCAGTATTTTTACTTCCTGTGGTGTTAAGAGCAGCAGATCTAGTCAGTTCCTCTTTGTAAAATGTTTCATTTAATGATTTTTTTTTTTTTTTTTTTTTTTTTTTTTTTTTTTTCTGGACAATAAAAAAAATAAATAAAATAAAATAAAATATCAGTGAATAAATCTAGTTTTCTATTTTGTCCTCAATCTCCATCCATAGGATGACAAGGGCAAGTTTAACTTTGACCAAAGTAAGGTGATCAACCCAGAGACCGGTGAACCGGTGAGTTTTTGTGTGCACCTTCCAGTCTGGTTTTAAAATCTAATGGCCATTTTCATGCTTTAGTTTTCAGTTGCTGAATAAAAGAGAGACTTAATGTGTGAACGTATGTTTCAGGTGTCCAGCTGGTATCGGGGCAGCGAGACCTGGGACAGTAAGTTCTCCACAATTGCTTCTTCTTATGAAGAATGCCGCGCTGAGTGTGTCGGACTCTATTTGTGCCTCAACAAACAAGTGCTCAGGTATGTCCCGCACACTGTATCTTGTAATAAATATGTGTTATACTAAAACATCTCATATAGGAACCACATTAGCCAAAAGGTTTTAGAATTGGCATCTACAGGTATCAATGGCCCATCACTCCCAGCAGTGAAATTCTTAGGCTCAGAGCCCCCTCAATATTTCATGTAGAGAAGCAAATATTGCACATAAAGTAAAGATAAAGAAGATAAAATAAACCGTATAAATAAGAAAATAACAGTCAAATTTAGATTTTAAAGACTCCCTGAAATTTCCATAAACTGACAGGTTTTTGCAAGAGTCTTTTGGGAACACAAACAAAGGCTTTCAACCTATTTAAATATGTAATGAATATAAAAAAATAAACTCCAGAGCCAAGTGAAATAGTGATCACTTTATTTAGATGTTTGGAAACTTTAAGCAGCAATTTGCTTTTACTTTTATTTTTCAGTCTTACTTTTGTTTGTGGACATGGATGGATCTATATATACATATAAGTAGTTTGGAGGGAGTGGTTATTATTTATGTTGAAGAGTGTGGCTGATTCTCGGTGGGTTCGGTGTGTTTACGTCTGTGTTTCTGTGCCAGTATTTTTGGCCATGAGGGACAGGATGCAGATGATGTGGTGTACATAAACTGGCTCAGCATGGTCAGAGCGGGACTGCTGGGCCTGGAGTTCTACACACCTGACAGCAAGAGCTGGAGACAGGTAATGTCTGCTCACTGAGCAACTTTCCACTTACTAGTGGCCTCTTTTCACTCCTTCTTCAAAGTTGCAAAGTATTAGGTGAACAGTTTCTACAATCAAGCATAAAAACATCGACTCTCCATACATCTGTCATTTTTATAAATAAGTTGATGGTAAATTTCAGCGTTTTTTTTTTTTTTTTTTCTTTTATGAGCATCAGGAGGTGTAGACAGTATGTCAAATGTATGTGGCATTATGTTTGCTTCAGGCTCACATGCAGGCTCGATTCGTCATCCTACGCGTGCTGCTGGAGGCTGGAGAGGGCCTGGTGGGCCTGGAGGAAGTAACAGGAGAAGATGGCAAGCCTGATGCACGAATTACACTGGACCGAAGCAAAATCCCCACCGTGGGCAAGAACGCCATCCATAGGTTCCTTTGTAAACTGCAGGTAATCAATGCTTCACCAATTAATGAATGCAAATAAAAAATAATTCACTAGAACAGATTTGACAGCTTCATGCACCACTACACCACACTCTATTTGTTTTTGTATTAAAATCAGAGAATTTGTGTATTATTGACTAATGCAGTAACTTTTAGTTAGGATTTAAGTTTGAGGATTGAACAAAACAATGAAATGAGTCAAGCTTTTATAACTTTCTTTGCAACTTGTAAGAACAAAACCTTATATGTATTATAGATTGATCCAAATTTTCCACCTAAGTTTATCTAAGCCATCATCTAAGCTTTATTGTCGTCTTTCAGTTGATTTCACCCAGTATGCTGTTAAACTGAATCCAGTTTGTAAACTGATTTGTAGGTCTTTAAGTCGACGGCGGACGTGGAAGGAGGCAGGGCTGTCTATGACAACTACTCCACTGTAAGCGACACTGGCGCTCATAACTTTTTGCGCCTGCGCGAGACGGTCCTGCTGAGGAAGGAGGCTCGCAAGATGTTTGTTCAAGCCAACACAAGAATCAGCGGTATGTAAATGACTGTTTTAACAAGGTGCTGTCTGATTGATTTATTTATGTTTGATAACCGGTCTAGCTGTTTTCACTTCCATAAAACTATTCATAAGCATGTGATGATTAGGGTTGGGAGCGTGGGAATCGACACAGCATAGTATCGCGATAATTTGCATGGTAATAAGGTATCAATATTAAAACACTATTGGAATACTGCAAATAAGAGGGCTCAGAATATGTTGGGTTTTTTTTTTTTGACATTCTGTTACCAATTGCAACTGATCACAAGGCAATTGCACAGGTTGGCTGATAGAAGGCAAGCGTTCTGCAAACATTCGCAGCCTGACTTGGACTGATTGATCAGAAACAGGTTGAATGCATTTGCCAGCTTATCTCCCCTTTCAATTACAGACTGATAGATGGTCTTATGGCAGCTTTTAGTGTCAGTCAATCTCATTTTGCAGCAAAAAACTGGTAATATAAACTTATCTGGTTGGATAAAACATATTGACTTGATTGAGTTCAGTGTCTACATTATTTTCAGTTGAAAAAAGGAGATAAATCACAATGTGTGTGATTTTTACATATCCCAAAATGTTAAAAATCTGATTAATATAGTATTGTGAGATAATGGAGGATTACGCTTCTCTATATCCAAGTTTTATTTGGAAGCTTCCAAAAATACCTTTTTGGAGTTTGCTTAAAGACAACATGTGTCAAATCTGTAATGGCACTGCTTCATCCTTGCATAGAAATATTAACAATTGTACAAATGGCATTAAAAATATTTTAACTGTTCAACTTGTTGTTGTGACAGACAACAGTTATACAAGCATACAAACAAGTGAATTAGCCCTGTTCTGCCAGAGTTAATCATTCAGTCTGTGTGCGTTTGATTTCCAGGGGATAGTGTTGAGCTGGTGGAATACGAAGGCAGCGCAGCAGGTTTGATTCGCTCCTTTACCGAGCGCTTCCAAGACGATGCAGAGCAGCTGGAGTCCAGCCTGCTGGAGCTGAGCAAACAAGACGCTCCCTGCTGGTGTTGATGTATGGGTGGAGGGAGAATCTGCTCCGTAATTTCCAAAAAATACCAACAGAAATCAGATTTTTGTGGGGGGGTTCTTTTTTTTTTTTTTTTTTTTTTTTCCTTTGTAACTGTATGCAATAGCAGAATGATTCTTTCTTACATCCAATAAAGCCATAGAGCCAGAGCAGCCACAACTTTTCAAGCACCAACTGATTCTTAAGCACTCTGGTTCAGTGTCAGGTCTGTTTCTGATGAGAACTGTCAGATACAAATGAGTGAGATTATTATTAATAGCTCATCACTCTTGCAGATGTCTTTGGCAAACACTTTTCTAATGAGAAGTAAGAACTAAACTAATGTAACCTGACACTTAAAAATGGTTAAGGCGTTGAAAAAAAATGCTTTTACAAATCGTTATGGTAACTCAAAGTGATTGAAGTGAATACTTTTTACAGTCAACTCTTGGCTACAGATTTTACAATCTTCACAGCTGATCCTTTTTAGTTATGTCCATTTCTGTGTTAATGACTTGAGAGGTTTAGACTGTTAACTAGCTCCAGTGACAACTTAATGTTGACTGTAAGGCAAAGTAATACTTCATGTTAGTTTTTTTGCACAGTTTGGTATTAAGGCATATTGGATTAGTGTTATTCCTCTTCTGGTGAGTTGGAGTAAGTATTTTTGATGTTGAATCTGAACAAATAAAAAAAAAATCAATTTGATAAGATCTGGGTGGTATTTTTCTTTCCTTCCAGAATCATAGCAGGTTTCATTTTCATAAACTCACTTTTACTACATTTTAACAATAAAGAGTCACCCTGAAGGAACTACTGGCATTCTGAAGTAATCCCAGGGATTAGTAATATGATTGAAAGGCAGTTTAACCTGTTTGCTCGTTAGATGCTTTTGTACCATCGGCCTGTTTGTCGGACCTATCAGGAGTTTCTGCCATTTCTTCAGTACTGCAGCTCTCCCTATCGTTTACTGAAGCAGCATTCATTTGTAACACAGAGTCATCCTCTTCAACCTTTTCCCTCTTTTTGTGCTGATCTTCTTTGTATTCTCCATCCTTGTCATTGTTTTCAATCACTTGTGCTTCCTCCTTCTCTTCAGCTTCACTGTCTGATCTCAACTGATCCGGTGTTGAAGGAGTGGAGTATGTATCGCTGGTCTGCTCTATCAACGGAGAGAAGGGTAGGGAGATGAAGGGAGAGAGAGAGTAGGGGACCTTAGGAGAAAGAGATGGGGACTGATAAGGCGAATGGGAGGGAGACAGGCTGGGTGAGTCATTAGGGGACAGAGAAATGTGCGTCTTGGGAGATACAGATGGGGACTGATAAGGGGAAAGAGAGGGAGAAGCACTGGGAGAGTCACGAGGAGAGAGGGATTGAGACACTTTGGGGAAAAGAGGAGGTGGCTTAGGTGACAGTGAGGCACAATTAGGGACACTGATTATTGGACAGGGTTTCATGTAGTCAGAGTCATCTGGGAGATGCTCCTTTATAGCTGGTGGCTGAGCAGTAGCCTCCTCTTCTTTCACTCGCTCTTTACTTTGGCGTGCTTCCATCTGCTGCTCCTGCATCCCTGGCTGGATGTGAGGAATTACTGATGAAGGCTGCAGTTGAGCACCGCTGGGATTGTTCTGCGTTACCGGCTGGGTATGGCCGTCTTGAGCAGTCTGGCCTTTTCTCAGCTCGAGTGTTTCCTGTCCGCTCTTCTGGGCTTTACGCCTCCCCTTGGTTTTTGGCATTAGAGGTGGCGGAGGTGGTGGAGCAAGCGGGGGCGACAGCATGGTCGATGTCTCTGTTGAAACCCGGACTTTGAGGCTGTGCTTGAACATGCGCCGTCTGGATAAAGTGCTCTGAGACTGCAGGAAAAGAGGGTTGATGAAACAGAGAGCACCCAGCCCAGAGCCACAGTCCAGCTCTAAGGGACTACGCGTCGTGATCGGGCAAAACTCGTGGAACAAGGTGGAATTTGGAGACGATTTCTGGGCGGCAGCATCTGAGTCAGGTGCAGATTTATTCTGGTTGTCTGAGTCTGGCTGTGGAGCTGAGTCAGACGGAGCTGCAGAGCTTGACTGCAGTGCAGACTTGGGCAGGGCTGAGGTTGCAACATCTGGCTTCTTCTCCTTAGCTTTTCGGGGCTTAGGTGTCTCCCGTGGCCCACGGACATTTAGGTGGGAATTCCAAAACTCTACACAACAAAAAAAAAAAAAAATGTTTTGTTTATTTTAATAAGTTCATCATAACCAAAATTTACTGTGATTCTGATGCGAACAGTGATTTATTTTGAGTAAAGTTAACATTTTATAAGCTGCATAAATTCAACATCATTGTGACAGCAGTTTACTCATGTTTCTTAATAGATTTTATTGATTTTTTTTTATTCACATTTTATACATAAAAGAATTAAGTAATTAGCAGAGGACAGAAAAGATACACCTACACACAAACTTCCCCCAGTGCTTGCTTGCTACCCTGCGGCTGAGACATAATTAATGATGTGCTTAAATAAATCCTGGAAGATCAAAGTATTTGAAGTTGAGCATGCTTACAAAATCTATCAGGGAAAAATGAAATGACCAACCTATTCCCATGTGTGAGATAGACTCGAGCTCTTTGTGCGATGATGCCCTCGCTATTGCGTCAGGAAGCTCCAGAGGGAATGGTAGCACATCTCTGAAAAGAAACATGCGCCGCAGAGATTAAAAAGATCTGCATTAGTTCTTGCACAAACGGATATTGGAATGGATTCATGTGGAAAAAGAGGAAGAAGTGATGGCAACGTAACAGGACTCGAACAAGGTTAAAGAATCAAAATTATACTAAAGAACCACTAAGGAAACAGAATGAGGAAGGCAACATTTTACCTGCTAACACAGTAAAAGGAAATTAGTCTTGGAAGATCTGGAAAGCTGATGGCTGAAGTCTCCAGAGACAGAGCTGCGGATGAAGAAAATTCAAATGTCAGGGATGTTTAGTGCGAGGGAACACTGGCTGGTATTAATAATGCAGTTTATCTGAGGAATTATTGACTAGAATATTGGGTCTTTGGCCTGGAGTATTACTTTAAAAGAAGACACAATGAAAGGCATCTTTGCTTTGATCTGAATTACTAGTATTTATGTGTAAGTACTGTGTAATACTACAGAAATGATAGTGTGCAGTGTAGTTGTAGTGTAGATTTAAAGCAGTCTGATATTTAATTATAGCATCTTCAGAATGAAAAGATTTTAAAGCTAGGTTAAATAAGACTCAGAATGGCTGACAACACTGCAATCATCATGGTCTGTGTGTGTATTTTTTATTTTTATTTGTTGCAATAAATAAAGTAAAATCAAGCAAATGGTGTATATGATACCTAGCCAAAAGAATATAATTAAAGAAAATGCCGATTTACATTTATATCCAGCACACAAGTACGGTGTTGTTGCTTCTCCTTGTTAAATGAGAAATTAACTGATTAACCACATTTTTTTGCTCAATTTTACAAGCCACTCCCAGGCCTGATTACTGCCCGACCTGCTGGATCAGGAAATAAATTAAATCGAACCTGTCTGACAAAGTGATGTGGGCTGAAAGATCTCAAAAAGCAACAGATCATGCCATGATATAAAGAAACTCAAGAAAAGCTGAGAAACAAAGTCACTGACTTCTATCAGTCTGGGAAGGGTAACAAAGCCAGTTTTAAGGCTTTGAGACTCCACCAAACCACAGTGAGAGCCATTATCCACATATGGAGTAAACAATGGTGAACCTTCCCAGGAGTGGCCAGCTGACCAAAATTACTCCGAGAGCACATCGATGACTCATCCAAGAGGTCAAAAAGAACAACATCAAAAGACCTGCAGGCCTCAGTTAAGCTCAGAGTTCATGATTCATCAATAAGAAAGTGACTGGGCAAAAATGTCATACCATGGCAGACCATTCAAACTTAAAAACTCTAATATGGCTGAATTCAAACACATCCTTCCTAGCTTTGATCCCTTAATCAATGAAATTATCTAATCAAAAACTGCATTTTGTGTTTACTTTGTCTAATATTAACATTTGCTCGATGATCTAACATATATGTATGGCACATATGCAAAAAGAATAAAAGAAATCAGGAAGAAGCAAAATAACTTTTTCACAGCACTCTATTAAACGTTAAGATGCTGTCCTAAAGTGTGAGTGGACTCTTCCAAAGACTACCAAGTGTTGAGGTAATGCTCTTACTGCCTTGCTCCTCTCTGATACCAAACTGCTGAACAAACGATGGCACGCTGTCATCCGTCAAACGCACACAGAGCACGTTTCTTTGGGACGTGCGAGACTTTCGCACCAGGAACGTCTGCAAGACAACACAACTGATTACTGAACGCAAATGGGAGTGCATAAGAAAAGGTAGGAGAGAAAATGTGGATGTGTGTTATATCTGTGTCTCAGACCCCGGGAGGCTCCCTCTGCAGTATGTGCAGTGCTGTGGCTGGGTTGATTGATAGCTGGAGCCAGACGGGCACTGTAAGCAGGAGACGGTCCAGTACGCTGATGTTTTTCAGGGAACCCTGACCCCTCTGATGCAACAGCTTGCGCTCCGATACTTGGGTGGGCTCTGGGAAATCGTACAGGGGTTCTTCTTGCTGTGCCATCTAAACACATATGCATACAATAACATAGTTACTATGCTACAAATCACCATGCAGTCTCATAATGCTACAGGTGGTTATGACATCCTTCTGGATCCCAGTCATGACAGAAAGACGGGTGAGACTGGTGCACACAAATAGACACACACCTGTACCATAAATCTGACTGGATTGGACCAGCAAGTCCAGACTTGGTAAAGCACAGCAGCTCAGACAGAGCTTAAATAAAATAGCAACCTATGGTGAACATCTTTAAATTACAGACACACCGACAGCAAACACAAACGCCACAACAGTCATTAGATGTTAAGTAAAAAAGGAGCAAATGTCAAACTGACACACTTATCCTTGTTAATATGAAAACATCAATGCGCTAAATCTGACCGCAGCCTATACATGTCAACTTCTGTCTGGATCCGCACGAAGTACATTCCTCTAAAACTTGCACGTTTCCTCCGCAAACTGCGCTGCACGCAGGCTTCTAGCGCTACAGTCATGTAATTGTGTGTCACAGCACGCTCATCTTATTTTTAAACAACCAACTCAAATTGTTTTACTACCTCTCTGCCCCGATTCTTCTCCTTCCTTTAGCACCTCCGGATCCACTTTATGATGGCATGCTTCGTGTTCTTCCACCAGCTTTTTTTACTACAATGGGAAGTTTACTTCTCTTTCACTCTGGCCTGTCATGACGTGTGCTCTCAGATCTGAAGATGCCCTATTTTGTTGCTCCTCCTCCTCCTCCTCCTCACCCACCTGATCTCACCTGGAAATACAAGTCATCATGACGTCAGGCGCCAGACTCACGTGTTCCATATCCACATTGGATACTTGAGTTATGTCTTATTATGGTGTTACTTAGTACAGATAGTAGTAACAAGACGTTTTAAAAGAGCAGTTAAACCGGGGTTAATTGATTTAAAGTCCTGTAGTTACAGAACCCATAGCCTCCGTTCATCCATTTTGTTAGTGCTAAAGTCTACTTTACCACATAACCGCGAAGATATGCAAGTAAAATATTGCTCCAAGTGACAATCTTGGTGAAACTGCGCCCTCCATGTGTGCAACCCTACCTCAAGAAACCGGATACGGATGTGAGGTTTGAATACAACAGCTCCAGGACCGCGTTGGGTAAGGCTTCTGTGTACTTTGCTGGCATAATTCAAAATTTTTGTAATTTTGGTACAAATATGAACACTAGACGGGCTTAGTTATTTTTTTTACGTTAACTGGTAACAGAGACCTGGCTTAAGTTTTGGTAGACGTTTGCTACCACTCAGATAAAAGCCTCTACGTTAGCGTTAGCTAACGTAGCTAACATTAGCTAATGCTCAACAAGATGGCCAGGAGTGTCTGGAGTTTTTAACGTGCTGCTGGTCGTGTAACGGTGCTTATAGTAAGCTATATAAACACTTACATGTAGCAATTTTTCGTCTTTTGTCATTCTGCGGCTAACCTAGCCATTTTACAGACTGAGCTTAATTTAATTTGGAGGCATTTTCGCCGCTCAACTTAACGGTTTTATTAGCTTAGCTAATAATACCTCCTGGCGTCGCTGCGACGACTGCCAAGTGGCAAGCCGGCGAATAGCTAAATAACCCCGCCTGGTAATAACGCCCAATAGTGGGGAAAAAAAATCAATCAGCTTTGATAGGCCTTTCGAGATTTTTTCAAAACAGCAAATTTCCTGTTGAGATCTACTAATCGTCTAGCTAGCCTGTTGCCGTTGCTCAGAGTATCACATTTGACCGTATGTTCCCCGCATCCTGTTTGTTCTCTTGCAGATGCCTGGTTTTTACAGAGATGAGCGGTGAGAACGTGAAGTTGTTTGTAGGGAACCTTCCTATAGATGCTACGCATGAAGAACTGAACAAGCTCTTTGCTCCATATGGAGAGATCAACACCTGCTCGTTGCTCAGACAGTATGCCTTCGTTACCCTGAAGGGAGAGGGGGCAGCAGACAGGTAAAATTGTTCCACCGGCCATCACTGGTGTTAGATATTAGTGTTTCGCTTTCCTAAATGTTGTTGTACATCTTGGAAATCATGTAAAAAGGGGTCATCTAGTTTACATGAAAACATACATACTTTTCTCAAAGTATAAGAGCAGACTGAGTTTATTGTATTTAGTCATTTAAAGTAGTCCAGCTTTGTCGTTTTTAACATTTGTCAGAAATGCAACATTTGCATTAGTGATGTTCAGTATGTGTAGTAAAGTAAAGCTAACCCCCAAAATAATTATGCCTTATCAGCAGACTCTTAAATAGAGTATTGCACAGACATTTGCCGTGCATTGCTCTGTCTCTCTTTACTTAACTTTGTTCTGAACAATCGCACTAATGTGCATAGTGGCCTTCAAAATCCTACTGTGAGTTAGGAACATCATAAGATAAATAGAATTTAACTATTCCAAAACCAGAAACTTTGATTTATTTTATCATAAAGGTTATTATACTCAAGTAAAACTAAATTTAAAAAAAACTTTATCTGTGCTTATTTTATTTATTATTATTAAAAGCCAAAAAAGAAATTGGAAGACTTAGGTCAAACAATAAAATTAACAAGGTTTATAAAGGTATGAAAGAAGCAACAGGCTGCAGTATCTGAAAAACTTTAAGATACTGGGGGGGACAGGAACAGGAACAGGACCATTCTCTCACCAAACACTGTTGTGGTCTGACTAATTACAGAAGCTGTTTACTTCCTATTGAAGTGCAGTTAGTAAAACAAGGAAAGGCTGCAGCAGTATTTGTGTTATGCTGGTATTTGATCTCTTCTATAAAGAACTCCCTTAATTCTTCATGGCATAGATTCAACAAGGTCTCATCAAAGATTTTGGTTCATATTGATGTGAAATCATCTAGTCACTGCAGATTTGTCCTGCCTGCACACCTATGATGTGAGTCTGCTCTTGCAGCACATCCCAAAGGTGCTATTTTGGGTCAAGATCTAGTGACTGAAGGACATTTAAGTACGGTGAACTGATGGTCACATTCAGAATAAATATTTACCATTTGAATGTTGAATCAATCATGAGACCAGGCAGTTTTTGTCCAGTCTTCTGTTGTCCAATTTTGACGAGCCTGTGCAAATTGTAGCGCCAGTTTCCTGGTCTTGGATAGCAGGAACTTACTTGCTCAGTTTGGACCTCAGCAGGTAGTTTTCACCAAGACTACATCTGTAAATGCATTGAGTTGTTGCCATGTGATTAGCTGATTAGATGTTTGCATTAATGAGCTTTTGAATAGGTGTGCTTAGGGAAGTAGGCAGTGACTGTATATTGCAGTTAAATGTTATTACTGATGTCTCCTCTGTGGTTTTGAATGTGTTTATGATTAAGCTGTTCTTACGTTAACAGGGCGATACGACATCTTGATGGCAAAGAGTACCGCGGCAGACCCCTGGTAGTCGAAGAGTCACGAGCACGCCCACCCAACTCCACTAAAGTGTTTGTGGGGAACCTCAGCGCTACATGTTCAGCAGATGACTTGCATGGGCTGTTCTCAGCCTTCGGAAGAGTTTTAGACTGTGATAAAGTCAAAGGTAATGTATAAAGCCTTGTAATCTGTAAAGATTGTGTGTGAGAGAGATTTGCATCAGGATTTAATTAACTTGAGCTGTTTTGAATAAGAACAATGCAAGGTGACATTAATCTATTCAGATTTGGGGACTTTAAACTCTGAGCAAGTGACCTTTCTGGTTTGCATCATGGTCCAATCTTTCAAGTTGATGTGACATAAAATATGGGATGGACACATTTTATTGTAAAAATCAGCCTCAGACTAATGTTGACCTTTCTCTTTCCTGTAAACTACAGCAAGGTTATGCTCAAATGTCGGCTATGCGTTCGTGCATATGGAGAGGAAGGAGGAAGCCTTGGCGGCTATTGAGGCGCTCAATGGGACCATGTTCAAGGGGCGTCAGTTGGCTGTAGAGCTCTCCAAAGCCCAACCTCTGATAAACCAGATTATGACAGCTGGAAATTCAGCTAATCCCACAGGTGCTGTAACAGCAGGTGATGATGAAAGGGCAATTTGTTTTCCAAGAAATGAAATGCAGCTTATGTTTTAATCATGTTTTCAGCAGGTGGCAGAGAGGGTCTTCTTCCACGACCGCCTCCGTCACTAGAGCATCATCAGAGTCAAGCAGCTGTGCTAGCTGCAGCTGCAGCTGCTGCAGCTGGATTACCCATACAAGTAAGCATAATTTCCACCAGGATGTCCACTGTCATTTGAAAGCCTTCTAGTCTTTGTTTTTCAAAGTAATGAATATCACATCTCTATTTTCAGTCAAGCCTTTTATGAACTTTAATTTGAACTCCCTATATTGCACCATAGAGTTTAGACAGATTAGATTTAAGAATTTTCTTTCGTTGCAGGTTCAACAAAGTGTCCATAACTCTTTCTACAACACCACATCCTTTGACCCCACCTATGCTGCCCTGAAAGGGATCACCAGTTCTAAAGGTGCAGATGGAGTCATATATGGAGCTCTTGCCAGCCAAGTGTATGGATCTGTAGCTGACCAGGTGTTTCATGAGATGGCAAATCACAATTCTGCATCGACCGCAGTTGAGGAAGAGGTGGAGCCCCAGACTGTACCAGATCCAACAACACTTTTCGAAGCAGCGAGAGCCAAGTTCTTTCAGGAGGGACAGAAGGTCTGTTAACGTTGGAGTAAAAATGGCTTGTGTGTCTGTTTTTGTGTTTCAGAAATGGTCATCTTTTATGCGTTTTTTATGATTCAAGGTTCTGGCAGAGCAGCAGGCAGGAAGAAAGGCTGCACCTTCAGATAATGAGCGGGACCGCAGCCCAATACGAGGAAATCGAGCTCCTCTCCTCCCTGACCCTGTTCCAGGTTCATTTGCTCAGATACGCCCCAAACGACGCGCCCTGCTTCCAACACCACCTGGAGCACCTGAAGACCCTGTCGCTGCCACCACCACAACTCCTGAAGGAGCGGATCCTGTTGCGAGGTACACATAACATTTAAACAGCAGATAGAGATAGAAGAAAAATAAGCTTAAACCAGTTTATGATAATATAACATGGTCATATTATTGAGATTTGTTTGCCTTTTATTCTGCTTCTTTCATACCTTTTCTTCAACTCTAATTTTGACTCAAGGTCATATACAGAATACTACCAACAAATGCATCAGTACCAACAGTATCAACAGTACCAGCAACAGTACCAGTACCTCCAGTATGCCTACACCAATCCTCCACCACCACCTCCGCCTCCACCGGCAACCACACAGGCACCTGCTTCCACCACAACCCCTGCACCACCAGGGACATACACAGCACTCCCAACATATGCCGCATCGGATTCCTATGCAGCCCCAGGAACGTACGACACTTCGGGAAGTTATGACGCCTCATCCAGGAGCTACGACGCTTCATCCGGGAGCTACGATGCCTCGTCTGGAAGCTACGACGCCTCAGCGGGCTATGACACATCTGGAGGCTACGGGGCACCGGGAGCATATGATTCATCGGGAGCTTACGGAGCGGGAAGCTACTCCACCTCCACACCGTATGAGCAGACACCCGCACACGGGCAACCCATGCCCCCGCGCCACGATTACCCTTACCACACGCCAGAACCCCCTTATCGATAGTCCCACCCCCCTCCCACACGCTCCTTACACATGGCAGATGTGTGATTGTGTGTGTGCGCGTGTATGTGTTTGTGTGTGTACGTGGGCGAGCATACATAAGGGACAGTTTAAAGGGGAAAAACTAGAGAGTGGGCAAGGTTGTGATTCTCCCCTGTTTCTCCATCTTGACCTACTAGTCTCTCAATGGATGATTACTCAGTTAAGTGGATGATTATGAGCTAGCAAGGTCTCTGGAGTAGTGGAGATGAGGGAGGCAGCTGATACTGGAGTGCTGTTAAGCATTTATAGTTCCTGTTAGATGTGATATAGGGGCACAGCTGGTTCCTTGTTGAATGTTAAAGCTTAAATTTTGCCTCAAACAAGGTCGGACTCAGAAGTTGGGTTTTTGTCAGTTCAAAAGAGCTTTCTGTTCGGTGTCAGGCGAAGCCCTTTTATGTACTCTACATAAAAGATTGTTGCTGCATGAAATGTGCAGTCAGGCAACTCTTTACATCATCGTATATTGCAGGCAAAAAATAAAAATTACAGATAAGTAAATTATAAACCGGTTTTATCTATGGAAACATATCCTGTCCAACTGGGACTGTATGGCTTTGTTATTGTTTTTATAAAACACTAATTTCTCTACAGGCCCATGATGTTCATTCATGACTGCCAACTTTGGGTTGGCTGCAATTTAATGTGCTGTTAAGCTGTATTGATTTATACTGATTGTTTCTATAAGTTTGTCCCCTCTTTATATATCTGTCAGGGTGTTGAAGAAACATCTCTTTGTATAATGTTGATCAGTTAGACAGCACCTCAAAATGCAGTCTGCTATGAAGAACACAAAGTTGACTCAGCACATCTCCAACAATAACAAAGTACAAACAGTTGTGCTTGCATATTTGTTGTGGCTTTTGTAGAGTATGTAACAAGGCTTAGTCTGAAGTCATTTGTAGCGACGCTTTCGTAACAAGAAACCTGTTTTGATCAGACGCGTAACCTCTACATGTAATATGGTCTTTGATGAAGATGGAAAGCAGAGCTGAGGTAAAAGGAAGTTTGAGTGGTTAATCAAATTGATTGTTGCATTTACTGAGGAAATTTGATCCCGTACAGATTGAAAATGTGTTGTTAAATTGACCAGATGGCATCTCAAATAATGTATCAGGCCGGTTTCACTTAAGCCCCTTTCAGACATGGGATAAAAAACATCAGTCTTATAGATTGACAGCAGTTGGATTTTACATGAATTCTTCCCACGGCTTCGTTCAGGCACACACACAGCTTGCAATATATCCAAAAGACCTATCTCACTGGTGGCATTGTAAGCATCACTCTGTAGATGTAGTTTCACTTGAGAACATTTGTTCTCTCCTTCATCGTCAGTACCAGCAGGGTTTCTCTGATTTTGAGTGTGTGGGCTGCCGACTGAGCTGCTTCTCCCACACAAGCTCAGAGAAATCATCCTGTCTTCTGAACTGAATAAAGCAAACACATACACTTGATTATTGTTTATGACGCACATGTGACAGCATGCATCCAGACTTGTACCATGTTGAAAGAAATATGTAAATCTTACTAGGTAGACCTAGTGAGATTGCTGTGTCTGAAAGGGGTTTTAGCTGACGGTGTAGTCTTAAAAAAAATAAAAGAATGGGGGCTGTTCACATGAAAACATTTCCTGAGCTTACTCGTTTGCAGGGTTTGAGGTAAATTTCTAGACCATCCTCCTAAAAAAGAGTTGGACTGGTTTTTGATGGATATAAGCAGTGTGTGAATAACCTGCTTGATGTTTCGTAGTTTTGTTTTTTTGGGCAGTATTGATTAAAGCAGAGTAGACCCACAAGAGTGCATGATTTCAGTTGAGGTAGATGATTATAATTTACCTTACTTTCTTCCCCTCTTGGCTTTCTGTAAATCTTGAGGTCTGTCCAAACAAAAATATGTTCCAACCTCAGGAACTGAATATATCCTGTCAGTCTTTGCTTTGAAGGTCAGTTTTGCCTTTAAACGTCAGAACAGAGTCTTCACGTAATTTAGTAGTTATTCACACTTAGTTCTTTCTCTCTTAGTTTTGTGTTGAATGCATCCACATCTTTCTCTGATTTTAAGCAACATTCAGTTGTTCAATAGTTTTGGGGGGTTTTTGTTGGTTTTGTATGTATGTGAATTTATAAGAGCCAGGAGGAATGTCAGCAAGCGATGCATGGCCAATGGAGCTAATAGAATTTGAGCAATTAAAATTCAACTTTTAATTTTTCTTTCTTTCCTTCCTTTGTTTTTTTTTTTTTTTTTTTTGACATCTTCCATTATTTTCCATTATGTCGGGAGTCTCATCAGCTGCTGTCATACATTTGGTCTCACGGATAGCTGTGGCAATTTAGACAGAGAGAAAATCTACAATTCGGTACAAATGTAAATATTTAAAAAGATGCCAACCAACATTTGGTAGGAATATTGACTGTTAATAAAAACATAGTGATTGTATTTCTTTCTAAACAGTTGGAGACCTGGTGTAGTTGGACAGTTCAGTTGTACCAGACTCGTAAAAAGAGGCAGCCGGTTTGTATGGCAGGAAGGGGTTACAGTTGTGTTTATAGCATGTAGTGAGTGATGGTGAGTTGTAGTGGCATTGGCGAGTGAAGTAAAAAGAGAAAGCAAGTGTTCGTGTATCGTAGGGTTTTAAGCCGAGCAGACTTAAGGTGACGTTCTCAGTCCTGCTGGTGATGCGAAAGTCGTTTTGGATTTTTCCTGGGCAGAAGTGAGAAGGCTCGAAGACCTTTCCTTTTCTCTTCTGATCTCACCAGAAGCACACACGGGCTTTCTCAGCATCCAAATCACACCTAGACAGCTTTCACCTTATAACTGGGTTAGTTCATATAATTTATAACAGACTACACGTGCGATGCAGTGCAAATAATACTAATGCACACCTGATTCTTCTTGCATTTCATGACTCTCATTAGTTGCTCCGATGTGATTGTACCACACATTAGCTACTCACATTACTTCTTATTCAGCACGCGAACTGATAGTGCTGCGATTCATTTTAAGTGACACATAGCCTCTCTACATTTCCACATTATTCCACCTTCTCCATGTGAACTGTTAGTTGCTTGCCTTGTTGTTGCTGCTGCTCCAGCCACCTTCTTCCTCTTGCTGATTATTGCAGCTAGAGTGGGAGGGAGCCAAACTGAGCCCTTGCCCTGGACGTACGGCACACGCAGCTGTAGCGTGGAATGGGGAAAAAAGCAGCGTTAGGCCTGAAACTGCTGTGGACGATGGGGGGTCTCCCCACTAAGGTAAACACTCAGACCACACACTCCTGCCCCTCCCCGAAACACGCCTACACACTCACCAGCACACACACGCAGTACAGATGCTCCTGTGTCCATACTTCTTACTCCTCACTTGCCTTCAGGGATTCAGATTTGTCCGGAGTTTGGATTTTTTTTGGGGGGGGGGGGATGTATCTCCCATCTTTTTTCTCTTCTTAATATTGTTTTTTTTGGGGGGGGGGGGGGGTTGTTTTTTTTTCTATGGGAGATTTTTTTTTTCTTCCAGTTTTTTATTTTTTTTATTTTTTTTTATTTTCCTGTTCACATCCTTACATTTCCCCTCCCTCCTCCCCTCAACAAGTTTTCTCTGCTCATACATTCCTGCTCCTAACGTGACCACTCTCACACAAGTTTTTAAGGACATCTGTGCCACCTTTAGTCTAAATCTGAACACACTCTGCAGCAGGCATGTTGTTGTAAGTACGTCCTGTTTCAGCCTATCACCGAAGAGCGCTACAGCCAGAGTCGGGGATATTTAGATCGATGGGTTATCTTAGTTTTTCTAAAAGCGCCCCTGCGGCCTCTTCGGGGGTTAAGTGCCTTGCGTAAGAGCACAGTGGTAGGGCCTCCACTTCAGAGTTGAATAACCTGGCTCAGGATCGGTTGCTGGTTCAACGCTCGACTCCCCCCGTCTGAAAACGATTTTTGATGCCGCATTCAACTTGTATGAATGACAATGAACACGGATGCGACCATGTTGTTTTAAATTACATTTTGTCCTATGTTCTTTCAAATGTTTAATTATCAATAAAATGAATTTCAGCTCAATGAAACAATCTCTGTGTGAATATTTGAAGATGCAGAAAGCTTGGTGGGTTTTGCCATTTAAACTCTCAGGGCTCAGCATCAGATGACATTTTATTTAGTTTTATTTCCAAAAACATCAATCTATGCTTTTTCAAATAAAAACCAATACTCTGATAACAATCCAAACCTGATAATTGAGTCGTTTTTAATATACAAAAGAAGTAGTTGAAGGTATCGGACTTCCACCTGCAAACAAGACCTTTTCATGGATACTCGCTGAGTTTCATGCCCTCAACAGCAATAAAGTTTACAAATGGACACTACAGTACTGCATGGGTGTAGTGAAAACAGTATACACAAATATACTGAGGTAACATGAGGAGTAGGCCTATGTACGTAAATGGGCAAAGGTGGAACATTGAAGGTGAAACTGCAGAGACATCATGCACCATTCGTTGGAATAATGGTATGGATATGCAGCAGTTACTATTCTGGTAACAAATGCCTCCATCAGCCAGATTAGTTTATGAAGTAGCTTCACTAATGAATACAAACACTTGTTTCCTGTTGAGTGTGCAGTCAGTAAATAAATTTAATTGGGGAATTTTCCATTCTGGGCAATGCCCATTGTTAAACATACTCTTTAAAGGTGACCTATAGTGTTCATTTTTCATTTCTGTATATTCATTCTTTTCTAGGGTAGCTTAGCACAATTCGCAGTTCAGTTCAAGCCTCTCAGTCCATCCTGTGTCTGAAACAAACCTTTTTAGCTCATTTCCTTTTAAAGCTGTCTTATTCTGATTGGCTGTCCTTTCCAAACAGATGGTTTGAACAGCAATTTGGTACGCTGTGCCTGCGATGACCAGGTTAATCCTATAATGCCTATTTGATACATGGGTTTTTGTGACTTCTGAATCAGTGTGTTTTGTTTTGGGGGTTTTTCCCTGAAAAATCTGAATGAAATGGTGCAATAAATTGGACAGAAATTATGGACATAGTAGAAATTATACAAACTCAAATGCAAATTGATTTTAAAAAATTGTCAGAAGGTTCAATAAACATTCCAGTTTCAGAAAAAAATGAATTTTCTTGCAATTGTTGCATGGATATTGTCTGTCTAAGAGTGGAGGGGGGACTTTTGGCCACTCACTTCATTTTTATGAAACCCATGTTTAATATAAGCATCCACTTTTGAAACATTGTATATGTGTGACATAAGTTAACCTTCCAAATCCATTGTGCACCATTAGAGTGTAGGTAAATGTGTACACTGTAAGTGGAGGTTCTTCTTTTTATTGTATTGTATGGAAAGGTAAGATGTGACAGCAAATACTTTTCTCCTAAAGCCTTTCAAACCTTGAGAACCTTATTTCATTGGGCTTTAGAAAGTCCCACCACAGATAAAATACTACAATTAGTTTGCCTCAAAGACTTTATGCTGTGTCCCTTAATCTACCTTAGCGAGGTAGAGGGAATGTGAGGAACAATATAATATTAATAAACTATTCTTAGAAGGGGGGAAAAAAAAGAGACATGACCAAAAGATGTGGGTAATGCTACAGATTCTTAATTTGCCCATCTGCACTGACACAGTTGGGCTGAAAATGATGCCATTGATCTCAAATCCCCATCCCCCACATCTGTACATTTCTCTCGTCCTAGTTTTCCAAAATTGTTCAAAACACACTTGAAGCATCTCATGGACTTAAATGTGGCTTAAGAGGAAACCGGTCTGTGCTTTAGGGTATGATTATGAACTGATAAGTCTAGTTTATGACAACAGACAGGACGAGACTGGGCAAACACATAAAGAACACCACACGATGTGGACCAGACCAAACACGTATTACAGTACTTGGACTTTCAATCACGACCTCTCATGATGCTGCTGGCATAGTATGAAAAAGGAGCAAGCATTCAAACACACGTATTGAAAATAGCAACGCTTTAATAAAGAGCGATTTTACAAGACTGCAATGTCTAGCTAGCTAGGTGATAATCGACATTGACATCCATGATGTTTTACAGAGATGCAGATATGGTAACTGGGTTTGAAGTTTGATGGGTTACTTGCAAGTTGCATTTCTGCATGCGAGGCAGCCTTCAAACAGTTACGGGACCCCTACATTGTAAAACAGTTGATTTATGAATGTCAATGAGCGTTCATGTCAAGAGGTAAGTAAAAAATCTCATGGAGAAATTTCCTTAACGTTTTCCAAACACACCGGTAAGTGAGAGTTCACACAATGGTCATGCTTTTACCGGGCACACAAGCCAATAAAAAGACGACACTTAATCATGCAAAAAAAGACAGTTTCTTTGTCTGTAAAAATAAAAGAACGAAAGAATTCCTTTGAGTTCTGATATCATCCATCCGTAGTGACTTTGAATAAGAAGAAGCTGCGCTTTGATGATGACTTTGGTGCAAAAAATGTTCCTGTTTTGAAGAGGACAGACCCTGTCCTGTCCACTTCCTTGATGAAGACACTCTTGGTATAGACCAGTTGTGATAGTTTACCCCAATAAACCCCAACCCTCCCGACCCCACCCTTACTCCTCGAGATGGACACAAACATCACAAACATCAACCCTAACCCACCCCGCCCATCCCTGGATGATGACACCTTCAAAGTACAACCATTCAAACACAGATACAGCAATAAATTGTCCCACGTACAGTACGTCATCCAATGGGGCTTCGATCACTTTACAGAGAGAGAGAGAGAGAGCACGTCTAAAAACACATGAACAGCATTACCTATATACAGAGGACACAGTAACAGTCAGAGGTTGGCCCAGGATGGATCGAGCTCTGTTGGTGGGAGTGAAGTGCACAATGAAAAGCTCATTCATCTGACGGAGAACGACAAATAACTGCAACAAGGAGTAATGGTGCGACAGTTTCCCGAAGGAAATACCCAAATCTCAGCTGACCTCTTACATTTATGCTCATTCAAAAGTGAAACCTCGAAGAGAACATCTGCCTGCCCGGTGATTCCTAGCACAAATCTCTCTCTGCTGGTAGTAGAGTTGTAGCTGTGGTGAGACTGGTTTTTACATAGCCAGCAGTTACAGTTGCAATTTTTTTTGTTAGAAATCACCAGCCTGTGCACCTCCAGCTTTTTGGAGAACTTTGCTTCAGACTCACTTTGACAGATTCCACATCTGATGACTTGGGGCTTTCTTTTTCCCCCCGTTTTTTGCGTTTTTCAGCAGATGAGTGAACCTAGAGCCACCTTAAAATGATGTGATGTTGTACAGACACGGTCACAATAACACTCATTGCTAAGTTAGTACAAGCTACCAGCTCGATAGAGATGTGTAACCTCTAACCGAGGAACATGACCCTGTTTATCTCTATGGGAAGGCATGTGCACACAAACACACATACAGTACATGTACATAGAACGGACACAACCAATAAAAAAAACGACTTCATACCCAATCGATTATTGCCCCTTTCGACTGTACATCCCAGCAATGATTTTAGGTTTTTGTGCAGCAGAGCATTGTCCCCTCTTTGAAGGTTTGTGCTATATATATTTTTATATATATCATCTGACTGTGAGTCTAACTCGACCTTGGATCTCCTAGAAAATCCACATTAACATTTAATGTCTCATTAGAGCCTCCCTGTCTCTGGCTGTCCGAATTAATCTGCGCGCCGTTGCTGCGGGCTTTGCTCGGGCCGTGATCGACAGACATTACCCTCAGCTGCTTTCCACTGCTGTCGTTCACTTGACGCTCCAGACTGACCTTTAGCTGTCCTGTCCATAAACGTTCCACTCTACATTAATAACTTGCTTCTCAGTGGCTGTCTTTAAATCCTCCCAGTGGAGGTGAGACTTCTACCCTCATCCAGTTTTTTTTTTTTTTAAATTTTATTATTTTTGGGGGGTGGGTAGGGTGGGGGTGATAAGGACTTGACAGGAGGCTAATTTTGGACAGGACAAATGCTCAGGACAGGGAGGATATCATACAGCTGGGAGTTGGACCATTTCTGATTGCTAGATTGAAATTCACCTAATGTCAACTCACCTCTGTGTGGCTCTCAGTGCATTTTTCACAACTTTTAGAGCAGTTCAGTTGTTAACAGAACAGCTTAGAAAACAAGAGGAAAAAAAAATCAACAGTATTCTGTACAGAAATCTCATGTGGACATACAGGAACTGTGACACTACAGCAGAAAAAGGCTTCTAACCGGGCTACAAATGGGTGTATAATGAGATTGCATGATATTGCACGGCTGTAGAAGAGGGCAAAAAACCCCAAAAAACGAAACGAAACACAGTGTGTACATCACGTCCCCAAGTAGCGGAGGTTTGTTTACATCCAAATGTGATGCCTGGGTCTGGCTCAGTGCTTTCATCAGTTAGTTCCAGTGCAGTAACACGTTGGTACCTGGCAACACATTAATGACATCAGGTACCAAAAGAGAAACACACGCAGTAGCACACCCTACACAGCTCCACGTCCATCCACAATCACACAAGCGTGCCAATTGTTTTACGCCCGATTCTCTCTGTGAAATTGGCAATTAAGAACAAATGGAGCTCATAAAAAGACTCAAATGGATGCGTGGATGCAGCACGCTGAAATGTAGAAAAAGGAACGCACGCACGCGCAGACACACATTCACACGCACGCATTCAAATCAATAACTTCTGACATCAGGTGATGGATGGATGACACGTTACCGGGAACCAATCGGAACAAGATGCTAAAAATCACCTACACAGAAATACACCCTTGGCAAAGGTCACATAGAGTAAAGTGCCAGCAAACGATCCAATCAGAGAAAGAGCGTGTGTCCTCCAAGTTTGATTCAGCTGAGGGATGGAGAGAGATGCGGGTAAGCCTTTATACAGGAAATTATCAGTATGAGGGGGTGAGGGGCGGGGGGGAAATGGCAAAAGAGCTTCTGCACTTCCAACGAGCTGTCAGTCCTCATAGTGTCATCACAGGTCGTAATTGCCATTTGAACTGGCAAATCAAGCAGAGGATGAGTGGGACTAATGCAGAGCCTCTGGTGCCCCAGCACTATAGATTCAAAGACAGAGAGATCAGTAGCCACATGGAGAGAGGAGAGGAGATTAGAGGGTCAGGTGACATGGAAACTGACATCAGCGTTTCATCTTCTATCCATCCTCTGGTCCTTCTCTCTCCTTCGTCCTCTCCCCTCCCTTTTTTCTTCCTCTCTGCCCTCTTCTTTCTTTCCCCTGCGCTGGATTTTGGTTCTGGATTTGCGTTTGCTGCCGACTCTTTCTCTCTGTCTCTTTCCTCTCGCCTTCTCTCTCCCAGCTTTGCTGCCATGGTTACAACATCATCCCCTACATGAAGTGCATCTGCAGAGGACGGGGTGGTGGGGGGGTGAGAGACACGCAAGAGTAATTTAGTTCAACAAAACAGCTCATCAAGTGTTCAGGCATCTATTGACAAGCGTATTAGCTGTCGCAGTGCCAAGAAAACAGCACCTCGGAACGGTGATTGTTCAGTAAGCAATTATATTACTCTGTTATGTTTTGAATAATTGGTCAAAATATACTTGATCGTTTGTGCTCCCAAGAGTCTTGTAACCTTTGCAGCTGATGATTGCTCGCAGTGAACATTTTTTTTTTTTTCACGCTTCCTGGTCAATTTTTAAATTACCTGACAACATGACTCATCATTGAGATTCTTGATGGAGCCACTACTTGAACATTGCTAATCACTCCTAGAGAAACAGCTATGAACGAGTTTCCTCTGTTATTCCCGAGGACATGAAGAGACACAGATTCAGTGTTTGTACCAAAGCAATATTCTGCCCGTGTTGTTTCTGTGCTGGTACACATCGGTTTAAGATGTGCAATGCAGCCCGTTAATGTGCTGAAATCATTTAAATAGCTCCTATTACTTCCCAGTTTTCTCCTTTATCTGTTTCTGCTTCAATAATCTGCTTTTCTCAGAAGCTACGCAGTGAAAACCATAAATGTTAGAGCTGTCCAATATTTGCAGATGATTTAGTTTGGGCAGTTTCTCCATCCACACACCCTCCTTATTACCTACTAAACATTTTCTTTTTTTATTGGTCATGTTTGTAATAGCATTGCTGCTGCTTCAACAAGGCAGTTTTTTTTCCTACTGTATTGTGACTGCTTTCAAAATTGCTCTGCGTGGTGTCAGATTATCTGTAATTGGTCAAGTGTGAGGAGAAAGAAAAATACAAAAAAAGCACCCAGACAAGCTGCATGTTTGATTTATGGTTTACAAAGGAATGCACAGCTTGACAACTGCACTTATTTTCTGACATGTGATTTGCATGTGAACACTGATACTTCTTCAGAAGTTGGATAGTGCACCTTAGCATTAAGAGCAGAAACAAAAGAAAAAAAATACAAAAAAAAACCAAAACAGCACACCAATAACCCTAAAGACAATCACTTAACATTTTCTCTCTTATTTGATGCCAAGTTGTGGAATTGTGGGGGCATTACTTGCTGGATAATTTGGAGTCAGATTTGCTGTTCCCCTACATTTCTAGACTTTATGCCAAGCTAACCAGCAGCCCCAGCCTGCTCCTTTAACTACATCGATGTAGCCACAAAACAGCTGGGATGCTGTGTATATATAGGATATACTTCATTGGTGACTGACTTCACTGTTGAGGAATTTCCCATTTCTTTGCATTGAGAAACTCTTGGGTGGCTCTTACAGTATGCTATGGATCATTTGCACAGGGAAGTCAGATCTGCAATCTGAGAGAGTATAGAGAAAGTATAGCTCTGCGCACTTTAGAATTCATGCTACTACTTCTATCTGCAGTTACATCATCACTAAACACTAGTGACCTGATTCCACTGGTAGCCAGTTCATCTCGGTTTCACCTGTCGAAATATTTCATAACTGTGCAGCCTCTTTTTCTGACATAGTCTAATCTGGCCTTCCTGTTTTTGAGTGTAACCAGTGGTTTGCACCTTTTTGCAAAAAGTCTATATTTCCATTCATGAAGCCATCGCTTGATTATAGACCTTGACAGTGATGCACCTATGTCCAATACCTATGCGTTGTTAACTCAGTTAGATTCTGAAGTTGTTTTTCTTAACCATGGATATGATTATAATCATTATAATTCTGTCGATAATTCTGTTTACTAATCTTCAGTGTTCTTTCAGGTGTTTTGTTGTTGCTAAGCTGGTGAATTCATGGTTTTTAAGAATGTACCAGGTTTTTGCCGTCTCTCTGATTGCTTTATTTTTTGGGGGGGGGGGCTAATGATGACGTCCCTCACTTGCACTGCCATCTCCTTGGGCCTCATATTTAAAGTTGGAGTGAAAAATCAACACTTTCAATCATCTTCAGATGTCGTGTCTTCAAAGCTTGTCCAAGAACAAAGAAGTAGGCATCACCGGGCATGAAACAGTAAACTGTCCAATTAATGCGAAGCCTCTGAAAATGTGAGAATATCTATAAAAATTGCTGTAATTCCTAAAAAAGTTTGTCAAATTTTTGTGTTAAATCCCTTGAATTAAAGCTGAAAGTCTACACTTCAATCACATCATGATTGGTTGATTTAAAATCCACTGTGGTGGTGTACAGAGGCAAAACTACTAAACTTGTGTCTTTGTGCAACACAACTGCGTACTACCATTGTACTACTTGAGATGATCCCATTAGTGCCCATATGCTATGCTCTTGTCCCTATGCACTTGTACACTCTCTGGCATGTTCATTAACATTTCTGCTTGTTTTTGTGAGTGCTGATGTTACCTGTGTTCCTGGGATGGGTCCAAAAGGATTGGTGGGTCTCAGGACAGGCTGGTTATACATGACAGGCTGTGGGGGCATCATGGGAACGCCCCCCATCTGATGATTCATCTGAGGAGGGAGCTTCTCAGAGCACAGGTGAGAGCAGGCAGGGAAGGAGAAGAGTATGAGGGAGCGAAAGAGGTGGGGAGTATACAGACCAATGTGAACGGAGACAAAACAATAAAAATAAATAATCTCTGATTGCAAGACTGGAAGTTGTTCTTTACCATTCCATACACAGGCACTTGGGGTGTCGTCATAGGAAAAGCCACTGGTGCTGGAGCCTGTACAGAAAAACAGGGAGGGGCGTAATGCATAATACTTTTTAATAGTGACCAAAAGAAATAAATTAAAATTAACCCTGATTCTGTTCATTTCTAATCTGTCAAAGATGTACCTCAAAGAAAGTCATGTTTTGTTTTTGTTTTTTAATGCCAAATAAATATTCCCATTTATTCAGCTTTTACAAGATCTTGGGAAACAAAATCAGCTTTAATGTTTAACACAATTGAATCGAGATGACACCACAAGGGAAAAAAGGACAGTTCTAAGACAGCACAATAAGGAAAATGATTAAGAAAGCAAAGCAGTGCAGTTCTGGAGGATGTCGTGGACAAAAAGAGGAGCGAAGGAAAGGTGGGCTGAAGAAACTTACATAGCCAGTATAGATCATCCCATTCTGTCGAGTTAAAGGAAAGAGAGAAAAGAAAAACAGTTAAAGACCTCTAAAACAGTTCCGCATACCACAATCACAGCCATGCCCGTTCTCTATCTCCAAACAGGCAGAGAAGATAAAGCGGAACTTTTTGCACTTTCCTCATGTTATAATCATCTACTTTCCATTCAAGGCGTGCGACCATCTTTCCAAACCATTTGCTGAGAAAATGAGCAGTTTGAGTTGAGAGGTCAATCAGTGCAAAATTAAAAGGATGAAACCAGACTGAATTGAAGAGACGTGTAGATAATTGGCATGGAGCACAAAAGGCACAGACACATTTGGGAGCTCCTTCAAAAGTACTGATGCATTGAAAGACCTGGATACAGCCTCGCTGCCAATCTTCTCAGTGGTCACTTGGTCTCTTCCACATGACCACAATTATTAGACATCTATAAAGACTTTTGTGAGAAAAATCCAACTGCGCGCAATGTCAGTTTTTATCATTATCTTAAAAAAGCTGAGGCTTCGGGGTTCCAGTTTTTTAAAAACTCAGAAGCGCCTCGAAAAATCTGTTTTATTTTCATTACCTTATCACATTGTATTGTCTACCAGCCAGTAGGGAAACACTAATGAGCAATGAAGCAACTGACTAAACAGCATGGAAGTCAGAAACTTTTTCAGTTTCTTGGCCATTGCGCTGGAGCAAACCCATCCATTTAGAAATTCGCCTAGGATCCCTCGTCCACTTATAGATAGCTCTGGTTTACAGAAATTTATATGTGAAATTATGTTTTAATCCGAAATTAACCAACCATACTAAGTGGAGACTGGAGAAACTGTCAATAAAACAGAAAGCTTCACATCCATACTGTCTTGAGAAGACATCTAATCAGGCAGCAGAAGTGGAAAAAAAGTGTCAGAGGGACTGTAAGTGCAGCGCAGTGCCACAGGACCTTGATGAGACAAGCACAAAATCTTGCAGGTAATTAAAAAGTAATTGTAGAATTTATTTTACCATCTGAGGAACGGGCATGGGTGCAGGTGCCATGGGATGGGTGGTGTGAGTCCAGTTGGTGCTGGTGCACATGGTCTTCGATTGCCAGCCGCTACCACCTGTTGGCTTCTTCTCTACCAGCTGACTCCACTGGAGCTCTGGCCTGATGCACAAAAACACACACGATCTAACACGTGCATTTACAGGTGCACAGATGATGCAAAAATCATTGAACTGCGTGAGAGAGCCGACAGCAGTCGTCTGCCTGCGGCTCGGCTTTTGATGTAAGGCAAACCCACTCACTTTTTAGCTGGCGTCCCCCCAAACTGCAGGTCTGGGAGAAGAAATGAAACAAAAATAAACATAGCATCAGTTGAAAGGGAGACACACAGCACGAGTGGTAAACAGGGAAAAAGTGAAGAGAAAATTTGCACATTTTGTACTCACTGCCAACAAGGTTGGCTAAGGATGAGTCCAAATCATTGGGCAGCATCTTCCCAGAGTGCAACGGGGCTCCAGGACTGTGAATTTGAGTGGGTGGGGATGGCTTTAGCAAGTCACCTGATGTCCACAGGTAACCATGGTAACGTGAAAAGAGAGGAAATGAGTCAAAAAGCATGAAGAAGCTAGCCGTCATTGTCAAAGCATAACATGCTTTAAGCGTGTGCTTGTTTGTTTGTGTGTGCATGTGTGTGTGTGTGTGTGTGTGTGTGTGTGTGTGTTTGAGGTAGTGAGTGGGAATTTACTCTCATGCTTCATTGTATGTTAACATGATTATGTGTACTGTGTGCGTGCGTGCGTAGTCCCACCTCCCCAGGCGTTGTTGTTGTTGGGCACAGTGTGTGTGGTCTGGATGGGGGTGAAGTTAGGCTGCAGGGTGAACAGCTCACTAGTCAGGTTTGGCACACTGCAGGAAGGAAAATGGAGTGGAAAGCACAGTTTTTTTCCTCACGTTATTCTAAAAATGTAAAGGCTAAAGGCTTTCATCTAAAGAGGTAGGGTAACTGGACAAAATATCAGGATAAGATCAAGGCAATAGACCTGTGACATTTAACTAATATAAAAAACACTTTTTTAGCAGGATAGATAGAAGGCACTTTTTTTCTTTGTAGAAACTATATATAAGCGCAGACAATACACTCACTGGTTGTTGATGGGTACAATAGGTGAGTTAGAGAAGAGATCTGTGGCCCCTCCGCTGCTGTTGGCACTGCCCACTGATTGGGTGCTAGGTGACACGTTAGGTGTCTGAATGTCGATCACTTTGTGACCGTCCTCCTAGACAGAATACATCAACACAATATAGATGATTATGGTTAGTATAATACACACAAGGTTCACTTTGCTAGTACTATGTCAGACTCTTTTTTTGCCTTCGGAGCTTCCTTAATCCTTATGAGCAGTGATTCAACAAGGTGCTGGACATTTTCCTCAAAGGATTTTGTCTATGTTGACATGGTAGCAGATTTGTCAGCTGCACATCTAGTGATATTACTTGTTCCACCACATCCCAAAGGTGGTCTATTGGATTGAGATCTGGTGACTACGGAGGCCATTTGAGTGCAGTGAACTCATTGTCATGTTCAAGAAGCCAGTTGGAGTTGCTGGTAGGAACAGCCATCAAAAGTTGGGTACACTGCAGTCATAAATACTCAGGCAGGCTGTGGTGTTTAAACAATACCCAGTGGATGGAAAACATCCCACACATCCCTACACCACCACCAACCTGAACCATCCATATAGGCAGGATGGATCCATGGTTTTATGAGACCAGATCAGATCAAATCTTCTTTTGTCCAAAATCGATTAAGCTTGTCCCCAAAGCTGGATGTGTTATGCTCTTCTGCATACCATGGTTGTAACGAGTGTTTTTTTTTAAATTACTGCTGTCTTCCTATCAGCTTGAAGCAGTCTGGTCATTCTCTTCTAACATCAACAAGGCATTTTCTCCCAGAGAACTGCATCTTGCTGGATATTTTCTCTTTTTCTCTGTAACCCTAGAGATGGTTGTGTGGGAAAATCCCAGTAGATTGCAGCCCGTCTGGCACTAACAACCATGCTACATGCAAAGTCTCCTCACCTTTCTTCGAATTCTTCGAATGAAAGACCAGGATGGTTTGTTTGAGATGAAAACTCCACTGCAGGAGTGCAGTATGTAGACCGAGAGTTCATTTCTATTCTGTGTGCAGCTCTGTACGCTACAGAGAGACAGCGTATTTCACTGTACTGCAGAATTAATGCACTTGTCTATTCAACTTTAACAACAGTGTGGAGGGCAGAAAGTCTTAAGACACTGATGTCTACATGGTTCACACACGTGAACGGATTTCAGAGTGTTTTACTAGCATAGAAGAAAAAAGAACAGTTAATCTTTGGAAAAACTAAAAGCACTGGCAATCATATTGTGGTTGAATCCCTGCAATAGTTCTGGCATGTGGTATGCATAAACTGTACAAACCTGTCCACAGTATATGCAAATGACTCACCTTGTGTTGCTGCAGTCGGTTGTCCTCCGTCTTGTCTTCCATACGGCTGAGAGAGATCCCCGTGCTGGAGAGAGATGACACTGCACTGGACAAGGTGCTGGATCTTAAGGTAAGACACACACGCGCAAACACACACAGGATTCACACGTCTCTTTAAATTTCTTTTTCTTTAAAAAATTTTTTTTTTTACTGAAATCCAGCTCTTTGATACTTTTTAACAACACCATGTAAAGCTGAAAAAAAACTCTCTTAGTTATCTGGGCACCATCACCCACGGCTGAAATGTTTCAAAGTAGTGATCAGAAACAAACTTTGAGTAAAATTTGATTCTAAGTATCAGTTAAGCACAGCATATGATGCATGTAGGTAAAATGCAAGTTTTATGTTGGCTATAAGAGAAACTAAAAATCTGGCAGTAGTAAAATTCACGGTGGCAGATCAGCAGTACACCATGGTTGCTGTAGTGCTAATACTGGTAGCAGTAAGAGAAAGAACAGCTGTAGCAGAAGTAATAGTTTTAAAAGTAGCATTAAGTGAGTGGTGCAGCAGGCCTGAGGTGCCTGTTTGTGATCTGATCATACCTGCTGGCGGTGGAGAGGTCCTTCAGCTTCCTGCCTTCCAGAGAGGCTAGATGCTGCTCCAGAGCCTCCAGGAGAGAGCTGGGAGCCTGAGGGGGGTGGGGTTCAGCAGATTACAACCATGGCCAAGTAGGCAAATTGGGGCACTTAGCTTGCTTTTCCCTCCTCTCCTCACTTCTCATTTCATCTCTCTCTCAAACACACACACAAAGCAGCAGCAAAATTTAGACATCACCCTCAAATTCACTATCTACTCTACGACAGCTCTTTGTTCTGTTTTTTTTTTTTTTTTTCATTTGGTTTCATCAGGTTTGGTTGGCCAGCATGCACACGTTAGCTTTGGATCATGCAAGCGAGTCCACAGCAGGACTGACAGGTCGGGACAGAGCAGAGCATCATCGCTGCGGGGCTCCAGCCTCGAAACACAACAAACACGTCTCTGAACCATCTAACGAGCCCATGCAGAGGCCAGCAGTGCACAAATGCTCTCGTAAACACACACACTTACACACGCATACACGGAAAGAAAATCACTATCCAAAATTTAAGAGTTAACTTGTGGATTCCACAGTCAGATTCATGTGTTAGTGGTTTGATTGGCTGAGGAAGTAATCACTGGAGCTAAGCACCAAAACTGTGTCCCGCTGGAAGCCAAGGAAGTTAACTCAGTCAAATGTAAACATCTGGTGAAAAAACCAGGTATACACATCGAACAGCTGGCCTGCACTCATTACTGGAAAACAAAAAGGATGGATGGGTTCATTTGGACCACATGTGATACCACAGTTTTCACCCAGAGCTTTACATTTCAGCACCAGAGAACACAAGGCAAACACAACAGGCAAAGAAAAGATTTCTCATATACTTATTTTAAGGGGGAAAGAGAGTAAAATGCGAATTCTGGGCATCCTTCTTCAGAGAAATCTAGAATATGCTAAAAGTTTAAAATTAAAACAGACACATATCTAGAGCTTAGTAAAGGCATGGTTCACTATGTTGTTGAATAAGGGCATATAAGGTCTTCATAAGCACTACAAACATGACATAAATGTAGAAAAGAAAAAGAAAAAACAACTTTTTTCCATTTAAGTTTTTTTTTTGTCACATTGTTAAAATCCAATGAAAAGGATAAGCTGTATTCAAGGACCATAGCATAGTATGCAGTACTTATGATGGCATTATGTACACCTATCCAAGTCATATTTGCAGAAACCTATTTAACAAAAACCATTCGCTGCTCTCCCCACAGCTAATACAAAGGGACATAATCTGTTCATGAAGTGATGTGAACACTGCTTAGATGGACAAAAGCCTATTTCATAAAGTTGTGCTGACTTTTTTTTGTATGATAAGCCTTTGAGTCAACAGACAAGCTTTGATATTTACACTGGGAAAATGCCTGAAAGACTGCCGGAAAAAATTCTGACATATTATATGCCCCAGTCACGGACATCTAAAATTAATCTGAAAAAAAAAGAGAGAGAGAGAGACTGAAAACTTTTGTGGCTGTGCTGCATAAAAACTGATTTAAAAAAATCTTACCTTAGAGTAAAATTTGTTCTGCAAGGATTCAGATAGGAAAACATGACTAAAAATTGTCAGGGGGGGGGGAAATGCTGCTTTCAGGCTAGTTGCATGTGTCCTCTCTATTCTTGATTCAGACAGAAAAGGAGACAAAGTGAAGGAGTTAAGGAGAGTGAAGAAGAGAGGAGGAGGACGGGCAGCTGCAGTGTGGGCAGGTCTGTAGGGTGAGTAGGGAACGGGAGCGTTTAGAATGAAGCATTATGGGACTGACTTTGACGGATTTATACACTGGTTGACTGACTGGTTGATTGACTGATTGAGATGAGATGTAGACTGACCTGTGTGAGATCGGGGCTGTCGCCCTGATCTATCCCAACTCGCTGTGTCACAAAAAAAGGAAGGAGGGATAGGGGGAGGGAGGAGGGAGGCAAAATAAAAATAAAACCAAATGTAACAATAAATCAGGGAATAACCAAAAAAGAAAAAAAAAACCCAACAGACCACATAGTAATAAAAAATAAAGGGAAGAGGCGTGTTGAAGGAAGAAGAGGAAGAGGAGGAGGAGGGAGAAAGAAGAATCAAACCCAAGCATTCATTACTTCATGCAGTGGCTGTAAAGGAAAACAAAGAAAAGACAACAGAGGAGGAGGGCGCATGCACACGCATACAAACACCTATATATATATATATATACACACACACACACACACACAGTACATGTACACACACACTTATAAATACACACACGATGAGATCTGGTTGGAAATGAAAGCTGAGCACAACGACTGATTGAACAGGCAGGGCACAGAGGGCAGACAACAGGTCATGTGACTGCAAGATAAGAAACATCCAAAAGGAAGACACTCAACTAATGTTGACTTTGAACAGAAAGAAGAAGGGGAGGGGGAGCACAGATGACACACAAACAGACAAACACATTTTGTTAGACAGGTAAAATGAATGGGTCCTTAAAGTCAACGTTAGTCTTTCTTTCTTTTTCCTTTTTTTTCCTTCTTTCTTTGGGATCAAGTGGCTGCATCCCAAACCTTCTTCCAAATGGGAAAGAAACCAAGCAGCGAGGCAGCTTTTGAAGATGTACACGATTATGCTGCGCAGTCTACAGATCATAAAACTGTTTATATTTACTGTGAAGCCCAGCAAGAGCTGTTAACTGAGTAACAGCCATTTAAAAATAAAAGAAACTTCTGTTTATTAAAAAAAAAGAAATAGGGTGGAAATTAAGCTATCAGAACAGGAGAAAGAGATAGTGATAGAAAAAGAGCTTGCTTGGGCATGCAGTGCAGGCATGTGAACAGGCAGCACACGAGGGGTCTCTCAACTGGAAGCTCTACATGAGTGTCTCTCTGATAGCCTATAAGACTCTGGCGTTAATGACTGCCTTGAAGTAAACCCCTCCCTAGGCCAGGGCAAGAGAGGGACAGAAACAGGAGAAGATCTAGTGCAAAAAAGAGACTTGGAAGATTAAAGAGAAGAAGCTCCCGGAGGCTGATCTGCGGTCAGTTTAAGTCTGAGAATATTGACCGTAAATCAGTTCCCGGGATAACAGAAGTCTGGAGCAAATCTCAACAGGTTCAAGTGCGCTTTTCTGCAGATTAAATTTCTCCTGAGTGACAGGACGAAATGAGAAAGGAGCATTTAATATATTTATATGAAATCAGAGAGGAAGGAAGGCCGTTGAGATTCGCTCCAAATAGATATCCCATCGTCTTTACAGGTGTTTAACTCCATCGAAGAGCGGCAGGACAAACGGACGTTACCTCCGCCACTTTGAGAAACTCGGACAGTTTGGTCATCCTGTTGAGGAAGGTCTTGTAGATCTCCAAAGCTTCTTTGCACTGGTTCTTCTTCATGTCAAAGTATTTCTCTGCGTGCCAGAAGACGAGAAACAGCTTAAGAAACAGAATTTACTTTGACCCGCAGCAGTGTATGCTGTAAAAAACAACTTTTAAAAATCAATCTGGTACTGATTTTCCCTGTTAGGCCTGTCCAATTCTTGTCCATGCAGGATGAAATTAATTTTCATTAAGACTCCCACTTACAATAAAATCATAGAGTCTGATGGTCTCTTATCAGACCCTCACACCTCACTGGCTTAATAATTAATGGAAGAAAAGAAGTTGATCATTACACAGTGGTCCTTAATTGAACTCTGGAAGACAGTGGGAGGAAAAATTGATTTTCTCTAAAGAAGGATTAAGTGGAGTTGGATGGAGTCACAGTCTTGTGATCTTGACATCAGAGGAAAATTACAACATAAATATAGAACGGACTAAAGATAGATGAACTCTGGATCTGCCGTGTCGTGCGTACCCAACATGTTGATGACGCCTTCGTTATAAGCGGCAAACAACCGTATGGAGTCTTTAAACAGCAACATGAAGGCTGTGTTGATCACTCCGTTCGTCAGCTCGTTGGAGTTTGGCTGGACGATAGGAGGAACGAACGAGAGATGAGATATTGAAGTGACAGCTACAATTGCTTACATTAAAGGGTTTGGAGCGATTAAGGCAGATGCTTACCTGGAAATCCAGCAGTGCATCCAGCTGGTTCTGAATGATGGGCAAAGTCTTAATCAGCTTCTCTGTGTTCATGGTGCGCATCACACCATCAGCCCTAAGAATCACACAAGAGAACACACGCAGAACTCATCAAGCCTGTAGAGGAAGTGATGTACGTGCACTGAAAATCAAGAGTATGTAACTTCCTCCTCTGTGGTCTTCCTCCTTTCCTCTTACCTGGCCAGCTTCATTTTCAGTATCAAACATAGCCCTCCTTTGCACATTCAAACAGTCTCTGCCTCGCTTCTCTAACTTTATCTCCAAACTGGTCATCCTGAGCTGTCTCGCTGATGTATTCATTTCTGATCTGGTCCATTTTGGTCACTCCCAGTGAAAATCTGAGCATCTTCATCTCTGCCTCTGGTCTTTTTGTTAGTGCCGTCTCTAAACCATACATCATAGCAGGTCTCAATACAGTCTTGCACAGCTGCCTTTTCACCCTGCTATCCTTCTGTCACAAATCACCCTGACACTCATCTCTACCCACTCCACCCTGCCTACACTCTCTCCTCTTTGCCTCTTTTGTCCACAATCCATTGCTTTGGATGGTTGGCCCCAGATGTTTAAACTCATTTGCCTTAACTATCTGTACTCCTTACAGCTTCAGCTTTACAACTGTTGGAGCATACCTCCACCTCTCCAGGCTCTCTTCCAACTCCTCCCTACTCTCACTACAGGTCACACTATCATCTGCAAACGCTATAATCCACTGAAAGTCCTGCCTGACCTCATCTAACCCTGATGTAATCCCACTCTGACCTCCCCACTGAAAAATGTAAAAATGTCCTCACGCATGTCCTAAACCAACCTCACATTAATCCTTTGTTGGTTCAATACTTGTAATTGTTTTCCTTTCTTTGGTCTGTTATGACCAGTAGCTTATAATTACAGTGATTTAAGATTGCAGTTATGATATGCTGACTCTAATACAGCATTTTAGCATCAAAGGCTGTTCAATTTCTTGCTCAACATTTTTGTTCTAGAATATCACTAATAGCAACTCTAAGCTTTTATTACTCAAAGGCTCAGTTCATCTACTCTCTGTGCCCTTTTAGCTGCTGTCTCTTTAAGGTCCTACTCTCTTCTGATTGGCTGCCCATATGCAAACAAAACTGTTGCTCGGTAGCCCCGCCCTCTCATCTCAAACATAGGCACAAGACCACTTGACACAAAAATAGAAACCATTTTGAACACATTGTTTTTACAAGACATGCATTTGCCACATGGGGCTGCAATGACTACTTGTTAACATAAATGTGCATTTAAGGAAAAATAGAAAATATATTTACTGTTTCTACTATATAGGTAAAGCAGAGGATAAAAAACAGGTGAAGTGCTACAAGCAAGAGTATCCTACCCTCTCTTCATTTTTGTGAAGTCCACCGCTGCTAGTCTGTAAGACATGGCTTTTTCATTCAGGTAGCGGCTGTAGCGTCTGATGAAAGTTGACATGTTATACCCTGTAGGGCAGAGAGAGGGTGCTGCAGTTAGAGATTGATCAGCTTGACCAAATTTCACATTAGATTAAGAAGCTACACTTATTTTAATTAAAAATATAGTCGCTTCTTTGTGACCAACCTGCATTTCCAGTGCTCATGATTTACCTTACTTTATTTATTTATCTAGTTTTCCTTTTGAATATATAATTAAAAAGTCACCAAGCATGTTTTTTCAATTTTCCGCAGCCTTTGTAACAAACAAAGGGTACAGTCATCGGTAGGTTTTTCAGATTTGGTCCATCTGAGCGGCAGCTTATTGATAGCGCTACCGAGGCAGTGAGAGTCCGACATAAAGTCATTTTGTTAGATGTACAGCACTGCTGAGTCTACAAAGAGCCAAATGGCATTAAATCACCTTGTAGTGCAGCCTTATCTAGAAAGTTGTTGAGGTTGAAGAGTGTATTCCTGGAGGCAAGGTACTGCATCAATCTCTGAAGGAAAAAGAACAGAAGAATGAGTTAGTGATTTCTCTCTTTCTGTGGCCTGTCAGTATCAAGTTAAGGCCAAACTGCCACATGGGCAGCGTGTATGTACACAAACGTTGCAGCTTTAGCAGCATTTTTCAGATGGTAATTGTGCTGGCTTGGGTGACGCAGGTAACATCTGACAAAAGAAGTTCTTCTTTTTGCAAAGTTACATTTAAAAGTAATAAAATGTGCCTTCCAGTGACAAATAATTTTAGTTATAAATTCTAGCTAGCTGCAACTTTCGAGGGAGAAGAATGAAGCCAAGTTGCTAAAAACTGTGATGCTGAAATGGGCGCTTGAGGCTGTCTAAAAAAAGTTAGTGAGTCCCAGATGATTTAAACATACCCAGCTTTATGTAAGAAATTAATAGTTTTTTTCTTTTGACCAACTATACTGGAATTGGATTTTTATATAAATTAATAATTATAATTAGTTTAAAGGTTTTAAAGTAAAGGGCACGGCTGATTGTACGACCCAAGTAGCTTAAGTACCAGCTGTCTGCTAAGCATTACCTCACCTAATTTGAATCACTACAGTTGAACTCTGTTATTGTTTCGGTGCCTTTTTAATGCAGTAGTGTGTGCTTTCTGTGTGTTTTCAGTGAATTAATATCTGGTGTTATTGTATTTGTATGTTATCAATAATTAGCATATCTGTGGCATCTTACTGTAAAGATCATAGGATATGTATGTATTTGTGTATCTACCCTACCTATGATTATATATGAATGAAACCTTGCACAAACATTGTCACATGTACAGCGATTTTTAGCATCTATATGTTTTTTAAAAGATTTATTATAAATCACAGTTCTTTTGATTTTCATATTCACCACCTCCCTGCAAATGTGACGTTATATTCTCCATTTGTGTTTGTTTCACTTGTCTCGTTCCACATACGTTGCTCGTACGTAACTTAAAGGTCACCAAAGTTTGTATCTGTGACAGACTTTTTGTTCATGTCACCACGGAAACACGGAAGAAGAATTTGAAAAAGCACCACAGACCTGGCATTCTGTGTTTGCACTTTGCTAAGGCCTCAGTCATGCAGGTCTAGGAAAACTGTATTCCCTGAGCAGTTGGCAAGTGGTTTGCAAAAAGGGTAAATGCTAAAAGGATTGGTTCTTATAGAGGGCTTTTCTACTCTACTGGAGCACTCAAAGCACTTTATACAACATGCTTTATTCATCCATTCATACAAGGACTTTTTTTCTGCACCTGAGTGCTTTCTAGCTAACACTGGAGCTGCCAGAGATTGAACCGCCAACCTTTCAATTATCTTGTTCTACCTTCTGAGCTACAGCCACCTCGTGGTGCTGCACCAAAAACCTTCTTGTGATTGCTTTGTTTGCTAGCAGGCTTCAACAGCTGCCTATATATTTTGCACATATTTTACTGCCATGCTTTACAGCTTCTCCACCACTCAGTGAGTAATTGTCGAGTGTTTATAGATGACTGCTGTCAACGCTGAGATCGCTGAGAATCTTTTCTTGTTGACCAAAGCGTTCGTAACCCCTGTATACCTCTTTGCTCCCAATTTCATCCAACAATCTCCAGCAACCGCTCACCAAATGGTCAGGCACAACACATTTCTCTTTAGTAACCAGTGGTTGCTATCAGCAGAGCAGTCTCTAACCTGCACGTGGCCAAATTCTAAGCTAGTCAGCATTAGCTGCTAACTTAGCAATTGGCGCTTGTTCAAAGTTGCATCTGATCTAAAAAACACAACAACTGCAACACAAAAGCAGATTTAAGGCTGCAAAAATTACACCACTCCGCATTTAATCATCAGTTATTATTAATCTCTGGCTCTCTTCCACAGTGTGTCTTTGTCCTGTCTTCCTCCCCTCACCCCTAACCAGTCGTGGTAGATGGCCGCCTCTCCCTGAGCCTGGTTCTGTCGAGGTTTCTTCATGTTAAAAGGGAGTTTTTGCTTCCCGCTGTCGCATCATATCGTTGTTGGGTTTTTTTCCTGTTGTCTTTGCATTATTGTAGGGTCTTGACCTTACAATAAAAAATCACCTTGAGGCCACTGTTGTTGTGATTTGGTGCTAGAAATTGAAAACAACAAACTTTAAAGCCAGTGGGTGACATTACTATGTCTACAACAATGTCTAATATACAGTCTATGGGTTTGACTAGCATCTTATAGTAGCCAGTGTTACCAAACTTGGGTATATTAGCTATCGCTGTGTAACTCACTTTCTTGTTTCACTGAACGTTTGCCCCGTCTTTATTTGAAAGCTCTTGCCCTACTTTTTTTTTTGCCTTTTACTAATTTCACAGCCAAGAAGGAAACAGTGAAATAATCGTCCTGAAACTGTATGAAACACACTGACATCCTTGAAAACTGTATCAGCATTCATAAACATGTCCGGGCTTGATGTCGTTTGTCTAGGTCGAGTTACCCAGGGAAGGAAAAAAAGCAGATTACCTTTCCTGTAACAACTGAAAGCAGGCAGACAATTAAGTGCTCAATGGAGAAAAAAAGCAGCCTCTGGAAAAAGCTAATGATGTAACATGTATTTGTTTAGTTTATTTGAGTCGTGGTTGCCAGGGTGGATCAGGTCGGCCAGCTCGCTGTGGTGTTTTAACATTAAGAGCTGACTCATACGACTTTTCCTTGATCTAGCGTTCACAATCTGCCCTCACTACCAATACAAAACAACCCCTTCTTTCCTTAAGTGATATCCCATTTGTAGCAAACCCATTCCAGCATCCAGTTTTTAAAAGGATCACATCACATTAAGCAAGCTTTGATGCCAATTCAGAGGCCTGTAAACACGCAGTCTTTCTGACCAGGGTGAAAACCAGTGAGGAAAAAGCCAGGCTAAAAACGCCCAATTTAAACAACCCTGACAAATTTTTAAAACATCATGTCACTGCTCATGTCACTGAAAGCTTTGTTGCTCACATGCTCTGAAAGGGTCATCATCCCCGGAGTAATCGTTGCCACGGCACTTCTATCTAGTCTCAGAACCTCATCATTTAACATGTTTGATGTTTTTTGGTCGCTGCTCTCGTAGGGCGAGCAGTGGAGCGCGGCGATTTGTCATACTGGCCATTGAAATGTCAGCAGAATATTTCATCTGTCCTTGCTGGACACATGGAAGACACCGTTTCAAAGAATCTCACTGAGGGTGCGTTGGAGAGAAATCTCTACAAACCTACAAATCTCTACAACGTATTTAGGATTGATCAAAACACCAGCAAGCTCAGAGTCTCTCTCGTGCTCGTTCGACTGTACAGGAAATGGTTTGATCGTCATCTTTTGCTGCCTAGTGACAAATTGTGTAATTAATTGATAACATAACACTCCCACACACAGGAGTCACTGATAATGAGAGGTTATTTGGTGCCTTTTTCTATTGGAAGAGCAATACTGATAAATAGATGAATACGCTTTTCTACATTTTTATTTAGAGCTTAAGCAGAGTCGTTTTGGCCTTTCAAGTCACGACCCACCACTCAGGAAATGTTGACCTCAAAAAAAAACAGTGAGACGGATCATTTTAGAAGCACCACAGTGCATTTAAGATCTCTTTAAAACAAGCGTTTTCTGTCAGGATGACAAATAATTTTCCTGTTGTCACAAGATCAGAGGGGACAAACATCCTCCAAATTTCCCCGGGCATCCATACGTCGATGCGGGTTGACTCACCTCATTGCCGTACATCATGAGGTGGTGTGTGGTGATGAGCGCTTTAAAAACCACAATCCAGCTGTTGCTAGTTGTGCGCTCCAGCAGTGTGTCTGCCAGGTGGGGGATGCTGACGTTCAGCTCATTGGTGCAGTGGATCAGGTCTGGAGGAGACAAAAAAAGATGAACCATGAAACAATCTGGAGAAAAGTGTGAAAGCAACGTGAAGGAACACACAAATAAACTCCAACCCCGCCTGTTCACTTACTGTAAGTCATTGTGAATAAAAGCAACAGCTGCTGATGGAGTGAACAACCACACTGACTGAAGTCATATTGACCGGTGCATTTATCTTGCCTCGATGAACAAATTTGATTAATGATATCGATGATTGATATGGTCTCTATAGATGGATGTATCTCCAAATGCACATCTGAGACTGTAATTCAGCAACGCTGCCAGCCTCCTCTACAAAAATGTCAATAAAATATCAACTCAGAAGATGGAAAGGTACATTGCAAGGTCGATTCCATTCCCGCGTAATCAACTTAAGCGACACATATTTTATTTAGGAAAAAAAACAAAAAACTGTCAGATGAATGGAGTGATGATGAATATTGACTGTGAGTTTTCTTCCTGAGCATCTTTGTTAGCGATGATGGACTAAAACAGATGACCCCCACCCAACAGTTAACATCCCAGAGTCGCATCTAGAATGTAAATCGGCCGTTCAAAGCAAATGTGGAACACGTTTCAAAAAAGGGAAAAACAGCTCGGTGCTGTATGTCAGACTCAAAGGTCTGGCAATCGACAGGCCGAGTGTGTGCTCGCATGTGTGTGTTCACATCTGAGAACTGGCAGGGTAACAGAGGAGTAGGGTTTTTGTTTGTGCTCAGTCTTGTAGATACAACAAAAATAATTAAATCGAGATAAGAAGTGTTGCTGGGATGGGTTGCAGGAATGTTGCCCTACATTCTTTAAGGAACTGGGCTCAGAAGCAAAATGCAGAGTATGTTTGGCATCTGTTGAAGCACAAAGACTTGCAGGCTTCTAGTAAAATGGTGCAAACATGCCCCGTGTTTTACACAGTGCATTACAGACTGCATAGCCTACAGATCCACTAATGTGATTCTGAAATGTTCAATTACTGTAAAGGAAAGGTTGTTAAAGTCTTCAGGGACAGATTTTCTTATCTTGACTTGGGGCATTTCTACAGTAAAAAACCTTTTTATAAACAGACTATACACAGTGCATTCATAATATATAGCTCATGCTATTTGCTCAGTGACATTTATCAGCAAGCTGGAGATTTTTTTCCTGGATAAACAATCTGCATCAAATTCTCAGTGATGCTGTTAAAAGTGAGATTGTGCAGGCTGCTTAAAGGCCAGCTGGTAACAGGGTCTCAGCTAATACTGGTAAAACACACACTGGGACCAAAAGTGATAAACAGACAGAAGAAATGAATCTAAAATGTTACCAGATGAGATGAGAAATGTGAAATCAAGACGATCCGCGGTTTCACTTGAATTTGGAAACAAGACACCAGCAACAAAAGTGTGTCGCACAATTATAATGAAAGGAACTAAATTAAAGAGTCCCTAGTGCAATCAGAGAAAACCACTGTAGTCACAGGCAGACGGGGAGAGCATCTGTGTGCTGAGATACTGAGAAAGCTGTTTGGTTTCTGAGATCTGCTTCTTTCTTCTTCTTTTTTTTTCAGGATCAGAGGTTATCAGTGTTTTGTTTTGAAAGCTTGATGAGGTTTTCTGCAGCTTCTGAAACGCTGGATACCAAAGAGTCCCGGTTCGCACCCTGATTAACTGTTGAATGCATGTCGAAACACACCCGAAGCAACAGCGACCTGCTTCAGCTGATGCTTCCATCCAGCTCAGCTTAGTCTTATTTTATTTTATTTTCGAGTGCAAAAGCCTCAGCGGGAACAGCACAGCCAATAATAAGTGTAAAAGTATTGATTATAGGTCGTCCCCTCATCCAGCTTGGCCTACAATGAATTATGATCGCAGCCAAGACTGTCAGACTCTCAACTCTGCTGCGTTAATGTCATGACATTTGGTCTCCTGCTTTAGGGCCAAATATAAGCCAAAGGTCTGTCCACTCCCTACATCTGAAAGCAGAAAATGTAACATGCACAGGAAGCAGTAAAATCAGCACAAGAAACAATTCCCAAACTAACACATATTGAATAGATATATGTATATATACGCAACAATAAAAACCTCAATTCCTCCTTTAAAATCCTTGTTTAATGTCTGCCTCTTGCATTCCATGTCTAAATTAGGACCATTTCTCTGAAGCCCTGTATGTTTGCTTTTATGTTCACGGGCTTTTAAACTGCAGTGACTAGAGCTTCTAGTAGTTTTATGTGACACTTGAATAAAAACGATGTAAGATGAGGCGACAGAGTGGAAAAATAACTGCATATTTGCCTCATATTTAGAGTTAGTTGGGCTCAAAAGCAGAGCTTGAAGAAGGATGATCCTAGGAAATTCAGAAACAACTCAATATAAAAAAACAAACATCTATATCAAGCTGTAACTAAACAGCAGACAAGGTCAAAGGTCTACACTGCCTGTGAGTAGCCAGTAACTAATTCACAGGAGGTTTAGTGATATTTAACTTTTAGTAGCGTAATTACTACATTTCCATGTCCCAATCTGTTTGTTCCTTTGGGTGACAATTCATCAGCTGGGATTTAACCATCGATGTGTGGCTGTGCAAATAGCCAGAGGGATGTGTTGATGATGATGAAGTATTGATTGCACGATTGCCAGCTGGGATTATTGATAAGCCGAAATCCACACAGGAAAAAATCCAGATAAAGAACACAAAAAGAAGTGAGATTTATGATGCAAGCGTGCAAAGGTTTGCACGATTACACGACAACATGGCGCTAAATTTAAGACACCAGTAATACTGGTTAGGATCAAATGTAAGAGCAGAGTTTTAAAGTATGCATGACTGAAGGGATTTGTGCTCATAAAGAGATTTACTTTAAATGCAATAAAAACTTTTTTTCCCTTCCATGTGTTTTAAGGCCTTGGCGTTAAAAAAGAAAAAAAAAGTGAATATCATTCAGAGCGTGTAATTGAACTACAAGATGTCAGAGTAAGCATGTGTGTGCGAGGAGGGGGGATTCGTGTATATTACTCTTCTGTTTGACCGCCTGCGCTGCTGAGCCCCGTCATCCGTTGTATTTTTGCTCATCTGTCGTCACTTCTTCCTCTTTCTCGCTGCTGCCTTTCACTAAATCCAGCCGAGAGGCCAAAAGCGAAGAACATCGGAGCAAAAAAGGCAGATAATTATTCTCGACACAATTAGCTTCTTTTTGAATAGATCTACAACGTGATGCTACAGCATTTCAGCAGTGACGCACAAGCAAAGAAATCATACAGTGAATACCACTGCTGACTGTTCTCTGGGGGCAGAAGGTAATTTTTGGCCTGATTACTCTTCTACTATGTCATTACCCTGTGTTTGTGTGTGTGTGTCATTCTCATTATTTGCAGTGGGTCGTTAAAGATGAACATTTGCCACTGAAGTCACCTACCACAGCGGCAAGGTCATGACCCCGTGAGAGGGGGGAAAAAAAGGAGGCCTGGGTTTGGTCACTCTGAATAGATTTATTGTGTGTAGCATTTACTCTATGCTGTGCCTGCTGTGGTGGATCAATAACAACTAGAGTGTATTTTAACTCTGCTTATCAAACTAACCTCAGATGATTTTAACGGATTCTTTCTTTCCAATCTGAACAGTTTCTTCCCGGGAGCTCTGTATTCTTTTAGCCACACCGAGTTTTCTCCATTTGCTCGTGTCCTCCATGTAGAGAGCTTTTATAATAAGCCTTGCATTATCTGAAAATACAAACCAAATGTCTGCCGTTTTCTCATGACCTGAGTTTACCACGCAGTTGCATTGACGGTTGAACAAAGAGACCTGAGATTGCACGCAGTCCTGTACAGCTGACTCATCAGAAGCTCCTTGAGAGCAGTTGTGTTCACCGCCTTTTCTTTTCATTCTTTATTCACTTCCCCACCAAGGTCCTCTCAGCCAAATTAAGGCTCAGGCCCACTGACCGCCTGATGACAAACACACTTCCTTCCTGGATCGCCTCCTTAACCTTAAAAGTGTGCCCTAATGCGAATGAGAGAGAGAGAGAGTGCTGGATGTTGGCTTAGAAGAGGCTCTCTAGCTGGAAATAGAAAGTATTTTATTGTGGCATCTATTAGAACAGCTGCATCTGAATGGCTTCAGTACAAAATTGCTTATTTAACTAAAAAATGGGATTCATACTTCCATGGGAGTGAATCAAAACCATGAAGCGGGAGTGAATCAAATCTACAAAGGAGTCGTATCAATGTGGAAAAGGAGAATAAACCACCTTCACCAGAATAAACTGACCGACTCTGAGAGAAACTTCTCTGCCCTTGTGAGTCGTGACAAAAACTGTTTTATAATCCACTTGACAGATGGACATTTGTCATGTAAATGCTCTGGTTCTATTTTAAGATTTTCTGCTCTCACCCTTGAGTTAAGTGACATTTACTAGTTTCTGAGATACACCCACTCGTGGCGGGCGCTGAAGGTGGATGACCTTCTGCCGTTTAATATCTGCAGGGGTGCAATGTTCTCATAAAACTGTGGCGTCTGTGGCGAGCACAATAACAAACCAGCACCGGTGCCGGTCTCTTGATGCACTTGTGGCGATACTTAACGTGGAGCCATCAGTAGGTTTGATTCTCTTCTACTTTTTTTTCCAGGGATGTGTGAAACTGTATAGCGTAAAATATCAGCCTCACAAAGGGAATACAGCAACACTACCACCAAAAACCTTAATAATTAACACTGAGCGCCTGCCACCATTGAGGTAAGATTAATATGAAATCAAAGCAGCAGGAATTACTCTAGAGTCACAAAAGGGCTCATTCATCGTAAATGCTCCGAGAAACCTGCTTCTGAGCCCCCACTGGGTGTTTCCTGCTTCTTCTTCTTTTTTTTAGTGAGGCAGCCCTCTTTAGATATATTACGCTGAAACGCCTGGTGGCATATCTTGTAAGGGAGCCCAAAATCCCCAGTTGTACCCTCTGCTGTGGACATGACCAATCCACTGCCAAACTTGCCGGCTGACCGACTGACTGGGTTGGTGGGTGTGTAGCTGGATGACTGGCTGTTTGGCCATTTGCCTCATGGTCTCTCTCTGACTGATTTATCCACATTTCCTCCAGATTCACTGTCTTGCTGTCTGTCTGCCTGCATGTGAGTGTGACTGGCAGTGGCATTGATCACCCATGCTCCCTATTGATCATGTCAAGTAATTATAGTGAGGCAGAAAAGCCACCTAACCTAACAGCCACCTAATAATCACTGATGCAATCCACATGTGAGAAATCCTCTTTATCACTGTGTGCATCATTGCTACTGATTGCATAGATAATTAGCTGGGGAGTGGAAAAAGTGCACTGCTCTTCTTAAAACCTCTACAGTGTCCTCAGCACCTTTAGGACTGACCAGCAGCGCGTTTATCAACGAGAATGCATGGCAGGAAAATGTTGCACAATAACGCACATTCTGTACTGAAGAGTCTCCAAGGGACATAGTGCTGCTGCTGCTCCCTGATAGTGGCATTAATAATGGATAGGCCTACACTGTAAAGCGACTGGTTGCAATATGATTAGCTTATACCAGAGTGGCCTATTTCCCCTGAATGACATGCACAGATAGTGCCTGGCTGCTTGCCCCTCTCTCGCCTTATATTAAAAAAAGAGAGACGAAGAAGATCTCCGCTTGCTCTGATGGTCAGTGGTGGAGCCTGTGTGCGCTCGGCTGCTGCGTAAATCACGTTTTAATCTAAGGGAATGTAACGGTGCCTAATTAAAGAGGCTGCAAACATAAGCGGGCCGGATGAGAGAGAGAGGTGGTGGGAGGAGGGGAGGAGGAGGGGGGCGTAATGCTGTTTATACAAGCTACCCTTTGTGAGGAAAAAGATGCTGGTCGCTTGATGCATGCAGGCAGGCAGGCTGGCTATCTATACAGTAAGCAGTGATGGTATGCTTAACCTACAGTCAAGGTGTTTCTTCTTGGGTCCGCTGACTTCGTGCGTCGTGGCCTTGCAGACGGCTTTGCTGATGGCAGACCCGGTCATGCTGTGCTGTGCGGCGGCGATCCGGTCGGTCAAAGACTGTCCCGACATGTTACGGAGGAGGAGGAGGAGGAGGCGGCGGCGGTGGTGGTGGTGGAGGAGGAGGGTGAGGAGGCAGGCGGAGGAGTGATGGTCGAGTCCGGGTGGGGGGAACCGGGGAGGACGATCAAAATGTCTTTAGCGGCAGGGAAGAGGGGGAGGAGGAGGAGGGTAGTGCCCTCTGTGAGAATCGGCCGGAGGAGGAAGAAGAGGAGGAGAGGAGGAGGAGGAGGAGGAGGTGGTGGTAGAGGACAGCAGCGTACACGGACGAGGATCCGGTGGGAGAATTCATGCGGCGGCCAAATAAAGCGTTAAACGGTCACACATCCAGAGAAACATCCAAAAATCCAGCGCAGGGCAACAGGATGGCCCAGCTGCAGAAATAATCAGCCTGCTTGTAAAAAAGAAGAAAATCGGTGTAGCCTGTCAGAGCGGCCTGCATCCAAAGCTGGTCAGTGTATTAATATAATCTACAGTATCCCTGAAATAGACGCTGCTGAGGGTGAAATGCCGGCGCAGAGAGTCCGTGCCAGAGCGCTGAATCAAAAAAAAGCAATGTCAGTGATCGAAAGACGGCCGGCGATGATTATGAAATCTATGCGGCATCACCATGACTGAAGACTAATTTTTCAAAGACACAGGCTGTAGCATTGTCCTTTCCCTCCCCTTTTCCTTCTTCTTCACCCGGTATCTCCTCTGAACGTGTGCACAGATCCGACTGCAAGCGCCTCTCTGATCCGCACACAGCACCCCGCGCTGGCTGCATCAAACCTCAGCCGCTGTGATTTTTATCCCCAGTCTTTTTAATCTTCTTTACAAAAGGGTGTATTTCTCTGCTGAGGTTTCCGATAGGCCAATTCTGATTTTTTTTTTTTTTTTTTTTGTCAGTCAAACTTGTGTGTAAAATGGCAGCACATGAATCAGGTGACTGAGAAACGAGGGCGATTGGACCACTTCTCGGGTCCGGGGAGGGCATCTTAAAGCAGAAGGCTTTTCAAGGAGAGAAAAGCATCAGCTGGTTTATCACCTTAGTGCATACGGACAGCGCAAGAGTGTGATGTGCAAACTCTCCCTGATTATCTGCTGTCCAATGAAATGTAGACACATAGTGAGGAAAAACCACTAATAATAACACACAAAAAGATGTTTTATTCCTGTAACACCTCCTATGAAAAGGTGTCTTTGACTCTGTGTGTTTTAGTTTGTGCTTTTAAATCCCAGCAAAACCAGATGGTGACATTTATTGTAAATAATTCCCCACCAATATTCCACCTCCAGTGTTTAACTTAATACTATGAGGGAGCTTTAAGTGATCGTTTCTGCTTTAATATCTTGCGGAAAAATGTAGTTCCTGGAATGAAACAGTGTTCTCATAATGGTAAAATAACTCACAGGAGGGTATTACTTAAATAGCTTAAAAGATATTTCCTTGTGTTATGCAGACAGCTTTAGAAGATATTCTCTGGACCACAAAATATTCACACTGCTAAAATTTAAACCCTGCAGGAGCTTCTGTCCCTGTTTTGTCAATTTATTTTAATTTCTGCACTTTTTATTTTGGTGTTTACTGTATGTGCAACATCCTTTAGAGGAAAGTTGCTCCTAAGATATGCATTGCGGTGGTTAATGTCATGCTCATTTTGGGCTTTTAATGGTTTTGTTCAATTTTCATTTTTCCAGGCTGGAATGATTGTACAGTACACATCTTTGATGACTTTAAAAAACAAGAATTTGAATTCATTTTGGATTTTCTGTAATCCACACAGACTCAAATATATACATAGACTCAATTAAACCTTTTAATACGTTGTGCTGAATGCTCTACAATGTCGTTTAACTTGATAAGGCCTATTAACTCCTCATTAGTGATCATGATTGACTACAACTGGTGGTTTCTCTCTGCCATCATAAAAAATGCTTGTTTCACAACACTCATTGAACTGACCAACACTCAGAACAATGGAAAAGCACTCAGTGAAGATCTAAGAAGGAGAATAGCAGATTTACAAAAGCTGGGAAGGTCTCTTGTGATTATTTCCAAACAACAGTGGATTCAAAAATCATTGGTTCAAACTACTGTACATAAGTAAAAGTTGTTTTTATGTGTCACCACTTTGCCAGGATCTGGAAGAAGACACAAACTGTCACCCTGCCCACATGGACAAATCAAACGTCCTCTGGAAAAATGTTTGATGGTCAGACGAAACCAAGGTTGAACTATTTGGTCACAATCACAAAGAGGTATGTTTGGAGGAGTAAAGGAGGTGAGGCTTTCAAACCTAAGAACAATGCACCAGCTGTTGTGGTAGCATCATTCTCTGGGGCTGTTTAGCTGCCAGTGGTACAGGTACACTGTGCAAAGTGGATGGTTTAATGGAGAAGGGGAGCTACCTCCAAATTCTCCAACATGATCACAATGATCAGCTTCATCTTGAGGACTATGACCCCTTCTTAAATGACTTCCCCAAAGCCCCGACCTCACACCAATAGAAAATTTATGGACTAGTCCTGTTCCAGGAAAACAAGCAATTTAAATGAGGTCTACAAATTCTGTCAAGAAGAGTGGTCAAATATCTCGCCAGAATTATGCCTGAAGCTTGTTGACGGCTACCAAAAGTGTCTGGTAGAGGATGCATGCATAATCATTGTACCATGAACAGAACAGGTCAAAGAAATCATTAAAAGTCCCAAATTACCATGACATTCATGCCCATGATTACTGGATGTAAACGTTTGACTACAGCTGTACAACAAATAGACAATCTTAAAGTTAATCTGCTGCTCAGTTATTTACCTTGGTATAAAAAATGCCTAAAATACTGAAACATGTTGATCAACATTTCCTTAAAATGCGATGTAACAACCTCAAATTTTCCCTGCCAACAAACCAGAACCTAAAGATATTCATTTCAGAATGACATCAAGAGAACAACTGTAAATCCTCAGAAGCGTGCAGCTGTAGGGAGAGAAACTTTGCTTTAAAGTAAATCTAAACGCATTATACGAATAGCTAAAGATTAATTGGATAATTCTTTCAGTATTATTGTTCATTTGAAGGAGAATAATGTCAATTTAAGTGACATGTAGTTGAAGCAAAGATCCTGAATGATCATCATTTAAAACATATGTAGAAGTCTGTATACACATAGTCTGGTCCACAGGGAGTGCAGACAAATGCCTTTATTCTTAAGGCCGAGCTATTGCACATCAAAGGCAGTGAAGGAAAATATAAAGCAGATGCCTAATTTGAAAACATGGAGCTTCAAATAACACACAAGACAAGCTCAACAAAAGCTGCTGTGCAGAAGAAGAGTAGCACATACCACATTTTTTTATTGGACTGGCAAGAAATTGATTTTAGAGCTGAAGAAAATGTCCCATTTGAACAACAGAGCCAAGAGTTTGTGGTGAAAGTTATGAGTGAAATACTGCAAAAACGAGATTCTTCACTGAAACCACATTTAAAATACAGACAACAAATGTAAATTAGCACCCGACTGAATATCCATCAGTATAGCAGGAAGAGGCAGAGCACTGGAGGACCCACAGATGTCTTAATTGTTTTGTTTTTACTGCTGTTTCTAATTAATGAATTCAGAAACAGTCTTTAGTATCTTATCAGCTAATTGAATGGTCTTTTTAGTGGCCATATCTGCTAAACTGTCTCCCCTCCAGGGTCCCCGATACTTCTCTGTTTATTCCTGACTGCAAAGGATTCTTGTTTAGTTTCCTCAGCACTGTGCCAGAACAGATTTTCCACTTCATCAGCTCATGATGCAGTGTAGAAGAAAAATATATTCAATGAGATTGCTGCAAAGCAAAAAAATCCCACTTAGTGTGATTGTTGGCTAAATTCTTTGTTATGATTGTTATTATTATTATTATTCCTCTGGGCCACCAGTGGGCAATTAATTTTCCCACAGGGGCCACATGACAAACTGCAGCCGCTTCAATAAGATGAGCTGAATTCTGCTCAGTATTAATTTCATATCTCTACAAGCTGATTAGTGTGGCCCTCCACAGCAGTTCCAGCTTCTCATGTGATTCCTTTGGGAAAATTAATTGCCCACCTCTGCTCTGGGCTTATCTCCTCAAATATCTGGGCCTTATCATAGAGGCACTGTTGATGCACCACATCCATTGGCTTGGCAGTGGATATTAGACCAAGCGCACCCATAGACAATATAAAACATCGAGCTAATTTTGGGGTTGGAAAAATTAAGCCAATAGGAAAGTATCTTAAACCTGCTTCTATCTGAAACCACGAGGTGGCGATAGCTGTTGCAAAGAGATTTCATTCCCATACAGCAGTTATTCCTGAAGCCAAGAGTGTGGCGCACACTTAAAAAACAGAAAATCCCATGTGGCCCACGCAATAGTAAATGTTCACTCTAATCCATATACAAAAGAGAGTGATGTAGGTCCTTGAAAAGCCTATTAAACATAGCCAACACAGTTTGTTTGCTATAAACTGCTAATGCTACCGAGTCATATGCAAAGAGATTGTATATGACTTCTCGTCCCAGCTGACTTGAGGTCAGTGTTAGTGCTTCAAGCAGTAGGGTTGAACAGTATGAAGCCCCTCCCCGAGTCAGGCTGTTTTCCCCGTTCCCAGTCTATATGTTATCCAAAGCTAAGCAGCTGCTTTTATGTATGTCAAGCTCACAATGCAGTATTCATGACGTTGACATTTTTAGTGAGCGGTTAATCACAGATAGAAACGTAGGCCGAGGAAAAGTGCAAATAACGCAAGGAAGATTCATGTTTTCGCGTCTGTGTTCACACTGCAGGCAAAAACATCAAAGTTTGGAATTATTATTTCACGTTACATAAGCGTCAGAATAAAAGTGCCACAGAGAGCCGTCAGTTCAAATATCAGTGTCACACTGTCAATTCAAAGCAAGTTAAAGAAGCATGCAGAAAGTGCCAATAATAAAAACTGCATGCGTCAACTTTTTTTCTTTTTTTTTAGTGTTTTGATTTCTAAGATTGTTTAAGTTTGTGTGGAGGGACAAAAAAAACCATTAAAGAAATAAAGTAATACTTTTAAGATGTTTTTAAAATCAAATCTATCACTCTGAGCCACAATTTTTCTTAAAGCGGTCCCTGAGTCAAACGTCTCTCGTGGCCTTCCCGTCTTGGTCGCCTGTTGATCTCAGACGTTACCATTTTGAACACGAGGAGCAGCCGAGATGCTCCTTTGATGTCGTAGTGCATCCAGACAGGATGAGCGAGCCAGGCTCTCGCTCTGTCACTAGACTCTCCTCGTTTCTCAGAATGTGCTCTACCAAACAGCGGGCTGCCTCCTCAATGTTTGTGTTTTCCTGAATGAGGAAAAAAAAAAAGAAAAAGTAAGACAGCTGTGACGAAATCTTGTACTTAACAGCCACACCAGTGCAGCAGACACACACAGACTTTAATATCTCAAGAGAAGCTGAATTGATTGTGCGTCCATGGCGATTATATTAAACTCAGAATGAGTCCTATAGAAGCTGTAATTTTCCTTACTTTTCATATAGTGACAACACATTCAATTCAGTTTTATTTATATAGCACTAAATCACAACAGTGGCTTCCAGGTGTTTTGTATTGTAAGGTCAGGTCCCTACAATAATATAGAGAAAACCCCAACATCCAGATGCAAGCACTTTGGCAACAGTGGGAAGGACAAACTCCCTTTTAACAGGAAGAAACCTCCAGCAGAATCAGGCTCAGGGAGGGGCGGCTGTCTGACACATCTAGGTCAACCTGAGAGTAGGCAGCTGGATTGATAACAGCTGGATCGTTACTTCTCTTAGCAATTTGATTTTGTTGTTCTCCAAAGATTTTTTTGAGAGGTTCACGGTGAACAAAGTTCAACATATCCAGGCTTTTCCCAGTCAGAGATAACGAGTATTATGGCAGTGGTTACCCGCCTTCTCTCTGCACCCAGTTTTTCTGCATCAGCCTCTGTGCACACTCACATACTGTAAGAGAGCCTATTCCAGTGGAGCAATTCAGTGCTGCCTCCTCCAATCAGAGAGATTATAAGAGGAACAGGTGATCTCTAAAATAGAGAATATAGCAATAAAATGCAACATTGCTGCAAATAAGGCTATCTTTATGTTGTGAATTTACCAGCATCAAAAGCGCACAAAGGGGTAAAATATCTCACTCTATTATATTTATTTTACCGCTCCGTGCTGCCGTTCACTTCTAATGTGACGGCAGCACATTAGAGCTCTGAAACACCAGCGGTTACTCAGAGTGATGCAGTCAATTAATTGCATTGGTTTAAGAGGTATTCCCAGAAATATAAATGTTTAATATTTTGGGTTCTAGCAGCTGCCATCGCAGCAGTGTAAATCAGACATAGCGGCACATCTACGCCCGAGCGTAAACATTCATTTTCTGCATCACCGACTGAATGCCAGCAAAATCCTGTGAGAATGCGACTCGAGTTTACAGCTGGGCCTCATTTAGTGGTGTAAGGTACAACTTATAAACCTTTTTCCCTTAGCCCAGAATCTGTACAACGCCTAAAGCGCACTGGAATCAGTGAAAATGTGATGCTTTCAGCTGGTTTTAAACTGAAACGCTGCACATAAATTGCTCCTGGCCAGGTTAAGCATTCACCATAGGTTACCATAGTGATTTAGCCAAGTTAAAAATAAAAATGAAAAAAAAAATTACCATTACCTCATCAATTTAGACCGGAACTAGACTCTTTGGGAATGCATGCTTGGCAGGGGACTGATGTCATATTATTCGATTTCTAAGTGTGAGCAGCATGTTTCATTGTAGGATGAAGGCAATCATTCAGGACAGCCTTGTGTTGATTTGTGGACCCAAACGCCCCCCACAGCATAACTTTGTATCAGAGCCCCTCGCTGAGGGCTTTAACGGTCCAGGCTTTTCCTTTCATTTGTCACACATCTACAGCTCTCTTTCAAACTGCCCACATTTCGGTCACTCTTTATGTACATGAACCTTCATGTACAGTAACTACACTGCAGCCTTTACCTCAAACTCGTGTGTGTAACTCATTGGAAAGGCATTAAATGAGAAGAAAAAGAAGAGTCTAGTTCACACCAGAGTGCTGGAATTCCTCCGTTTGCCTCCCGAGAGGACGGCAAATAAACTTGTCTGACTGTGAGTGAAACATTTTCTGAATCGTTTGTTTTTACAGGGAGCTTCTGTTGAAATAACACTGCTCCAGTTTTATGCGAATATAACCCGATTTTGTGCCTTGCTTGTATGGCACAGAGTTATCATTTGGCTAGTCAAAGCTTGTTGCAGAGATTGCATCAAAAGCCACGTGGGTCTCCTCTCTCACACCTTTGCAGAAGTCTCAAACCATCCGACGAAGCCGTTCTCCCTGCAAAAGGCGTCGAGTTTGGGCTGCTGGGAAACCAGCTGGTCTGACTTGTTGGCCAAGAGTACAGCTGGAACTGGTCTCCCATGGTTCAGTGTCACCTTTGGAAAGAAGAAAGTTGGGCTGGATCACATTATTTTTTTAAAGAAAATGCTAAATAGCCCTGTCTTATCTTAAAGCACACAAACAGAAAAATATTAGTGTGCCCTGTAGTCTTTCTATAAAGACATTTTATCACAAAAGCAAACCAATAACAAAGTATTACTGACAATTATATGAGCTGAAGAGATTAGAGTGCTAATTCTCGCTTGTTCTCATCATGGAGTGGTTTTTGGCTGCTTTAAAGTGTCAGTAAGCTTCTTCAGAGGTGCGTGTTCACCCTCTGAAATCCTCTCACATCTTTTATGATGTCTCTGTCCAAAAATGCTCCCCTTTACGCGCTTGTCATGCAACAGTCTGCAAAAAATAAGTTGTAAATTTTATTTCCCTTTCAAGTTCTGCTTCTTCATTTTCTGCCATTTCATGCACATCAAAGTGCAAGGTTTTTCAAAAGCCCGTGGCACTATTCTACATTTGAACAATGACTGATAATTTTCCACATATACAAAAGGAGCTCATAAACGTGCATGACTACTCCCATAAAAAAAAAGCAAAAACCTGATTTAAATTTGCCCAAAATCCTCTTTCAGATCATCTGCTGAGTCGCCTCTGCTCTGCTTTGTTCGCTTCTCTGTTGTATAAAAATAAGGGCCCTACAACCCGAATTTTAACCAAGAGCATGATTGTGATCAGTTGGTTTTTTTTCCAACATTCACTGCACTAATGCAACTGTTGCTCCCAATGCAAGATCCCAAAAACAGCACTAGAAGTGATCCAGAGGGGCAAAAAGAGAAAACATGTGGGTAAATGTAGCAACCTGAGGTTTTTGCCTTTTATGGGGAACGCTGCTGGATCCCTGTGAGAAGGAGAAAAATCACTGAAATACTGCAAAGAAAATAACAGAGGTTTTGAGTCAGTGGGGTGCTGTGATAGATTGGCAAACTGTGCAGGGTGCACTCTGCCCTTCATCCAGTGACAGCTGGGATAGGCTCCAGCCCCTCCGTGACCCCGAACTGCATAAACATTTAAGAAAACAGATGAATGGATGGGCTAAAAACTCTGTCTCTCTCTTTAGCTGCGATCAGTCACCATCCATCCATTCGCTTCCGCTTATCCTTTTCAGGGTCACGGGGGGTGCTCGAGGCTATCCCAGCTGTCATAGGGCGAGAGGCGGGGTACACCCTGGACAGGTCGCCAGTCTGTCGCAGGGCTAACACACAGGGACAGACAACCATTCGCACTCACATTCACTCCCGTATTCACACCTATGGGCAATTTAGATTTTTCAATTAACCTATCCCCACAAAGTGCATGTCTTTGGACTGTGGGCGGAAGCTGGAGTACCCGGAGAGAACCCACGCAAACACGGGGAGAACATGCAAACTCCACACAGAAAGACCCCGGCTGATGGTGGAATTGAACTCAGGACCTTCTTGCTGTGGGGCAACAGTGCTAACCAGTTTTTTACCCACATCAGTCACATGTGGGTAAAAGAAAAAAAAAAAACAGAGAGAATGACAGTGAAGACAGAAAAACCCAGCTTTATGCTTCTGCGGGTTCATTCCGTCTGACCTTGGAGTCCAGGTCATCCTTCCACTTCAGCACGGCGTCAAACGTGGAGGCCCTCGTCACGTCAAACACCACCAGTGCTCCCACCGCCTCCCGGTAATAGACTCGAGTCATGTTCCCATACCGCTCCTGTCCTGGGACGAGACGGCATCAATCAGACACACGCACATACAAAGACTGCTTTCAAGTCCACAAAATTAAATCAAGTCACGTCATGGTTTATGAGTGCCAGTTATGGAGCTCTGTGTGTGTGTTTAGTCTACAGCCGCTGCCATCATGTGACTGATATTATGAGCATGGGATCTACATTCCTCAACCAGGCATCAAACGGCAGGGAGTGACCCAGGCATCCAACACACACACACACACAGAAACACGCACACACAAAAACACACACTCACTGGGTGGAAAATCTGCTTTTGACTTCTTAAATAAAAAAGTGTTATCCTCTTATTTATGACACTACAAAAAGACCTGAGTTAGATTAAGATGAAGATATTCATGTTCTAACTCTCCTCTAAATATCCTCTCAAGTGAATTTGCAAAGCGCATTTCCTTCCAGAAGCAGCTTTCACGGCTGCTGATGGTGAAACAAAAGGTTCTTGTTCCCAAAGACCCCAAAACACACGCACGCACACACACACACGCACACACACCGTTGTATCACCTGACATATATAAGCCTAAAACCCGTGGGTCGTTAAAGTTTGACAGACCTGCAATATCCCACAGCTGTAGCCGGATCACAGTGTTACTGTCCCACTGCAACACCTTCAGGGCGAAGTCCACCCCGATGGTGGCTCGGTAGTGCTGGGAGAAGATCTGATGCACGTACCGCTTGATTATGGACGTCTTCCCCACTCCTAAGTCTCCAATGACCAGGACTTTGAAAAGAAGCTCCTGCTGCATGGCTGCAGGCTCGGTGATATTATGAAAACTTTCCGAAGGATGCTGAGACACAGCAAAACCACAGAGCAGCTAGAGTAAAGGCATTTCCGTCCGTCCTGCTGCAAACCGAAATATTATCACGTGATCTTCTATCGCCGAGAAGCGGTCGCACTCGTCTGCAATCACCGGAGTCCAGCAGTCTAAATAAAATAAGGACAGCGTGAGTGCGCTTACTTCAGAGCCAACTGCAAACTTCAGCAGAAAGCTCATGGTGCGTTCACACACTCCTCGTAAATATAAGCTTCATTCTAAATTCCATCTGATGTCTTTAAAATATTCGAATAAAGCAACTCTGCAAATAACAAATTAATATCTGTCATTAAAATGTCAGAAAGGTGTGTAAAATTGTTCGATGACTTCTTTGGATGTTTTCAATTAGGAAAAATTGATTGATTTAAGCTGAAGTTAGCAAATATTAGATTGTTTTACTATTTAAAAAGCAGCACTAAATGCTTTCATGACTAAATCATTTCGTGATTGCACGGATATGTGTTATCAGTGTCCATCATGGCTAAAGTCAGACAGCACTGTTATTGTAATGGACCCGAAAACCAAATGCAAATCAAACCATCCAAACTTGATTTCAGACTAATGTGTTGGACTTTACTTCTGAACTGAATGGAGTTTTTAAAATCAATGAATAAAATCAAATAAAAAGTGCAAACGCGCTTTAGCCTTTACCTAAGAACGATCAGTGCTCCATGCTGAGAAAGAGCACTGCAGGTGCCATTTTTGTTTTGTGAGTGTTGATATGAGAAGTACAGAAGGAGTTGGAATGTGCCTTTGAGAAAGTATATGATAGGGTGGAAAGAGAGGAACTGTGGTACTTCATGATGAAGTCAGGGATAACAGAGGTATGTGAGGGTGGTACAGGTCATGTATTAGGAGAGTGGTGGTGGTGGACTGGTGGGAAGGTCAGATGGGTTCAGGGTGGGGGTGGGATTACACTACAGCCTCTTTGCAGTGGTGATGGACAGCTTGCCAGACGACAGGCAGGACTCTCTGTGGACTATGATGTTTTGCAGCCGACATTGTGATCTGTAGTGAGAGTAGGAAGAAGGTGGAAGAGAGGCTGGAGAGGTGGAGGTGTGCTCTGGAGAGAAGAGGAGGCAAAGTTAAAGAGGCAATGTTTGGTTGGACATGTGCAGAAGAGTAATAGTGGTTATACTGCATATACTTATTTTTAGTGTAATGATGTGCAGTTTAACAAAAGAAAAGACATTTTCTTTATAGAAGTACATAGTAGGTTAAAATGAAAATACTCTAGCAAATATTGTATTTATAGTACTAGACCAAATAGAATAAGTTTAGTTGTTTTCCACTGGCTGATCATTCGCTGTCACCTTTCACAACATTAAAAACTGGATGTGTGGTTTTGTTGCTAGTTTTATATCTGTAGTCTTAAGTTGCGCTCTATCAATGATCCACCATAAGTTTAAATTCAAAGCATAGTTGTTATTGTCAGTCTGTGTATTCTAATAGAATAATACGTTGTGGTTTATGTTTTATATGTTTGTGTTTGTTTGTTTGGGAGTATTTTTTAGGATAAAATGCAGAAGAGTCAAGGGGCTGGAGGTCTAGGGAACAAAAATGTTTATAAATGTATTTTTGTAAGTACTAAGTACTGATATGAAATAATCTCATGTGTGTTCGTTTCTTATTTACCGCTTTTCCCCCTATAGCACGTGAATGCATCGCCCCGGGAATCTGCTGCTGCGCTGCTGTGCGTGCCATTACGGTAATGGTGCTGATGAGGGCGAGGAAGAGACGTGAGTGTGATGCTGCTGCTGTGTTCTGCTGCCATTTCATCAGCGGATCATCGCGGAAATATCAACAGCCCCGCTGTAATGAGCCAGCAGATCGGATCACCTGTCGGGCCACACACCGCTCACCCCGTTTTCACCCTTTAAACCGGCTCACAAAGCGATGCTGCACAGGAGGCCCTGCTAATGCTCTGCATGTTACCGCCTGGGGTTTTCTGTAAGCAACAACAGAGCCAGTGCTAGACTAGGGGTCATTTTTTTCTTCTTCTTTTGGAAACATAATCATCAATATGGGGTTTCTTTTTTTCAAGTACTGAGCTCTGAACTTGAGGTAGGTCACACTTTATTAGTTGTTTAATTTAATTCTTGTCCAGAAAGATAATTAACTAAGTAGAGAATGCTCATTGAGCTAAGAGGGTTGGGCCTTGTGATTAAAACAAAAAAATAAATAAAAAAGCATATAGTTTGTTGCATCATTAGTAGCACAGGAGGCCTTCTTCATATCTATGGTGATTTTTAAGCAGCTATATTAAAGCTGAATTCTGGCTTTATTCAAGGCCTCATTGTGTGTTATTGCTCTATAACAACCACTCTGCTATCCACATGGGGGCTGACTACGCCACTGTTTATTGAGTTGGAGAGGAGTGGCCTCCCCCTCCCTCTTTCAAATTAGATCACCCATCTGTAAATCACATGGCATGAGCCTATTATACCCATGTCTAGAGGGAAGCCATAATCCCAAAAAGTATCCTTCTAGTCAGCACAATCTCTGGATTAAATGTAATGTTTGATCTGTTTAAACTCATTTAAGCAGATCTTCTTTTTCTGAAAAAGAAGGAGGGGTTTGTGGAAGCTTTAAAGTCTGATGTTTAATCTACAGCTGTTTCCATCGCCTTTGAAGGATCCAAATTTGAAGACACGAACAGCAGGATTTTAATTGATGTTGTAGATTTTATATGTACAAAAATCCTTCCATTAGATGATGTAAAATATTTGGTTTTGTGAAGGAGAGGATGCTGGTTTCATCTTTTTAAGAGTCTTGTCTTAGTCTCAGTATTGGGCGTTCTGTGGGTGACCGTGACTAAGTGAGTGGGGTTTTTGTCTTACAGAACTTATTTTAATGAGACATGGAGACTATATGGCTTTACCAGTTTCGTCTGATAGTCATCGGAGACTCCACGGTCGGCAAGTCATGCCTGATCCGGAGGTTCACTGAGGGCCGCTTCGCACAGGTGTCAGACCCGACCGTTGGGGTGGACTTCTTCTCCCGTCTTGTGGAGATCGAGCCGGGGAAAAGGATCAAACTTCAGATCTGGGACACGGCAGGACAGGAGAGGTTCAGGTAAAGACAGAACTCCTGATTTCTTTCTCATACATCCACAAAAACTAGATTTTGGACTATAAACAAGACTCTCCTCATACTTCAAAAGCACACACTACACACGCTTCCCTCAGATGGGCATTAAAGCTCAGTTAGGCCACGTTAAGATGACATGTTTTGACATTTTCCTTCATTAACATTAATGCATGAGTACTCTGTCCATCTGCTGTTAACACTAACTAAAAGCCTAAAGGTTTGTTAGGTGAAAACTATCTCAACCAGCTGGGTAATTAAGCTGTTTAAGCTAATTTAAAAATTTAAGTTTATATTTGTGATCATTTTAATATCTTAATAAGAGTCAGAGAGAGGATAGAGAAGCCACAAACTTTGCTCTTTTGGTTGGATTGGCTCACAGTGGAGGGGGGGGGGGCTTTCAGCTGCTCCTTTATTTCCCAAAGGGGTCGCCACAGCAGATGGATCCGCATGTTGTATTTGGCACAGATTTTATGCTGGATGCCCCTCCTGATGCAACACTCCCATTAATCCAGCTCGGGACTGGCACAGGAAGTACACCAGCTTGTGTTTCCCTGAGGCTGGTTTGGGTCTTTTGCTGGTCTCGAAATAAAAAGAAGCTACTTTCGGCGGCTCCCTTATTCAAAAAGTGGTCGCCACAGCAGGTAGCTCTGCATGTTTGGAAAGAAAAATAATAATTAAATTAAAACAAACAAACAAACAAACAAAAAAAACCCAGAATATCTCCAGTCTAATCCTTTACTGGGCTCAGAATTCGCATTTTTAATGATTTGGCAATTATGGGAAAAAAAACATTTCATGAAGTCATGACCATGTTTTTTTAAAGGGGTCACTTTTAAATATGTAAATTAAATGATATAAAATATTAAAACTTGCAGCCAAATGAAAACAGTCCACAAAATATAAATAAAATATTAAAAATTAGATTTTTTTTTCAACCTGATGATCACGTGTTGAAGAAAAAGCTGGGAAGAGTTATATATAACAGTATGGCCTACATTCCCAGCTTCCAAAGTTTTGATTCATGCTGATATATATTGTGTAAACATGGAAATCAGAGTATATTTTTAAAAGAAAACATAAAAAAATATCAGTTTTCATATTTTATGCAGTGGGGGAAATAATTAGTTGATCCCCTGCTGAATTTGTGAGTTTTATCACTTACAAAGAAATGAACAGTCTCTAATTTGTATAGTACTTTTTAATGTTGAGACACAGAATATCAGTATAAAGTTCAGAAAAAACACATTACATGAATGTTATAAAATTGGTTTACATGTCGCAGAACTGCGTCATGATGGATTGACATTTTGCAGCCTCACAAAAATTTGCTTTAGAAGTCACCTTTACAGGCCCATGCTAAGTTTGCCAGTGAACAAATGATTGAGAGAAAGCTTGGGAGAAAGTGATGTGGTCAGGCGGTCTTTGGCATCGACTTTACCCGTCGTGTTTGAAGGAAAGAGAGATGTTGAGTATGATTCAAAGAATACCATCTCCATTATCAAGCACAGAGGTGGAAACATTTTTCTGCTAAGGGTACAGGACAACTTCACTGATTTAAAGACCAGAATCTTGGATGAGAACCTCCTTCTCTCAGCCAGAACAGCAAAGATGGGTCATGGATGGGTCTTCCAGCATGACAGTGACCAAATGTGTCAGAAGTAAGGCTGAACAGAGGTTCACCTGTATTAATCTGCAAAAGAAAGAAAAGAAAAAAAACCTCACAAATTGTATAAGAGTAGTTTAGCAAAACCTACTCAAACAGGTGCAACTTGTGCATTTGTGGGGGACCGTTTTTTTTCCACTGTGGGTGTGGTCTTCTGCCAGTTTTTCACATCTGCATTCCTGCACACATCTTTCTGTGCAGGTCAATCACCAGAGCCTACTACCGCAACTCAGTGGGTGGCCTCTTGCTCTTTGACATCACAAACCGCCGCTCCTTTCAAAATGTTCACAACTGGCTGGAGGAAGCGCAGAGCCACGTCCAGCCGCACAGCATCATCTTCCTGCTGGTCGGCCACAAGTGTGACCTGGAAGCTCAGCGTCAGGTGACCCAGCAGGAGGCGGAGAAGCTGGCGGGGGCCTATGGGATGCGCTATGTGGAGACCTCTGCACGGGACGCCATCAACGTGGAGAAGGTGTAGATCTCATGTTTGTTTTTATTCCATGTGTAGTTCTTTTTTTTTTAATTAAAAAAGTGGGATATTATAGGAAAGGTGCTGCTTTGCAACAATAATATGAGTTGTATAAATAACTACAGGAGCACGAAGAAGACTGTCTCTCTCTGCCTTCTGCATGCAGGGTGTCTAAAACAAAAAGAGGTACTTTTATTAAAAGTAAGCAGTGATGGTGAAATAAGTGACACCAATTTGAAATATTTAATGCAAAAATCCTCATGGAAATGTTGATTCTCTTAGACTTAAAGACACACAGTCTTAATACGCTATAAGCAGCATATATTGACATTTTTGCTGTAATTTTAAAAATTAATGATCAGAATGCAAGTGATCTCCGTTGCTGAGCCTGCTCGTGATTCTTCCTCCAGGCGTTTGTGGATCTGACGAAGGACATCTTTGAGCTGGTGCGGAACGGGGACATCAAGATCCAGGACGGCTGGGAGGGCGTCAAGAGCGGATTTGTTCCCAACACCGTCCACTCCTCTGAGGAGGTCACCAAGAGCAGCCGGCAGTGCTACTGCTGATTTAGCTGCAGCACGTTAGGGTGAGAGGTGGTAATACTGAAGTGGACTCCATATGTACAAGATCTCTTTTGCCATGGCTGCTCTCAGGCCAGTTTCAGGGGACTTTAATGTTTCCCCTGCTCAGTTACATACTTATTCATATAGACGTTATTTTAACATTCAATTGCCTGTTTAAGGCTCAAACTTAGGGCACTTTGTTGATGTTCCCAACAGGTGTAGAAGCACAAGAAGCATCCTGCCACTTCATCTTTCTGTGTGCATGCGTGTAACTGTAGTCATCCTGCTGTCTTTGCAGCTGCTACCGACACTTAAGCTTTACTCCACCTTTGGCCTTTCCTGACGTGTACAGTTATACTCCAGTGGCCAGTTCCGTTTCTCTAGCCGCACATCTCTAAAAGACTATCAGTGTAGTGTATTTATACTCTTGTGTAACTTTAATTTGATGAATCAGCGATGCCACGACTGAGCCACGCCTCTTCCTTTTTTCTGGAAATGCCTCTGAATATACCGCAGCCCGTTGTGGACTATATTCGGCTGGAGAGAGGAGGCAGAAAGAGGCAGCAGCCTCGCCAACTGATTGTACGTCTGCACTACAAATCTGAGTGGCTTAATGCATAAAGAAGGTGGAGGTCGGTGAACTCCAAGGGAACCAAAGTTTTAAATGTCTCGTTTGTTCACCTGACCACGGAGGAACGAGTTTGCACTGTGAAAATGATTAATGGTACATTTGTTCTTTGCTGGAAGAAAAACGTTACTGTAGCTGCTTATTTTAGCCTTGACGACTTGATCGATATGGCAAGTTCTCAGTTCATGTTTACTGCTCCGTGTTGGGTTACTGGTGAGAACAGGTGAGAAACTGTCCAAAAGCCTTTTGTATAGATCCCCATAGTGTTCAATTTGAAATAAATATAAAGTCACAGTAAAAAGAAAGTGAAGCCTCCTTTCATTTCTAAGGTTTTATGTGTCAGGATGTTACTAAAAAATCCTCTGGTCCATTGAAGGCCCTAAAATGAGGCTAAAACAAACAAAAAAATCAACCTCAGGTAATCCAAAAACATTTATTTATTAGCAAACATTAAACAAAAATGCAGACGCAGTGTGTGGAAAAGCAAAGTACACATTTACTGCTTCCACAGGAATTAACAAGGTAAGTAGCAGCAAGGAGTTCTCATTTAAATGCCCTGATTAATTGGTCATCAGCAGGTATAAGCACCACTATAAAAGCACATGTTTTGGTAGTTTGCAGATCTGGAGCATTCAGGTACAAGGTAATACAATGCCAAGGACAAAAAGCATCAGCAATGAACTTATAAAATCACTTGTTGCTGCCCTGGAAAGCGTTATAAGATCACTTCAATTCAATTTCATTGATATAGCGCCAAATCACAACAACAGTTGCCTCAAAGCACTTTATTTTATAAGGTAAGGACAATAATACAGAGAAAACAGAGAAAACTCCAACAATCAGATAGCTTCCCTGTGAGCATTACAAACAATTTAAAGTCTGTCATCCTCCCTGAATGTTTTTACAAGTGCAAAACATTTAGGTTAGTGGAGACCACAGCAAATAAGGGTCAGACTGTACAATGCTCAGAGAACCTGTACAAAAAAATCTATGTTAAAATTCATGAAAGTAAGCTTAGAAAAAGTTTGGAAGGGTTCCCAGCAGAAAGCTTCGTCTCAGTATAAAGAACATGGCAGCACAGCTTCAGTTTGCAAAGCTGCACCCGAACAAACCACAAGACATCTGTGATAATGTCCTTTGGACAGGCGAGACCAAAGTGGTGATGTTTGGCCATAATACACAGCTCCACATTTCAAAGTCAAAGTCAAAGTCAAAGTCAACTTTATTTGTCAATTCTGCCACATGTACAGGACATACAGAGAATAGAAATTTCGTTACTCTCAAACCCAAATGAACATTTAAATATAAGAGAGATTAAAAATGCAAGTAAAATAATTAAAAAGTAAAAATTTAAATAAATACAGTACAATATTACATATAACAAAAAAAAAAAGCTATACAATATACAATATACAATATTCAGGTAAGGGTAAATGACATTGAGTGTAAACCAGGCAAGGTAGTGCAAATAGGCAAATAGTGCAAATGGAGATTTGGTAATGTACGGTAGGAGATAGTGTAACAACAAAGTCTTATGAGGTAATGGCAGTCCAATGCTCCACAAAGTGACTAATAACTAGTGCAGGCCAGTGAGTGAGTCAGAGAGTGTGTGTGTGTGTGTGACAGAGTTCAGTGAGACCGTGGAGGAGAGAGAGGGGAGAGGGGCAGAATCGGGAGGGAGTTAAGCTTCCTGACAGCCTGATGGATGAAGCTGTCCTTCAGTCTGCTGGTCCTGGCCTGGAGACTCCGCAGTCTCCTCCCTGACGGCAGCAGCTTGAAGAAGCTTTGCATTGGGTGCGTGGGATCAGCCGCTATGCAAAGGGCTTTTTAGTGAGACGGGTGCTGTAAATGTCCTGGAGGGAGGGAGAGAGACACCAATGATCCTCTCTGCAGCTCTCACTATGCGTTGGAGGGTTCTATGACAGGACGCATTGCAGGCTCCAAACCACACAGTGATGCAGCTCGACAGGATGCTCTCGATGGTGCCTCTGTAGAAAGTGTACATGATGGGGCTGGTGCTCCTGCTCTTCTTAGTTTGCGGAGAAAGAAGAGACGCTGCTGTGATTTCTTGGCCAGTGCTGTGGTGTTGTGCGTCCAGGAGAGATCCTCTGTGATGTGCACACCCAAGAACTTAGTGCTGCTCACTCTCTCCACAGGCGCTCCGTCAATGGTCAGAGGAGCATGTTGGGTGTGCATTCTCCTGAAGTCCACAACAATCTCCTTCGTCTTCTCCACATTCAGAGAGAGATTGTTGTCAACACACCACGTGGCCAGGCGTCTCACCTCACTTCTGTAGTCGGTCTCATCCCTGTTGCTAATGAGACCCCCACCACCGTTGTGTCGTCCGCAAACTTGATGAAGAGGTTGGAGCTGTATGATGGAGTGCAGTCATGGGTCAGCAGAGTGAAGAGGAGGGGCTCAGCACACATCCCTGCGGGGCCCCGTGTTTAAAATGATGGTGCTGGATGTATTACTGCCGACCCGTACTGCTTGAGGTCTTCCGGTGAGGAAATCCAACAGCCAGTTGCACAGAGAGGTGTTAAGCCCCAACTGGACCAGTTTTTGAGTGAGCTGTTGGGGGATTATAGTGTTGAATGCTGAACTGAAATCTATGAACAGCATTCGAACATTTGGAGCAAACCAACAACAGCACATCAGCACAAACACCTCTTCGCAGCTGTGAAGCACGGTGGTGGAGGGGTGATGATTTGTGCTTCTTTTTTCTATTTTTTTTTTTTTCGAAGCTACAGGACCTAGCACTCCTCTGTTACCCAAATGTTCTAGAGACAAACATGAGGCCATCTGTCAGACAGCTAAAGCTTAACAGAAATTGGTTCCTGTGACGGAAAAATGATACCAAACACTTTGAGTGATGGGACCTTAAAAGACGGAAGAGTGGGCCAAAATTTCTCCACAACAGTAGCTATAAATGAAAACAAGCAAACATTTGAATATATTGTAGAGAAAAAAATACAACAAACTGGGAAAAATAAGTGAAACACTTCTTCGATTTCAAAATGATTTGTTTTAAACCCGCCTTTTATTTTGGTTGTCACAATCGCATTTATCTGAGTTTATCCCACATTAGATTTTATTTCTCTCTGTAGCTGTCATAGCATCACTCTTAAACGAACACCCAGAGGTTTGTGCTGTAAATAAACACAGGAAACAGACTAGCCCACAGCCTGTGCAGCTCACCTCACTGTGTGCCTCTCATGTATTAGAATACAGTGGAAAAAAAACAAGCAACCATCTGGATGGAAAAAAACCAGACGATTGAGCCGTGTCTGTTTCATCATGCATACAGCGTGTACATCCGTGAGTAATGAAAAGGGATATTATTGGGAAAAAATCACCGTAATGAGATAATGAACATACATTTGAAATGGATAAAGTAACATTTATAGTTATTTTATTTTTAGATCCCTTCAATATTATTGTTTGACACATACATTTAACACCATTTCTTCCTATGAACTGCTTCTTAATTCATTCAGTCTTTGGAGTCTGTTTAAAATTCATTTATACACTCAGTCCATTTAATTGAAAATTTCCAAAGACAGAAAGGGCTTTTTACCTTTTAATCTTTGATATATTGTAGGTAACTCAATAGTTGAAGTTTCACTGTAGGAGCAGAATGGATGAGAGATGTGAAAAATAAAACGAAACTGCATGTGAAACACAGCACAAAGAAAAAAAAACTGACTAAAACTCACAACAGCTGAAGAGATTTTACTTTTTTTGGTGGCATTAACCATCGAACAGGCTTTTTCACAAGGGGATTTCCTTTGTTTTGACAGAGGAGGAAGTGTCTCTCTTAGAGGAAAGAAGCTTGAGCACATGCAGTCAGCTGTGTGTTATTCCTGTGAGCTCTGACGTCTGAAGTGTAAGGTGGCGGGAAACACATTTATATCACATTACACTAAACGTGTGAATAATTTATTTGTAACCAAATCCTGACAAGGTTGGCCGTTTGATGTTGTTGTGGCATTATATATACATCGATTGTCACTGGAAATAAATGCCTGGAAGGGAAAAGGTTTTTCTTTGGAGATTCACTGTTGTGCAGGTTTTTAAGCTTACGCACAGCTGTACTGTTTCCAGATTGGCACATTGCAGTGTGTGACCACTAGAGCGCAGCCTTAGTGTGTCGAGAAGAGAGGAGGAGGAAACAACTCCACTCTTCCTTCTCCAAAATATGTTCCTTTTTTATTTTTTTATTTTTACAGGAAAATCATCTTTGGAATAATCAGCTTGTTACTGAAGGTGAGATGCTCCGACAAATAAGTTAAAATCCACATTTTTGTTGTGATTTTCAAATTCAGTCGCATGGAAAATGGAAGTGCAACCCTACATCTATCCCAGCTTCAAACCAATAAAACTAAACATTCCTCCCGGGGAGTAAAAGATGGAAAATGTCGCATTTAAATCTCTTGAAGTAAGGACGACTCACTGGAAACTTTATTAAGTACACCTGTTCTTGTTGCTTGTTAACAATCGCTCAATCATGTGGCAGCAACTTGCACGTAGACATGCTCAAGGTATCCCGCTGAAGTTGAAACTGAACACCAGAATGGGGAAGAAAGACAGGCTGGTGTTTCAGAATCTCCTAGTGTGCTGGGATTTTCCATTTCTAGGGTTTACAGAGAACGCTCCAGAGAAAAGGAAATGTCCAGTAAGTGGTAGCTCTCTGGGAGAGCATGCCTTTTTAAGTAGCAAAGGTCAGAGGAGAACAGCCAGAGTGCTATTAAAGCTGGTAGGATGGCAACAGTACCACAAATAACCGCTCATATCAACCATGGACCCCTTTCTGGAGGAATGTGATCAATAGAACTACCAGCATCAGATCTAACATCCTACAATCTACAGTTGTACAATCTTTTATGGGGGAAAGAAAACCCCTCTGGACTTTTCACTTCTCTTGATTTCTTTCTCTCCAAGGTTTTAGAAATGATCGGTGCTGAACAGTTGATTGCTTTTTTAAACAGAAAGGAATCAGAGAGCTGAATTGTTGGGTCTGTTGTCACAAACCCCGCTAGTTCTAGAGACTTATTCATCATGAAAGAAAACAAGACAGTCAGCGATCGATCGATTACTTGCGCAAGGGAGGCCTCATCTGAGTCCATCACGAAAATGACCCCAAATCCGGCCTCCTCTCGCTGCCTTTTATTGAGAGACAGTTCACACAAAACAATAGTACCTCCCCTCATAACCCCCCTTGGTTACAAAGACAAGGTACTGTATGCATGTGTGTGTGTGTGTGTGTTTTGGGGGTGCGTTTGTGTGACCTCCTGCTGACCAAAAAGGTCATAAAAGCAGGAAGCTTACAACACAAGAAACAGATCTTTCAGATAGGATGTATCTACAATAAAACCTCCCCCAGCACAAAGTGGTTAGAGGTGGTCAGGATCAAAGGAATGGCTTTGATCCTACTGCTTGAAATAAGACTGTACAAATTTAAGAAACACAATGGCAACATTCAACAGTTAGACCTAACATGAATGATCTGTTGATTAGTCGTCTTTTTAGTGTTATTAGATTTGAGTGCTGCGTTTGACACTGTGGATCGCTGTATTTCTCTGAATCATCTCGAATTTCTGGTTCAATATTTAGGTGGATTTATTCTTATTCACAGGAAAGGTCTTTTACTGTTGTCACTGGGACGTGACGTCACCATCAATGAAAGTAACGTGTGGGGTACCTCAGGGGTCTGTCCTCAGGCATCTTTCTTTGGACATGTTACCCTTGGTATATGTCATCTGCGGGGATAGCACGAGTTTTCACTCTCATACATTTCTTTTAACCCCAGTAAAAATCTTAAAGTCAGTGCAGTGAGTGACTGTGTCCACATTAAATTCTGCATGGCACAGAGCTTCTTGCACCTAAATATGGATAAAACTGAATTAATGGTTATTAATTCCCATTTTAGCTTCTCTGCATTGGTTATCTGTTAATTTCGAATTTCATTAAATATTTTATAGTTGACTCTTAAAGTGTATTTCAAGTCATAACCTCAGCTGAGGCTCTGCTGGCCATCCCACAGTCTTAACTGAGAACCAAGGGTGACCATTCTTAGGTACATGGACTGCTTACTACAAGCCTCATTCACCCATTTCCATACCCGAGCACGTCGTACACACACTCACGTAGGAGTTCATACTTTGAAATGCAGACTGGAGTAGCCGGGGATCACATATACAGTCCACTTCCTGACCTACAGCCAACCCAATCTCACTATCATACATCATTCTTACAAATCCTTCTTAAAGACATGTTTTTATGAGCAAGCCTTTTCTGTCTCATTTCACTGCTGTCCTTTATAAGCATCTTTTCCTAGTGTTCATTTTTAGTTGTATTTAAATAGTTTGAATTTATTCTACATTTTATTTATTCCTCGCTTTTAATCTTGTCAGAATTCTCATACCTAATATTTCAGTTTTCTCTGATGTTTGCAAGGAAAAGATACTGCATAAGTATTTATTGGCGTCTGATGGCTGCAAAGCACCACGTAGCAAAGCTCAGATCATCTCAAACTGGTTTTGGCAATGCAAATGATCTTTGGAGTGCGGGAGAAGGCCGGCGAGAACAAGGAAGCTCCTCACAGAAACGCCCTGGCCAGATGGTGGATTTGAATCCAGGACCTTTCTGTGAGACAACAGTGCTCACCACCTGCTGAATCCATGTCATGAATACTTATGAGTGCTGAAGGTAAAAGGGGATCTAACCTGATACTAGTGAGGTGTATCTAATAAAGTGTCCAGTGAATGTCTTATCGTCAATTCTTTTGGTTGCAGTGATTATCCAATGATGCGACGAGGTAATTCTTACCGAACCGTCTAAACTTTTTGAGCCGATAGTGAGAATTTAACAGAGTAAGAATTTAATTGGTTAAAGTTGCGTTACCAAGCTGGTCAAACTGCCTAAAAAGGGTTGGCACCTGGCATAACTCATAAAGACTGCATTGTTGACATAGTTACGTGAGTCACCGATGACTCATTGCAAAAACAAAAATGTGGTTCAGTCGCCTCCAAGACAACCAACCATACGGACATTTTTCTACGAAAACCGAGCAGTGCACAAGACAGAGACGTTAAATCAGGTGTAATCATCAATCACTTTTATTTAAAAAAAAGAAAGAAAAGAAAACAAACAAACACTGAGAATACAGCTAAATTTATACATGGCAGCGATATGTACAGGATATAAAAGAAATATTTTGCTGCTGGTAATGAGCCAGCAGAGAGAGAGGAGATGATTGTTTTTCCTTTTGTGAAAGGCACAGGAGCTGGCTGTAAAGAACTCAGAGTGACACGAGGCACAGCCACGTCACAAAACCTTCAGATAATGAATTTCCAGCAAGCAGCATTAAAATGTAGAGCGGGGTTTACACTGAAAGTACTGAGTCTCTTAGCAGCCGCAGCGCCTTCCACAGGCAGACAGATGGGTTTTTATTTTTCCAGGCACCAGTTTATACTTCAGTAACATCTAAAGATCCAAATCTACTCCCCTCTCCACTAATTTTCAAGTTCCGTCATGTCTTATGGGAAAGCGTTCTTTGGGACCATTTTATCTGAAGAAAAAAGGGGATTTTTTTCCCTCCATGTGGCTTCCAGCAGCATCAAGTGTTCGTGAAATGCCTTCAAGTGTCATTTACAAACCCTCACCGTATCAAATTATAATTGGTCATATTTTAGAGAAACAATTCATATAATTTACAGCATTATACAAATAAAGATACAGTTTTAAACAAATACTGTACACTCTACAGTAAAGCACTTTACTAGGACCCCCCCCCCAAAAAACAAATACTTTTAACAATAAGTTACTGACTATTGACATGGGCAAAAATAGGTTTGAAACATAATTTATAGACCAGCTCTAAGGGGTCACTCCTTGTTTCTGGAAAACGCACGGGTCCCAAAAACTAGATCATTTGGTCAGGAAGTACAATTAAAATCATGTGACGATTGTCTTTGTTGAAAATGTCGTCAAACAAAAACAAAAAACCCCCCAACCAAACAAAATAAAACAAAACAGGCCCCAGGGATCGGCACTCTAAACTGTACATGTAACAATTAAAATACATTAACATCTAAAAAGCAGACTGACTGATTAAAGTTTATATGAAAAGAAAAAAAAAGAGAAAGCAAACAATACTATAAACATTTAAATATTAACATTTTATACCAAGGAAGAAAAAAAATGCAGTAAAATTAAAGTTTAAAATGATAAATGTGATGGGTACTCAACAGACAAAGCTGCCAAGAACAAGTTTCAATTGAAACTAAACAAGAACCTTTGTGAAAAAAAGGAAACAAGAAGACTTCGTTTTCACAAGGAAGTAGAAAGCAAAAGAAAGGTGATAAGATTAAAAAATAAAAATAAAAATAAAAATGTGTTTTAGTAGTGATTAAATATGGGTCCTTTATCAGAAAACAACCCCAGCTCCCAGACACCAAAATACTCTCAGTATCCATCACAGGATCGGGCGACGAGGGTAAGAGGCACACAGGTGCAGTTCTGTCAGGAAGTCTACGCGGATCATTTAAAATTCATAGAGAGCTTTCCATGACATTGGAAAAAGCTTTTGGGTGGGAAAATAGACATTTGTAACCAAACACATGGATGATGGGGTATCCTCCTCTAAATACCAGAAAACAGGAGAAAAAACAAAACAAAAATCTCACAACTCCTGCTTTCCTTTGTTACCTTGACTTTACTTTCTCTTTGCTTACAACCTGAATTTACCAGGTTAAAATCAAAGGCCTCAAAATGTGTAGGAATGCAGTCTACATGCAAACCAAAAAAATCTAATTTTCTAAAATAACAAAACGGGCGCATTTAACCGATTCCACAATGATTTCGTGTACACATGCTGTAAGGTGGGTCTCTGGGAGTTGGGGTTGGGGCCAACAAGGGCTGTAGTGTCTTTATGAACTCCTTAAAATCTGTAAAGCATGTACTTCAACTCCAACACTGAACTGCACAGTGAGTAAGATGGCATCCGTCGCGTGCTGCTGACCTAAATGCACCGAGGCCCTGACAGCGTCAGTGCCCCTTGTGTGGCATAGAAAACAGGCCGATGCAAACAAGCAGGGAAGGTGAACTCTACAGAAAGATTGTGGTGGTTAACGGACAGTGCGTCTGCACCTTCTGCTTATTAAAAAAAAAAAGAAAAAGAGAAGAAAAGAAAAGAAATGAAAAGAAAAGAAAAGAAAAGAAAACTTGAAGTGTAGCTGACAGTTGTAAACTGACTGGCTTAAGTCATAATTCATAGTGATCTACACTGTGGTTCTTTGTGGCCGGATGGGGGGGTGGGAGTAACGGAAAAGGAAGCAAACATGAGAAGTGTAACATTCTTCCAGTTTACGGCTTCTGATAACTGAAAACATGACTTCATAGGTGTTAGTTGGGTCCATTCAAAGCATTTTCTCATAGGCAGCGAAATGTCTCCAGAGGGCTAAGGCTAAGGAGAAACAGGTTAGAACGGACACATAGTGAGAAGTGGCTCCGTCAGTGTGTCTAACCATCAAGTTAAATCAGCCTCTAAAAATCAGAGGTAAGATGTGTGTCGCATTTTCTTGCCTCTCCTCCCTTCAAACCCAGGGCAGTGTTCCAAGCCGCCTACACTGCAGCATTTGGCTATAACCACGTGGCCAAACATGAGTGTGGAAACTCTGCAACGCTCCCCCAGGTCTGTGCCAGTCTGCATCAAGGGCTGCTGCCTGCTTCCACGTCACTGTTGGGGGCACCCTTGTAAATCGGGGTATTGTTCTCCACGGGGAGCTCGTATTTGCGTGGGGGTGGCTTGTTGCCGCTTTCGTTGCTGTTTTTAATACCATAGAAGAAGTAAATGGCAAAACCTGAAGGGGGAAGAAGAAGAAGGAGAGGCAGATGGAAGTTATAAAACGGGCACATTAATGTGGAGCAACAGAAGGAAGGACAGGATGTGTAGTGCTCGAACGTACCCAAAGCCATCCAGACGGTGAAGCGGCACCATGTACCCAAGTCCAGCTGCATCATGAGGTAGATGTTGACGAAAACACTGAACAGGGGCAACCAGGGAAGAAGAGGAACCTTAAAGAGAGAACAGAGGCCAAACTTAAGACACTTTCTCAGATAACATCGTAACAACATGTGCCAAAGGCGTGCGCAACCAGTCAGTCTCAGAAACAACAACATCCTGTGCTTCCAAAAATAGAAAGTTACCTTGAAGGTGAGAGCCTCTTTGCTCTCCGGCTGCCTCCAGATGATGATCACGCAGACGGCACAGAGCACCGCTAAAATCACGCACGGCACCACCACACCCGAATATCCAGCGAGCAGCTCCGGCAAACAGTTGGCCAGGATGACGCACAGGACAGTCATCAAAACCGCTGCAGGGAGAGCAGGAGATGAAGTTACTTACACTGGTTACTTCACCTATAGTTTATTCTGATCTAAATCAGATGATGAGTTGGTAAGCTTGTAGCTTTCCCATGCAATTTGGTCTGTTTCACACAGAGAAAAATCGAAGAGAACCAAAATGCATCACTACAAACCACGTGAGAGTGTTCAGACAGCTCATTGGCCAGGTGTGTCTGGGGCCGGAGCAACAAAAGTAAACACAGGAAGAAGGTTCCGTGCTCCGGACTATGTGACAACATGGAGAACTTTATGTTCATTTCACAGCTAGCTGCTAGCCCACACAGACTTTTGGATATCTGTAGCACCTTCCCGCATTGAGAATACAAAGCATATGTGGCTATGGGGCGTTCTGTTAGCTCACACTTGCAACATACACCTAGTTTGGACCACATTCATGGACTAAACACAGCAGGTGTGAAACCACCCTAAAACTCCAAAGGAAAGCATATATTTCATCACGCTTGATTGTTGTAGCCTTCTCGCTCACACACTTACAGATGACAGCAGTTGTAGCGTAGACAATTTTCCCAGACAGGACTGTGGGGATCTTTCCACTTGGGCAGAAGAGCAGCTTGAAGCTGAATGTCTCTTTTAGTGGCCTCTGATCCATCTCCATGTCATATTCATCACCACTCTCCCCTCCGCTCACAGGCATCTTCTCCGATTCCTCCATAAGCTTCTCCAGCTGGCTGGGTGAATTTAGGGTACCTGGCTGATACCTAGAAGCATGAATGAGAGACTTAACATAGACGTCACACACAACTGCTTCTGTTACTTTAAATATATTGCTTCCTGTTTATTGCTACTATGAAAATGAGCCCACAGCCAAGTGAGAGCCAGTAAAGCTTCCTTGCCTTCACCCTTGTTCTTTGGCTCGACACGGATTATGATATAACTGTGCTTTTAAACTTATGGGTGCTTGCCAATGGCATTAGTGCATCAGCTGCTACAGAGTATTTAACACACGATTACCACTTCACAAGCCTCTGTGTGAATTTGATGGTGGACAATCAAGGTGCTTACCTGAGAATGAGGACGCAGATGGCCACTAAAGAGTATGCCAAAAGGGTTCCAATGGACATGAGGTCCACCAGAGCTGCCAGGTCGAACAGAAAGGCCATCAGAGCTGGAAGGAGAAGTAAGACCAGATCTTAGACAGCTGCAAGCACCAAAAATATCAGTATTTGCAAAACTAGCATTGATCTTGACATGTCAGCCTGTGAGATAGGCTGCTAGACAGAGCTGAGGCAGCAGGAAGCTCTGTGAACTTGGAAAACTAGCAACAGATACTGCTGGTAACAGGAGATTGATACCAGCAGTATCTGTAAATTGATACAGTAAACAAAGAAACAAAACAAACAAATCTGCGTGTCCAAAACATGAAGAGAAATATGCCCAAACATAAATGTCTCTGAAAGTTGTATCTTTATCTTACCCGCAATAATACCAGAAACAATGGTAGCCAGGACAGGGGTCTTTGTGCGAGCGCTCATCTTAGACAGAAATCGGAACAGCAGCCCATCCTCTGCCATGGCGTAAATAACACGGGGCATAGGGAACATGGAGCCCAAGAGGCTGGGGGAGGATTGGAAGTTTGCATTAACATTTTACAGTCATGTAAGCATAAACATGTTAGATGTTTTGGGTTATCCCTTCCTCACCTGGTGGACAGAGCACAGAGAGAACCGACAGCCACGATGTATCGAGCAGGACCCCAGCCGACAAAGCTGAAGGCCTCGGGCAGAGGACTCTGAGTGTTCAGCTCGTAGTACGGCATCATCATGGTGAGAGCGGCAGACACGCCGAAGTAGGCGAAAAAGCAGATGAGCAGTGAGGCCACGATGCCAATAGGTATGGAGCGCATGGGGTTCTTTGCCTCTTCGCCTGAGGACAGCGGGGAACACAAAGCAAGAGAAAGATGAGTGGGATCCCACTGGTGTGCCTAAATAACCCTTGAACGTCTTGACACAGTGGGTGACACAGCTCACATTTCACTCAAAGTTGCATCAGCCAAGAATTAAAAGATAAGAAAAAGAACATCCTTGATAGACTGAATTTAAAAAAAAAGACTTTTAAAAGCCGATTATGTTAGTGTGTGCGCTATCCAAGGGCGGGGTTTTCCCTGCATAGAAAAAAACAAAACAAAACAATGTTGGCACGCACCAAAGAGTTCCTGGCCTTACAAAGGAAAATCACCAGAACTGTGCAGGAGTGTTTAATTTACGAAGCGAAATAAAAGGAAAATACTTATCAACTTTATGCTTAACAATCATGCTTATGCTTAGTCACCCTCAAAGCACACATTAAGTCAGGAAATTAAAAACAAAAAACTAATTCGGTCAAAACGAAAACACAACACACACAAGACCACGACTGCATGTGAGGGGCGATTACCCAACCAAGAGAAGCAAGTTTTAGGTAACGCAACACTCTTCATAACCATCAAAACTACTTACTTGTTGTGGCAATGCAGTCAAAGCCCACAAAGGCATAGAAGCACGTGGCTGCACCGGACAAAACTCCATTAAGTCCAAATGGGGCAAACCCACCAGTGCCGTATTCTTCCTCCAACCTGGGAGGCAGATGAGAAGAAACATGAAGTTAAACAATAAAAAGAGAATTGGATCAGAGAAGTAAATCAGCCATCAAACACTCACTTCAGCGCCCTGCTGCCATTGGTGCCGTTTATGAATTCCCTGTAGTCGTTCTCTGTCAGATGCCAGTTATTAGTGTCCCCTTTAACGAAGCCAGAGATAATAACGAACCCCAAAACCACCAGATTGATCCCAGTGAAGATTTTGTTCACGAGAGCCGACTCACTCACGCCAAAGGCCAGAAGTCCTGAGGGCAGGAAGTAGACGGAGACAGGAGAGAGAAGCTTCAACAACACATCCTGCTACGTGGGTGGACATTTTCATACTTCACTTCCAACAAACCATCAGTCAGCGACACCAATTCATTCTAACACTGCTACTGGCAGGCCACTCTAGCTGTGATGTTAGTGTGAAAAGTGTTGTGCAATGATTTGGATGCAATGCTTGCAATCGGCTACTTTAGTGCGGTGTGCAACGACCAAGCTGACAGTCTAATTTTAAATGAGAAAAGTATTCGATATTGGAGGTTTCAGTGGGTCATCTTTGGAAGAATAAACAGACTTGTGCGGATTAAAATGCTACTAACAGTAAGGGTTTCCAATCAAGTGAAGCAGTGTCTGATGCTCAAACAGCTTCATGAGTTTAAAGCAGTTACAATGAAGGCAGACGGTCCTTTATTGGACTGCTCAAGTTTTTTTATATCCCAAAAACGTCCTTATTATTGAGCAAGTTATCCCCTCATAGCACTAAGAATAAGCAGACTCACCAGTGAGCAGCAGCACCAGGATGAGGGCAAACAGGTCCGGGTACTCTGCCAGCACCTCGCCTGGCACCTTCATTGCCATGGAGGCTTTAAAGAAGCCCGAGATCTTTTGTTCCACCAGGTTGTCAAAGGTTGAACTCCAAGCCCGGGCTACACTGGCTGTACCTAAAAGAAGGAAACAAAATAAATAAATAAAAATACCATAGATTATTTAAGAATATGGTGACAAGATATGACTCCTAATGTGTGGATTTCTATGGCACATCTCAGTCTAGTGAAACTGAGGCTCACCTATGACATAAGACAAGATGAGATTCCATCCTGTTATGAAGGCCCAGATTTCTCCGACTGTCACGTAGCTGTACAGGTATGCAGAGCCCGTCTTAGGGACACGGGCGCCAAATTCGGCGTAGCACAGGCCGGCCAGCATGGAGGACAGAGCGGCGATGAGGAAGCAGAGCACAATGGCGGGTCCCGCCTTCTCTCGCGCAACCTCACCGGCGAGGACGTAGACACCGGCACCCAGCGTGGAGCCCACTCCCAAGGCAATGAGGTCCAGGGTGGACAAGCAGCGGGCGAACTGGGTCTCTACACTTGACAAGTCTAGTTTCCTGCGACGCAGCAGGATTTTGCCAAAGGTGGACAGATGGCTGGCCATGTTTGCTGTGACTGTGTGTGGGCGCAGAAGCAGGCTATGCGTTTTAAATCCTTCTAGTGTGAGTGCGTGTGTGTGTGATTGACACAGCTTAAACAGAACACGTGTGACCGGCAGGTACAGGAGAAGTTTGGACAGATGGGATGGGTAAGTTACTCGTCAAGTATTGCTCCCTTCGTGTTCGTATCAGCCAGGCCACAGTTGCTACTTCCTGATCTCTGTGTTGAATCAAAGGCTGTGGTCACAGAATTTTGCAGCAGCAGCAGATTACCTGTGAGGAAACACAAGAAAACAAGAGCTCAAAACAGGGCACTATTCAGTAAGAGCCAGAGCTTACGCTTCTTACAGCTTCTTGTGCTTGGCATGGTGCAGAGGGATTATGAAAACTTGGCTTTTTCCAAGTAGCAAAGTTTTTTTCCAGGAAGGTGTTCAAACTGGCAGGGTTTAAAAAAAACAAAACAAAACAAAACAAAACAAAACGCTGAAGTGCTTGGAGAATGTATCAACCCTTGCAACACAATCGCTCCCAGCTGGGCTACACAAATAAATTGTATCATACGCAATGTCCCGGCAGGTTTTTAGGTGTGTTTCAAGTGAACCAAGGTAGCCCCGGAGATGTTGCAAACTGCACTGGAATACTCCCACCTTTTAAAGCATAGTTACACATCACGAGACACAGTGGGACGCAAAGGAACCATGAAGACAAAAGAAATCCGAGTGTTATCCTGTTAGGCTTTAATCAAATCTCAAGTTTGCCTGGACAAATAAACCTTCCATGGTACACACCCCTAAAAATAATACAACATTTTTTTGATAGAACACCTAACCTTATTCCTCACCACTCCCTTACTGCGAGAAAATACCAGGAGTCAATCGCCCTATGTTTTTTTAAAGCAGTTAGAAGTAGACGGGGAAATGCCTGGGAAAGGAGGACAGCAGCTCGATAAGACTACTACTACTACTACAACATAGGTTCCAGCACAACCTCGTGACAGAGCCGTTTCACTAATCAGAATGTAATACACTGTTTTCACTGTCACGTGCATTATAAGTGATCTGATTGAGAAAATAACACAATGAACCACCCGAAGGACACCAGCAACACATTTTGTGCCTGTTGTGGGTTGACTTGCCAAGATCTCAGAGTGAAAGATAACCATTACACCAGTTTCTTCAACACACAAAAGCAGCTTCATAATATGCCAAGGACACTTTGTGCGACATGTGACCCAAACAGACACTGTTTTTCTGTTTGTCTGAGGGGGGCTGGACAGATTTATATTGGCAGAAGCAGGAGTGACGTCAATAACTGAATGAATGTAACTAAAAATCGAGGTTACTGACACGTGTACGTGTGCCAAAAAAGTGAGTGAAGGTAAACGGCCGAGGCCTCCAGTTCAACAACCTTTTGGTTGGTATATACACTGTGTGTACAAGCAACACGCTGAACACTCCCAAAAAATGTTGCCTGACCACCTTGAGTCAAATTTAGATTATTCAGAGTTCTCATAGTGCCGTTTGAGACTCAAGTCTTGCTTTGTAAAAGTAGTTGTATTAGTAGTAGTCGTAGTAGTAGTAGCAGCAGCAGTAGTAGTAATTTGATTATCTAAATAAGATGTCTTGTACTCCAAATGGAAAGCAGAGGAGAGAGAAATCCATGTGCTTAAAAACTGGATAGACTGGTTTTGGCTTTACGCAACACTAACAAAATGCTAAATGTCTTGCAGCTCTTTCTGAGATTAAAAACAAAATAAAATTGATCGCCAGCAGCCAGAACTCACTGTCATGCTGCTAAATCATGCATGCTTTTCAGAAGTAACGTGTCACATTGTGGGGTTAAAGCTGTCAGATGTCCACAGAAAAGCTACACGGAGACCAGAGATTTGCAAATCGAGCAGGGTGTGAGAGAGAACGACACAGTGTGACTTGCAGGAAGTAGCAATCACACATTTGTCTTGTCTAAAATGGCTCAATGCATCATGTCGTCGTGCTGTTTTTACACCCTTTTTTTTTTTCGTGGACCTGGTTTCTGCAGTGTCACTGAGATTACAGAGAAATATTAAACTTTACATGTTAGATGTACTCACTCTCTGTTATTTACAGTAAACAGTCTTTTACGCACATGCAGGTCCACGAGTCAAAAACATGCTCAGAGCAATAAGAACGCTGTAAACTTTTATCTTATCAGCAAAATACTATACTTATGGTTAACCATTAACATTTAAAGCAAAATAATATACTGGATCAAGGTGAATGATATTGCATCATGAGGCATATCTACGAACAGAAAATACAAAAACATTGAGCTTTTTGGTGATTAAAAGCTCACACAACTCATTAGGGCAGGGTTTGATAAATTCAAGTCCAGCACTGGGCCCACAGGCCGCACCTTTAAACTATAAGATATGACAAACAATAATCAAGAATAATAAATAAAGAACAATCAATGAAACATTCTTTCTTGGTGTGCAACTGATCTCCAGTTTCTCCAGGAGAAGGGTTGAAGTCAGGATTTTGAGGGCGGAGCAGCGTTAAAAGCTACACGTTACCATGTCTGAGGCTATTACTGCAACGACACCCGATTCTTTCCCATGTCAGGCCTCTCAGTCACTTCACAGATCAGTCTGCAAAGAGGAGGAGGAGAAGTGAAATCCTAACCCAGCGGCAAAGATCGGACTGAATCAGTGGCACAGCGAGGACGGCCACATCAAAAACGCCCTTTAATGCCTATTAAGTGTGTAAAAACTGAAGACGAAGGGCCACACAGTACCATTTTGAGCAGTGCTGTTTAAGGGTTTTTGTCCTCCACCTTCTGTCCAATGAGCTTCAGGGATAAAATAAATAAATAAAAATAGGAAAAAAGTCCCCTGCTCACATCATGAATGTATTAAACTCTCTACTGCTTTTCACACATTAGGGTGAAGTTCTCAGAGTGAAATTGAATCCATGCTGAGAACGTGACCACTAGAAAAGAAAAAAAAAAAGGAGAATCGAGAACTACGGCATGTACAGTGGACTTTTGAGGTTTGTGCTTCTTTATCTTTCTGCCTTGAAAACTTATTTCAGGTGTATAATTTCATAAAAATGAAAGCAATGTACATTCAGCTGTGGCGGCATTATGATCCAATTTTAGTCTTTTTCCTTTTCCCCAGCTCTCACGATGTTTCAGTACAATGACAATATTCTATTAATACTGCAAAAACAACAGAAACGGACTATCAAAGCATTTCTAGGCTTACTATTTCAAAAGAGAATATCCTGTCTGGTACAGTTAAGTGTTGGGAGAAAAAACTCAAAACACTGTCAAACAATGAAATAAAAACAGCACAGAGAGCACCTGACGATTGCCATAATAAACACTCTCCCCTCTGAAGACTGATGGGAAACTGGTACATGATGGAAATGCTCCCGCTCCCCACTTGGTGTGACATTCCAGCAGCATTTCCCACTCGCACACCAGGAACTGAGATCTAAGGTGGTCGGTGTCCTGTCAATAAACATTTATTACCAAACTACTGTGCCAGACCGGCCTTAGATCTCCTCGGGGGTTCACCCAACGCTACACGGGACCCTACAGTGGGGACAATGGCAACCGTGCAAAAGGGAATGATTTTTCTTTTTTTATTAGGACACACATACACATGCGCGTGCGCTCTTACTGTTTGAGCATAATTAAGGGTGGTCTCATTAAAGCGAGACACCATAGCCCCGGATGCCGCCTCTGTCACGTCAGCTTGTTGCTAATCTTTCCCTTGTGGTTTTCACGAGGGTGCCCATTTGTGCAAGTGGGGCAGGTTGTGCGGAGGTGTGGCTCACAAATGTACTCTCTGCGTCTTCCACTAGCCCACACACGCCTGTATGAAAGACTAACGTTATAACCAGCAGGGATTTTTTTTCTCCCTTTCCCCCTTTTCCCCCCCATGCTCCTGCTATTAAAGTGAAAACACAAGACTTTCCATGGAAAGCCAAAGATGATGCGTGAATCTTGTTGCCAAGATCACTTCTGTGTTTGTAATCTCCTTTTTAAAACTAAGCTAGAGCACTATTGTTGTTTTTTGAGGACCAAACTAAAAGGCTCTTTATGCTGGGGGACTATGACCAGCAGCTCTGGCCAACAACGGTCCGGTTACAACAGGCTTCAGGGATAATAGTCCTGTTACTTGACTTAGCATTGGCGCAAGTGCTTCCAAGGACTAAGAGGATTATTTGAAGTAGTAACAAACCTGCTAACCTCATTACAGTCTGTTGCTGCTCCTTATTCTATCCTCATGAGCAACACATGGCTTTGTTTTGACTGCCACTGTTGACAAATAACCACTGCTGCTGATAGGATGAGAAATTCAATTTTATTTATATAGCACCAAAAAAACCAACAGCAGTCGCCTCAAGGCAGATTCTACAGAAAAACTCCAATAATCAATCGGCCCCCTGTGAGGCAGAACTCTTGCTGAATAATTTTAATTTTATGAACATCTCAATTTCCAAACACTGAAGGGAAATGTGCTTTTGGTCACAAAGATCTCTAAAAAAGGCAGCCTCGGGATCTTGGCGATAAACCAAAAGAGCGTTTGAGTGAGTGAGTGACATCCTATTTGAAAAGCCAGAACGGACAATGTGCATGTTGTTTAATTAAACCAGTTTTTTTTTTTTTTTTTTTTTAAACAGAACATAATGGGGTACTTTAGAAATTATGCCAGAACCCATATTATCAAAAACTCTTATTTACAATGCTAGCACTCTGTGAAGCACATTAAGCAGACTCTACAGCGATACCGAGTCAAGCTGTGTCTTCACTCTATGCTGCTCACTAGTTTGTGAAATCCACTGCTGGATTTATTTAGCAAAATATTGCCAAAATAATCCACATCTTTAGTGTTACTCCCAAATATCAACTGCAGTTAATCTGTGGGGTGCAGCAGTTGAACAAACACCAAGTTCAGCTCCCTGCAAAGTGGGGCTGGATCTATTTGGAGTGTACATCGTATCACGGCTTGCTCTACATCCTCTCAAACACAGTGCTTTTATTTCCCGGCTGTTTGAAGCCAGGAACAGTACATTTAGACTCAGGGACAATAAAGATGATATGAGGTGCACAGCGGGTTAACAAAAAGGCCGAGTGAAGAAAGACGAACCGTGGAGACTGAACTGGACGACCCCACAGATCACCTGGCGGGGAGACCACCCCTCTTGCCAAAAACCGGACTCGCTGTGAAATGGAATGTGACAAACCGACAGCCTGCCCGCTTTCCCATGACCACTGCCAACACCATTAACATCATCAGATATGACAAGAGCAGGACAAAACTACCAATTTGTCACACACTCACGCCGAAATGTGCTGCATTGTAGCACAACAGACGTGCAATCTTTCTTGAGTTTGGCAGCATTTGCACCCCCCCCCCTTCCCCTGTTATTGAATGTTTTGATTTAACCATAGTCAAAATGTTCCCATGTCACACGAAGACCCTTTGATGCGGACTAGCACACACCCTTCCTGCAATGACACACACACATGCACACAAAATTTCTGCTTCACTTCGCTTTATGAGCCTTTCATTCAAACAACCAATGATGAGAGAAATCTCCATTCACAGATCAAAGGCACACACTCTGACTATTACAGCTTCACACTGCTGCAGTTTATCGGGTACACCCTGCTGTAAATCATAGCTCTGAGGGGTTTTGTTGACGGTGAGAGATATTAGTAATATTTAGTTTGATGCAAATGGAATGAACAAAACAAACAGAAGGAAGCGTCCCACAAAAACTGGACGGATACCTGTGAAAAATAACACTGAGCTGTAAGATTTATGTTGCTATGTGTTGTTATTATATTATTATACTAAAAAAAAAAAGGTGAGTTTGTTTTGTTTTTTCAAAACCGAATTTACGCGATTTCCGCCCCTAAAGTAACGTGGCATTCTGGTACAAGGTTATACAACCTCTGCACCTGACCCCTTGAAACCACAATAACACAGTCAAGCAGGTGTGAATACTCTCGACACACACTCTTATCTGACTCTACACCCTTGTCTCCAATACAATTAATGCAGTTGATCATTAGTTACTCCAGCTAAAGCTTGGCTTTCAACTGGCTGATGCAACACAAATGGCACACCTTCCTGAGGTGACATTACCCGGAAGGAGGACGTCTCTCCCTTTGCCACTCGCGCACGAGGTTACCAGAAAAATAAAATAAAATAAAATCACGATTTTAAAATATTTTTACCCACGAGCAGTGCCGACCACACTGGGCGTTGTTCAGCTATCCATATGGATAAAATACCCCATCTGTCAAGCGACCGAAACACCACTGACCTACCTACGTGGCTGGGAAGCTCTCGTGTGGTGCCAGTGTTGCTTTCAACAATATAGGAAGTGCAGCAATTGGCTTTAATACATTTCATACCTGACGCAAGAAAGCGGGAAATGGCGGTGGTTTTAACGTTGGTGGTCTTTTTAAGTGCGACGTTAGGGCTCAGGCTTGGATTTAACAATCTTCTGGATAACGTTTGCACATAAAAGTAAATGTTGCATTGGTATTCAGTGATTAGGCTTTACAAAGAAAATCTTACAAATCGAGTTCCTGCAGTGGCTCTGGATGGGTGAGCTCAGTTTAAATATGCACGTAAAATAGCTAAGTTGTTATTATTATTATTTTTAAAGATTCATGCTCTTTGAGAATAATGCATGCGATTCTCAAAAATTCGGCGCTATGGGGGTCTTTAAAGGCACCATTTACGGTCATTCCACGCCTCTGTAGCACGCTAGTAGCACGGCGTGCTAGCCCACCACGACCAAAACAATGAATGAAAACCACGATTAATAACACGGATAAGCGTCCGAGTGTGCTGAAAAAAAAGATGGAAACAAATTAAACACCTTTTCCACAATGGTCGCCTTTCATTAAGTTTCTTGTTTCTGCTCAGTTTTCCGGGTAACGTTACGCGCAGACAGCGGAGTCCCCGCTCAAATGACAAATTAAAGCGGAAAGTACAGTGAATAACCGGGACACTTTTTTCACGCTCGGTTAGGGAAAAAACACGTTAAAATATTTGAATTTAAAACATAATAGAGCTGCTCAAGAACAGGGACGTCCTGTTCTTGTTCAACATTGCGCCAATTACATCCGACAACACACGAGGAGGATTGCATCAGTTTACTATATCGTAAGTACAAGCTCGAGTTTAGATAGAAAAATGTCACTACAGTACATCTTAGATTAAAAACGCGTTTCTGTTGTGTTAAATAAAAGCAGACGTCGTTACCTTTAATGTCTTCTCGTTGTTTTAAAGTGAGTGGAGAGAGGAAGAAAGACGACAGATAGGAGCGGCGTCTGAACAGATGATGAAACAACCCGCGACGTTCGCTGTTGCGGTTTTTACCAGTCGAGGATGTGTACAAATGACGTCATCACAAGGTGGAGCTTTCCACTCATGAATGGAAGTTAGAAGCCTGTACTTTCTGAAAAGGCAGTAGTGAAGTAATCGTATATTGTATACTTTGATATACTTTATGTCGCCTACAAGAGCTTTACAAGACAAATTCGGGATAAACAGAGATACTGTATATGAGCGCATGCTGTAGTAGCGATGCCCATATTTGGACCCCCCTCGTGGAAAGCTATGTATAGGCTGTGACTCCGACCGTGCACTATATCCGCTGCTGCTTTGTTTCACAGATTAAAAGAAAAATGGGGGAAATATAAACAATTTCTTTCATGTGTATGTGCACTTGGTGACCTGCCCATTCTTGAAGGTCAATGGTGTCAAATAAAGTAATTTTAGCTCAAGCTGCTCTTATGATACACACTTATTTAGGTTTAATTATGCAATAATAATAATAATAATAAAAATCTCATCTCACATGTGGTCTGATGAAATTCAATTATCAATTATGTTTCTCTGATAGTCTGTTCGCTGCCTCTTTGCAGTGTGTGTGTGTGCACTGCAGCTTACAGTGTGTAGCTGCATGGATGAGTGTTGGTCTGTTTGGCATCATCTGTGACGTCTGATGCAACGTGAAGACCGAGTGGCATCAGAATTAAAGAAATACCTCACAGGGTAAACAAAATTACTGAGTGGTAGCTTTGAAAAAGTATCGAAGATAGATCAATATTGCATCAGGCAGACTTTACAGTATAATACTGATCTTAGAAATAGCACATAAGCAAAATATTTCAATTGTGACACATGTTTACATCCTAACCCTCATCTTGGACGCGAATGTCAAGGTAATTTTGGGCTTTAAATGATTTTTTTTTTAAATTTTGTTTTGTTTTCTTGTTAACTGTTCTTTTTCCAAGGTGGAATGATTGTACAGTATACATATTTAAAAATAGGAACTTTGTCTTTTAACTTGACAAGGGCAAAGCCTGTTCTCAGTGGTGAGGAAAGACTTTGTCAGTATGAAAAGGACTCGTTTAAGAGTGCTCATTGGACTGAGCAGTACTCCCAGTAATGGAAGTAAAAGTGAAAATCCATGTAGCAGAACCGTAGATTTACATAAGTCGGATCTGGCTCCTGGAGCCATTTCTAAACGACTGCAGATTCAAAGATCATCAGTTCAAACAAATCTAAGTGTGAGATATTTGGATGTATCACCACTTTGTTAAGATCTGGAAGAAGACCCAAACAGTCACCCTCAGATGAGAGGAAATCGATTAGGATGTTCAGAAACAACCGAAAAACCACCAAGGCTCAAGCCTGCCATTATCTGGAAAATGTTGGAACAGCAGCATCACTGTTCACAGTGAAGTGAATTTTGTAACACCAGGGGCTGAGAGAGTGCTGACCAATAAGAAGACCCACTCCAAAATTAATATTTTCAACTTCAAGTGAAATTTCTGTCTGACCGCATGAACAAGCCAAATGTCCTATGGAGAAAAGTTTTATGGTCAAATGAGTCAAAGATTGAGCTGTTCACAATGAAAAGAAGTATGTTTGGAGGAATAAAGGTAAGGCTTTCAAACCTAAGAACACTGTACAAACTGTGAAGCACGTTGGTGGTAGCATCATGCTCTGGGGCTGTGTTGCTGCCAGAGGTACTGGTACACTGCGCAAAGTGGATGGAATAATGAAGGAGGACAACCTTCAAATTATTTCCTTAACGTCAAATCAACAGCTAGATGGTTGAAACTTAGACACAACTGGATGTTCCAACAGGACAGTTTATTTGAATGGATAAAACAGGCTAATATTAAGCTTCTGTAATGGCCTTCCCAAAAGCCTCAGCCTCCACCCATGTGGCTTAAAAGCCGGGTCAGTGCCAAAAAACCAACCAATTTAAATGAACTTAAAATGAATCAATCTTGCAAAGAGAACCTGTCAAACATCGAGCCGGAATTATGTCAGAAGCTCGTTGATGGCTCCCAAAAACATCTGGTCGAGGTGCAACTTGCTAAGGGACATTTAAACAAATATTAGAAGAGGTGTATGTACATATTTGTACCTGTATGTATACATTTGATCTGAAGCGAATCAGAGAAAATCCAAAATAAATTCAAACTTGTGTCCTCAATTCTTGTTTTGTAAAGTCATTCATAGATCCACTGTACAATCGTTCCACTCTGGAAAAAGAACAATTCAAAAAATAAATGGAGCCCCAAATTACCATGACATTCATACTTCATACAAGTGTACGTAAACTTTTGACTACGGCTGTATATAATGGGAAAGACATTCCAGGAATGGGTCTTTATTTAAATATTTCCTGATCTCTGACTTGGACATATGATGTTAATATTAAATGTCAGGAATCTAGTAAGTGCAGCATTTTGGCATTGGTCCTCTACAACTTGGATATAAAGGACTAGCAATAAAAAAGGGCCCACCTGTAAGGTTTTAAACTTTTGGTTTTGTTATGATTTTGTGTTGACATTTACAGCACCCCCGCCACAAACCAAATGAACTGAAAAGGTGTCTGTGGGGCTCCTGTTGCTGTAAATGTTTGCTTTTGTTTTATCGGACATAACAGGAAAGAGTCTATGTACAGAGCTACCTCTTGCAGTTTCTTCCTGTGCACCCATTGCTCTCGCTCTCCGATGGCACTATAGTAGCCACTCGTCTCACCTATTGTCCTTACTCAGCCGTTGTGCTTTGAGTTGCTCTTTCAATTTACTTCCACTTTATCAAGCTAACCCAACTGGGTGTCTCAGCAAATACAACAAGCGTCATGGCTACAAACTGGGCTCCACAGTTAAAACGACTAACCAAACACCACCTAATCTCTGCTTCGGCCCTGCGTGCCCATCCTGTCTGCACACTATCATTACTCAGGACAAGGCCAACACTTCAAAGCTCACGTCGTCTATAGGTCACTGTGCTCACAGATGAGGAAGGTCATGGCCGCTGCATGCATGTCATTGTTCAGGCACATTCTTTAGTTCACTAAAAGATTCTAATTTTGGAACAATTTTAACATCTATTGTGAATCTTTTGGTGAGTGAGTGCTGTAATGTTACATTTAGTGTAACAGCTATAGAACAGCATGCGTCTCACACTTAAAGAGGGATTTTGTATAGTTTACAAATAGCAGACCCTCTAAAAACTGTAATTTAAGAATGCAAAACTCTGCACTGTTAATCGAACACTAGCAGTGTTCTTTTACCAGCCTTGTGTAGCACACAGGCTGTGCTCTCTATGAACCTACTGGACTGATTTTTATTCATGTGGAAACAGTTGTGTCTAATTACAGTCATGCCTACTTTGGATCACCTGCAGCTCACAAGATTCTGGGACAACGTTAATCCACCTGTGGCGAGAATTTCCCTTCGCCGTTTAATCCCGGCATTTCCTGAAGAACAACGTCAGCAAGAAAACGATTAGAGGACTTTAAAAACCATCTTAGATAAAACCTAAAATGACTTGTATGCATACATATATACTCACTTACATGCTGTTTTTTTACAAACACCCTGACAAACTTGAAAGTAGTTTGGCAGTTTGAGTTCCAGTTTTCTCCAAACCTGCAGTGTAAACTGACTACAACTAAAAGTTATACACTGCTTGGCCACTTCATTAGGTACAAACTTAACTGCTGATACAAGGCAGGATGGATCCATGCTTTCGTGTTGTTTAATGCCATTTTTTCGTTTACGCCAAATGGTTATCCTACCATCAGAATGCAGCAGAAATCAAGACTTAGGCAATTTTCTCTTGTCTAATTTTGGTGAAAACTGTAGGCTCAGTTTCCTGTTCTTAGCTGACAGAAGTAACACCCAGCGTGGCTGTAGTCCATCTGTTGACTTTTGATATCTTGTGCATTCAGACATGCTCATCTGCATATCTTGGTTGTAAAGAGTTGTCATTTTTCCATTTGCATTACTTTTGCACACCTATCGGCTCGAAGCAGTCTGCCCATTCTCCTCTGACATCAAGAAGATATTTTCATCCAGAGAATTACCACATGAAAAAGTCTTTTGAGCCACCCTTAATTTCTTTATATTTTACTAGGAAAACAGGAGTTCTACCAAACTTAAAAGTCAATACTTGGTGTGACCACTTTATTCTTCAACACAGCCTGAACTCTCTTAGGCAAGCTTCGTTCTAACTTCTTTATGTGGCCTTCGGGACAAGTTTGAGTAGTTTCCAGGCTTCTTGAAGGTATTTAAAGCTCTTCCTTGGATGTTTCTGCCTTTTGTTGCATTCTCTGTCAAGATGCTCCCACAATCCTTCGATAAGGAGGATATCTGGGCTCTGGACCTGCTTTTTTGTGGTTTTCTATCTATGCTTTTACGACATTAGCAGGGTGTTTGGGATCACTGACATGAGGAAAAACAAAGTTGATGCAAATCTGAAACTTTCCAGATGGTATTGCATGGTGGATCAAAATCACCTGAACCACGACATAGCTTTTACCGTGTTTTACAGATGGCTGCAGTCACCGTTGTACCTTTGTCCTGACAATATATACAGAGGAAGTCATATTGATCAGCTCCTTTAAAACCAGAAATCTCTTGTATAATTTGGCATAACAAATTACCAGCCTTTTCTCCCCATTTCCTTTTCTTAAGAATGGCCTCTTGACAGCCACCCTTCCACTAAGACATGACGAGGCCTCAGTGAACAGTAGATGGAGCAACTCAAGTGTCAGATGTATCTCTCAGGTCCTGTGTCAGGTCTTTGCTGGATTTCTTATGGAAATTAGTTTTTTTTTTCTCCTCATTTTTTAAGGACACACTGCATGCCATAATATATGCCAAGTTTTCAGCTAATAGCTGTTTGTGAATCACCTCCTTGATGCAAAAGTGCAATTTTCTGATTGTCAGTTTGTGTTTTCATACTTCACAAAAAATTGGTAACAAATGTTTTTTTGTGCCAGATTGCTGGTAACAAAGTGGCTAAAGATACCATTTAAAATTGGGTCTTTGATGTCTTTCATGTGTAAACACCACTAGCTCATTGAGTTAGGTGCCTTTTTATGCTTGAATTAATCATAGCTCAGTGTTAAGTAGTTCAAAAACGAAAAAACTATTCCCTGTAAATGCAGCCAATGTCCTGGCCTTTCAGAAATCCTGGACAACTAATCCTCAAGTGCACTTTAAAAAAACTGACAAGAACAAATCTAAAGATATAAAGAATAACTCAAGACCTGCCAGCCTGCAATCATTTAATCTCCTCTGACTTACTCTTGCTCACTGACCTGACATTTTTTTTCTGACTTTTGCTCCCATTTCTCTGCTGTAAAAGCCAAAAGAGACAGCACACAGCAGGCAGCAGGAAATTTAATTAGTGGACAGAATTAACAATGAAGTTCCTGCAATGATGGCAACATATTAATACACTTCACGATAATGCTGAGAGAAAGAAGAATACAGCTGAAAAGAAAGAAAAAAAAATAAAAATCAAGCCTCGTCTTGTAGCTCAATAAACCAGATGCTGTTACTGCCTTTAAACAATGAATGTCTGTTCATATAACAAACCTCTTATCACAGTGCTTAGATATGGTTATTTGCCCAACTCAACAAGTAATCGTGAAACAATCCTGTGTAAGAGCATGTCCAGAAATATCAAACTCAGGGGAGAAAACAGCGACTGGAGTGACTGGAGTCGCCATCATTTTTATGATGCTACATGTTGCTCGACTTTGGGAGGTTATCATCAAAATCACATCTCAGCTTGCAAAAGAAAACAGGAGCAGGAAATTTTCTTTTTAAAGTAATCGAATGAAAAAAAGAAGACATTCCAAAAACATAATAATCATTGTAAACAAAAACAAACAAACAAAAAAATGGCTAAAAAGATATATGGGGCATGTCTTCCTCACTGATTATTAGATCAAAAATAGTGTACATACAGTAAGTGGAATGACTGAATGAAGATACAACATCAAACAATTTATACATTGGATCTCTTAAGTTTCGTTCCAGGAGCAGAAAGCTGTGTTTTCTCTACATCGTTGACACTTATGAGGTCTGACATCAGCTTTATGACGTGATGTAGAAATAAATGTACACGGGGCAGGTGCAGCAGACTGTACCGTCTTTGCAGTGAGAGAGAAAGAGAGAGGGAGAGATTAAAAAAACAAACAAACATGAGAAATGATACACCAACGTGCAATCGACAGTGTTCTTTGACTGACACTCTTTTAAATGGAGCCTAACGATGCACGCTGACTAATGTGATTATCCACAGAAAGCATCACATGATGACCAGATGAGGCTGGGTCCATACAGTATGACAGCTCCTGTTCTTTTGCATGATTTTTCACCAACTAAGCTTTTCTCAGATGATCATTACTTTCATTCATAATTACTTTTTTAACGTTTATTTACACAGGTAGTCCCGTCGAGACTCAATGTCTCACTTACAAGACAGACCTGTTTAATCTGTACCATGCAGTTTTTAGAGTTGCTTGGGCTTTACAGCCAAACAGTAAAAAACACTGAAGAGAAGTGCAACACTGGGGTGTCTGTCATTTAATAGTAGTATACATATATAAGGCAATAATAAGGAATTACCCTGGACGTGCCAACTTCTACTCTTTACTTGCATCGGGAGATCAGAACTATTTCTACTCTAAAACCTTTCTGGACTGAAAGATAAGTGACTCTTATTCAATCAGGCAGGCAGGTGAAGAAGTTGTGATTGCAAATCTAATACAAGCTCAACATGGTACATTACAGAGGAGTTCATGCAGTTTTCATAACCGAAGTGCTTTCCTGAGCTTCTGTGCAGCACACGCCACCAATAAGCATCATGCAACACAGTTGGGTTTTTTTGGGGGGCCAAAATATGCCATGATGCTGTCCGTTTTAAGACTTTTACGTGACCAATAAGCAGCTTTTTTTTTCTTTTCTTTTTTTTACAATTTGCTGCCATATGTATGGACAATAACTTCAGCTGATTTAGTTCATTAGTCATAAACTTTGTCTAATGAACTGCACATGTAAACGTTTGATTGGTACACAAAATGCAGGACATACTGTGTCAAGGTTTACATGATGGTACAATTGGCTGATTTGTTTTTCAGACGTAGATATTTCTGTACAAACGTACAGTATCCAAGTCTGAAAAGAAAAAAAACAACAAAAAACCCATCTTAACAAAAATGAAAGATCAGAATCAACAGGTACAGCAACATAACGGTGATCAGAGTAGTGTAAGAGTTTAATCAGCGAGGCTAACACAAATGTACTGCAAAGAAAGCGTGCAAGTGTGCCATGCAGCCAGGGATTAGTGCGATTGGTAATGACAGTGTATCAGAATTAGTTTGACGAGAAATGTCTTAAAAGAGCTCAGGTTGTAGGTGATGTACAGTATTTAATCCCTATTAAACAATAGTTCACATAACTCAAAACACTAGTGGTGGTTTGTCTTTCCACTGGCCCGATATTTGTGGAATGAGAAACGTCTGCAAGCCAGTTTAGAAGAAACAGATTAACTTCAGCACTCTTATTAAACCTCGTTTACATTCGTGGTTACTGTTAGAAAAGAAGCGCTTGAAAACTGGCTTGCAGAGTAGTGTTACCTTTGCAACACACCACAATCACATTATCCTTTTTGGGGGGGAATAACATGTTTTTATAATGCACCAGAGACCACGTGTGGCTGTATTTACAAAGTGAAATGACAGATTGCAGTCAGATCTCTGTTAACATGTGGTATTAAGTTTTGTTTTACTTAAGTATTTGTGAACTATCGCCTTTGGTCTTGACAGTGCCCATGCAACCACCTTTAATTCCAGAAAGCTCTTAGAGACAGAATAAAATAAAGCAAACTTACTTCATTCATACCTAAAAAATAAAACAAAAACAAAGAGAACAAAACAGGATCAGAATTCTCATTTACATTCTGCATGCATTCCTATGGTACACATTAGCTCCGGTACACATATTTAGATGTTATTCTACTTTATTCACATTATATTACAATCATGAATATATGACACTCATCTGAGGAAAGTCTGAATGTATCGTACACCGTTTCCATTCCTGCAAATTACTATTTAGCGCCAAATATTAACGATATTATGAATGCTACTGACAGGTGCTTTTCTTAATATACAGTTATAAAATAAACGCACACAGAAGAGAGGAGTCACAGTTGTCTGAAACATCGTCAACATGTTGTGTGTGTTGCCGAAGTTCATGCTCTAACTCCAAGATAAAGACAATATGACTTTGTAATAATATCCACAGAGTGAAAGAAAGAGAGACAGAGAGACAGACAAAGAGAGAGATTAAGAGAAGTTAGGAGGGAAGAGAAGGCAAGAGGCAGTCCGTTCTACAGCCCCAACATTTTAACCCCCAACTGCCCGTATCCCTCAATAATCCTAGTGTCGTACTTTTCCAGGAATGTAGTTACGGTCAATGGTTTCCTCTTGAAGAAACATGTGAAGACAGCGCTCGTTCTGGGCCAAGGGGTGACCTGCAATTCTATACAGAAACACAGAAAGAAACATTGTAAACTCACTCTCTGCTCATTTTAAAATGCTTTTCACGAATGCTGGGGAAAAGGAGCCATGGATTTGTTGCTTGGTTCTCCTTTCCCAGGCACAGATTAGATTAAGCCTTGTGTTGGGCTACACAGTTTTGACAACAAACAGCTCACTAAAGTGGATAGAAAAACCTAAAGAAACAACAGCAATAGCTTTGATACAAGTTCAGCGATAGAAAAAACACAATGAAGTCTTGCTCACGTCTCCCTCCACCCAAGACTCCCGTCTATAATGTAATTTTGTGACTAACTGACCTGTTGATAAACTGCTCCAGGCCCGATCTTCGCTCCTCAATGAACGACTCGTCAAAAAGACCCTCATCACTGCGAAAGGGCAACTGTCTCTTCAGGGCCTTGCCCGGCAGAGGTGGTACTACAATCTGAAGGAGGCAGGGGTCGACACAAAGAACAGGGAAAAGAAAGAAAGAAAAAAAAAAGTCCACACTCAACATGAAACAAAGTCAAAACTGTAGACATTTACACTGGCAAATCTGGGCCCTCATAACAATTTTATGTAGAATAGCCGTGCAAGTGCATGTAAACATTTTAATCACCATATTTTCATTTCAGAAAATAATAATAATCAGATTACTTATTTTACATGGTCAAGTCACACAATGCAATCCCTGCACTTGCACTGTTAATTATTATTCACTCACCTTACTGTCTCTTTCCAGCTCATTCTTTAACCACTCAAAGTCGCTGTATCTTCTCCTCACACAGGAGTCCTTTAATTTGAAAATGGGAAGGTTCGTCTACAAAGAGAAGGCAAAAAACAAAACATGTTGGTTAATTTGAAATTCAACCATCTGCATGAGATAGCAACTGACATGTAAGGAACAGACCTGCACTACATTTCCAACTATTATCATTTTTCTTCCCCTATTTCACCAAAAGTTTTAACTTGTCTTTTATCTGGCTTCAAATCAGCTCTGCTAATCACTGGCAAAGGTTTGTTCTGTACAGAAAAAAATAAATCTATACTGTGTTTATTTGAAAAGCAATTAAAGCCACTTGTAAAAGCATAGATTATGATTGCAGCGACCCTCTGCTTTCCACTATTGAGCCCAGTGAGAAATCAAATCTTAACTGGACTGATATGGCTTTTTGGCAGTTATTAGTTAACCACAGGCCCCTGACCCAACCTCCCCTACCATGGTCTATTACAATTTTCAAGCACTGAGAACAGTAAGTTGTTCATATTGTGCAAGGCAGACTCTCCGCAGTGGCACAAAATGATGATTTGCAGGAAAGGGAGGCACGTTAACATTCAATTACACAATTATAGTGCGTCTGTACTGTGTCACTGAATCAGCTTCCTGAAATGTCCTTAGATTTAGCTGTGTTAGTGATTTCCTACGTCTCACATTCTTTTAAGCTTAGCCGTCTTTCTAGTGAACAAGTTAGTTAAAACTTGTAACTGTTACATTAAATTTGACTTACACAATTTCACAACAGTCAAGTAAAAGCCACTTTACAGAGTAACGTAAACTACCTTGCAATACTATAGAGAAAAATCCAACATTTAACTCGACCTCTTCATATTTCAATAATCACAAAACACTTTTATGCGTTTTGTTCTACCGTTTTTAGAAAAACACCAACACTGTTAGCCTTTTTCATTCAGCTTTTCTCTGAATATCAAGATCAAACTGTCGAAGAATATGAAGGAATAACGTTTAGTTACTCCTTCATATATCCACATACTATCCACTGATGTATTTAGCTCTAGAAATCCAGACAGACAAACAATGTGACATTAAATCAGTCTTAATTTTCTTTACAGCGCATTATCACATATAGCTAGCAGTTAGCTTCCCGGAGTCTGCTGGAAATTCCTGGTTTTGTTTTAATGTGTTATTCAGTTTCCTTTTACTTAACGCAGACTAGCTCACAAACAATACTGTTAGCTGAGGAGAAAATTAACTACAGTACTGACTTTGAACTAGTGACACTGCTTACATTCCCGTAATTGCACCTTAGCATACCTTCAAGAAACTTCTACATGTCAGCTAGGCCGCTGACAGTCCCAGCTGCTCGATTTTTACTCGCGCCCTACCTCGAGCTACTCTACGACGAATAGCGACAACGTCACGGCACGGTGACCCTAGCTGCTAAGTGGCTAACTGGCTAGCATCGGCACTGTAATTATTAAGAGTTAGCTTAGCGCCAAAAGCTAATGCTGCAAGGTGTTTGAGGTTTACGCCTCGATACCTACCCTCATGCGAACTTCGTAAGTTGTGTAACGGCCCCGTCCGACTCCAACGATTTGTGGATCATAAACGTCTATCTCCAGGAAATTGCTGGGGGGACCGTAAGCATCAGTCAGGTCCTGGGGCTTGGAATTCAACCGGCGAGTATCGGCCACCACAGGATCTGACATTTTGTCGGGTTGTGATTTTTAGACGACCAACGGAGAATGAGCGTCAAACCAACTAAATACACAGTGAAGTCTTAAATGTCATCTGAAGGCATCAACTGATTTCGATAGCCGACCGCTTCAGCTGGGGAAGTAGCCGACTTGTGTAGCTCTCTTTGCGGGGGCCAGCCGCCTTGCGCCCTACCCTTCTTGAATCAGAAAAATGCGTTGACTCAGTTCCGTACTGTGCGGGACACTCCGCACTCCCTCTAATGGACACACAGATATTGCTGATTGTACTGAGTTTCCTTTATACCCAGAGCAATTCACAGGACTGAAGTTTTGATGAAAAAACACAAAACAAAACACATTATTTGTATTTATTTATTTATTTTTTAAAAACAGAAGTAGAGACGTACAAGGGCCAGAGAGAGGTAATGTGCAAGCTAGCAAAAAATATATATGACACAAAAATAAAGGTAACAAAAAACATTAAGGCAAAGAAAAAGTACAACAAAATTGTTTTAAATAGATATCATTGAAGTTATATTTGTATACAGGTAGAGAAAATTATTGTTTTTCAATGTTTTTAAACCCTTAGAAAGAGCACAGCAGTTACACATGTTTATAAAAATGATAAAAAGATTTTTTTTTTAAATCAACAAAATGATAATTTGGTTGTTAACTAAAGACAAAGTGTGATATTAGGAGAGTATGAATGATGGCCAAACACATCTATTTGTTTGTCTGTTACAAAACATTTTCGGCATAAGTTTTACAATAACACTATTAGCGAGTCTCCAAAAGTTGAATCTGTTCATCTGGACGTAGCGAGTACGTAAACGATTGTATCATTCATACATATACTGTAACATTAACAGTAAGGTGTTTGGTTAAAAATAGTAAGATATCATGTTTTCAAATTGTCCAAATCTGCAGGGAGTGTTTGCTGTTCCCTGCTTATTCTACAGTTTTAACGGTTTACATGTGACAAAAAAGATTATTGAGCAAAGTATGTAAGTATATATTTCTACACTTTTTTCAGTAACCTCAAAATGTGAATGTTTATCAAAAATATAATAATATTTCCAAGCTCAGTTTTCACAGTAGAATAAAAAAGCTACTGTAAGCTGCCCTGAAGCACAAAGACCTTTACTTATTCTTATTGTGGGTTTTCAATAAGAAAACCCACAATTCACTTCATAACTTTTGCACTGTCCACTTCCTGCTATGACAAAACAAATTTCCCACGTGTGGGACTAATAAAGGTTATCTTATCTTGTCTTTTCCTCGAGGTGGTAGCTGCACTACTTAAGTTAAACTCCTTACTTTCCACTGAGTAAAGTTGGGCTTGTATGTATTAATATGTAATTACTTTCAGCTCAGCTTACGGGACACAATACTGTGTCTCTCCAAATGAACACTTCAAGAATCGTTCCTGCTTTAAAAAGAAAACAAAAATAGAAAAAAATGATTCAAATGAAAAAAAACCCCAGTTTGAGGGATTGTTCCTGGTGCTCATGTAGGAAGTCAACAAAGGATTATGCGTACATCAAAGCATCAATTAGTCAAATATTTAGAGTCTAAACAATGTTTTCAAGAGTAACCATAAATACTTCTGAGCTGAAGGATTTTAAAAACATATTAAACTCTTTATGAACTTTATTTACTTCTAAAATCTTAATCGCATGCTTTGGTTTTACCTCTATAACAAGCATTGATCAAATTAGGTTCCTGAACCAATTATTGGGGTTCTTCTGATAGTAACTATTGGGCATACCGTTTATTTAGTCAAATTAAGGTATCTCTTGCAGTCATGCAGGAGGTTTTTTGATTCATGTTTGTGAAATCCAAACATGGCTCCTAAACGGAAGCTTTTTGCACCTCCTCAGATGAAACTGGGTTAGAGGGAATGGGGGCGGACAGGTCTTCTGGATCTTGTTCGATGGAGCAGTCGGTTTGGTCGGTGGTGACAGAGCAGGTGGAGCCGTCGGAGCTCACCACATCAGACTGGGAGACATAGTTGTACTCACGCACAGGGCACGCACGCTCGTTGTAGTTCGGTTTAAAATTGTCTTTCAGGCCCTTGGAGAACTGAAACCAATCCTTAAAAAAGAGAGAAAAAGACCCTCACTTGTAACGAGTAATTGCTTCCCCAGAGTTCGACAACTAAAATCACTCAAACACAAGAGTATTTCTATTTTTAGCCATTAAGTGGCACTATTGTCAGACTTTTGGTCCAACTCTTGATCCAGCTCTTGATCCAGAGATCTTAAAATCTGTTAAACTGACTGCCTGAACATCTACAGACATTCAAGGTATCCAGAAGATGTAAACCCAGCTGTTCTTTAGTGCCAGCACGGTCCAGTCAATGACATAAATAAACAGCTACTGAACTAATTGTCATGAATCTTAATGTAAGTGTTAACATTAAAGCTACTAAAATCCATTTAGAAGCTCATCTGTCATTTAATTCTTCCAGTAACTTCAATAGCTTTCCAACTTCATATTAACATCTACATAAAACTTTCAGGGAGTGGACAGAACTCTGGATGCCACTGACCTCGATGTTATGCAGGAATGGAGATGGCTTGGGAACCACGGGAACGAGGATGATTCTGAGCCTGTATGGGAGGTAAGGAAATCTTTAGCATTCAAATTAACAATGCAACAACTGCATTAGACTTTGTTGGTTTCAGAACTCCAACTGAGCGTGGCTGGCAGACAGCTTTTGACATTAAGGTCAAGATTGATAGGTTTGTAGCTTAACCCTATTCGCTGGAACGTTGAAGACAATGTAATTACACAGCAAAGCAAGACACGAGTAGGCAAAGTTCTTTATGTTTCTCGTGCACGGGAGAGAACCGGACAAACACCGTTCCTTCGCTTGACCCCAGTTGCTCTCGTCCGCTCCCCCGTAACACTGCTCTTTTATTGAGGTTACATGAATATACATAGGTTCATTAACATATGACGTCTACATACACACAAAGAGTACCTTGCCTGTGCGTTGTGTAAGTATGTGTGTGTGTGTGCATGTGTGTGTGTGTGTGGGGGGGGGGGTCAGAGTGTGACCCCATAAAGACTTCCCTAAACCTGCTGGTCTGGAAGTCCAGCAGTTCATCTAAACAAAAAGCACTTAGACTAAAACTGATATACGTGTGTTTGCTATACCATATATCAGTAAGAGCAGATATAACCTCTCCCGTGCTCCCAGAATGTGGGTGTGAATGCCAGAACACTCTGGAATGCACACAATGCCTTTGCAGACTATTAAGGATCAAACCTCTACCAACATGACATTGATTATAAAACTCTAAGCATATATATGAGTAGATATTTCTAAGCATAAATGACAATCAACTATACAAATCTAACAAAGATCATCCAATATAAAGGTGCAACACGCTCCAGATCCAGTCCCCCCCGTAGATGGATGATAACTGTGATCTTTAGAAATAAAATACTAATGTCCCATAACACATACATAGCTTTTGATTAATTAAAAATGCAATCTGTCTCTCCAACCATCTTTAAAGACAATTAATGGTAGTCATGTGGAACCTAATAATCCCCCATATTCACAAGTGATCGCCACAACAGGGAGCTCTACATGTTTGGCACATTTTTACACTGTGTGTCCTTACTGATGTAATGATATTCTGATGTTCTGACAGGCCTAAACAACAGAGTGGCCTCAGATTGAGTCAAATTGCTGATCTAAAATATTCTTTGAGTCTGCCGCTGTCCGTGTCACATATACTTCGGGAACTTTATTTCCCAAATGCACAGCGTGTAACACATTGCATTATCTGTAAATTCTGTTCTTTGATTGCTTTGCTGGTTAATTTGTTTCAGTGTTTCTGGAAGGAAACTTTGTGGGCTTAGCTTACTTCACAGGTGTGTTTAACGTCAAGCTTTTTCCTTTTTGTATTATTTGAAGGTTATTTAACGGCAGACTTTTATAGATCAAATAAGTAATGTGTAGTTTTGAAGATAGTAAGCGTTTCAAAGCTAGATCTTGGTTATCAGCATCCATATTATGAAATTTAGCGACAGTAAAGTAATTTCCCTGTGCATTTATTGTTATAGGTATATGTTGTTGTTAATTTGTTTAGAGAAGCAGTCATAGAGTTGTAAAATACATCCAAATGATCTATGAGCTGATCCTAATAAATCGTGGGATAACCAGGGTTGTGATGAAGGTGGTTCAGCAATTTATGATGAATATACGGTGAAAAATGTGTAATGGTTTGATGTCTGTACTGACAAATGAGAATCAGCAATGGTAACAGTAATTAAAAAAGGAATGTTTGTAACTTTGCATGATTGCAGATCATTTAGAAGGGATCTTTGATCAAAGCACATCTTCCTGGAACAGAATTTAGTCTTGTAGGCATCTCTATGTAATGGACAGTATCTCATGTAATTCCCTCTCTTTCAAAATAACAGAAAAGTGACAAGAGCCGTATGCAAGACAAAGGTTATTGGAAGTTATTCTGCTTGAAATAAAGTAACTCTGTAATATTTTACTGCCAAAAATAACAAGTACTTGTCGTGTACTGTGGTCTTCTGCCTTCAGAAATGTTGTGTGTTTCCTGGGTTGTGTGAGATCTGTCAGATGTTGTGCAATGGAAACTTTCCACAAGACAACAAGCCTTTGATACAATCTAAAAACGATCTTTAATCTTTTCTCTGGGTCACTCGTTTGCACTCGTTTTGGACGAGTGATCTGCATTTGTGTTTGGTTGATGTTTTTTTGCAGCCTAGATTTTATACACTAGTTCACACTGGATATATTAATTGTTAATTATTTGTTTACATTTACTGTACTGATACAGTAAGTCTGGGGTCTCAAACATAAGGCTTGAGCGCCAGAATCGGCCAGGCGAAGGCTCCAATATGGCCCACTGGATGATTTCGAAAAATATGAACAAGGACATACATTTTTTACTTTTAACTGTGTTTTCAAAAGTAAAAAAAATATTTCCTACTGATAAAGACCTCCACTATGTGCATTCATACTACAGCAAAGTAAATATGTAATAGATAAATATTTAAATGACAGAAAAGTAAGTATAAAAGTACAAAAGTGTATAAAGTATACAAGCTAACAACAACTTTTTGTGCTGTTGTACCCTGCAATTATAATCTGTGGCTGTCACAAAATCACATGGCATACCACCTGGATCTGTGATCTGATATGGAGCAATCATTTGAGTTATGGAAAAACCCACCTTTCATGGTGCAGTAATATCATGGCCAGCAGGATGAGAGTGATGGCACCCACCACATACATCACCGGCGTCCATGGAGACATCGAATCATCAGAGTCTTTGAAGAAGAAAAAAGAAGGAAGTTATTTGTATGAATGCTTAATTCTAATGTTTTGTGGAGTGTGGAAGCAACATTAGAGCCACTTGTAAGTTTTAATAATTTTTGAATACTAGTTTGAAAGTTGTTGAGTAAGAAATGAAATCTACCTATGATTTCTTTGCAGTGTTCAAACATTTTATCTGATCATTATTATTAGTGTTTTGTTGCAAAGCTAATTGTCCCCCCAAGATAACCCTATATTCACTGGCAGACATCATTTCACCATAACATTAAGAATATCTATGAAGTAGTTTTACATGTGCTGTTGTTGGATGCCCAGACCACAGGCTCACTCCAGTCACTCCAGAATATGGACTCTCCACAGGTGTCATCTACTCTGTTCCGCACTTGCAGCTCATATCGGGAACTGCTTGAGGGCAAGTTGATGCAGTATTTCTGTATCCCGGCGCTAACTTTAGAGAACTGGAAAATGGATTTGAGAAAACATTAGAGTGGGAGAGAACAAAGAGAAATGAAAAAATAAATGAATTAAAAAGGATGAAAGAAACCTACATCCCAGTTATTGTTGTTTGTCCTGAAGCGGACCTCACTCTCCACACAGTGTAAGGGAGCAGGAGAAGTGTAGTTCCAGTAAAACCACAGGTTAAAGTCCGATCCATTCAGGACAGTCAGGTTGGTTGGTGGGTTTAACTTGACTGGAGAAGTATACAAATAGGGAATAACATGAGGAGGCATTCAAATTTACACATATGTCAGAATACAAACAGCAATTTTCCTTTAAGTTACTGTGTAAAGTGTAAAAAATGTCCCATTAATTCTAACAATGATCCCTTCATTAACTGATTTATTGTTTTAAACTCAAAGTTATGTTCAATACCAGGTTATATGCATACCTTGTTTTTTAAGCTCGTGACTCTTCTCAAAATTATTGTTGCCATATATCAGTCGAGTTTTAAATGTTTTGAATCTATCTCCTGGCTGATTACATCCAATGTTCATGTTGTTCTCTGTCAAATAGTGGTTGCATATTTTCCATTGGTCATTGCCCAACCTGTAGATGAATCAAAAACATAACTAATCCAACAAATAAAAGCATGCAGACATATCATATTTAGATACAATCAATATGATCTTAAATATGAGGTCATCTCAAGTTTAATACTTTATTAGTTCTAGTTCTAATTGCTCAACAGTCCAGCCTATTCTTTGCCATATTTCTCATTTCATGATGCTCTAAATATTTTCAGTTGTTGAAAGGTCTGGACTGCAGGCAAACCACTTCAGCACCCAGACTCTTCTACTATGAACTTCTTTTATACCTAATAAATATTCCAGATCTGTTACCCAAGTAGTTGATCCAAATGTTACACCAAATGTTTCTTTTAGTACCATTTACTTTTCAAGATGAGCTAATATTTTTCTTAAAATTGTACTTTTTTTCTCAGTTTTTTCTATGGTTTGTTGTGAATAAAATATAGTGCTTATGAGACCATTGCAATCAGTTTTTATTTTTGTTTTACACAGCATCCCAACATTTTTGGAATTGGAGTTGTAGTTCAGAAAAGGTAGAAAAAGTCTTTTAAATGTCTTTTACTGTTAATGCTGAGAGTAAAATAGATTTTCATCACATCTTTCACTCAAGTATAACATTTAGTTATAGTCTGATTAATGTTAGAAGACATTACAAAGAAGTGTTGGTGCTATTGTCAACAACTACGCACTTGCTGTAGAAGGTGTAGTTGACCTCAGGAGTCCCGGTCTTATTCCATGTGCAGGAAATATACTCCAGATTCACTACCAAGCAATCCACATCTATTAAAAAATGATAGATTTGAGATAAATGAAAGATAAAACCCAAAACGATGAACGATGGTTAGGCATATATATAAAACCTACACAAAGGGCAACAGACAGATAGTAGTACAGTCATACACTCACTCAAAGATAAGGAAGTAACAGCCCCGTTCTCTGGAGGGGAAATTCTCACAAAACGTGCTTAATAAAGGAAGGCTCTGGATTAAACTGAATTTAATTCATTTTGATAGTGTTCATTCATATCTCAAGGTACAAATAACTACTGAAATATACGTTGGATGATAGTGTTTTGGGATATAAGTTAATATAACATAACAAAAGTAGAGCGATCGACTTTCAAAGATGTCGACACAGGTTTACGACACTTCCTACCGATGTTGCGAATATCTTATATTTTTTAAAGAACTCACTCGATCGTCTTCATATGCTCTTACCTGGTGATTTTTGGGCAAATACGTGTCCTGTCAGATAAAGAAGGAGAAGTAATCTTGTCGACATCGTGGCGAATAGAAACAGGATGTAAGCCCGCGTCTACATTGAAATATCACCGTGTCTTGTGGTTTTTTTTTCCTTCTCTTCCTGTAGCATGGCTATATGACTATATGGCAGATAGACAGTTTTTACACTTTCATAGTTCATAAAGTTAACAGTTAATAATCCTAGTTAAGAGGTTAAATCAAGTTTTTGGATGTCAGATGCTTACTTAATATCTATAAGCCGACTTAGTTATTTTAAGAAGAAGACAGACAAAGCAGAGAGAAGGTAAAATCTCTGTTAATATTTTTGTTTTTAAGGGTGTCTTTTATATTACAGGTATTATCTGTTGGATATAAATGCAATAGCTTCAAGTCAAAGACATCTGATGTTTTTTACCACAATGAGACAAAAGTGAAAACAAACTCATTCTGCTCATTTAGCACAGGTGTGACATTAATCCGTCTCAGTTTACTTTTATGTTCCATCTTATTTGGACAAGTCTGTCAATTATTTATACAAAAGAATATTAAAGAATCCCAACACTTTTAACAGGTCAAATTACTACTCATCCGTAGCACGAGATGTCATAACATTCGATCAGTGTCACTTTCAGAGCTCTGTGGGTTTCCTGTCAGAGGAAACTGCTTTCAAAAATATAGACTGAAACGATGTTGACTGAGACTTGAAGTTGGACTTTTAATGTCCTGTAAAATAAGTATAGTACAACACACAGAGAAGGTTTTATGCAATCTTTATTGAATAGTTCAAGAAATAGTTCTGTTTTTAGTCAGCCAGTCTTACATTTTCTCTGCGCTTCTACTATCATTTGCTGCTAAAGTGAGCTTAAGGTGGATCTTGTTGATTTAGCTAAGAATTTCTTTACAGTCTATGAGTCCTGTATGTATTCTTTTCTGATGAAAGAGAAATGATGGACAAATCAGAATCACATTGTGAAATGTAGCGTCCATGTTCATGCACAGCATAAACATGATCAATTCTACAAGTTATCTTTCACAAATCACCTGTTTAACCAAATGAGTTAATTTCTTACATTCATTTCATCAAGCAGCAGATAAATATTTAAACTAACATTTGCTGTTTGAAACCACAGACAACAGTTAGCTCAGCTTAGTTCATTTACAGCAAACTGGATCGGGGGTTTTCTGTGTAAATTGGTGTGGTTTTTTTTTACTGTCCTAGTCTGTTTTTTGGAGAGGAAACGCAGCGTTTTTAAGAACTGCGCTGTCTCTGTTCTAACCACGGTTATAATAGAGTACAAATGTTCAGATAACATACTTACTTTAAACTCAACACACTCACACATAGCACCTTTCACTTGTTCATGTCTGCGGGTTCACAAGTAGACCGGTATCAGAGACTTTACAGTTCATTTTGACATTTGTTTGACAGCTGCAGCAGTGTGGCATTTATTGATTTGACTTTGTGTGTCTATGTCTGTGTGTCATAATGACTCTATGTGGTTCTGTCTACACCTACTTTGACTGGAACTTATAACAAAGAGGAGTTTCAAGTGCTCTGGTCTGTGTTTATATGTCGTCTATCAAAACAGTGACGTCACCAGTGTACTTTCGGCAGGGTACAATGAGTCCGTATTTCCTTATCTGACAGAAATCTATGAACTTTCCTGTTATTTCTGACCGTATGTTAAATAAATGTCTGCCAGATAAATACAAAAATAAAAGCTCAATTGACAAAACTAGTTCAGAAAATGATTTTAGACCCTTGTGATTCTTATATTTTTGCACCTGTGTGCAGACAAAGTGTACGTGTCCAAACCAGCCTCCCCTCTCTGACTGTCTCCAAATATTAACTGTGCAACGATCAATAATCACACAGTGTCAAAGTATATCATGCACTGCAAACTTCACGTACACAGCTTCACAGAATACAGGTAATGCCTTGTTATAAAGTGTGTGTAGACATGTTTGATGCCCCCCCCCCCAAAAAAAAAAAAAAAAAAAAAATTAAAAAATTGGATCAATATATAGGACCATAAAAACACACACACACACACACACACACACACACACACACACACACACACACACACACACACACACACACACACACACACACATATATATCTACATAGCTCAAATAAATAGACCGAACCAAAAAATAAGACATCCCAGATCTGAATGAATGAAATATTCTTATTACATAGTTGAATTTGCTGACAACAACATCATACAAAAATTATCAATGGAAATCAAATGTAGCTACCCATGGAGGTCTGGATTTAGAGTCACACAAAATTAAAGTAGAAAAACAGAATATATGCTGATCCAGCTTTGATGTAATGTCCTTAAAACACGTCAAAATGAGGCTGAGTAGTGTGTGTGGCCTCCATGTGCCTGTATGACCTCCCTACAACATCTGGGCGGATGGTCTCCCGAGGGATCTCCTTCCAGACCTGGACTAAAGCATCTGCCAACTCCTGGACAGTCTGTGGTGCAACGTGGCGTTGGTGGACGGAGCGAGACATGATGTCCCAGATGTGTTCAATTGGACTCAGGTCTGGGCTGGCAAGTTCATAGCATCAATGCCTTTGTCTTGCAGGAACTGCTGACACACTCCAGCCACATGAGGTCTAGCATTGTCTTGGATTAGGAGGAACCCAGGGCCAACTGCACCAGCATATGGTCCCACAAGGGGTCTGAGGATCTCATCTTAGTACCTAATGGCAGTCAGGCTACCTCTGGCGAGCACATGGAGGGCTGTGCGCCCCCCTCCCCAAACAAATGCCACCCCACAACCTTTCTGACCCACTGCCAAACTGGTCATGCTGGAGGATGTTGCAGGCAGCAGAAAGTTCTCTATGGTTCTCCAAAAGTTGATTCTGTTCATCTGGACGTAGCGTTTTGTGGGAGAAACGTTTTGTCACTCATCCAAGTGACTTCTTCAGTCTCAGCTGACTGCAGGTTTCCCCAATCTTATAAACAGTACATTTGCATAATGACTGAAACCAGCCTACTGAAGGAAAAATGGGCTGGGAGGTCAGTCCCTTAATCTTAATTATGCAAATTCTCATGACCATTGATCAAAGGTACGCTGGTTTGAGCGCGGAGTCAAGGAGGCCATTTACGTGAAAAGGGAAAGACCATCTCTGAATCGAGGAGGGGGCCTAAGGGTACATCTTTCGCCATCTTACAATGCTGTGATTGCAGCCATTCCCCAACTCTCTGTGAATGGTACTCATGGCCATTGATCAGTGGGTTTTGGTCAGTGGTTGTTGATCAATGGTCATGAGAATTTGCATAATTAAGATTAAGGAACTGACCTCCCAGCCCATTGTTCCTTCAGTGGGCTGGTTTCAGTCATTATGCAAATGTACTGTTTATAAGATTGGGGAAACCTGTAGTCAGCTGAGACTGAAGAAGTCACTTGGATGAGTGACGAAACGTTTCTCCCACAAAACGCTACGTCCAGATGAACAGAATCAACTTTTGGAGATTTACTTACCTGGATGATTGAGCATGCATCAAGACGTTCTCCATGGTTTCTCCAGACTCTGTCACATGTGCTCAGTGTGAACCTGCTTTCATCTGTGAAAAGCACAGGGCGCCAGTGGCAAAGTTGCCAATCTTAGTGTTCTCTGGCAAATGCCAAACGTCCTGCACGGTGTTGGGCTGTGCAGGACGTTTGGCTGGACATCGGGCCTTTAGAGTCACACTCCATGAGAGTGGCCTTTATGCCACTCTCATGGAGTCTGTTTCTAACTGTTTGAGCAGAGATATGCACTTTTGTGGCCTGCTGGAGGTCATTTTGCAGGGCTCTGGCAGTGATTTCACAGAAGTGTGACTGACTTGGAGTTTCATTGTGTTGTTTATCTGTTCCCTTTATTTATTTATTTTTTTGAGCAGTGTATATAAAAACAGCCACATGGGTCAATACATGAGTGGGGCACAGAAAGGAATAGGCAGGAATACCAGAGGAGCAAAACACCAGCTACTGGTAGACAGAGCAGTCACCTGAGACTGCAAGACTAAGCTGACCAACCTGTGCACGGCTTGGACTGACTGCAAGCAGGCCTATGCCTCACACCTATTCAATTTCAATTCAATTTTATTTATATAGCGCCAAATCACAACAAAAGTCGCCTCAAGGCGCTTTATGTTGGATCCTACAATGCCTAGAACTATACAAGATCAACAGGACCCTAAGAGAGTTCATCAGGAACTAAATGGGGATGTGGTGTAGAACACTAGAGATCAACTTCAAGCCCGTAGGCACAAATCACCGTCAAGTGCGGGACCTGCCAAGGAGATGTGCTGTCCCCACTGCTGTTCTGCATAGTCCTGAACCCCCTCAGTGAGATCGTTGACAGACTGGCTACGGATACCCACTAGAGAATGGAGCAATTGTCAATAACCTCCTCTACATGGATGACATCAAGCTGTATGCCAGGAGTCAACGAAACATTGATTCACTGATCCACACCACAGAATATACAGCAACGACATTGGAATGTCATTTGGATTGGAGAAGTGTAGTCGGATGGTAACGAAGAGAGGGAAGATCGTCAGAAGTGAGGGGATCGAACTACCAGAAGGCAACATTGCAGACACTGAAGACAGCTACAAGTACCTGGGGATCCCACAGGCAAACGGGAATTATGAAGAGGCAGCTAGCAAAGCTGCAATCACTAAGTTACTGCAGAGGGTCAGGCAAGTCCTGAGGAGTCAGTTGAACGGTAAGAACAAGATCCGAGCTATCAACACCTGTCCGTGATCAGGTACCCTGCTGAAATAATAAGCTGGCCAAAGGAGGAGATCGAAGCCACTGACATCAAAACCAGAAAGCTCTTTGAGGGTTTCACCCCAAGTCCAGCACCCTGAGGCTGTATGCTAAGTGGAAGGAAGGAGGGTGAGGACTGGTAAGTGTCAGCACCACGATCCAGGATGAGCCAACGAGCATCCACGAATGCATCAGGTGATGCGGAGTGTCAAGGTAACAGTGCCCCCAGTGGTAATTGGAGTGCTAGGTGAGTGGCTCCAGCAGATCCCAGGAACAACACTGGAGATCTCTGTCCCAAAGAGCGCAGTCCTAGGAACATTTCAAAAGCTAGATAAAAAAGGAACACACTGATGGTTTCACGATTCGTTATTAGGTTAATGGAGTTTGACATTTGACTAGTATTTAAATGACAGTGTGTGAAAGGTGAAGAAGGATGGGGGGATTAAAGTGTTTGTAAGACTCTGGAAATATGTAAATTTGTCTTCTTTGTGTTATATTTTATTGGTGCTTATTTATGTGGATGTTTGTTTTTTCCATTTGTTTTGTTACCCTCACACTTGGGTTATTCCAGATGCTCGCCTGAAGCAGGTAAAGTGTAAAAGGAAGCCAGTTGCTTTTAGAGGGGTTAGTTGGTGTGTGTTAGTGTCTTGCATCTCATAATAAAGTCTACAAGTTGATGGATACATTTTATTCCAGCCTCATGTCATTTGTTTGAACCCATAAATGACCGGTGGCCAAAGCGACAGTACATCAAATATAACATCTGCCATGTTTAAGCAGCCATTTAATGACTGTTTTGGAAAAAAATGATATCTTTTCTTCATGACATGTACAATTTTTAACCTGTGCTGTTGTTGGATGCCCAGACCACAGGCTCACTCCAGTCACTCCAGAATATGGACTCTCCACAGGTTTCATCTATTCTGTTCCGCACTTGCAGCTCATATCGGGAACTGCTTGAGGGCAAGTTGATGCAGTATTTCTGTATCCCGGCGCTAACTTTAGAGAACTGGAAAATCAGATGGATTTTAAAAAACATAAGAATGGAAGAGAACAAGAAGAGGCAAAAAAGCAATGAATTTAAAAGGATGAAAGAAACTCTTTTCCTACCTCCCAGTTATTGTTGTTTGTCCTTAAGCGGACCTCACTCTCCACACAGTGTAAGTGAGCAGGAGAAGTGTAGTTCCAGTAAAACCACAGGTTAAAGTCCGATCCATTCAGGACAGTCAGGTCGGTTGGTGGGTTTAACTTGACTGGAGAAGTATACAAATAGGCAATAACATGAGGAGGCATTCAAATTTACATATATGTCAGAATACAAACAGCAATTTTCCTTTAAATTACTGTGTAAAGTGTAAAAAACGTCCCATTAATTCTAACAATGATCCCTTCATTAACTGATTTACTGTTTTAAACTCAGTTATGTTCAATACCAGGTTATATGCATACCTTGATTTTAAGCTCGTGACCCTTCTCAAAATTATCGTTGCCATATATCAGTCGAGTTTGAAATGTTTTGAATCTATCTCCCGAATCTATCTCCTGGTTACATCCAATGTTCATGTTGTTCTCTGTCAAATAGTGGTTGCATATTTTCCATTGGTCATTGCCCAACCTGTAGATGAATCAAAAACATAACTAATCCAACAAATAAAAGCATGCAGATGTATCATATTTAGATACAATCAATATGATCTTAAATATGAGGTCATCTCAAGTTTAATACTGTTTGTTAGGAATAAATATAAAATAAATTAGTAATAGGAAAATGTAAGCCATATGCCATCTACACTCAATGAAACTTGGGCAACAGGCCTTTTTGTCATGATGTTCTGTGTTGGCAGGCAGGATGAAGGAGCCAAATGCAGGACTCGGAGACTGAATGATAAACTAAAGGCAGCAGCTTTATTGCTGGAGAAAAATCTTAACATGAAACACAGGAAAGCTAAACTAGAAATGCAAACACGAAACTCAAACTAAAAAAATGGGAAACAGAGACCCTGAACATTACCATAAACTCAGAGGAACCCCACAGCATGCTGAGGGTGTACAACACGACACAGAACAAGGAACACACAGAGCTTAAATACAACAGGCAGTAACGAGGGAACGTGTCAGGATTTGGAGGTTTTACTGGAAAGTTCCATCAGGCACATGAGTTCCTTGGTCTCCACCCCTGGGTGGAGTCATAATCTCTCCTGCAGTCCTGCACACCTGAGGATGATTCTGGGTAATTAGGTTGAGGATTTAAGCTCCACTCAGACTCTCCTTCACCACCAGTTTGTCAATGACCTCATGTTGGTATTGGCACTAAGGTTTTTCATGTGCTTGTTACTTGTTGTTTACTTTTGTTTCCTGTGCCTCCTTTGCCATTGCCTTCAATCTCAGCTCTCCCCATATTATCTTCGCATTCTGGAAAAATACAAAGAACCTCACCTGCCTCCCCTCCAGCCACCACTCACCACCTCGGACACAGCAGAAGTCAGGTCAGCCAGCCTTTGCCACTACTCACTTGGATTCTCACCACCTCTCCCTCAAAGCCAAGCTCGCCCCGACTATCAGTAAGCATTATCAGTCATTGCCACCTCCGCTAAATACCCTGCACCTGCCGCCTTCTTAACCTCGTTCTCTTTTCTTCCCAGACACACCTGCTCCGTCCCTGTTGCAACCTGCCAATTCCCCATTCACCCCCCCACTGACCCATGGTCGCATCATTAGTAACACTTTGCAACGAATTCACCTTTTGACTAATTAATAAAACACTATAAAACGTATGAGCCGTCTCTGTTGTGGTTCTCTACGTTTGAGTCCAGTTTAGCTATGGGTCTGTGGCCACGGTGACAGAATGGGGAAGCGGGAGGGAACACAGCTGGGCCTAATCAGAAATAACGAGACCGAGGGGAAGCAAAACTGAATACAGACGGTCAAAGTAAAACAGGAAACATGAGACGATTCACAAAGACGCAGACATTGAGACCTGGAAACAGAGGAAACACGAAGCACAGATATAAAAAAGTAACCACATGTGGAACACAGAAGGTACAGAAAACTGAAACTAGAAGCTAGAAAAAACAAATTTAACATGAACAGAAAACCACCAAGAGAACTCAAAACCATGAATAACAATAATCAAGGAATATAAATTAAACACAAACACTAAATACTAGGTCACAGACCCAGTGCCACACTTATTTCCAAAAGGTTGGGAATTTGTGTAAAATGTAAATAAATGGGGCCATGTTGACCATTGTGTAGCGCCTGCTCTTCTTTTAACAACGGTCTATAAATGTGAAAGGTCTGGACTGCAGGCAGGCCACGTCAACACCCAGACTCCGCTATGTACTTCTTTTATACTCAATCATATTCCAGACCTGTTACCCAGTTAGCTGATCCAAATGTTACAGCAAATGTTTCTTTTTCGTACCATTTACTTTTCCAGCCTTTTGTTGCCACATCGCAATTTATTTTTTAACTTTGGTGTTGCCATCAAATTCCAAATGAGCTAATATTTATCTTAAAATTAAACTTTTTTTTTCTCCGTTTGTTCTATGGTTTGTTGTGAATAAAATATAGGCTAATGAGACCATTGCAATAAGTTTTTATTTTCGTTTTACACAGCATCCCAATATTTTTGGAGTTGTAGTTCAAAAAAGTTCGAAAATGTCTTTAATCGTTAATGCTGAGAGTAAAATAGATTTTCATCATGTCTTTCACTCAGGTACAACATTTAATTTTAATCTGATTAATTTCAGAAGACATTACAAAGAAGTGTTGATGCTATTGTCAACAACTACGCACTTGCTGTAGAAGGTGTAGTTGACCTCAGGAGTCCCGGTCTTATTCCATGTGCAGGAAACATAATCCAGACTTACCACCAAGCAATCCACATCTGTTAAAAACATGATAGATTTGAGAAAATGATTTTTAAAAAGTGATAACGGTTAGACATATCAAATCTGCCTTACAGCAATAACAGTACAGTCATATACTCACTACCTTGCTCACTAAACCCTGAACGTTGGATAGACGTGTCAGTCCATGCCATCACCATTCCCTGTATTTTTATTAGTTTATGAGGGACTGGCATTTCAAAAGCGAGATAAAAAAGGAACACACTGATTTCACGTGATTCGTTATTAGGTTAATGGAGTTCAGTGGACATTTGACTAGTATTTAAATGACAGTTTGTGAAAGGTGAAGAAGGATGGGGGGATTAAAGTGTTTGTAAGACTCTGGAAATATGTAAATTTGTCTTCTTTGTGTTATATTTTGGTTTGGTGCTTATTTATTTGGATGTTTGGTTTTTCCATTTGTTTTGTTACCCTCACACTTGGGTTATTCCAGATGCTCGCCTGAAGCAGGTAAAGTGTAAAAGGAAGCCAGTTGCTTTTAGAGGGGTTAGTTGGTGTGTGTTAGTGTCTTGCATCTCAAAATAAAGTCTACAAGTTGATGGATACATTTTATTCCAGCCTTATGTCATTTGTTTGAACCCATAAATGACCGGTGGCCAAAGGCTTCCGGAGTTTTCAAAGTGACTGTGAGAAGCTGGGGACATTTCTGCTCCAAATCCACCGTACAGCTGCTCACTTTTGTTTTAGTGTCAAGAGTCCGCACCATCTTGGAGATGTCCGCTGATTACTCTGCATTTCTTCACACATATCTATTATGATCTCGTCCCATTACAGAAGGAGGCGTACTGTTCCAGATCATTTTCCAATAACTGATAACTGGAGACGAATACATAGGTGTAAATAGAGCTACAGAAAAATTAACTGGTAACCTGTATAAAACATATCCTCCACTATTTGGAAATGTGGGACTACAGAACCTACAGAACCAGTATTAAAATTTGACATTGAAAAGTCGTCCAGAAAGACCACATTTGGACTATGGACGTCAACACTAGACAATCAGCAGACTTTAAAAAAAAGATGTCACCTTATGTTACATTAAAACAACAACAACAACATAATAGCTCTATTTAAAATGATCTTACCAGGGCTTTTTTCAGCAAACACGGGTCCGATCAGACAGAGAAGTAGAAGCAGTCTGGCTGGCATCATGGCGCACTAAAACAGGATTTTAACAGTAGAGGTTCAAGTTTACTTCGACCTCTGACTGTTGCTGTTTGGTATGGAGGACCAGAATAAAGAATAAAATAAAGAATTTTGTCCTTCAATAATGAATTGTGCCATAAAATATTCATTAGTAAATTATTTTTTTATTTATTTAATTGAAATATTACTAAAGTAATTTATTATTAAATAAATTAATTTAAAATAAAAAATATTTCTAAATCACTTTTTCACAGTTAAAACTTCAAATTGAAACTGGATTTCCCAAAAAAGAATTAAAAACCTAATTTAAAAACCATTTTCAAATTCCAAATAAAACAATAGATTTTTAAAACCTTTTTTAAAATGCAACTTTAAAAAGAGAAATAAGTAAATGTATTCCCAAAAAGTTGATTCTCTTCATCTGGATGTAGCATCAGTGGGAGAAACGTTTCTTCCCTCATCCAAGTGACTCAGCTTCACTCATCTCAGCTGACTGCAGGTTTCTCCAATCTTATAAACTGAACATGTGCACAGTGACTGAAACTAGCATCACCGGGCTGTGAGGTGAGTTTCTTGATTAGTAATATGAAAATTGTCATGACCATTCATCAACAACCACTGATCAAAGACTGTTGATCAATAGCCATGAGTGCCATTCACAGAGAGTTGGGGAATGGCTGCAATCACAGCATTGTAAGATGGAGAAAGATGTACCCTTAGGCCCCCTCCTCGATTCAGAGATGGTCTTTTCCTTTTCACATAACCCCCAACTCCCTGTGTTTTAATTATTTTAACAGAACAGGTATTATCTGTTGGATGCAAATGCAATGCTTCAAGTCAAAGACATCTGATGTTTTTTATCACAAAGACAAAAGTGAAAACAAACTCTCATTTAGCACAGGTGTGACACTAAAAGGTCTCAGTTTACTTTGATGTTCCTTCTTATTTGGACAAGTCTGTCAATTATTTATATAAAACAATATTAAAGAATCCCGACACTTTTAACAGGTCAAATTACTACTCATCCGTAGCACGAGATGTCATAACATCTCGTGCTATAGAGTTTTGTGGGTTTCCTGTCAGAGGAAACTGCTTTCAAAAATATAGAATGAAACGATGTACACTGACATTTGAAGTTGGACTTTTAATGTCCTGTAAAATAAGTATAGTACAACACACAGAGAAGGTTTCATGCAATCTTTATTGAATAGTTCAAGAAATAGTTCTGTTTTTAGTCAGCCAGTCTTACATTTTCTCTGCACTTCTACTATCATTTGCTCATCATCTCGTGCTGTTATTTAGCAATTTATTTTTGACCAGTTTCACAATTTTACAGTGAGGCAGCATTTCAGGGTCATGCTCTTTGCCACATCTGGCAGTAAATAACTGACCAACAGTGTACATTTAACTTATCACAACAGGGAAAAAAAAACAAAACAAAAAACAGGTGTTCAAGTAAAATTTATAAACACTGAGCCGCAAGACAAATCAAGTGCCAAAAGAAGCACGTTGGACAAGCATTTTAGTTTCACCTGCCCAAGGTCAACTTCTTTTAGACCAGCGGTCCCCAACCCCCGGGCCTCGGACCGGTACCGGTCCGTGAGTCGTTTGGTACCGGGACGCAAGAGTTGAGGCTCAGGTCTGAAATGTAAGGTTTTCAGGGTTTTTATCGGTTTTCAGCGTTATTTTGTCATCGTTTTTATCGTTAACTCGGTTTTCCTGGGTCTTTTCACGTGTGTTATGAATAAATCTTCTTTTTTTCGGTACCAGTACTAGTTTTATTTTGATTGATTGATTGATCATACTTTATTCATCCCGAAGGAAATTGGATTAAGGCTGCCAGCCGTGCCAGCGCCGTCTTACCCTTCCGACCATACATACATTACACAAACATCACATAGGGAAGACAGGTCAGAGAGGTATAACATGGAAAAGCACAACATGAGGAAAGATAAGGGAAAAAATAACTCCCCAGACTGAGCTCCAACAGGAGATCAGTTTGAGAACAGAAAAAAACACCTCTGCACATAGCACATGAAAAAAACTCTAATACACCAAAGAAACACATGACAAGCAACAGGGGTGGGTAAAGGGTGAGAGACAGCCGATTTAGACAGTACATCCGGGCCTGCAGCCTATGCGCTGGTCTCCATGATCCACCGTCAGCATCGGAAGGGAATAAGCGTCGAAGGCGTTTGGAGGGGGGAGGGGGGATGAGTGTATGTCTGCATGTGTATATATGTCTGTGTGCGTGTGTGTGTGTATGTCCAGAGTTCAGCTGAGACAGTGTCCTTCGCCCTGCCAGGCTAAGTAAACAGTCTACCAGCCAACCCAGGTGGCCTTGCATAGAATGGGAAGAACCGTCTCAACACAGTTGTTATCAGGGTGTTGTTGTACAGCTCCAGCCTTGAGACCACAGCTGGCGCCGAAGGGGTATCCGCATGAAGTGATGGTGGTTTTAACTTTACTGCGAACAACTCATATGAATTTCAAAGCTGTTCTAACAGTCCAACACTGGTCACTCAATCTCCCATTGGAGAGCCACGAGCTTCTCCATGATGTTATCAGACTTATGCTCCGTGATGTTGTCATTCTTGTGCTCAAAAAGCCGATTCTGAGAACTCACGACCGCAGTGAGCTTCTCCAAGATGTGATCCAATTTGCGCTCAGAGGTGTTATTCCGAGCGAGCCCCTCCAGATGTAATCCAGTTTGCACTCAGAGGTCTTGTTCTGAGTATTCACGGCAGCTGTGTGGTTCTCCAAGATCTTATCCGTGCTGCACTCAATGAGCCCCTTTTGAGAAACTCACGCCTCGTCCCATCGTTTCAGTCCCAGCGGGCAGCCTTGTGGGGGTTTGAACAGCCGGTTCCGCTTCCTTAATTCTTCAATAAGCCAGGGCCAAGCCAGCTCCGATCAGCAAGAACCCTGTTACCATGGTTCCGAATAGGTAGATATCTTCAGCAGTCAGGCTCACCCGAGCCCAGACTTCTCGTTGAGAAAGGGGTGTCAATTATTATTTTGTTGTATTTATCCGTGACACCTTAAAGGCCGGTCCGTGAAAATATTGTCGGGCACAAACCGGTCCGTGGTGCAAAAAAGGTTGGGGACCGCTGTTTTAGACTAATGGTTGTGGACACCCTGACAAGTCTTTCAGGTGCCAGCAGCTTAGTTCACATCTGTACTTGTCTTCCTATGACACATCAAGGGTCTTCTGTTAAAGGAAGGCTTCACTAGCTTAGTTTCTTAAGACCCTAAAAACCTGAGCAAGCAATGATGAAAAATATATTTTAAAAAAATTGCAGGCTGAATTTAGAGTACATACACATCTTTAAAGCTCATCTCCTTCAAACGAAGTACTCGTTGCAGTCAAAGCTTACTCAGGTCAAAATGTCAAAGTTATGCAGTATTAGTTCTGGAGTCCTGAGGGTCCTGGTTCTTCATCATCTGATAGCTCTTCTGCAGAGCCGTGACTGTAGTCTGGATCGTTTTCACTCTGATCTGCCAAGTCGTCGTAGTCTTCATGTTCAGCCTCATCTTCATCAAGGGCAATTCCTCTGAGCTCATCCAGATTGTCAGGAGATTTCCCAGTCAGTCTCTCAGTCATGTCAGCCATGTACTGGACATGTTGAGCAAGCTCCTGCAGCTCTTCATTTTCACTCTGAAGCTTCGTTATCTGCTCATCTCTGTCGTCTATGCTTTTGTGGAGCTTCTCATTCTCCTGTAGAACATTGTACAGTGCTTTCTGTTGCTCCTCTGCTACCTCTTTCCAGTAGGTGGAAGTTGGAGTTTCTTTGACCATGAGCTCATATGCTTCTTTGGACATGCCATCTATTAACCCATCAGCTGCTTCTGTTTGAGTGGATTTGACTTCCATCTTGACTCTCTTTGAACCTCTGATTTGCTTAGCTGTCCAATTCCTGCCTGAGTTAACCCCCCCCCCCCCCAGGTCTGAGTTACACTGACGAACTTGCAGGAGTGTTTTTGAGAAGTTGTGAGAGGTGTGAAAAGAGCTTCTCACAACTTCTCAAAAGACTATTGGATCTACCATGGAGTTTGTATGTGGGTTTCCTGTCAGAGGAAACTGCTTTCGAAACGATGTACACTGACATTTGAAGTTGGACTTTTAATGTCCTGTAATATATGCATAGCATAGCAATCTTTATTGAATAATTTACTGGGCACGGAGTGCGAGTCCAGTTTACTCCGTCTCCATCAGAGACAATTAGACGTGGAAGTAGCGATGTTTTAGGTTTGTGAAAAAGTGAAAAAGGGGTTTCGTTACATTACCATTCAGTTTGAGGGTTACAGCAGATAATATAATATATTTATTGTTCTCACGTGGTATTGGACGAGATTATTTTAACAAACAAAGGACATTTTGCCTGATAATTATTTTTATCCTCCTGTAACTTCACTGTATAAAGAGCTAAAACCTCCAAAGTTGCAGGAGTAGTTAGTCGCTATAAGAAGTGTTTGTGAACTAAAAATCAAGAATGTGGGATACTGTTTAGTCGTGATTTGGAGAGCCTAACATGTGCTCCTGACGCAGGGGAAACGAATTCTGTCGGGGATCCCTACCTTGGCACGACGGCTGTTGTGCAGGTGAAGCCAAAGGCAAGATATGCTTCATCATATTTTCTAGTCTTTGTCTTGGAAGTTGGTTTGGAAGCATATTTGGTGATGCTTCAACCTCTGCTTTGCGTTTGTGTGGGAGCCCTTCCAAAAAAACTTTTTTTTTTTCTAATTCATACTGCACTCCTCCTAGGGGGCGCGCCCCCCACTTTGGGAACCACTGCTTTAAACTCACACATTGCACCTTTCACTCGACCAGTGTCCGCGAGTTCACAAGTACACCCACGTCAGAGGCTTTACCATCGATTTTGACATTTGTTTGCCAGCTGCAGCAATGTGGCACTTACTGATTTCACTTTGTGAGTCTATGTCTGTGTTTCAACATTATAATATGTGGTTCTGTTTAGACCTACTTTGACTGGAACCTAACACAAAGGGGAGTTTCAAGTGCTCTGGTCTGTGTTTATATGTCTGTCTATCAAAAAAGTGACGTCACCAGTGTACTTTCGGCAGGGTACAATGAGTCCACATTTCCTTATCTGACAGAAATCTATGAACTTTCCTGTTATTTCTGAATTTTTGTTAAGTAAATGGCTGCCAGATAAATACAAAAATGACAAAATTAGTTTGGAAAGTGATTTTAGACACTTGTGATTCTTCTTTGGGGACAGACAAAATCTACGTGTCCAAACCAGCCTCCCCTCTCTGACTTTGTCTCCAAATTTTAACTCTGCAACGATCAATAATCGCACAGTGTCAAAGTATATCATGCACTGCAAACTTCAAGTACACAGCTTCACAGAATACAGGTAATGCCTTATTATAAAGTGTGTGTAGACATGTGTGATGTTTTATCTAAAAAACAAAAACAAAACTAGCCAAAATAATGGGATTTATTTTCCAACCTAACACATTAAAAGTCAATAAATACAATGCAATAATATACAACAACTTAAATAAGCGCTCGCGAATGAGCTAAAAGGTTTTCCAAGACCTTATGTAAAAATATAAAAAATAAAAATAATGGAAATGATTAACAGTAGATGGAGCTGCAGTTACAATCACTGAAATACATCAAAAGGAAGCATGTTTCACAATTTGTGTTCTTCTTGGGCAGTAGTGAAAACATCAGTTTGATTTTTGATATGCAGAGAGCTGATCGCTGCACCCTGATTAATAGAATGCATATCATCTAAAGTATGTTTTCAAGAGTAACTTTGCCAGCACTTTATACCACCTGTCTTAACAAAAAGGAAAAGCCTTTTATTAAGATGGAGTACTATGTATCTGTGAGGTTGAAGATTTCAAAGAGATATTAAAGTCAAGTTTATTAAACTAAAATCTGTATTCTAAGTAAAAATTTATTTATATAGCACATTTCACAGATAAAAATCACAAAGTGCTTCACAATAAGATCAGACATACAAGTTAAAATTAATTAAAAGCCCGTTTGTATAAAAATGTCTTCAGCTGCTTTTTGAAGGATTCTGAGGTTTTATTTAAAAGGCTAAGCTTGGGTGTAACTGATTAAATACCTCCAGCAAATATTGGGGTTCTTCTCACTGGGAACTGTTGTAAACCCTTCTAATAATCACTGTCATCAAGCAGGAGATGTATCAGTGTAACAAAGTCCCGATAGTTTGGTTCAGGCAAACCTAACCCTGGTTCACGACCTGCTTAGTCAGAAACCTGCTGCACCTCCTCAGATGGAACTTGGGAGCTGGAAGAGGACAAGGGGACGTACAGATCTTCTGGATCGTTCACATCGATGGACACAGAGCAGTCGGTTTGGTCGGTGCTGACAGAGGAGGTGGAGTTCATGCTGTCAGACTGAGAGATGTAGTTGTACTCACGCACAGGGCAGACCTGCTCATTGTAGCTTGCTTTAAAATTCTCTTTCAGACCTCTGGAGAGCTGAAACCAGTCCTTAAAGAAGTGGGGGGAAAATCTTTACATTAATTTGACAAATAAATGCAACAAATTGGATTTTTGAGTCACAATTATGGGTAACTCCTTCCCCAGAACTCTACGCTGAAAAATCATTTGAACACAAGAGTATTTATATTTTTAGCCATTAAGTGGTGCTGTTCTCAGTCTACTGGTTCCCCCTTTTGATCTGGACAATTTAATGACTATTAAACTGTCTGCCAGGACTTCTACAGACATTCAAGGTTCCCAGAAGATGTGAACTAATGCCTTGGTGCTCCTTTCTACTACTACTGAGTGGACTATCATGAATCGTGGCATTATCATTAACAGCAAAGCACTGTGATACCCAATACGGTCTCACACAGCCACTAACATGCATATTTATTACTCTTCATTTTATTCTTTTAGTATCTTAATTAGTTTTCTGGCTTTAGAAATCTAGTAAGAAATCTTGTGTGACTGGGAATTGGAAGGATAAGACAGACCTCTGGATGTTACTAACCTCAATGTCATGAAGAATCGGGGATGGTTTGGGAACTGCAGGGATCAGGATGATTTTGAGCCTGTATGGAAGGTAGGGACACTGTTACTCTCATTTTTTCATAACAAGAATATTTGCATTTACTTTGTTCACGCTAACACCTCAGCACTGTAGCTGAGTGGGGCTGAGCTTTCAGGATCAGGAATCCGAATGTATGATGCAGGAAATCCAGTAAAAGTCAAATTTGCATTCAGAGTTCGTACATGGATTGGTAGCACGCAGAACAAAAAACTCAGGCAAAGAGCAAAGAAAACAGATGACAAGAACTTAAAAGATCAATCAACAAAGAGCAGGCTGGGGCAAAACGCAAGAAGAGGGAAAAGAATGCATTTGGGAAAGCTCGAAACACCAATGTTTGGAAACCCTGGCTACGGTAACAACCTGGAAACAATAAGCAGACTGGATACTTTCCACCAGCAGTGGTTGTAGGGAACCAGTTTGGGACCTAACTGAAGGTAGAGGCTTACAAGTAGCAATGACATGGTGACCCTAACCCTAGTTTTGGTGATTACTCAGTATCCTGAGTAAATTCCACAGAATTTGAGAAAAAAAATCTTGTGCAAACACTTTTTAAGGTCATGAACACAGTGGGCACAATGAAGTATTTGGGTTGCCACCATATGCTGGTTCCAGTTCTAATCTATGGTCACAAAATCGCATGGCACACCTAAACTGGCTTTGTGGCACATCGGTTGGATCTGTGATCTGATCATAGATCAATCATCTGATTTATGGAAGAACCCACCTTTCACGTTGCAGTAACATCACCACCAGCAGCATGAGGGTGATGGCACCCACCACATAGAGGAATGTCATCCACCCAGGCACTGAGTCAGAGTCTGTGAGGAAGAAAAAAGAAGAATATTAATTGTATAAATCTTGTAGCTCTAAATATTAGGCAACGCATTGTTAGGAAGCATAATTTTGAATTTTAACCAAGCATGTTGGGGTCAAACAGTAACTGAAATACATCTAAAGTTCTATACAAACATAAATTTTTATTTCTGAAAAATACAGAAAATATGTCAGCTATACATAAGAAAAAAAAACATCTGCCATGTTTAAGCAGTCATTCAAGTACTTTTTTGGGAAAAAAAACGACATCTTTTCTTCATAACATGTAAAATTTTTAACCTGTGCTGTTGTTGGATCCCCAGAACACAGGTTCACTCCAGTCACTCCAGAAATCAGACGATCCACAGCCTTCATCTATTCTGTTCCGCACTTGCAGCTCATATCGGGAACTGCCCGAGGGCGAGTTGATGCAGTATTTCTGTATCCCGGCGCTAACTTTAGAGAACTGGAAAATCAGATGGAGTTGAGAAAACATTAGAATGGAAGAGAACAAGAAGAGGCAAAAAAGCAATGAATTAAAAAGGATGAAAGAAACTCTTTTCCTACCTCCCACTTATTGTTGTTTGTCCTGAAGCGGACCTCACTCTCCACACAGTGTAGACGAGCGGGAGAAGTGTGGTTCCAGTAAAACCACAAGTTAAAGTCTGATCCATTGAGAACAGTCAGGTTGGTTGGTGGATTTAACTTGACTGAAAAGATACAGACGTGTAATAACATGAACAGACATGCCAGTATACATTATATTTTAAGGCCTCTTTCATGTCAGAATACCCACAATTTTCTTGGAAATTTTTTTTAGATTTAAGCAACAGTGTAAATAAAAAAAATCCCAATAATTACACAAATTTTTCCATCATTATTTTATTTGTTATTTTAAATACAGTTATGTTCCATGCCAGGGTAAATACATACCTCGGTTTTTAAGTCCATGTGTCTCCTTAAAGCTATCATTGCCATGTACCAGCATGGTGTTAAAAGTCAGGAATCTGTCGCCAGACTCACATGGCTGGATACAGCCAATGTTCATGTTGTTCTCTGTCAAATACTGTGGGCAGCTTTTTTTTTCCTTATTGAAGAAACTGTGGAGAAATAATAATAAAAAACAATCACACAAAGTATAGAGCCATATCTACTTTAGTATTCATCATGACCAATGATATGTTCAATGTGTTTTTTTTTATTTGTAAGGGCTTAGCAATTAAATATGTTTAATTGTTAAGTTTATCAGAAAAAGAGAAGAATTTTCATTACATCTTCCACTGAAGCACAACCAGCTTAATTCTAATCTGATGAATTCAGAAGACGTCACTAAGATGTCCCACTGCTGTTATCAGCGGTTACCCACCTACTATAGAAGGTGTAGTTGACCTTTGGTGTCTCCTTCTTATTCCAGGTACAGGAAACATATTTCAAATTGATAACCAAGCAATCCACATCTGTTAAAAATATGACCAATTTGAGAAAATGATTTTCAAAAACGGATGAAGGTTAGACATATAAAATCTACATAACGGTACAGTCATACACCCATGACCTTAAACTGACTTTAATTAATTTAGATAGCAATTATTTATATATCAATGTACAACAACTCAGGTCCTTTCTCAGGTCCTCGGGTCCTTTCTTCTTAACTGATTCGCTGTTTTAAGGAAGCTGATTAAATACGTATTGAATGCTACCCGCGCGGGAGATAATATATGTAGATCTGCCAAAAACAGACTCACTGACTATTCAGACACTTGTACTCAACCTAAAAATATAAACTGTCATCAGTAAACTATAATTTTTAATAACTTGGATCTTGTTTAATTGATCTTACCAGGAGCTTCTATGGCAAACACAGGTCCGATCAGACAGAGAAGTAGAAGCAGTCTCGTCGGCTTCATGGCGCACTAAAACAGGATGTTAAGAGTACTTTTGCAGCTTCACAACTCTGACTGTTGCTGTTTTTCTGACGTAACTGAGCCGACTGTTGCGGTGTTGTTTCTCATCAGTTCCTGTAGTTAGACCAAACACTGTGATGATTTATCACTTCCTTGTAACATAATTAAAGTTGACCTCAGAAAAAGCCTTTGTGGACCTGGAACAACAGTATTCAGAAACTAAAATATATTGTAGGCCTGTTGTATGTAACCTACACTTACAAAAAATAAATGAATAAATAAAATAGTAACCTATAATGCAATAATGAAATATGAATCAAGTTTTGGCTATTGTTTGTAATAGCCATGTATCTTAGCCTTTTAACAAAAATAAAGACCAAGTAGCGACAAGACTTGTGTCTTACAAGTATTGTCTGAAAAATGTCCAAACAAAGGCAAAAAAAAAAAAAAAAGTTACTGAACAAAGTTATCTAGTACGTGTCTCAAACTACATGAAAAACACATTTCTGACCGACTCTGTGGTGACATGGTGAATAGATATAAATACAACAGGGCTATATTTACTCATATTCAGAGCGAGGGTGTCAGCATTCCATAGTAAGAGAATTAATCTGAAAACTCTGACTTGGATCTACGGGCTATTTAAGCAGTGCTAATCTGCTTTGCAACACCTGTCAGGCTTTGCTGCGAACGTGGTGCCATGTGTGAATGTGGAAGTGCTGTGAGATAGAATGAGTAAGCCTATGACTTACATCTTTTAAATAATTTAGCCTTTGAAAAAAGTAATAAAAAGAGAGCAACGGTTACTTTTTAAGTGCGGAACTTGAAAGAATTTGCTAAAATGTTAACAGGCCGCACATGTTGTGTTAATATTCCAACCCTCCTCCTTCAACCTCCTAGGACCTGCCGTCCACATATGTGGACATCACATTTTTGGTTATTTTGACCAAAATACTAAATTTTGCTCTACATGGGCCTGATATCCACTTACGAGGACATTATACTGCTACTGTTCTATCAAAATTTTAAATGAATATCCTCATTTGTGGCTCTCATTTTTCTTAAAAACAAAAATAAGGTAAAAAAACAAAATAAAATTGGAAATTCTTTGTTTTTACGTTCATCGGGCCCCAATATGCCCAAATATCAAAGAGAAATTAAAAATGCATGTCGTGGAAGAGTTCGGGTCTTAGGAGGTTAAGTAGGTATAAATTATTGTGACTTTATACCGCTTTAATGTAAATTCACTATAATTTACAAGTTTCTCATTTTTTTAAACGACGCCATTTTTTTTCATGTCTATTGTGCAACCTTCACTCGTTTATGTGTAACTTTGCCCTTCGAAGCTTTTATTTTGAAGAGCCGGAAGTCCCAGTGTTTTGGTAACGGCAAGGAAGGACCTGTCATTTACCCCGGTCCAGCTAATTTCTAATCTAATCAGCTGTTTCCCGGCAAAAAAAGCAGCACTAATTTAACAACAAATGTAACTGTTTGGACACAGAGACAAAATGGGATTCACACGGAGTCGCTTTCTTGGCGGTAAGCCGTCGAAAGCGCCGCTGCTGCTGCCTTTTCTGCTCACAGTCCTGCTCGTCGGGAGCCAAGGGGACGGCGGTGCGATGGACAACGGCGCAACTGAGAGGATAGCAGAGGAAAGCCACCGACAGGACAGTGCCTACCTACTGATATTCATAATGCTCTTGACGCTCACCATACTAACCATATGGCTTTTCAAACACCGCCGATTCAGGTTCCTGCACGAAACAGGGCTTGCCATGATCTATGGTAAGGACACCGAGCTAGCAGTCATATCAGTCAGTTCATTAAACGTAGCTTTAATGCTAGCTGAATAATTTAACAGGTAAATCTCACGTATCTTGGGCAGCATACTTCTAATCAGAGTGATATCCCTAATAAAAACTGTTGCAACAGAATACACGATAATGGGTATTGTATTGCAACAATAAACGACAAACAAATGACTAGAGATGGGCCCTATAATTCCTATTTATAGCTATTAAAGTATCCTTTCCTTTCAAAATAATAAAGCGCACTTCTGTAAGAATAATTCTCCCATCAGTATTGGTTGATTCAATAGTTTTAAATGCAATCTCAGCCTAATTTCCTCCTCAAATAATAGTTAACTTCAAATCCTGTGCTGCCTGTTCTGATTTCACTTGCTCTTTTCTCTTTTTCCACTTTCCCAAAGGACTGCTGGTGGGTGTGATCCTGCGGTTTGGCATCCACGCCCCCCAAAGCATGAGCGACGTGATTCTCGGCTGTGCCGTTAACGGCAGTCCTGCCACTCTCTTGGTCAATGTCAGCGGACGGTTCTATGAGTACACTCTGAAGGGGGAAGTCGGACAGGGCAAAGGTCACCAAGTACAGGATGATGAGATGTTGAGAAAGGCAAGGGAACAGATGGTGGAGGGTTGAAGTATTGGCTGTTTAGTGTGCATGTCTCACACTAAGCGAGACATGTATGTCTCATAATGTGATTAAAATGGATGGATGGCAATTAAGTGCCTAACTAACCTACATCTTACTGCTTTCCTCAGGTGACCTTTGACCCAGAGGTGTTTTTCAACATTTTGCTGCCTCCCATTATTTTCCATGCGGGTTACAGTCTGAAAAGGGTAAGAGTGTCAAAAGGTTTTATATAAAGATTTATATAAGTATCTGTTATTAAATATATAGCTGTAAGGGTTTATAGTTTTTTTTTAATGTTTTCTTTTTAAGATTATTCATTTGTTCGTAGCCTCTTTCTTAAAATAAACACCCGCTCTCTGTCTTTCTCAGAGACACTTTTTCAGAAACATCGGTTCCATCCTCGCCTATGCTTTCATCGGAACAGTTATATCCTGCTTTGTTATCGGGTAAGTGAAGTAAAAATCTCTGAAATTAGTTCAGAATAGTGCAGAAAATCTTAAGCCATGCAATGATAATATTGACAATAGTAACTTAGATTTATATAGCTGGTTCCAAGGTTTGTGTAGCGGAGGAAAAGGTCAGATAAATACTGGGAAGCAAGAGCATGTAGGCAAGGAGGTAGATCTTTTAGGAAATATGGGACTTTCCCAGGAGCCGGTGTGGGTGATGTGTTACTGGGACTTTGTACAAGTAAGAACTCTAGGAGCTGAGTTCTGAAGATACAGTAGTCCAGGCGGGAGGTGATGAAAGCATGAAAGGGTTTTAGCTGCAAAGTCTGAGAGTACTGGCCACAGTCTGGAGATGTTCTTCAGGTGGTAGATGGCAAATTCAGAGATGGATTTAATATATGATGTGAATGTGAGGGTGGAGTCCAGGATGACATCCAGGTTGCAGACCTCTGAAGATGGTGAGGATGAGATAGAGTATCCACACACCCACGGTACATACCACACTGCAGACCTTGCATTCCTACATGTGATCAGATTGTTGCTGAATAGCAGTGGTTTGAGTGTTTGTTTTTTCTCTCCTAGGCTGATCATGTATGGCTTTGTGTCCTTCATGAAAGTCGTGGGGCAGCTTGGTGGAGATTTTTACTTTACTGATTGCCTCTTCTTTGGGGCCATCGTTTCAGCAACAGACCCTGGTAGGTACCCACATCCAAAATTAACAGAGAAGATAAGCATCTGATGCTGTTTTGGACTGCATGTAATAAAATCACTTCTTTTGCACGCTGCTGTTGAAGAAGCGTGGAAGCGTTCCTGTTATTATTTCGATGTTTTATACTCTTTATTTTCTGTGTCTCAGTGACAGTCCTCGCCATCTTCAATGAGCTAAAGGTAGACGTGGACCTCTACGCTTTGCTGTTTGGGGAAAGCGTCCTCAACGATGCCGTCGCCATCGTCCTCTCCTCGTACGTATTACTGATGCACTGAAGCATCGGTGCCACATTAACGAACAATTTTTAATGGCCGTCACAAAACAATAAGTGCTTTTTAAGAGTTATTAGTTGATATAATTGGTGCAATGTTTCTTTCTGAAGCTGTAGCAGTTTAGGCTCAATCATGTGGGGCTTTTTGCTAAAGTAATTACATTTTGGTGAACAATTCAGCTCAAACTGTTGGAACCTGAGTTAAATCTGAGTTAAATTAATTTTTATGCAGAAGAAAAACTGTTAATTTTGTGTTTGATTCCTTCAGTTGGGCTCCAAAAATAGTGCCAATTTTTTCATATTCATTACACACAGAAAGAACAGTTACATTTGTAATTATAATTTCTAGTTCTTTTCTAATTAGTCCCATAAAACCTGTGCTTGAATGGAGCTAACTGTGGCAGAAATGGCTTTTTTGTATTGTACACGCATTAATCATACTAACATCAATCCCTGTCATTTCACTGCTTACCTGTCTCCACCCATCTGTGTCATGCATCGCCTTGCCCGTACGTACGTATGTATGTAGTGTTCTCCTCCGCTTCGAAAAGCTGGGTAGGCATGGTGCTGGAGCTGTGCGCTCCGCAGGAAACGAGAGCTCACTGTTACCTGAGGTGGCCGAGGAATGGCTGGGAGAAAACCAGACAGTGACTCCTCGGTGGGTGGGCTGGTCAGGGGGACTGCGTGGTTTTTGCTTTTGTTAATATTTTAGAACCTCAAACCTTAGAAGGTACGCTTTAGGATCATCCTTCATCACCCTCCCTTTCACTCCTGAGACGCTGCAGCCCTTTCATATCCATTCCTACTTTTATTTTTGATTTTTAGATCACCCACCATTTATAGAATCACCAGGAAACCCTTTATTCTTCTGAAGTTTTTAGTCATTTAGGCTCATTAAAGGTTATTGCTGCATATTAACCTGATAGAGTTCAAATGAAGCATGCAAGACCTTTTATTTTTCCATTTATGACTGTAAAACCCAACTCCACATATTTGAAGTCTTTGCAGATATGTCCAAATCATAACCAAGTTCATCTGAATTAAATCGGATGAGACTGGTAAGAGAAGCCATTCTTGGAGTTGGGTTGCTGCATTTGTGATTTCATTCCTGACGCTATTTTGTGAGCATGTGTTTGACCAGCTTCCCTTTTCTTAGTAAGGCCTCTTTTGTAGTAAAGCCCCACTTCCTTTTTTCTTCTAAATGGTTTTGCGTGCATGCTCTCTGTCTTCCCTGCAGCTCCATTGTGGCGTACCAGCCTGCAGGCGACAACAGCCACAGCTTTGAGGCCATGGCCATGTTGAAGTCCTTCGGCGTCTTTCTGGGCGTCTTCAGCGGATCTTTTGCTCTCGGTGTTGTTACAGGAGTTGTGACCGCCCTCATATCCTTTCACTTGTTTCTTACCATGACATATTTTACATTTACATTCACAGGTGTGGGCAAGAGGTAAATGAATAACGATACAGTTTCTCCCTTTTTCCAGTGTATTAAAGTTGCCACGCCTCCTTGTTTGGTCCCTTAACTTTCCGTCACGTCACCAAGTTCACTAAGCTGCGGGACTTCCCCTTATTGGAGACGGCGCTCTTTTTCCTGATGTCCTGGAGCACCTTTCTCTTGGCGGAGGCCTGCGGGTTCACAGGTAGACCTGCAACAAAGTCTCTCTCATGCAGTTGTAACAACACTGCCTTCCGTATTTGATTAGCAGCTGCAGCAGTGTGGGAGATAGTGGTTTCACCTTGTGAGTCTGTGCGTGTGTATGTGTGCAGTCTTGGTGACACATGCTTTCACTGGAAACTACCCCGAAGGAGTCATTTAAGTGCTCTGTGGAGGCATAGAGTCTGTGTCAGCTTATCTGTGTGTTTCTTAGGTATTTCTCTGTGTAGTATTTTGCAAAGATAGGTCAGGTCTGATAACTCATTGGTCTTCACGAGAAGACATCTGATATCCATCTTTTGTTAGTCTGAAGCTTCATTTAACACAGTTGTTGGTCTACTAAGTAAAACTGACTCATTCACACCAAAAGGTTATAAATATCTGTTTGGACATTAATAATAACATTTAGAAGTTTTATTCTCCTAAACAGGAAGATTTAGATAAGGACACAGGCTTTGTTTAGCTTCTCATGGTGCCAGTTATCCAGTGTCTCACTGAAGAATTCATTTTTGTCCCGTCAAATGACAAAACAGCAGCAACAACAATGTTTATTTAGTCTGTCTCTCAGTAGTTTCCTACCCGTCTGTGCTGACTGTGGCTCTCAGCTCAGTTCTCTGGATAGTGAGTAAAAATAAATATATACAGTAAGTAAAATAAATGCCCAATTTTCTAAAACTGTAAGTTACTGCGTACAGTTTGTGGGCTTAAGATACAATTACTGTGTTTCTGATGATGTAGAAACATGTCAACAAATATACGATATACACACACACACACACACACACACACACACACAGTGCTTGGTAATCGTTGGATTTTCATCTCTGGGTTTGACTGACAATAGCAGAACCGCAGAATCTCACCAAGCTCAAACCAAGATTATCAACCTACCGACTGCTGATGTGGGTTGACTGTGTGTTCTTTCAGGTGTTGTTGCTGTGCTGTTCTGTGGGATCACTCAGGCCCACTACACCTACAACAATCTCTCACCAGACTCTCAAGACAGGACCAAACAGGTGAAATGCAGTATAACTTATACATTGTGCTCGATCCCATTGTTTTTAATTAATTTTCAAGCAGCAGTTGTTGCTGCGCAATTGCATTAAAAGATCTGGTTTGCAAAGAATTAAATCTGTGAAATATCTTGAAAGGAAAAACTTGGAAGGAAGGATGACTCACAGCTTCTCTGCTTCTTGGGCATTAGTGCAAGCTTGGTTATACTTTTTGCCAAATTTGCAGAAAGTTCTGAGAAATCCACGAGCTGCTATCATTTATTCACAGAAACAGTGAGCTGATGGAGCTGATGTGGCTGACTGCTGCGTGTCCTACAAACTCAAAGCTCTGTGTCTTCTGTTGAAGCTAGGAAGTCACAGAGCTGCACGTACATATCAACTAAATGTTAATAACCAGTGACTACAATCATCAGTATCAGTTCGTGATAATGCAGGATGTTTGTAGATATGAGTTTGTCATACTTATGTGTTTCTGATGAGTTAAAGATGATATGACACGCAAGAAACTTGTGGTCACCTGACTCAAAAGCAGCACTGAGATAGAGAAATGACAAAAAAGTGTCTAAGAGGGCCAGAGGGGCCGATGGCGCGATATGGCAGCCTCGCCTCTGTCAGTCTGCCCCAGGGCAGCTGTGGCTACAACTGTAGCTTGCCTTCACCGGTGTATGAATGTGAGAGTGAATGAATAGTGGTATTGTAAAGCGCTTTGAGGGGTCCCGAAAAGCGCTATATAAATGCAATCCATTATTATTATTATTATTGTTATTATTATAAGAAGCAAATGTGGGAAATGGCTTTCAAGTGTCTGAAAACCAGCTTAAAATATTTACGTCTGCACTCCAGGCCGCTTTGAAATGTTTAGTTTGCGCTGGTAAGGCACAGCTTTTACTTTGAAGGTCTCTTCTAATGACCGCACGGCCAGCAGCTGCAAAGTATTTGCAGAAAATCGGCATCTTCCATGTAAACTACAGTGCACTGCGCCAATCTGACCAGAGCGAGCATAACGAGGTTTTTGGTGCCAACAGCCTCCATTAATCATTCGCCAACTGGACAGTGAATACATATTTTCCCTAGTGACTAAAGATTGCCAGTGGGTCACCAACCAACCTATAGTCCTGTGTGACTGAGGCCTAGGGGAAGAAATGTCCAAAACATCAGATGATTCACAACTACATGCACACTCCTGGTCGCATGCACAGTAAAAGTTCATTAAAAGCTGACCCTTCATTGTAGTGTGCGAGCTCCTCCCCCCTGTTTATGAGGGGGAGGAGATAGGACTCTGTAATACAGGTTATTGATTTTCACTGCATTCTGTCACTGTCAAACATGTTTTGTTGGTGTAGTGGTTAACATGTTTGATTGGCAAGCCCCTGTAGAATAGGCGCATCAAGTGTAGCTTCATAAGAAAATGTGACAAACATTTTTTAAATGACCTCTCCCGAACTCTGGGTCTTCCAGAGTCGTCATTTTATGGTGCGCAAAAATATTTTGGAAGTTTTTAAATGTTTCAAATAGAAGGAAGTGTAAAAACTGGGGAAGTAGCATATATATAAATGAAACTCAATATCCGCTTGTCTCATCCCCTTCAGTTGTTTGAGCTGCTGAACTTCCTGGCAGAGAACTTCATCTTCTCCTACATGGGTCTGACGCTCTTCTCCTTCCAGTCGCACGTCTTCAACCCTCTCTTCATTGTCGGAGCCTTCGTATCCTTTACTCTGCTGGTGGTTAAGGACTCAGTGCCTCTGCGGGGCATCAGGATATATGATGAAAACCCTTTGTTTTATGTGCCTTGAAAAATATTTTGGTGTATATTTATACCATTACAATTGAACTTCTATTTCATGTTTAACCAAGGCCAAAAATAACAATGCAAATCAGCATATCAAAGCTTAGTCACCGCCGAGCTGGTGTTTACGTCTATGTGTGATTATTTTCCATTCCAGTGTTAGAGTTCCTGTGTTGTGTCCTTGACCTTCCTGCGCTGTGTAGGTGGCAGTGTTTCTGGGCAGGGCTGCAAACATCTACCCCCTGTCCTTCCTCCTCAACCTGGGCCGCAAGAACAAGATCGGATACAATTTTCAGCACGTTATGATGTTTGCAGGTACGTCAGTATAAAGCCGTTTATCAGGCTTGGACTCGAACCGAAATACATCGATAAAATCATCGATAAGACAATTAAACAATTAACTGTTTAAAAACATCAGATAATGGCGTGCAGTCTCCTTGTAGACCAACGACACTCGCTCTACAATATGATAATGAAAAGCCCAGTTGTCTGCTTCTACTTTAAATATAACATTATATATAACATTATAAAAAATAGAAGAAAAAGTACAGCAAAGTGCAACTGTCATATATGGACATTCAGCAAAACAACATACCAAATATACTAACTGTCTCTATGTCAGTAATTTAGATTTCTTCCTACTCAGAAAGGACCAAGAAAGAAGTAAAAAGTAAAAATGATTTTGAAACATGCTAAAAATAGAATTCCCCGACATGTTTCTACACTTAAACCTTCAGTTATATATGTCAACAGTTCATTAAGTACACTGAGAAAACTTTCGGAACGGCTCATTAGCATTGCTACATATACCAGCAGCCGGAGAGGCAAAAACACCCACACCATCGCACAGCGCATGAGCTTGCCAGGAAATAACTGAAGTAGTTAAGCCAAGAACAGGATACATTTATTATTAACTTTTATTAAGTTAATAATAAACGGACAAAAGGCACGCTGCCACACTTTAATGGGGAATGCGCACAGGAAGAGACCAGCAAAGAGGAACGTTAAAAAGTTCAGTGACTTGTAGGGCTATTATAGTTAATGTTCATTAGGTGTGGTTTCAGTTAGTGTCAAGGCTGTGATGGTTTGCACATGTGCAGAGGAGCAATGGTGGATATATTGGACAAAGCTATGTTAAAGATGGGGCTTCCAGACTTCAAGACTTAAGAGGAGGGTCACGGATGTAGTGAAGGAGGACATGGAAAGGGTTGATGTGACAGAGGGGGATGCTAGAGATAGGGAGAGGCAAATAGTCCGCTGTGGCAACCCCTAAAAAGAAGGAGGATTTTCCGTTTGTTTCCAGAGTGGGTGTACATGTTTCAGTTTTGATTTTATCATCTAGAAGAATTCAGTTGAAGTTTCATTTTCATTAGTCTGAGTGGGAGTTGTGTATTTTATTAGCATATTGTTGGTGAATGTTAGAAAGAAGTTCGAAGGGTAAACGGCTCACACATTCACAGAGGCTGTAGTTATATACACCAAAGCCTCTTTAGACTTAGTGAAGGTGACAAAGACTGAAACCAAAGGCAACTTTTTTAATACTTGGTCTCAGTTTATTTTTAGTTGACGTCGGTCACCTGCACATCTGGAGCCTGAAATCAACTAACGATCAGCTACACATCACTTAATATGTGGACGGTGCTCTGGTTTTTCCAGTTTTTTCACACTACAGTGGACCTGCTTTGTTTCCCGGAGACTTAACCTAAACCTGACCTCGAACCGTCTTCTCAGAATGACTTGTGTCCTTTGGACTTTCTTTCTTATTTGCGCATATATGCCTATGTATCCACAACATGAGCAATAATTAATAAAACTTTTTCACCCATCCCTGTTTTATTTTTCGTCTCCTCTAGGTCTGCGTGGGGCGATGACCTTTGCACTTTCCATTCGAGACACAGCGACTTACGCCCGTCAGATGATGTTTTCAACCACGCTCCTGATTGTTTTCTTCACTGTGTGGATCTGTGGTGGTGGCACCACACCCATGCTATCTTTCATGAGCATACCGTAAGCCTGCCTCCATGTATCTTACTGTTTGTGCTGCATCACCTCCGCTGAACTTTGTCAAAGTACATGTTTTTGCTTTGGGTTTTTTTTAGGGTGGGTGTGGACTCTGATCAAGACAACACTGTGAGTTGGTGTTGAGTGCCGTATTAATTTGTCTGATGTTGTGATGAAATAAAAATGCACACCTTCTTATTATCACCCTTCTGCTGAACAGAATTCGGGTGCGTTGGATGGGTCACAGCGAAGGAGCACCAAACATGAGAGCGCCTGGCCTTTTAGGATATGGTATAACTTTGACCACAAGTATCCTTTGAACCTGATGTGTTCACCTGTGGCCACCAGAGGGCGCTCTTTACAAACTTCTAGAACATAACAACACAGGAGGTTCAGAGATAGAGTGACGATATATATTTTACTATGTTTTATATTGTGCTTTTCACAAAGGTGTTTTTAAAATGTTAAACCTTTTACTTAAACATTTCAGCTAAAAAATTCTAGTAAACCATAAAATGTGTTTTAAGTTTCACAGTGATGTTGTGAAACAGAAATATTCCTTTACTTGCTGGGGTTGAAAACCTGGTTGAGTCATTATTGTTACAGCTGAACCAGACTGCTTTAACGTGGTTATATTGTGCACTCCTTGACACAAGCTTGTTCACCAGCTACCTGAAACCCCTCCTGACCCACAGCGGTCCGCCTCTCACTGCTACTATGCCTGCATGCTGTGGACCGCTGGCTCGATGCCTCACCAGCCCACAGGCCTATGAGGTTTGGACATGAAAAAGAATTATGAGTTATTCAGATTTACAGGACTGTGTAAAAGTCTTCAGCCACCTCTCATTTATTTAGATTTTCCTTCTAAGGAGCCAGGCTTTCTTGTAACTTTTTTTTTCTTTGAAGTGCTCTTTGAGAAAATAGTTCTCCAGACTTTCTGAAGGCTTCTCAAAGTTTTTCTTTCGACATTGGCTGCTTTTTCACTCCCTTTTTTCCAATGAAGTCCATGTTCCTGACCATTTTCAGAGGAACGTTTTTTGTTGTTGTTGTTTTTTAGTACACTTAAAAATTAGCTATGAATCATTCAAGCATAAGAAACGTACCTAAACTAAGAAAACTTGGCAAAAAAATTTTTTTAAATTGTATCTTTAGGAAGTCTGTCACAAAAAACACTATCTATTCCCTTTTTTTAGTTTAATCTATAGAAAAAGCCATTTGACAGGAATAAACTAGTATTTCTGTGCCATGCCCTTTAAAAAAAATCAGAGGATACTGAAAATTTGAGGATTAAAGAAGAAGTGTTAACTCTAAAAGAAATATCTACAGCAGATGCGTAGTATCTGATAATCATTTCTTAGGAAATAGAAAAGAAATCAATAAAGATCTGACTCAGGACCTGAGACATCCATCTGGACCTTCAGTTGATCATTGAAGGCTCATCAGTAATGGTCTCAGTGGAAGGATGCCTGTCAAGAAGCCCTTCTTAAGGAAGAGTGACAAGGAGAAAAGGCTGAGTTATGCCAATTACACAAGAACTGGACTCGAAATCAGTGGCAACAGCTCTGATGGAGTGAGGAATCCAAGTTTGCAAACTTCTGTTTTAACAATATGTATAGAGGAGGTCGGGAGAGAGGTACAACAGTGAGTGTCTACGGCCGTCTTTAAAGCACGGTGGAGGCTCTGTCATGTTTTGGGGCTACGTTTCAGCCAGTGGTGTTGGGGATCTTATTAAAATTGATGGAATTATGAAAGCAGATCAGATTTTGATCTACTGGCAACAACTTCATTTGTCAGCATCATAATGATCCCAAACGCACTGCCAATGCAGTAAAAACACACAAAACACTTTCAGTCATGGATTGGCATCAACAGAGCCTGGACCTCAACATTACTGAAGCAGTGTGGGATCATGTTGTCCTTCAGGAAGCCTAGAGAAGTGTTCCTAAAGACTATAAAGAAATAACAGGAAAGCTTCCTAGAGTTCAGGCTGTGTTGAAGAATAAAGGTGGTCACACCAAATATTGACTTACTCACTTACTTTACTTCACACACTTTATTTCCATGCATGTTTTCACATGTTTCAGTAAATCGTTGCACCTATTTCCCATTTTCCCAAGAAAATATAAAGAAATAAGGCATGACTCACGACTTTTGCACAGTACTGTACATGCAAACATACTCATACTGATCAAGGATCATTCTTGATTTTGATTAAGTTTCATGTAGAAGCATTCATGGCCGTCTCTTCTCTCCCCACTCACCAGAATGAAGGTCAGCTCCATGACGACGACTCTGACTTCATCCTGAATGATGCCAGCGTGAGCTCCATGTATGCCGACGTCACCGTCAGCACTGACGCGTCCGGATCCCGCACCGTCAACCCCAAGCGCTCCTCCACCACCCGCGCCGGGGGTGGTGTAGGTTCTTTCGATGAAGGTCTGGATCACGAGCTCTCTGTGGCAGAACACGAAGTGGCGATCCGGGGAACGCGGCTGGTCTTGCCCATGGATGACCCCGTGGAGGCCCCGACTACCGTCACCCTGCCTCCGCCACCCTCCCCGCCGCGCTCTGAACCTCACAGGCACAGACTGTAAGAAAGCTGCCGCTCTGAGGACGCAGTTTGTTGTTTCCAACTTAAAAAAAACAAAACACACACCATACATACAACTGATCAAAATAATGACATATTTAAAAAAACAAACAAATATAAATTCATCGGGATTTTCAATCAGAAAGCACAGATTGATTTTCTCACCACCAATCTATCTAACATGCAGTTTTAAAATTGTTTGAGCTTGATTTAAGTCGGGATAACTGTGACACTGAATGTGACGTGAGGTACTTTTAAATCAAGAGCTTCTCGATTTTATAGATTACATTTCACCCCGAATGTGGAGGCTTCATTTGCTCCTGTGTTTGTGCCACACTGGTGATATGGTAGCGCTCTCTAAACCTAGCTGTATACACAGTTCACATTTTTCTCTGTGGCAAGAGCTTCTGCATTCGCCCAGCTCCCTTTGTGTGTTTCTACCTGAAGATAAGCACCACGCATAACACCGAAGGGCGTTAAAGCCCATCTACACTACAGTTTGGTAACTAATCCCACTAACATATCCACAGACTGGCTCACTTTAACACTAGTTATTGTTCCCAGAGTTCATCAGCAGTTCAAGGATGTGATTAGGAGATTATCAAAGGAGGAAGCAAACAAAGACCTGAGCAGAACAAACAGGCAGGTACTGATTAAAGAGAACAAACTGCATCCACACCAGTGCAGGAGCATCTCCACCATCTTAGATTTTAGCACTGCCTCTAAATCAGTCTGTTTACGCTTTGATTTATTTATGTAACATTGATTTATTTAACAAAATGATTTATTTATATACTGATTCATTTAGTTTATTTATTATCTATTTATTTGTATTTTTTGTGTGAGATTTCTTTTTGGTGAAAGGCTCCTATTACGACTTTTTTCCGAGGGGTGGGGGGGCGGAATAAAAGCGCTACAGATTTCTTCACAGGTGGAGGCGATTATTCATTCCTGGACTGTATGCATGTTTAAAAAAATGTCTCCTTTCTGTACTGTAGCAGAAACTGTAACTTTATATTTGGAAACTAGAGCTTCCCTGTGTGTGTATTTTACATTTGTGTGTATGTGCATGAGTGAGTGTGCGCACGTGTGTGTGTGTGGCAGTCTGGCCAAGTATACTGATGTGGTTATTAGGGCTAATATTAGTTTATTTCTGGATTTTCTGCCTCCATCTGGTTGAGTCGTTAAAAAAAAACAAGCTTCTATGTGTTTGTGATGTCTCATCAAAGAATACTGACAGCTGGCTGAACTGTTATGAATTAAAGTGCCTATTCAGAAACTCATTTACTTAATGTAGATTTGTACATATTTTGATTTGCTAACATGCAGTAAGAAGTTTTTTTTTTTTTTTTTTTTTGTATGATGTAAAATCTTTTCGACTGATTAGGCCATTCATTGACTTCCTGTGGTGTAACTCGGTACATTCGGTCCTGAAGAGCCCAAAAGAGTGCAAATTATATAATAAATAATGTTGTGCTTGCATTAATGGATAGAAACACACGTATTTTTCAAACGTAGGCATTCTGTGATCAAAGTTCCTATGTGAAATTTATCAAAACGCTTATGTGACATGTGAAAATGAAGTAACAGTGAGCGGATTCTGAATGTTGAGGGGAAGTTACTCGAGCTCCCGGATGATGGTGTTCCCTTATTTGGGAACCAGGCTCATCAAATATGTTCTGGCCTCACTGGGAGATGTCTCCTCAGATAATCCACACCCTTGTTTGTGCTCACCAGGCCCGTCTCACATAGCTACAACTATTTTGATGCCTAAAGAGAAAGTCGGTCAAAATTAGACCTCTTAAAAAAAATACATGGGTTTTAATTGTGCCGAGCTCCAAACGTGTTGTCTTTTTGATCTTCGAGCAGTATTGAGGTTTGAGATTCTTACACAAATGTGGACATGCACCTCTCTGAATATTTGAAATATAAAAATTTGCTTGTGGAAACTGTGTATGTGATTGTTACACCTGCAATAGGTTGATAAGTGGATGTTTTAAAAATGTTGGAGATCATCATTTCAGATGAAATTAATTTTTTCCCTGTTTAGTCCTAAAGTTATTAACAGTGTGTTTTCAGTCTGACAACTTGTGAGTTCTACTGAAAGTAAATAAAAATACTTTTAGTGATATTAAATGGAATGGATTTTTCTGTTTACACACACACACACACACACACACACACACACACACACACACACACACACACACACACACACACAGTCATGTGAAAAAGTTTTCACATGACTGTGTGCAGTCCTGTTACTGAATCACGGTCTGTACTTAGAACCACCTTTAGCACCAATAACTGAAGAAGTAATTGTTATCATTCTCTCACGTCACTGTGGAGGAATTCTGACTCGCTCTTCTTTACAACGGTGCTTCAGTTCATTGGGATTTTTGGGAGTGTTCATTTATGCACAGCTCTCTTTATGCATAGCATTTCAATCAGGTGGAGGTCTGGGCTTTGACTCGGCCATTCCAGCCCCGAATCTTTTCTTTTCCAATCATTTTGCTGTAGATTTGTTGGTGAGCTTGGATCTTCTTCCTATTGCGTGACCCAGTTTGGCCCAAGCTTTAGCTGTCAGACAGATGGCCTCACATCTGGCATACAGAGGAGTTCATTGTGGAGCTCAAGGTGCTAGAGCACAGATTGTCACCCCTGAACTTCATAGCTGGTATGCGGTGGTTGTGCTGATATGCTGTGATATGAACCTTGCGGTCAAACACCACCACACTGGTCTTGTCTCTCTAAAGGACATTGTTATAAAAGTCTTGGTTTGTTCAGATGCAGTTTTACAAACCCTTCTTTTCAGAGAGAAGAAGCTTTCTCTCTGCTTTCCAAGTAAGTCATACCTCTTTTTCTAATTGTGCTGTCTTGAACTTTAACATGTAACTAAGGCCTGCAGACTCTGAGATTTAGCACCTGGGTTTTCTGCAGTTTCACAGAGTATTGCACAGTCTGATGTTGGGGGGAATTTGCTGGGATTTCCACTCCTGGGCCGATTGTGGCAGTGTCTGAACACACACCTGAATACAACAGACCTGCAAAGTGCCAAAATTTCTTTTTTTATAGAGGTGCACACACTCTCCGATTATGATTTAACCAAGTGCATCTAATTAGCAGTACCTGGCTGCTACTTACTTTTGACATTTCTATGGAAGCATCAAGGCTGTGCTTGGTTTTTCACAGCATTTCTGTTCACATGACTGATGTACACTATATATGTGCATGTAGCAAGTTTTATATTCTCAATCCTCAGCTATATGAAGAGCAGGATGGGACACCAACTATGTGTATATATATATATATATATATATATATATATATATATATATATATATATATATATAGATATAGATATGTATATATATATATATATATATATAGATATAGATATATATATATACATATGTATATATATATATAGGTATATGTATATTTATATATTTAAAATTGCAGTAAGCATCTTCATAAGTGATTAAGTGTAGCTTGCACGAAGTCCTTAAAGGACAAATAAAAATGAGATGATTGAGAAATTTTTATCCTTTTGATCTTTACAGTGTGTTTAGATTATGTTTATAGAGCTGAAACCAAGTTTTTGTGTGTATTGCAAAATGTATGTAGCGTTGCCATGTAACTCTCACTTATCACTGTCCTTTTTAAAACAAAACAAAACATGTAATGTACTGAGGAGTTCCTGACAAGCTCCGTGTGTTGATCGGCTGTGGAGTATTTGAAATAAAAATCTCTACCGTGCAAATTTTTTTTGCATTATATTTATAAAATGTTAGCGCCATCATTTAACTAGGTCGTGGACTTTATACGCAATTTGTATCTAATTAATATTTAAAGGCATAATATTTCTGAGTGAAAGCCTGCTGACTGAACTTCATATTTACTTTTATTTTGAAAACCCACTCTTCTTTTCGAGGCGTGGGCTCTTATTTTGAAGGCTGAGCTCTGCGCCTCGGTGTGAGGTGTGGGTGTTTGGCTGGAGTTGATGCGGCCACAGGCTGCAGTATTTATAACACGTGAAGCCGTCGCTGAAGCGGAGTTCCGCTGCTTCCAGAGAGCCGCTCATCCACCGCTGGAGACCTCACTCTGATCCCGGTAAGCCGACCGATGAGCACCGCTGTTTGTTAACCCTCTGTACCGGACCACCCCAGCCTCTACTCATGAAAGCTGGATTTTAAACGGGACCGAGTAGCTGCTGCGGGGTTATTTTGTATTTAAGTATTCCAGTTATTAGTCTTTAATAACTATTGCAGATTTTTAGTTACTTATTTAATTATTTAATTTATTTAATAATAAATAAAAACGCAAACTCAGAGCAGGTTACATTTTGGTTCCTGTAGCTCACTTCCTCTCTTACACTTGCAATGATTTCATTTACACTTAATCTGCAAAGCAGCATTTTGATATCCGGAGAGGAAACTAGGCTTAAAGTTGTCCGGGGCGTTGGCTGTCTGTGTAATATGTGTGTGTGTTAGTGTCAGTGTGAGTGTGTGTGTGAGCTACAGTTACATGCTGACTTGTGAAAGCCTGAGCTGCTCCTGAAATCTGTTTCCAGTTAGGAAGTCTGACTTTTTTTTTTTCGTCCAATGATGGAACCTCTGAGGCCAAAAAAATGCTTCTCAGAGGTCAATTAAAATTCTTGTACTGCTATTTTTCATTGTCCAACGTTTATGCGTGTGCGTGTAGCCATGTAATTGATGCATATGCTCTACCAGCTGGATTCAAGCGCCCCAGACTTTTTTCTTTGGTATTGGTGTGTTAACAGATGTATCTAAAATGCGCATGCAGGCTTCAGTTCTAAAAATAAAGCTGAAATACCGACACATGGTTAAATAAACAGTCAGAATGTTGTGTTGGTATGGGGAAATGATGCCTTTTGTTGCTGGATGATGGAGTACAACATCACTCCCTATTGTGAGCAAACACACAGACAGTGTGTAAAACCAAATCTGACCTTCCACTGCCTCAAACACACACACACACACACACACACACACACACACACACACACACACACACACACACACACGACTGTGGGGAGTTTTCAGTTGAATTCTAAGCATGTTAAAGAAATTAGAGTGAGCTCAGTCCCATTAAAGACGTCCCAGCCCCATAAAACTTTATGCTGCTGGTCTTCCTTCACGTCATGGTAACTCCCTGTTGTGTTTTGCCTGTTGTGATTTTAATAGGATTGAATGTAAATAGGTGCAGACACTGTGGTCTTCTGTTTTTATTGATCCCCAATGGTCACGTGAACAGTAGAGTTGAGTTTTTAATAGAGATTTCCGATGGATAGCATGGTAGAAACAGAAAGCTTCCCGTGTGTGTGTGTTGCCTTTTGTCCTGCAGCCAGTAAAACCTGTTGTGTTGTGTTTGGGTGTGCTGACATTGATCAGGGAATGTGGAAACCTTTCTCATGCGAAAGGAAGAGGGCCACTTTATTAGTTACAAATTTCCCAAGTTTTCAATAGTAAATGGATGGTTTCTTAACAGAATTGCTTTTCCACCCCACTTGAGCACTCAAAGTGCTTTAGACAACATGTGTCAATCACGCACACACAGTGTTTTTTTTTCTATGTCTAAGTGTTTTCTATCTAACATTCACACTCCAATGAACACATCAGGACCAGCTTGGGGTTCAGTGTCAAACCACCAACTGTCTGATTATTATTTAACCTGCTCTACCTCCTGAGGCACAGCCATCCCAACTGCACCTTAACACAAATATCTAATCTGCCAATCACATGGCAGCAACTCAGTGCAGTTAGGCGTGTAGACGTGGTCCAGACAATAACTTAAATAATCGCTTGTTATAAACAAAGTTATGCAGAAGAGCATCTCTGAATGCACAATACATAGAACCATGAAGCAGATGGGCTACAGCAGCAGAAGACCACACTTGGGTGCCACTCCTAAGAACAGGAAACTGAGACTACAATTCACACAGGCTCACCAAAATTGGAGAACCATCTTAAACTAGTCTAAGGAGCTTGGAAGAAAAAGCATCTGGACTTCTTTAAGTTGCTTGAAGACGTTTCACCTCTCATCCGAGAAGCTTCTTCAGTTCTAGGGGAAGAAGAAAAAGAAGAAGCTTTTCGGATGAGAGGTGAAACGTCTTCAAGCAACTTAAAGAAGTCCAGGCACGTTTTCTTCCAAGCTCCTTAGACTACGATGACCTGGATGACTGAGAACCTTCACAGACATCTTAAACTAGTTTCTTGAACTGGCAGTTCTGAAGGGAATATTTCCCAGCTGGTACTAGCAAGGTGTACCCAATAAAGTAAGGATATCTTAAGGAAAAGGGGAAGCAGTCTTCCCACTGATCATTAAGTTAGAGTGGCACCACTCTCATTAATACATTTCTGTTTAATATAAAGCTAGGAGCCAGGAGGGTTTAGCTTAGCCATAAAGACCAGAAGCAGGGAAAGGACAACTTTCAGCTGCTCCCTTTAGTGCTCACCACAGTGGAGCATCTGCTTATATCTCACCCTATCTGGATCTGGTTTAGGGGGGGGGAAGAGGAAAAATCAACCATCAACTAATAACTGCACAGTTGTTAAAGTCAATCAACAAGCGTTAACAGTACACTATTTCTAACTCCCTGCAGTCGGCGTCTAACATCACATCACATCCTATAGATAGGATTGACTTTTTTTTTAAAGGATCAGTTCGATTATACGTAAAAAAATGTTTCGTTATTTATTATTTTTTAATTTTTTATTTATATAACAGCGGCTCCACACGTGGAGCAGATGCAGCGAAAATGTTGCCAAATCAAACATGCAGCGACCCTTTGTGAATATTGTTAAAGCATGTTGTGGGTTACTCATTTACCCTCTCCCTGACTCTGCTATGGTTGTTTTAACCTAGGGTTGCCAACAGGGAAGCTGCACAGGGCCCTCTGGTGGACAAACTCTACACAGTCAACACTAATAACACATTTGAAGGGTGTTTCTTCCTTTTCGTCTTTACTTTTTAAATTGTAATTTATCAGCTGTCTAAATATCAGATATCAACAATTACATAATATTGGCAGATATATTGGCCCTACTAATATATCAACTGGGTTGTAACTTTGGTGAGTTCACTGTAGCTTATTTAATTTTAACGTAGTTATTTTTCATTTAGTTTTTTTAACCAGTAGAAAGAGCCAAGCTAGTTGTTTCCCCTTTCTTGCGGTCTTTATGCTAAGCTACGCTAATCCTGGTTTCTGACAGACAAGATACTCGAAGTATTTCAAAAAATAAATATTCAAAATATTCCTTTATCTAATATTCTCCTGGGTAGAAAATGTATTTTAAAAAATCTGAATGAAGACATGGAGAAATATAGCAAACAGCAGCTGAACTGTTGAACTTATACAGGAACTGTTTGGACGTTTAAAAATGACTCGACTCATGTGAGGAGTGGCTGGAGTAAGAATCTGGAATAATGGTTAGAAACGGAGATTTGCAGGGATTTTGTTGGTTGGAGATTTATGAGGGGAGACTGGAGCAGTTTGGAGACAGGAGAACCCCTGAGACATCATGAGATAATTTAAATTTTTACCAGTAACGTGGAAGTCCTCCCAGCAGGACTGCTCTGGTGCCAGAGTGGAGAGGATCTTACTGTCACACACACACGGAAAATGTCATATAAACTGGTCAGACATATTTTAGCTCCTGCTTTAAAGATCTTCTCGGTTACTGAGTGGAGAAATGAGTGCAGAAAGTGGAGTGTGTAACTCAAGACAAAGCGAGGTGGGTTAAGTGGATCTAACCAGAAGCTTCTGGTAAAGCCATCATGCCTGTCTTGTAGTAGTGGGACATGCTGTTTCTTTGACCTCACTCAGATCTGTTGTATCAGCTTTATCCCACTGTCTGGAATGCAGCTCTCACCCGGGCCAGGTAAAACAGTTATTCAGGTTTTTCTTTGTGGCCCACGCTAGAATACAAATGTTTAGCTGAACTTGCTGCCCAGCTTTAATCACTAATATGTTTATTTTTCAGCCAGAATGATTGGGATCAGTGGTTGGAACACTCTAACTGCAGTGTTGTTAGGCCATGATAAGGCTATAGTGTGATCCTTAAAGGTGCTCTAAGAAATATTTTGCTTGGTGAATATAGCAGAGGAAATGAATCCAGTGAGGTATCTGCCAAATGTGTAAACTCACTGAAAGAAAGCACTTCTTTTGCAAGAGAAACCATCTGAACAACAATATATGGTAATATGGTTTTATCTTTGTGTCCAAGGTAGTTGTATACATATGTAGTTTATTAAGCAAACCAGTTTGTGAACATTGCATCCTAATGAGGGCAGCTTCTGGTCACGGTGCTGCAATGCATTCTTTTTGTCTGTTGATTTTGTTGGTTTCAGACATGGACACGCCTCTATCATATAGTAATCCAAAAGACTTTAACCAAGTCTTTAGAACAACCACCTAACTGACAAGGGCACCAATCAGATTGTTATCTTTGTTTCCTTTAGTCAGCCAGAGGCTTTTTGCCACTTAAACTAGATACAAGGTCCTTCAGATATCGCAGATCAGATTGCCAAAGCCTTTTTCATCTTCTTTAAATAATTTTATTACTGTTGTATAACCTTTGCAGATGGTTGCTAATGTCAACTCTCTCCATGAAAATGAAGAAACTTTAAGAAACACTTTTAATAAATGACTAGGAACTTTTGAATTTCCATATTTTCACGCTACAGGTGTTAAATTCTAAGTATTACTGTTTGCTTGTTACCATTGTTGCCATTAAAATAACACAACTTCAACCAAGTAAACCAGAAATGGACACTTTGTGTTTTGAAAACTTTAATTTATATAAACAAAGCTGCAGCTATTTTTTGAAAACGTGAACTCTCTTTACTTATTTTTATTAAACAACTATTCAAGGTTTCATTCATACAGGCCTTGAGACCAGTTGGCAACCTCCTGGCAACCACTAGTTGCTAGGGAAGAGTGTGTATTTCCCAGCCAGTTGGTGATGAGGTGTATGGTGCTGCACAGAAAACCTCCTTGCGATTGCTTTAGTCACTAACAGATTACCCAGGTTGCGTACAGTTTTTACAGAAGACTAGTCTGCAAACACCAGCTGCTCACAGAGCAGTACTGAAACTGTGAAAAGTGTGGTGCAATCTGTAAATGGAGACATTTTCCCTTTAAAGTAAATGTGTTGGTTGCAATAACCAGCACATTTACTTTGGTTTCTCAGAAAGACTTTTACTATCGTGCAGCTGGTAAGCGTCTGCAGGTAAGTTGGTGTCTTCCATGCGAACTATATGCAACCCGGGCAATCTGCTCGTGACCAAAGCAATCGCACGGAAACGTTTGGTGCAGCATTCTCTTTTAGACCTACCTAGAAACACACAGCAAGCTACACCAACCACTTGCCAACAAGTTGGGGAATGCAAATATTTCTTTAGCAAGGTGGTTTTCAGGGGAATTGCCAACTGGTCTCTAAGCCTGTGTGACTGAGACCACAGCTAGCTAATCTGCTTTAATGTTGAGGTTTAATATCAAAATGAACATATTGTGAAGATAGGGGAGAAGCTGGAACTCATGGAAAAAACCCCCATGGAACCACAGGGATAGACTCCACATATAAAGGTTTAAACCCAGAACCCTCTGTTCCTCATAGTTTATTCATCGTCAGGCTGTTACGACTGTTAATGTAGAGGAAAGAAACAAGATTAAATATATGCTTAAATGCCTTTATAGGTTAATGCTGTGAGCATTTGCAGTTTCAAAAGTTTCTCTTCCTGCTTATGCAGAGGTTAAAACATGTTTTTCTAAGCAAACTTGCATGATGAATTCAGACTTGAGGCCCCTGCAGGCACTTATTTTGTGTTAACTAAAAAAGCGCCACAATGATGCGATACACATCAGTTACCCAACTTTTTTTTCTACGTGAAGATAGTCATTAAATTGCTAAACTTTTAGACTTCCACATTTTAAAGGTCTCAAGTTTCTCAACAGCTGCAACATCATTCGTGCCTCGCCTTGACAACAATGAGTGACTCCTTATCAATACTCAGGTTTTTTCCTGCTGTGCAACCAGAGGAAAGTCTCATTTCTGAATCCAAGTTGATGATTAGAATTTGCTATCTATTCCATCACTAAAATCTGCATAGCAATGCCACAATGGGAGGAAATTGGAACAACAGACATGTTAAGGTTAGCAGAGCTATCTGCAGGCTGCAGAGAAGTACAGGATTAATATTTTGAACAGTCACTGTTCCAGCCCTCCTCGTCTAATTTTTAAACCACCAAGACGTCCCATTAGGAGACGTTTTCTACTGGCTGCCGTGCTAAGTCCGTGATTAAAGAGATTTTTTTAAAGAAAAGTCAGCGCTGAGGTCACACCTGCAGCACATACTGAGTGAGGTAAGTTGAGCCAGGGTTTGTGGAATCTACATTAATGACATATGAGTTTAACACAGTCAGTCTGTATGGGCGAGCATATTAACAGTTCTGTGTGTGTGTGTGTGTGTGTGTGTGTGTGTGTGTGTGTGTGTGTGTGTGTGTGGCTAAACTGTGCCAGCTTCACAGTTCTGATGGAGACTTCCTGTTTCTCATTTTTCCACTACATTCTTGAGCGATAAGCTCATGCCACACACACACACACACACACACACACACACACACACACACACACACACACACACACACACACACACACGGCTGGTACACACTCTAAAATAATCCACACTATGTCATGTTTGCACTGGCAGATTTCTTGTCTGTCTCTGCTTCTTTATTGCGCACTCGCTGTCTCTTTCACATCCCCACATGTTTGCCTGAGTTTTTCCTCGTCCACATGACATGATGTCACCTTTCCGTGCTCTGTGCTTACACAGTGTGGAAGGCTCGGGTTGGAGGAAGTGCTTCAACTTGTAACCGTTACACTAAGGTGGCTGAAACTTTAACCGAAAGAGGGGAAAAGATTTAGACTGATTTAAAACTAATGCAGCCGAAGTCCACTCCCACTTCTCTTTATTCCCTGAACACTCAGTCCATGAAGGATTAAAGATGACACTCTTCTTATTGTTAACAACTGCCATAAAAAGACCAAAACCAACAATGAACCGTTTCTACGAACATGCCTGGTTATCTTAACCCCGTCATACTTTATTTTACAGCACCAATATTTTTAGAAACTACTAAAAGTGAGACAAACCATGGGCCCTGTCGTTACTCTGACTCAATCCCACACACACAGTCCTACATTTATCTGACTTTAAATAGTTCCCAAGAACACATAATTTACTCCGGTTTGAGCTGATTTACTGTCAATAAGAAAAATAAAGACTCACACAAGCCTTTACCACCAGTGCCTTATGCCAATGCCAACTAAAAGTCTTAAAAAATAAAATTTACCCAGTGTGGACAAACTAATGTCACTCTATGGAGAGCTCCACATTCCCACAATGAGCTTTCTTTGGCTGCAGCGCTGCCCTCAACTCTGCCTTTAGCCGTGACTGCGTGACACAGCCTAATTTTTCCGTGGTGATCTGACTGAGTTTCGAATTGGCCGCTTTAGCTGGAAGAAAACGATGTGTATGTGCTGCAGTGTCGTTACACAGCGCTATTTATTGCTGGAAAACAAAGTAAAGACGTGCAGCAACAGTGTACTCGGAGCTGCCTGACGTCAGTTACACCTCATTTATTTTAGTCCTGGCTTCCTGTCAGCCGTTGTTTAGCTCCCATCAGATAACAATTTCATGGTGCTCATAGCCAAGCATCAATACTGCCTTCTATGCGGTTGCTGAGCAGAGTTCTGTGTCTTTACAAAGTTCGACTCTGCAGGTGAAAGCAAAAATGAGAAAAGGAGCAGGATAGAGAGCACTGGAAATCTTAGCTGAATCCTTATTAGTTTGGGAAGAGAAGGAATTAAAATGTCAAGAAGCGTGGAGGGTAAACAGGAGGTAACAGGTAAATGCCAGACCTCGCCTTTATCTGACAGGACTTGCTTTCTTCCAGTGGAGACAGATGAGTAACCTCTTCACGCCCAGTCACCAAATAAACCAGACAGCTGCTGGTTGCTCCATTGAGTAATGATTGAGGTGGCCACCGAGGGGAAGATATATCTCCGCTCCAAAGTTCAGAGCTTTATTGTCTGTTAAGGAGATGAGACCACAAAGAAGTTATTTAATCAACTTTATTAACCACAGCACCTTTAACCTCTGCCTCATACGTCTGTCAAACAGCAGCCTGAGACTGGGCAACAAATTAAAATCGAGTTTCCTTCCAGACTTCGTGAAAATGTTCATCTGCTTGTATTTGAGACTTTGAATTATGCCATAAAAATATGCTTTCATGAGCATTCCCAGTCTGAGGAAAACAAAAATACTTGTGTTGAAAGTTTAAATCACTTGCAAACAAACGAGCTGAAACACATTAAAAACCATTTTGATCAGTTTCGATTATGTCTCACTGACACTAGCAGCTCATCCAGCTCCATCGCAGTTCAGCGGGTATTCTAATGTGTGAAGTTCACAAAGAAAGCGTTTAGTTTGCTTGTCATTGCTTAGATTTATTGCACAAAATAATGACTTCTTAATAGATTCTAATTTTCACGAAGGCTCGCAAACAGTTCTATCCACGACAAGTTCATCCAGAACACCACCCAATCAAAGTGCTTCAGCATTCACTCCGTCCATAAAAGGCATGAACGTCATTGTTTCACAGGATACACGCGGCGTGCCACATGTGTGACAACACCATATTTCCATCTTCTGATGTTTGTTCTTCATTAGCGGTGACAATCTGATGTAAGCGACTGCTGGGTGGTTTCAGTTCAACTTTGTTCACTACACCAGGAGCAAAATTAGGTGTAACTGAATCATTCGAAGCTTGAGAGTTATGCGTTGAAATGAAAAAAGAAGAAGAAAAAGGAAATGACAAATGTTATCTTGAACATAATTTGGGCGAAGACCCATCGTATGTGAGTTTGATTAAATTCTGGTTCTCGTCAGTTGCGGATGGACGATGGGCGCTTCGCCATGGCACGAGCTGACGAGTCTGCCAGATGAGCTAAAGAACAGATGCTTGAATGAAGAGGTCAAGTTATTCAAAAGTGGTATTTTAGCCATGATGAAAGTGTGGCCTCTGTGGAAGTGAAATGATAGTCTGTACTATTTTTGCACAGACTCTCGAGGTCCTATGGGATGATCATTTTTTATGATTTTGTATGAGATGTCTGCTGATGGCTTTGTTAACCATTCCCTTTGGCACCATCATTGGGCCAAAACGTCACTTTTTCCAGTATAACCACTAATTTAGCTGTGTGTAGAGACATTTAGCAAAACATGTTAGTGTTATACTCACTAAAAATCAGCATGTTACCATGGTAACATTACTGTTGAGCTACTAAGTAGAATGTTAAAAAACTGCTCATTTTATCCCAATTTTAAATGTTTTCAAGTTGCAAACAGTTTTTCTTGTGATGGCCACTACACACTCAATAATGCCTATTCAGCCAATCACATGGCAGCAACTTAATGCACTTACGCATGTAGACATGGTCAAGATGACCCGGTGAAGTTCAAACCGAGCATTAGAGTGAGGAAGAAATTTATTTTGGTGACTTTGTTGTTGGTGCCTGACAGGCTTGAGTATTTCAGAAACGGCTGATCTACTAGGATTTTCCCACACAGCCATCTCTAGGGTTTACAGAGAATGATCTGAGAAACAGAAAATATTCGGTGAGCAGCAGTTCTCTGGGGTAAAATGTCATGTTAATGTCAAAGGTCAGACGAGAATGTCCAGACAGCTCCAAGCCGATAAAAGGCAACACAACTCGTTACAACAAAGGTATGCAGACGAGCATCTCTGAATGCACAACACCTCAAACCTCGAAGTGGATGGAATACAGTAACAGAAGGTCACACAGGGTGATACTCCTGTAAGCTAAGAACAGGAAACAAAGACTATAATTTACACAGGCTTGCCAAAATTGGACAATATGAGACCAGAAAAGTGTTGTCTTGATTCCTGCTGAACATGTCCTACAGGGGGCAAGGATCAGCAATCGCCAGGCCCAGCCATACACACACGCACATGTATGCACACCATTCATTTATGGTGGTGTCAGCCCCCCAAGATGTCAGCGAGCAGATGCCTCCCTGAACTAGCATCGAACCGAATGGGGTCCAACCTAGTACTAGCAAGATGCACATAATAAAGTGACTAGTAACTGTATATATAGCAGTTGCACAACAGTTAAATGACCTTTACATTTGATGCACTACAGAAATGGCTGGTGGACAAACTGGGAAAGGAGTTTCCTAAAACGAGAACTTCCTCGTGAATGTGTGCTGACATGTCGCTCCATACAGGAGGTGAACGCTATAGTTTGTGGTTTCTAAGGGAGTGGTTCATTTAAGAAGTGGAGTGTGTGTGTGTGTAGAGTTTGTCATAAGGATGTCAGCGTTCCTGATCTCACCACATTAGTCATGCCAGGCATTCCTTCATGCGTTCACCACACTGTGCAAACACACATGGACACACACTTGTCTCACAGCAGTTTGTGAGAATTCCTCGTGGTCGGGCAGCATGAACTTGATGTGGGAAATAAGTGAGCGAACAGACTGCGGCGATCGCTCCTCTTCCATATTTTCGTGCCTTTGTGTAGCTGTGATTTAAAAAAAAAAAAAAAAAATTGTAACCAACATGTTGTTTATTATTTACCGTCTGAAATTCTGGCCCTGTAATCACAGCTCTGTGATCAGATTTATGCTGGTCAACGTGGTGATTTTGGTTCTATGTTTAGGGAGTTTATGTGTGCTGTATTTTAGGGAGAGTGAATTCTGGATTCTGTAGTGTGAGAAATCAAGTGTGCCAACGTTTGCAGTGCTGCTTGTCAGCATGATTAAACAAGAACTAGCAAACAGAATTTCAGAAAGCTTGGTGCAGATATGACGCACGGGCAAATGAAGAACCCATTAGGATTTGATATGGATCCAGATACGTTTCCTTAGAGACGGGGCACTGACTCAGAGCTTCTACTCTCCTAATGACCTTCTTGGTTTCCTCATTCTCCATTAAAGTAACAAATGTTGGTCCAAGTGTCCTCAGGAAGGCTACAATTGTGAGATTCTACTAATATTACTAACATTAATATTTGCAATTAATAATAATAGAATAATAGATAATTAGATAGGTATCACTTGGCTGAAAGTTTTGCCAGGAGAAAGACTCTTCTCTCTAAAAAGATCATAGCAGCATAACATAGGTTTTCAAATTTGCATCTCAATAGACCACAAAACCTTACGACAGACGACAACAAAGTGAAGCCGTCTGGCCACAATGCACAGCACCACGTCTGGAGAAAACCAAACACAAACAAACTGGGTCATGCAAGAGGACAATGATGGCTGAAAAAGAAAAGAATCGGTGTTTTGCTTTATAATGCATGACATGGAGTGCAATGCATGCATCTAAAATATTGTGGAGTACAAGGAAGTAGTATTACACAATACAAGTGCCAACTCAAACCCTCACATCTGGACACGTCCCTGAAACAGGGCAGGTATACGGCCTGGGAATACAAAGATGAGGATGGATAGATTACCAGAGGAAGGAAGAGGAAGTCAAGAGCAAATAAAAGCCTAATTCATCTGCTTCCCAAATCAGCTGTAAAATTTGCTGTCAAACTTATCAGTTAGGAGCTGCTTTAACAGGAAGAGATAAGATGCATAAATGGAGAGGAAGCGAGCGCACCGCACAACCACTGTAAACATAGGTACACAGAAACACTGACAGATACCAGAAAAGACAGATACGTCATTGTGTATCCAAGAAATCAGCTCGAATAACACACAGCTCACACGCAGCTGTGAGCTGACAGAATCTTAGTTCAGCCTCTGATTTCCTCTTTGATGGTGTCTTAGTTTCACCAGCTGCTCAAACATCCCACAGAGCTGAGCTGCGGTGAATAGTTATGCTCTATGTCCTTTATGGAGAAATTTCAGCTCCGAGCAATCCTTGTAATCATTTTTGTCTCATCTAACTTTTTTATCTTTTTCAAAGATTTTTGCATATAGAACATAAGAAGAAAATAACCCATGGTTTGATGAATTGGCAGAAAATGGCAGTTGCTTTAAGAACTGTAAGAAAGAAATTATTTGATTAATGAAGCACATGATCAGGAGGCTCATCCATAATGAGAATAAATAATAGTTGCAGCTGGATTGTTTAAAATGAGCTCATGCTTAAAATTTTGTGATTGGTTTCAATGATGTGCTGTTTGGTGAGGACCAAAAGTTCGTAATTGAAACCACAAACGACTAAAATCCATTTTGACCCATGAATCATAAAATATGAACTGTTATCTGCAGTCATAAAACCAGCGCGGTGTTTACCGCCGTTGCTGGGCAGGGCTTTTACTTCCTCCCTCCGTTCTCTTCTTGCTGCAGGTGGGACTGTATCCTGACGATGGCGGAAAACTCGCAGTGTTTCTACTGCCGCGAGGACCTCGGGGGGAAGAGGTTCGTCCGTAACGAGGGCAGGCCGGTGTGCGTTCGCTGCCACACAAAGTTCTGTGCCAACTCCTGCGCCGAGTGCCACCGTCCCATCTCCGTGGAAACAAAGGTGTCTTATCGAGCTGCATTTTTGTGTGTAGACTTAGAAGTTTTGGTATTTCCTGCCACCTGTGTGCAGCTGTCATCCAAAAGAAAAAAACAAAAAACAAAAACTCTCCGTTTTCCTCCATCAGGAGCTCAGCCACAAGGGCCGATATTGGCACGAGGAGTGTTTCCGCTGTGCAAAGTGTTACAAGCCTCTGGCTAAGGAGCCCTTCAGCACCAAGGATGACCGCATCATGTGTGGGAAGTGCTGCTCCAGAGAGGATGCTCCACGCTGCCACGGCTGTTATAAACCCATACTGGCGGGTACGATATGCTCTGTAGAGGGTGGCCCACTGATCTGCTTGTCTTGTGTGATTAAAAGACCAAAGAGTTGGCTGGAAAAACTCATTTTCAAAAGAGTTTCTTTATCAGGACATCTAAATATATACATGATTTAGGGCAGTACGGGTGTACTGACTATTATAGTGTCAAACTATTGTTAAATAAAAGGACTTACGCAGGCCTAAAAATGTCCTCTGTACTACTGTATTTATTCAGCATTAGCAGTAATAATCCTTCTCCTCTCCCCTGCAGGAACAGAGAGCGTGGAGTACAAAGGGAACTCGTGGCACGACGAGTGTTTCACCTGTTACAGCTGTAAACGACCAATAGGATCACAGAATTTTCTCTCCAAAGGAAGTGACGTTTACTGCAGCCCCTGCTATGATGACAAATTCGCCAAACACTGCGTGAGCTGCAAAAAGGTAATTTCTCTCACACAGGGAACCAGGCCATCCTCTTATCACCAAGATCACTTTGAAGTCACGTTTTTATAGCAATTTCAGGCACGCTGCCATTTAAATGTTTAGGATTGTGTTCATTGTTTTACTTTTATTTGCTTTGACATGTCAAAATTCCTTTAATAAGCAGGCTGTAATAGTGCAATAATTCATAAAATCTTAATCTTTGGATACTTAGGATAATTTTTTATTCTGTCAGGGAAATCCGCAGCCTAATTGCATTTTAGCCTTTTACCCCATTACACTAATGACTGACCAAATTATTAATAAATTATTTCTTCATTTGTACTTTTAACTCGACTATTTTATTCATACCAAACTATGTTAAATGTAACAAATGTGGAAGCCACTGTAGCTCACTGGGTTGAGCAGGCGAACCATGCATGGTGCTACTGCAGAGGCTGCTTACTGTAACCTGCTTGTTCTCTTCAGTTTCCTGCCTTCTCCCCACTGTCCTCTCTAAATCAAGGCTAAAATAAACCCAAGGAAAACATTTAAACAAATCTCGGATGGAGAGTTTTATTTTAACAGTAATTAAACTACTCAAAGAGGATTTTAATTGGATGTTAAAACATCCCTTAACTTCTATCTCCAGCCTATAACCTCTGGAGGAGTGAACTACCAGGACCAGCCGTGGCACAGCCACTGTTTCGTGTGCAGCTCCTGCGCGAAGCCTCTGGCAGGGACGAGTTTCACCAACCACCAGGAGCAGGTCTTCTGTGTCGACTGCTACAAGACCTCCGTGGCCAAGAAGTGCAGCGGCTGCCAGAACCCCATCACAGGTTAGCATAAATAGAACTGAAAGTCAAACGGCATTAAAAAAGAGTAAATGGAGTAAAAATGTAAAACAGCCTCTACCTTAGTGAAGCACACATTTAATTTTTGTATGACAAAAGCTTTACTCGTTACAAACGCTGAGAATGCAGTCATCTGTGAGATTGCTGCTGTCTGATCCATTTGAGCTTGACTCGACTCCACTCAGGTTTTAAAGGTTTTCCATTAGGTGGTAGTAGCCTGTGATGGCACTGGATAAGTCATGAAAGCGGTTTCTTCACAAGAATCAAACAAAACAATTTTTGTCCCGGCAATGAGGGAAAGGGCTACACACTGACTCTCTTCTTTTATCCCAAGTCTGACAAAAAGCCATAGACCGAGCAGCAGGTATGCCTTCGCCTCAATGTCCTCCATTGTTGTGTTATTCCCAGTCCACTGAAGCCAGTGTTTAGTGCTTTACACCTGAATTCCTTCTAAACACCAGCGCTTTCACAATGAGAGCATGTTCTCACTCTTAATACAACATGGTGTTTATTTTGTAAGTGATGGCTCTATTAGAGTCAAAAGGAGGTTAAAGCAGGTTGCGCTTTACCATGCGAATGACATGTTAGCTGGTGTAGTGCGCAGTATCTGCTGTGTGACAGAAAAAACTCAGCTAAAGGGTTTGCAACAAATATTATTGCATCACAGTGGCTACACCCTTCTTTCATATACAGTCTGTGATATTGCAGCATGAAAGACCGGACTGACTAACAAGTAAACAGATCTCAGCTGAGATCTGAGTTCTTAGTGAAACTCGTGGCATTAAAATAAACACAACAGGTAAATGGAAGCTGTACCAGAACCATAACTATGACTGAGTGCACCCAGTTACCAATTAAGTAAGAAAGAAAGGGAAGTTTATCTTTATAGCACTTTTCCGGAGAAAGAATAGTTAACGGCACATGCCAAAAGCAACATAGGCACACAAACACTACGCAAACACCTGCATGAACAGATGAAGCTGCTTTTTAAAGGATGACACAGAGAGTCAAAGGTGCAAAGAGAGGTGTAGGTGGGGGGGCCTCACAACATGATGCCATGAAAGCCTCGTTAAAAAAAACCCCTAATAACTATTTGAAGATAAAAGTTAAATCTTTAGATGATTTTAAGGTGTTTTGTGACTTTTCATCTGACGGATCCAGATGTGCTTTAAGGCAGTTCAAATACAGCTGATGTCTTTACTGATCAAGACCAGCAGGTGGCACACAAAGGTAGACCAAAGACACGGTCTAACTCCCCTCTGCTCTTCTCTCCTCTCAGGTTTTGGTAAAGGGGTGAATGTGGTGAACTATGAGGGCAGCTCCTGGCATGAATACTGCTTCAACTGTAAGAGGTGCTCCCTCAGTTTGTCCAACAAGCGTTTCGTAGCCAAGGGAAAAGACATCCTCTGCACCGACTGCGGCAACAAGTAGAGACGGACGACTTTATGCCCGTTTCAAAATGATGTAAACCTATTCCCCTGCATTCTTCTCCTTTCTATCACCAAGCTGGCCTTCACCCCCTGTCTGCTCCGGCATTATATCCACTCTGATAATAATGTGAATAATGAAAAAAATAAAGTAAATAAATAAGGTTATAGAGAGTCTACAGTGCTCCCCTTGGTAAAGCAAATGTGTTTGGCACAACAAAGCACTCAGAGCATGACTCTCCTGGAGAGGACGGGTTATTAAAATAATTATAATAATTTAAAAAAAGACTAAAAGGATGTAACCTAACCTGTTTTTTGTTTTTTTTTACATGCAAGCAAGCATCCTATTTCAATATTCTGTTTATTATCCAGCTGAAATCTTGGAAGATTAATTGATGGGAATACTGAAACCTGCTCTGATGTTAAGTGACGTCTACGTCTAAAAATGTTTTGAACCACTAGTAACAAGTTTTCACAGGAGGTGACACGGTCAGCCTTTTCTCTCTGTCCAAATGTAAGAGAACAGTATTTTTACAAACAGCTTCCCGACTCTGTTGTTAGAGCTGCATCATTCATTCTTATTCTGCTAAAGCTAACCTTCATTTACTGTGTTGTTAAAAGCTTAGAAATCAATGCGTGTCATGTTGCAGTCGGTAAATGATAAAAAATAAATATCTAGGGTCGCTTAAATTGCAGCGTTTAATTCTTCATGTGTCTGTATTTAAGTTTGAGCTGCTAATTGATATTTGCTTGTTGTATTTTTTACATAAATAAAATTTCTAACCCTTTCTCTTCTAAATAAAGATAAAATCTGAATAAATGTTGCATGTTCCTGTGAAGATCAAAGCTCAAATAAACTTTCTACAAAACTGAGAATGACTTTTTCTCTTTTTGATTCAATTTCTTAGTTTATTTTTAATGAATTTGTTATTTTTTTTAACTTCACATTTTAAACTGATGATTTTGTTGCACACAGGGACAGATACCAACCTATTGAAGGTCATGCAAGTAGCCTTGAAAGAGTAATTAGGTCTTCATGTTCAGGTAGTGTTGACAGAAAGCAGTGCATGTTTGTCAGAGCTTATTACCGTTTCACGTATGCTTTTGTGTGGCCGTCATTTTTTTTCTCCTACACTTTTATAGATTGACTTTTTGTCCCACCTGCATACGCATAATAGCACGAGCCGACCAATCACAGCCAGACAACAGCATTACCTGCTTCACGGTCACAGAGAAAGGTTTGTGACTTGATTTTTATGCATCGTCTCAGAGCTTGTTCGAAACCAGTGAGCTGAGACTTTGCAGGATGAAGTGTAGCTGCTGAGAATCTCGACCAGGATTTACTTTCAGATTCATCTCCTGGCTTTCAGGCATTTCTGTCGAAGGTAAGTTTGAAACTTTGATAAACTTTGATGCTTCTAATAATTCTAATAATAAAATTACTTTATTGGAGTAACAGTGGGTCACTGTCTCTAGAATTTTCTCTTTTGTTTCATGCAGTTAACGCACAAATAATAGTGTAATTATTTTATTTTATTTTTCAGATTTCATCATGATCATCCTTCAAAATTACCTGAATGTTTTTTTCTCTCTGTCTCTGCTGGGCAGCCCGGGTGCTGCTAAAGCGGAAGGTAGGAACAACTAAAAAAAACGGGAAAAATTCAAAAGAGATCACAATTTATTTTATCACAAATCATGTTTGCGTATTACCTAAAGCCACGGTTCTGTGAGAAAGTCAGCTGATTGTAAAAAAGTCAAGAATATCTAAAACAAACATCACGTATATCATGTAGAGCCATTAAAGACCACAAGGTGAAAGGTGGAAAAGCATGATGTAATACTGTAGACAGTTTAACTGACTCCAGATTCAGCTCCTGCTGGCTAAATAAGTAAAGAAAAAAAAGACTCCTTGTTCCTCATACGTTCCTTTTAAAGTGGCCGGGTCTGTAAAAGTGGCCGCAAAACAAACTAATGATAATTTCTAAAGCAAAAAAAATAATTACCCATTAAGGTAACAACATTTTCGACAATTAAAAAAAAAGAGTTGCAATGAGACTAACAGTTAGGTTTATAAGTGTTTTTTTCTTTTTTTGTGATTGAGCTTCCGTACACCACCACAGTGCGTTTCAAATCAAACAATCTATGGGTTGAATTCAATGTTAACAAAAGCATTGAATTAACTTTGAGGAATTTTTATATAGTCCCCCATTTTCAGATGTTCAAAGGTAAGTGAACTCGCAGAATTTTAAGGGTTATAAAGGTTGTTTGTTTGTTTTTTAGAGCTGTGCTCTTTTAGATGTTTTCTGTCTTTTGAGTCTAAAGCAGTGATTCTTAACCTGGGTTCGATCGAACCCTAGGGGTTCGGCAGAGCCTACGCCGTGACATGCACGGCTCATTTTGTGCACCAGTAAAAAACATATCTATGTCTTGAATTTGAAAAAAATCATATTTTATTTTTCACTAAAGAGAGGTTCAGTGAATGTGCATATGAAACTGGTGGGGTTCGGTACCTCCAACAAGGTTAAGAACCACTGGTCTAAAGTATGAAAAAGGGCTTCTTGAGTGTAACCAGAGGTTTGCACCCTGTTTTAAACCCTCGTATTTCTATTCATGAAGATGTCTCTTGATTGTGGACTGGTAGATCCGCTCAACCCCTCATTGAGTGTTCTTTACTTTGTTAGATGTTGTAAAGCTGTAAAGCTTCTTTTAGGAAATAATCATGGAAATGATTCAATTTTCGTTGCTTTTTCTGGTCTTTCTGGCTTTTTGTTGTTGGTGAGTTGGTTGGTGCATGCAAGCTTTGTAAGAACGAGGCAGATTGCTCATTACTACTAAAGGTTTTGCTATCTCTCTGACCGGGTTGTTTTGCTTTTTCAGCCCAATAATGGAGTTTCACTGAAAAGCCTGGAATAAACTCCACTCTTTTTTCTGCTTAATAACCAGAGAACAGAAACTCCCTGCCAGTCAATTGTCCAATTAATTATAAACCTCTGAAAATGGGACATTATGCATAAAACAGTTCAAACACGTCAATAATATAGTAATTATTTAATTCAGATGAAAAATTAAAAACATATTTCGTTTCAACAGACAAACAAACCAAAGAAAAAAACCCAACCCTGTTTAAATACAAACAAATAACTGAGGTTTCCCAACACACTGTGACAACACTCAGTTTTAACTAAAACTGAAAAAGGATCAAACTCAATGCAGAAGGTTCTGAAGGTAAAACCTTCTCCCTTTGTTCAGATTTCCTGCTATGGAAGCACACTTTTTAATAAAAAACAATGTTTTCTCTCAGCGCCTAGGTTCAGCCTATGGGGGGAAGTGGCTGATTTCACTGCGGGATGCAGCCACTGGACACTAAAGCGTCAGATCACCATCCCCGCCCTGCAAGAGCTCACAGTCTGCTTCTACCTGAATCTAGAGGAGGTACTGATGATAAATGTCCTCCACTTACAACTGGTTTAACTGTCACAGGGATATTTTTAAAGGGGCCGAACAGTTAAAGAAATGAAATCTCACTAACTCCAAACATGTCTAGACCATAGGTTCCTCACCATGGACCGCCTTTATGTACCGACATCCAATGGCACAGTATGCTGAGCTGGGGCTGGGGTTTAAGGCGGGTCATTTAGTGGTCTGGTTGTTTGGCGTGGAGTGGAGGACCCAGAAGATCAACCTCCTTGAGTCACAGTGGTACCCACTATGCCTGACCTGGTCACATACAAAAGACAGACCTGCCTTATACCTTAAAGGGACCCTGCTGAACCTCACGGCAGGTGGGTTTCCTCTCATCGTGTGTTCTTTAAAAACATAATTTTATTCTGGGATTACTTAAGTCAAGTTAAAAGACATTTTTATGTCACAAACTGGTCACAGATTTAATGAGTCTGCTCATAAGCTTGTTTTATAAAGGGCCAACAATATGTTACAGGCTTGCTGTATTTAATAATAACCTGTTACTCTATCCCACATTTTGGCCTCCATGCTGGTAGTTTAACATATTTCCAATTTTCTCCCTTTCTGAGTGATTAAAAAAACTGGGTTATATGTTATATGATTTCCCCCCTCAGCTTAGGTATTTGTTGCACTGGGTGTTGTATATCCTCTCAGGGATTGAGACAAAAATCCTAAACCAAGGGGAGCAAGCATGAAAAACACCAAGGCAGACTCAGTAATATAGGAACATCCAGACAAAATACACACTTAGATGAGGGACAGTAAGGCTCAGGTAACCTCAATCTAGAGTTTCCCTGTTCCTAGAGAAGTAAGAACCCAGACTGGGTCCCCCCGAGTTATGTGGCTATCCATTTGTTAAGTGATGGCGCATCAACCCTGCTTCCAGGTCCAAGCTCCTACTGTGTTCATTAAAGTTGCTGTCTTTTTAACGTGTTGTAATGCTTTGTATCTTGTTTTATTTAATATAAACAATCCCCTAAAAATAATCAGTTGTAACTGTTGGCTTCTCTAGCTTGTTATTAGCACCACTGATGTGCACCACATCTTTTAGCTGTGTTTTTATAACCTTATGATGGAACTACAGCCTATGGGCTGTACACCAAATACCTGAACACTTCACGAAAGAATCACTCTAAAGTAGGGTGACCAACCGTCCTCTTTTATTGCACTTACTGACTTGTAAAAGTCTATATGACATTATTAATTTCACCATTCATTAACCGCACAGAGAAGGCATCATTTAAATATGTTAAAATTTTCTTTAAACAAACAGTATTATTAAAGTTCTTCATGACTGGGCCAAGTATCCTCTTTTTTGGAAGCCAAAATATGGTCACCCTATCTAAAGCCAACTAAGATTTCAGTGAGTAGATCAAGCTAGTCATTTTGTCGAGTTGAGTTTTGTGCATGGATCATCTCAGATGATTCTCTTAACTGAAGTTTGGTTTGTTTATGGTGTATTTCCCCTGCAATACGATTGAGGTCTTTTACCTCCACCTTCACTCTGCTAACATGTTTATATCATCCTAATCATAGCTGTCTAGGTGGCCACCAGGTAGCACACATTATGTCAGCTAGCCAAACTTCACTAACCCTACAAACACTTGGCGCTGTTTTTTTCTGTCTTCATTTATGTCCTAAGTGATAGTGACATTTTAGTCTTTTAGAGATCCATCAGTCAGAACATGGTAGATCTTGAGATGTAATAGTGACCTAGTTCCTGTTAACTTCCTGTTGTTAGCTTCCTGTTAACATTGCTAATCCTCTTTTTCATGGATACCATGATGTTAAACTTTAAACTTGTTAAACTTGTAACACCTGGGAGAGCTGCCACACTCATTTTATGCAAAAATCGGAGCCGTTCACTGCTGGGAGACTTCCCATGGTAGATTTGAGCATTTCTACTCCACTTGCCATGCAATTGCCACTTGCAATGTTTTGACAGTTTATGTTTTTCACTCTGTGTTATTTAAGCCTGGTTCTGCCTGAGGTCTCTTCCTGTTAAAAGGGAGTTCTTCCTCCACACAGTTGCCAAGTGTTAACACATAGGGAACTGTGTGATGGTTGAGGTTATTGCTATAATACTGTAGGATCTTTACCATATGTCATAAAGTTCCTTTTTTAAAAAAAAAAATTGAAGTTCTCAGATTGTAGATCCTCGATTGCTTTCCTTATCTTATCTAAAAGGAGCACAAAAAAGGAGAAAAAGGAAAGACAGACTAAGCATAATACTGAAAGATGACAGTAAGAAAGATCGAAAAAAGAAAAACGGGTGAAGAAATAAAGTGTTTAGAAATGGCTGTTGGGATCTAGAAGTCTGATCCTCTCAGTTTTCTCCTGTAACTGATTCTGATTTTCCTACACAGGATGTCAGGCAATACTGAATTCAGGTGCTCCTTTTCAGTCTATTATCTAAAAATTGTCTGGCTGGAACATCTCAATGATTTATATATTGATAACATGGTTGCATCAAGTGATAATCTGCTTACAAAGGTCACTATCAAGAGTCTTGTGTTTGTGCTCATGACGTCTTAAATGAATGGAGGCTACAGCTACATCCACTGTTTAGAAAAGGATATGGAAAACCTGCCTTGGCTGTTTCAGTGATTTTTTAGTCTTTCCTTGACCACCTTTTGTACCCCTTCCCTCTCTCACAGTTCTCTATGGAGCTACTTTTACCTCCTCCTCATGCTCCACACTGGCCCCCGATGGATCGCTCACTCTGGGATCAGGACACTTCATTGTAAACGACAACATACAGATCATTCCTTTTACCGGTGTGTCGGGAAAACTCTCTCTGTTCCGGATGTGGGGGAGAGAACGCAGCAGCAAGGAAGTGGCATCAATGAACTGTACAGAGGGGGATGTTGTGAAGTGGGAGAGAGACAACTGGGACACTCAGATCTGTGCTCCACTCCAAGATCCCAGCCTGAATTGCAGTGAGCATGCAACTTATAAACCCTGAATACTTTCACTTCAAACCTTTGCCGTTATCATCTGATTTTATTTTATTGCAGTAAATGCCACATTCATCAAGCTTTTTCCAGCCTCACCGATAGTTTGTTGGCTGTCTCTGGTGTATCCCCTCGCATTAAATACTCACCACCTGTCTATTTGGCAGTTAAGTAAATATAAAAACAAATTTATAATCAATTAGATGAAAATTAGAAGCATTAATCAAGCAGCTTGTTTCATCTCTGCAAAACTGGAACAGTCTACAGTTTCAATAAGCTGATAAATGTTGACACTTTTACTTATTAATGATTCTAATTTCTTGGCTACTAAATGCAGGAATTTTATGAAAAAGGACTGAAAAAAAAACATTCCAGTTTTTCTCAGAAATATGGAAGAAGTCAGAACTCATGACCACTAAAGATTTTTTTCTTTCACTGGCCCTAATCCTCTTTCATAGCACTATAGAGCTTCGTTTACATAAGAAAATTCCTTTCACACAGTCTGTTCAGCCATATGAAAAACGCAGTATTAGTTCCACATGAATCTTTCCCTCTAGCTTAAAGCGCTGCTCCAGTTTTAGGTCAGTGCAGATAGGAAAAAATACAGTTTGATCTTTTCTTCATACCGTAATACAAAATATATAGGTTATGACCGTGGTTCTCAACCTACTGGGCAGGTCGCAGTCCTGGGGCGGGGAGACACACCAGGTGGCTGTTGGTGAAACTAAGCTAAATAAATTTATTTTTTAGGAAAAATAAAAATGCTGATGTTTTTACACAGACTTTCAATTAAGTCAAGTCCAACTTGGATCATTTTAATTGTTAATGATTGATGGAAACGGTGGGCTGTAGCCTGTAATGTCATTTTACTCTACAGGCCTCTGAGGTTTGAGAGCTACTGGTTTATAATAATAAGCAGCCTTTATTAATTAGAGGCAGAGTGATGTGAGGATTTTTAAGACTGATACCAATATTTAGTGATTTAATAATCTGATATATCAACTGATACTTTTTTCTTCATTCAGACATAAAAACCCCAGAGATTTCTCAACATTTTTTATTTGTAGTTATTTATGAGTCCTCACTAAGATAATATGATAATTTCTCCCGTCTCTTCTTTAATTTCGAGCTGATATATTGGTCAGGTTCAAATATTGATAAGATAAAGAAAAAAATCTGTCAAACTGTAAAACATATATATAAATATATACACACACTGAAGTAGCCTTGAATGTTGTCACTCTTGGTTTTTTATTGTCTTTAATGAAATCTACAAACATTTAATGCAGTTTTATGTTCTCTTTGGCAGCATGGTCCATTTACCAAGTGAAACTGATAATTACTATTATTCGTCAGGATGGGAACAAAACTGAGCTCTACACAGCCAGAGACATCGCACATCAATGGGTAAAACAAACAAAAACTTCAACAAAAAATAAGGTTTATTCATCTATTTTTAAATTCTTGAAAAACTGGTATAAGAAGAATTATTTTTATTACCTCTGCCAATGAGTTCATGTCATTTATTCAGTTTGTTTGTTTTCATTAACCGTTTTAATCAAAAGGTTATCAATGGATTTGTGAGTAATTCCAAACATGATCCACATTTGGTCCAAATTCTTTTTACCATTTTCAAAATCTTTACCATTGTGAGAAAGAGCGAAATCACATCTCCATAAATCCATAAATTACTGAAATAAGATAAATTTAGAGCATTTTTTTTATATTCTGAAGAGAATATCCAAAACGATATCCAGAAATCGTTTTGGATCCAGGAATTTTGTGCGTGCTGTGGCAGGAATTTTTAGCTTTGGCAGAGGTGTGTAGGGTCAGACTTCTCGTCATTTATTTCTCTGAAAAATGCCAGACCCTGCTGCTTTGAACGTCATTATACTGTGCAGGCTTTACTTTACATTTATTCAGCAGCAGTAAATCTCAGCGGCTATAACACTGCCTTCTGCTCTTTGTTGTTCCTGCAGCTCAGAAAGGAGCTGCCGAGCGACATCTATTTACACATAGTATCTGTGTTTGAACTGTCCAGGTAGGAGATGATTTACATTTACAACTCAGCCATTACTCGGTGTATTTCGCAATAAAATTCATTTGAATCTCACTGTGTGTCACACCAATTAAATCTTGTTTTATAGTACATGTCAGAGGAGGGGAACAAATGGGCCGTAAGGTTACTGAGTTTCTTTGATTTTCTTATTTTCAGATCCAATACAGAAGACCTCGTAAAAACACCATATGAAGACCAGCTGGTAAGAACATCAATGCTCAACTGATGCACCAGGTTGATATATGAATGAGGGGAAGTCATCTTAATGCAAATATAGCTGTGACAGCATCTTTATCAGAAAAACTTGTTTCATACGTATCAACTGTCTGCAAATCTAGTACAAGTTTAAAGTTAAACAGTTGAGTAAAATGTTCTTTTATTCTTCAGATGCGGTTCGGTCCCTCCAGTAGCAACAGGTAATATGGTAGAGATTTACAGTTCCCAGAATATTGTGTGATTTCTACCTGAAATTATTAAAAAATGTACAGACAAGTTTCTTTCATTTGTATATAAAACAAAACAAAAAATTCTTTGCTTCTAAAGTTTGCCAAATTTTCATAATCTGGGAAAAACATTCATCTTAATAGAAAAAAAACCTACTATATACACTGATGCAATAGCGTTTGGTTGATTAATTGAAATACCTGAAAACCATTGTTGTAGAAGAGAATAAGAACGTGGTATCTAAACCATGACTTTGTGTCTTCCTTGTAGTTTTCGCTGCCACGTATACGTGAATGTCATCCCTGCCTTGGATGTGGCATATGTGCAGTCTCTAATAGCCACGAGGCTTAAAAATCCCTACAACGACTCCAGTGGTTTGCTACAGCTGCAAGCAGATGCAGAAAACATACACACCACGCCTGTCGGTAGGAAATAATTCTCAACAGAAACCGATAATAGTTAATAAAAACTAATTATAATTCGTACATAATAACCAAAAAAACTTTATTTTTTTTTATAAGCTCATTTGGCTTTCATAACAGTTTCTTCCTGGTCTTGCTTTGTTTTTTCTTGGTCGAATAATCTCTGCAAAGCTGTGGAGTAGCTTTAGGTCATTACCTTGGTATACGTACCAACAACCAATCAGTTTAAGCTTGCAAGTTTTTAATGTTCTCCAGCTTTTCTGCAGACACAGAGGAGGAATATCAAACTTAATTCACATTTATATCCCCAGATTTTAACTGGCAAACTGGACTTCCTTGAGTGCATAACATTCAATAATAAAAATTAATTTTTCTGATCAAGAAATAAATAACCAGCATCTTCATTTTTTAAGGGTGTTTTTCTATTTATTTCTGTTTTTGTACATTTATCTATATTTTAACATGAACAAATATCATTTTGATTGAAGAGTTTGTGCATACGTTTGGACTAACCAAACACATTTTTTTTTAGAAACAACATTTTTGTAATAACAAATATTGTTCATTTAAAGTAGACGTGGCATAAACCGTTCATTGTGAGGTGGTCTAATCATTTTTTAAAGCACTGTACGTGTGTGGTCTTGTGAAGCATTTGCAGAAAAACTCATTGTGGGTCTCTGACATGCATCTTCCAGATGGTTTCTTAGTTGACACCAGCAGCCCCAGTACGATGACACAGCCTTCTCCTGTGACAAATATTACCACTACGACCACAATACCATCCTCCACGTCCTTTTCTACCACCGACTTTAGACCCCCAACCACGAGCATCATCACAAGTACAAGTACTACTACCGTGGCCACGGCCATGACCATTGCCACACACCCTGAAAATGTTTCCGGTCAGTTTCCCAACTGCATGTACATCACGGTTCATCTGTCATCGTAAATGTCTTGGTGAAAACTTTCTGATCCGTCTCAATTTCCTTTGCAGAACTGTATTTTCAGGTTAAGGTGAACGTGTCCATAACAGGCGGTTGTGACACAGAACAGATCCTTAGGTCCTGGGTACGTCTTACAGAACACCTAAGCTCTTATTTTAAGATACAGGAAACTATTTTTCCTTCACTTGGTTAAATATAGGGGTGAAAAATCCTGACAGCATAAGTAATGCAGTAATATGAATGCTAACATCCTCTTCACAGCTCAACAATAGCCTACCAAACAACTTCATGACAGTGCTTGAATTTCAGCTAGTCCCCAAAGCTCAAAGGTAGAGTACCACACATCAACTCACCCATTTCCAGAAATATGTCACATTCTGATGAAAGCAAAGGTCTTTCAATTTGAACAACTTAAGTTACTGATCTCACTTCCAGAAATCATCCTAAGCTGCAGTCAGAATACCCTACCAGAGTAAGTAAGCATAAAAAAGGTGTCAGTGCCTTCTTAAACCAAAAGGCTGTTTCTCCCCTGAAAGCTTCATCTTCATCTTTTTTACTCTTTCCCAGGTATTAGCATACACAGTTCCGAGGTAAGCTTCGTGTGTCTCCATACAATTTTATTTAGAACTGATTACAATAAACAAAAAAATTGAAATTCTGCCTGGAGGAGGAGGAAACTGGCTGCTACTTTGTTCATTTTTATTTGCCTTTACGCAGGTAATATTAAAAAAGTATAACATCATGATGTTATACTTACTATGTACATGAGCCCATTGTCATTCTGCAAGCCATATTTAACTCTGTTACTTCCAGAAGAGAGAGCTGTATTTTCCAGGTCCAAGTCATGATGCAGTCAGACATAGAGGAAATCGAAAACCTGATACAATACATACTGCAAAAACCTTATGAAAATGAGTCCATCTCCATACGCACTGAGGACATAGAGATAAGCCAGATACGTGAGTTCAAAAAGGGGGGGAAAAACCCAACCCTGAAAATCTTCTCATTTTGATCTCTTTCTCAAACATCTCATTGTTGCAGTGTCATTTAAGTGCAATGCAGAAATCCGCCAAACCCTGAAAGGGCTGTTCGTGTGGCCTGAAACTTCAGGAGGAGAAACTGCGAATCAAACGTGCCCAAAGAACCCTGACCACTACGCCACTCGACACTGGTGAGAGCTCAGACTCTTAATCATTTTTCATTTGTAGCCCAAGTGAAACATCTCACAAAATATGAGATTAAATGGCAACAGGTCAGTGACATGGTTGGGTTTAAAAGCAGCACAATGTGAAAGACTGCTGGGCAACTCGCTCACCAGCTTAAGAATAATATTTCTTGTTAAAGTTGCAATGAATCTGTGGGTTTCGTCATCTATGTACGTGACTTTTTTAAAAGCTTAGAATTATCAGGGCTGCTGGATTTGTCTACCCAACAATATAAACCTTTACTAGTGAAAAAACATAAAAAAATTACTGGGCTTCATCCTCTTGATGCCCTGGATATCTGCAGCTAAAGTAATGGAAATCAATCCAGCAGTAAAGATTTATTAGACCGACACTGCTAAAGTACACACGCTCTGACATTTGTCCTCATGTTTACAGTTGAAGTGTGCTGTGTGTTTTATGTATTTGGCTGGCTGATAAATTTAACACATGGATACGTACGAGTCTGAGTATTAATCACATCCGTTGGTATATATTTATATGGCTTTACTGCTGTTCTAAAGACTGCGTGTTGACTCAGTGTCACAACACTCAGTGATGGCTCTGCTGTAAATGCATTAATCAAGACCTCAGTGTCACTAATGAGAGGTTAAATGATCGGTAATTCTCAGAATCAAAATGCCTCACATCTGTGTGAGGTCTCACATAATGTCACCGATCCATCGAATTAACCTCATTTCCGTTGTTAGGTAGTTAGCCGATGCCATTTATTTTCCAGTAAGAGTGTGGCAAGCAAATGTTGATATGCAACATGCTGAGGTGGCAGGATAACCAGATGATACAAAATTTTAAAAAGGTTAAAGATTTTACTCTCAGCAGATTTTTTTAAGCATTCTCCCTCTGTCCACCTTCTGTTTGACAGTAAAGGCATGCTCAATACCCACTGGATGGCTCCAGTGCTGGAAGACTGTGCTCCAGTGGTGGAAACCATCCCTGACCTGTACCATGTCAGTGTAACTGCCGGTCAGTCACAGACTTTTTCCCCAGCTCTAAAATTACCCAAACATCTGTATTTCCAACATAAACCCTGTTACTTATTAGACATGTGCTGTGTTACAAGTTAGAATGGGATAAAAATGCCTGGATGCATTCAAGCATTATTTCACAAGTTGTGACATTTAACTTCCAGATAGTGCTCGGGATGTGGTAGATATGATTGAAGTTTTACTGAGTAACCACTCCACACTCAACTATGAGGAACTGGCGATAGTCCTCAACAAGCTGCAGGACATCATTAACGTCAGTGTGGTCACACCAGAGCTGGGCCAAGCTCTTCTCAACATTATTTCAAACATACTGAAATCTGAGAGCAACCTGGTGCCTTTTACTAACAAGTAAGGAATGAATGCAGAACGAGAAATAAACTTTTCCAACAATCTGATGTGGGGACACTAAAATCTTCTGTCTTCTCTCCAGCATCCTGAATATTACAGAAGCAATGGGAGACAGGATAGTGGGTTATGAGGGTTTCTCCACCCTGGTCGCTCCAGCCATCGGCATCACAGTGGTGGATGTAGTTCCTGGAGAGTTTAACAGTTTAATGATTGGAGTGGCGTCTGATGCAACTGGCAAAAAACCAGAGGTCGGCAAAATTTCTCTGTAAATTTTCTTCCTCATTATGTTGCTCACTTCAAACTTCAGCAGGTCGTCTCGACTATGTCTACAAGCCTGCTGCCATGTGATTGGCTGATTTGATATTTTGTCATTTGTCCCATCTCTCTCCCCTCGCTCCTTCTCAGCAGCTTGCTTCCTCTTCCTGAGCCTGGTTCTGCTGGAGGTCTCTTCCTGTTAAAAGGGAGTTTTTCCTTCCCAGTGTCGCCAACTGCTCGTTCATAGGGCAGTCCTGTGTTTGTTGAGGTTTCTTTCTAATATTGTAGGGTCTTTATCTTATAATCTGAAGTGCCTACAGCCCACTGTTGTTGTCAACTGGAACTATATAAATAAAAGTGAATTTCTGCATTAAGAAGCAGGTGAACAGGTGTACCTATTCAACATTCAGCTCCACACTGAAGTCTGTTTTAGGTAGATGTTACAAAAGGAATAAAACATGCTTTGAACCAATAACCGTAGACTTTTCTGCAGTCATTGCTTTTAACAGCGATGTGTGCAACAGCTTGAAACTGACACTAAATGTTTCTCTTTTGGCGATATTTAAGCAAACATTACAGATGAATCTGTACTTACCGAATTAATGCTGCTCAAATTGTCTGCAGTGCATCTCAGAAATCAACGGTGCTGTTAGCTGAAACATGTTGCCTGCGCCTTAAAAAGAATTAAGAAAATTTGTCTTTATAGATTTTTATCAACAGGTATCCCCTCAACAGCACACTGGCTTTCATCTCCCTCCCATCTGCGCTGCAGCACTGCTTCCCCCAACGGGGCCCAGACCAGACCCCACCGAGAATACAGTTTCAGTTCTACGCCATTGCATCGCTCTTTAAGGTGGTATTTTCTATGAAGCCACTTCTTTGTCAAGATTTTTATGCAAACAAATTATGCTTAGATGCTTATTAGTGAAACATGTTATTCATATATACTGTGTTTTAATTTCAGGGGACACAAATGGATCAGACACTCAACACTTTTGTGGTGGCAGCCAGTGTGACCAACGCCAGCTGTCCAATCAAAGACCTGGAAGAAGATATTGAAGTCACACTCCAACATCTCATACCAAACACAGTAGGAGAGGTTGTTCTATCAATATACACTGCGTGTAATGAAAGCAGCTTTAATGAATGAATGCATTAATGTTTCTTTTGTCCCTGATTAAGCCTTACAAGCAGGTCGAGTGTGTGTACTGGAACTTCAATAAAAACAGTACGTCCTGATCTCAGTCCTATTCTTCTAATTCAAATCAACTCTGGAAGAAGCGGGCCACATTAAACACGACTCTTCTCATGCAGATGGACAAGGAGGCTGGGACAATTATGGATGTCGGAAATACAACAGCAGCTCTTACTACACAACCTGCCTGTGTGATCATCTCACACACTTTGGAGTTCTTCTGGTACAAACTACTACTTTGATATTGTTTTACTGTTTCCTAAATAGCACATTTTGGCAGAGCACTTTAAAGTTTTGGTAACGGCATGATAGTACAAGCAGCAACAATACACACACTACTAATTATGAATCGCAGACGTGTCAATATGGTTTGACCAGGCTTAACCAGCAGAGGGCACTAAAGGAATAATATTTAAAAATAAACTACTGCAAAGAAAAGTTTGACACAATTCATTATGTTTGAGTAACTCCCGACAACATATACTGTAATGGGATTGCTGTTTTGCAACAATTGCACCAATATTAATAATAATACATATGAGAAATGCCTCCTGGGCTATTCAGTACCAAGAACGCCAAAATTAAATGAATAAATTCATCATTAAATAATTAAATGTGTCTGTAATTAGTTAAAATTTGAAATAAATACATAATCTATTGAATCTATAATTCATTTCTAATAAATGTTATTTAAAAACATTTACTTATTTCACTATTTAATTATTCCATGGTTTCTGTGGTGCAGACCAGTGTCCCTTATTCATTACTCTGTGGCTTTCAGCCTACAGAGTAATGAATGCCTACCGAAGAGGAATTTTTTTTTTTAAATTAACGACTTTTAATGATTTGATTAACAAGTTGTTTCCATCCATCCATCCATCCATTCGCTTCCGCTTATCCTTTTCAGGGTCGCGGGGGGCGCTGGAGCCTATCCCAGCTGTCATAGGGCAGTGTAGTAGTGGTTAGACAGATGCTGGGCTTTATGCAAGTTTACACATGGCACTGGGAACAGTTAGGAACAGGATCAGCCAAGAGCTAATAATGCACACTGGAAAATCCAGCGCTGTAACCAAACGTCTCCATGTCTCCAGGATGTCGCCAGGACTCAGCTGGACCCTGCTAATGAGCAGATCCTGACCATTATCACCTATCTTGGTTGTGGAGTCTCGTCACTCTTCTTGGGAATCACTGTTCTCACGTACACAGCTTTCGAGTAAGCGTTTACCACCGTCTGTTTTCTGTTTACATGCAGCACAGATCTGTGGGTCCTACTACAGGCCTGTCAACACCAATTCAACTATATCCAAAACACTATTGTTTTAATTGAGTCACACATTATTTTCAGTGTTAGAATACAGCGAAGGAGATGCTCAAGCTTCACTGTCATGGTAGTATTTTAATGCATGCATTTCTCAGGTTTGTTTACTTCACTGCTGAAGGTTTCTCTGTATGTGTATCTGCATCTAGCACATAAGTATCATTGTACCCAACCTCTCGACTTTCTCCACGATGTCTATATCTCTCTTAGAAAGCTTCGTAGAGACTACCCCTCTCAGATTCTCCTCAACCTCTCTCTGGCCCTGCTGGGCTTGAATCTGGTGTTTCTGGTCAACTCCTGGCTGTCCTCCTGGGGTCTGTACCCTCTCTGCGTGGCTGTGGCCTCCACCTTGCACTACTTCCTGCTTGCATCATTCACCTGGATGGGATTAGAGGCCGTTAACATGTACTTTGCCCTTGTTAAAGTATTCAACGCCTACGTGCCCTCTTATATGCTCAAGTTTTGTCTTCTGGGATGGGGTGAGTCACATTTTTGCATGACTGAATTTTAGTTAATGGCAACACAGAAAACATTATTATTTATATGGTGTGATGACACACTGAAAGCTCATAAAAATCTCAAAGGGGATGCATTATGCTCATTTCCAGGTCCATCTCTAGATCATTAGACTCTAGCAGAGATGCTCTGCATGAGTCATGGTTCCAAAATAATCTTTATCATATACTGGGCCCCAGTGCAGAGTATTAAACCATTTTGCTCCTCTCCCTTTAGGTCACCTTCTGATTGGCTGCACCTCACAAAATCAAAATTTAAACAGCAGATGGATGGAACTGGACCATATTAATGATTTCCCCTCTTTCCGAAATCCTAAAGAGAATAAACTGCCTGACAAGTAGCTTTTCGAGCAGTGTGACACCTAAACTATAGCCTCACAGCGATTACATAAGAGTTTGGGTATTTTTTAATATCAACAATTCTAAAAGTGCATTACATTAGACAGCTATTTTTATATCACAAAAAGGGTTCATTTTAAAAGCAATTATATTTTCCGTTTAAGGGTATGACATACCCCTTGTATGTATTTGAAATTGCCATCCAGGGCTTCCTCTGGTGATTTGCATCCTGGTGCTCATCGTGAACAGAGAGGCCTACGGCAGTCACATCTACACAGACACTTCTTCTTCTACCTTACAGCTGCTGGACAACTCTGATAACTTGTGAGTTTTGGATTCATCTTTTATTCATTTTTCATATCTTGATACATACTTGATGATCTGAAGAGAGTTGAAGGTTTCATTCAGCTTTCATATATAATATCTCTCTCTCTCTTTCTACAGATATCTCTCTCTCTCTAGCTAAATAATCTATATCCATCTCTTAAAAAAAGACTCCTTGCACTGTTTCTGTGGGTTTCCTGTCAAGAGGAAACTGCTTTCAAAAATGTAAACTGAAACAACTTTTAATGTCCTGTAAAATAAGTATAGTACAACACACAGAGAAGGTTTCATGCAATCTTTATTGAATAATTCAAGAAATAGTTCTGTTTTTAGTCAGCCAGTCTTACATTTTCTCTGCACTTCTACTATCATTTGCTCATCATCTCGTGCTGTTATTTAGCAATTTATTTTTGACCAGTCTCACAATTTTACAGTGAGGCAGCATTTCAGGGTCATGCTCTTTGCCACATCTGGCAGTAAATAACTGACCAACAGTGTACATTTAACTTATCACAACAGGGGAAAAAAAACAAAACAAAAAACAGGTGTTCAAGTAAAATTTGTAAACACTGTCAGCTCAACGGGAGCCGCAAGACAAATCAAGTGCCAAAAGAAGCACGTTGGACAAGCATTTTAGTTTCACCTGCCCAAGGTCAACTTCTTTTAGACCAGCGGTCCCCAACCCCCGGGCCTCGGACCGGTACCGGTCCGTGAGTCGTTTGGTACCGGGCCATGAGAGTTGAGGCTCAGGTCTGAAATGTAAGGTTTTCAGGGTTTTCAAGGTAGATATCTTCAGCAGTCAGGCTCACCCGAGCCCAGACTTCTCGTTGAGAAAGGGGTGTCAATTATTATTTTGTTGTATTTATCCGCGACACCTTAAAGGCCGGTCCGTGACAATATTGTCGGGCACAAACCGGTCCGTGGTGCAAAAAAGGTTGGGGACCGCTGTTTTAGACTAATGGTTGTGGACACCCTGACAAGTCTTTCAGGTGCCAGCAGCTTAGTTCACATCTGTACTTGTCTTCCTATGACACATCAAGGGGTCTTCTGTTAAAGGAAGGCTTCACTAGCTTAGTTTCTTAAGACCCTTAAAAACCTGAGCAAGCAATGATGAAAAAATATATTTAAAAAAAATTGCAGGCTGAATTTAGAGTACATACACATCTTTAAAGCTCATCTCCTTCAAACGAAGTACTCGTTGCAGTCAAAGCTTACTCAGGTCAAAATGTCAAAGTTATGCAGTATTAGTTCTGGAGTCCTGAGGGTCCTGGTTCTTCATCATCTGATAGCTCTTCTGCAGAGCCGTGACTGTAGTCTGGATCGTTTTCACTCTGATCTGCCAAGTCGTCGTAGTCTTAATGTTCAGCCTCATCTTCATCAAGGGCAATTCCTCTGAGCTCATCCAGATTGTCAGGAGATTTCCCAGTCAGTCTCTCAATCATGTCAGCCATGTACTGGACATGTTGAGCAAGCTCCTGCAGCTCTTCATTTTCACTCTGAAGCTTCGTTATCTGCTCATCTCTGGCGTCTATGCTTTTGTGGAGCTTCTCATTCTCCTGTAGAAGATTGTACAGTGCTTTCTGTTGCTCCTCTGCTACCTCTTTCCAGTAGGTGGAAGTTGGAGTTTCTTTGACCATGAGCTCATATGCTTCTTTGGACATGCCATCTATTAACCCATCAGCTGCTTCTGTTTGAGTGGATTTGACTTCCATCTTGACTCTCTTTGAACCTCTGATTTGCCCAGCTGTCCAATTCCTGCCTGAGTTAACCCCCCCCCCCCCCAGGTCTGAGTTAAATTGATGAACTTGCAGGGGTGTGGCTGGTAGGTAGCCAATAGTAGCCTTTTGAGAAGTTGGTGAAGGGTGTGGAAAGGGCCTTCTCAACTTCTCAAAAGCTACCATGTGGTTGTGTATGCCGGTTTCCTGTCAGAGGAGACTGCTTTTAAAAATGTAAACTGAAACGATGTACACTGACATTTGAAGTTGAACTTTTAATGTCCTGTAAAATAAGCATAGCACAACACAGAGACAAGGTTTTATGCAATCTTTATTGAATACTGTAATATCTCTCTCTCTCTTTCTACAGATATCTCTCTCTCTCTCTAGCTAAATAATCTATATCCATCTCTTTAAAAAAAAACTCCTTGCATTGTTTTTTCTACTACTTCAAGCAGGATTACATATACATGTATTTTTTTCCATCCAGGATCTTGTCAAAAGAAAAATAGCTGGAAAAAATGAAATGTATATCACAACATATTTTCTCCAATTACAAAAGCAAATTCATGATGTAAAACCACAAATCTTCAAAAATCGATAAAACCATTTCCTTCACATTTTATTTTCAGCCAGATCAAGCTGATGTGATGTCATATTGGAGTCATGTAACATGGTATTAAACTCTCAGGCTATCCAAACACACGATGCAAGAATGATAAGTCAGTAACACGTTTTCATTAGTTGCAGGAAGTTCAAAAACGACCACAGTTTCATTCGAATACTTCACCTCACATTCGAATACTTCACCTCACACTGTCTGTTTCCTGTTTGTCACCCTCTCAGCTGCTGGCTCCAGGACGATGTGACATTTTATGTGTCTGTGGTTGCCTACGCTGTGTTCATCTTTCTCTTCAACACAGGGGTAAATCATTTCCACATTTCATTAAAGATTTGACTTCTTAGATTGTTATGTGTTCTCCTTATTCCCTTTAAATTCAACATTTTTCATTCGTTTCTATATCAGGATTTAACAGGCAACATTTTTGATAATCAGTACAGACTGGATAACTTTTGTCTTCAGAAACATTTTTTGTGGCACAGATTCAAAAAGTTGCTGGAAAGATTCCTGAGACATTTTGGTATCCATTGACATGACAGCATCACACAATTGCTGCAGATTTGTCAGCTGCGTGTCCATGATGTCAATATTATGTTTTACCTAATCTGGTGATCACTGAGGCCTGGTGACTGTGAAGGCCATCTATGTACCATAAATTCACTGCCATGTTTAAGGAACCAGTTTGAGATTTTCTGAAATTTTTGACATGGTGAATTATCCTGCTGGAAACAACCGTGAGACACTGTGATCAAAGAGGAATGGAGATGGTCAGAAATAATGCTCAAGCAACTTGTGGCGTTTGAACAATGCTCAGATGGTACGAAGTGGCCCAAAGTGTGCCTAGAAAATATTCCCAACACCCTTACACCACCAGCAGCCTGAACTGTTGATATAAAGCAGGATGGATCCATGCTTTAACGTTGTTTATACCAAATTATGATAATCAGAACTGATCATCAGAAATCTTCATTCTGATGCTCAGCTTGAATTTCAGCAGGTTGCCTTGACCATGACTACATACCTAAATGCACTGAGCTGCTGCCATGTGACTGGCTGACTAGACATTTGAATTAATGAGCAGCTGAACAGCTGTATCTAACAAAGTGGCTGGTGGAGTTAGAAAAAAACTTCATATTAGACACATTCTTTATTACTGTGTACATTTGCTTTTAACCCTTTTACCATTTTCCTGTAAGCCAACCACTCTGAGGCTTCTTTTCAATCTCCTCTTAGGTTTTTGTGGTGGTTCTAATCCAGATTCGACGTATGCGAGCCAACAGCCCGGCAGGGACCAGGAGTGGAGTCATGCAGGACTTGAAAGGAGTTGCCAGTCTAACCTTGTTACTGGGGCTAACATGGACTCTTGGCTTCTTTAGCTGGGGGCCAGGCAGAATAGTTCTGCTGTACCTGTTCTCTGGACTCAACAGCCTGCAAGGTTGTCCTTTTGTACAGAGGCAGTTAATGAAAGCTCAAAAACATCCACATAGAGAAACCATACTTCTAATTTTCTCTTAAGTTTGAAAGTCATCAAGCTTATTTTTACCTTATATTCAACTGTTTAGCCTGAATCTGTTGAAGTTTTTTGAATACTTAATGTCTCGGTCAGCCAAATGAGTCTTTATTAGCTGACATGAACAGCTGTGTTAGTTCTTCTTCTTATTCAGTCAAAACTATTTTGAGAAGTAAGGATAGCATATAGATAGCAATGACTGATAGCAATGATCAAACATTATAAATATGCACAGACTTGTAGGTGGTGCTTTACCTTTAAGAAGACGACCTTTTGAGTGTTGTTGTGGGCTTATTTATTGTGTGAAAATTTGCTAACCACATGTGCAGTTTTCCACAACAACCCGCTTTGCAACCGGAGTTCAAAAGAAGCTCGGATGAAGAAAAAAAAAAAAAAAGATGAAAAGGAAGAAATCAAACAGCCAAATGATGCAACTATTTCACAACAGCTTTCACCTCTACTGGCCTCTCTTATAATACTTTCTTTTGTATATTAGAGTGAAGCAACCACTGCTGTTTACTTCTCTACATGAAATTACTCCAGAGAAAATTAGAAATACCTGCCGTAGGAACAAAGAGCTACAAACCCAGATCTTATCTAATCTTCTTGAGCTCACGACCTTTTCTTACTTTTCTATTTGCTGCAGGACTTTTCATATTCTTCTTCCACTGTTTAATGAAGGAGAACGTCAGGAAACAGTGGAGGATTCACCTCTGCTTTGGACGTTTTCGTCTTGAGGAGCACTCTGGTATGGCACCCACACGTAACACAGCGTGACCTCGTCACTTCAGTTCAGTTACTTTTATGGCAACCTTTTTGTCGAGGCTCATAAAGTAGTACTGAAATTAGTATGTGATATTGATACTATGCAAAGACTTGATCACACTCAATCTGAATAACTGCTTCCATCTAACAAATCTGTTTGTTTTGTTTGGTGCTGTTAAAAGTTCAACTTATGGGGTAACTTGCAATGAAAGCAAAGCAGCAAACACCACTTTGGGCTTCACTTATATTACCTGTCTGCCACTGTTATCCAGAATGGAGCAACTCGGCTTCGATTGGAGCTCAGGCAAAGCCCAAAACAAATCCTCCAGGAGCATTAAGACCATCAGTCGGCTCAACTAAGTCCTCCTCCACAGAAAGCACGTCAGCTTCCTCCAACTACAGCCAGCGAGATTCATCCTGCAAGAGACCAGACCTGGGTGAGAAAACCAGGCACCGCACGTCCTGACTAAACTCATAACTATGATTCGGTCAAGACATTTCAGTACACTTATTATGAGCAAGATAAATTAAGTACATGATGACATTTCACTGAGATGTTCATTCTTCGGTGGACTTTCCTCTGTTGACATTAAACTTCCTTGGCTCTAATCTATTATAAGACATTTAAGCTTACAATTAAAAGTTACAGTTCATCCTGTTTAGATTCAGGCTCCTTAAAGTAAAATGATGATCACAGATTTAGTCAGACATCACTGTTGCATTCAGCTGCCAAAATTCACACTGAAGGTCACTGCTTACATTAATGAGACTGCACTGACATTAAATAATTACCAGGCTTTGTAATTAAGCTGGTTTAGACACAAGTAAAAGGACATGTCTGTTATTCCTTAAAAAGGTTTCCTTCAACCATCTGACAGCTCAATTTCAGTTTAAACTCCCAGGTATACATTCTTCACACACACACACACACCCACACAGGTTTTTCACACCTCTGAATTGCTCACAGATGTTTAATTATCTTGTAGGCCTTTTTATGAATTCCTTGGCGCTTCCTCAAGCTCAGAGAAGCCCTTCGGGTCCAGGAGGTCCGCCTTCCTGCAGAGGGGTGAGCCGAACACCTGGCTGGAGGAATCACATGCTTCACCAGCAAGAATAAAAGAGCGCAACATATTAACTACCACTAAAAAAAAAAAAGGAAAAAAAAAAGTTTGGGTCACTCAGATTTGTCTTAGTGTTTATCGTGTTTAATTATTGTAGCTGTAAAAAAAAACCCAAAAAACGATTTGTGTGTCTGCAGCACCAATCTGTGTGAATGACGTTGTTTTGTTTTTTTTATTCTGAAACTTTCCAGAGTGGACATATTTTACAAAATGAAGGTTATTCCATGAGGGTAAGCGTAAAAAAACAAAAACAAAACTGAAACAAAAAACAAGACCCAGAAGTTTCCACAGTTCCTTTCCTAACCAGCACAATACGGCACTTGCGGGTAACATTTAATGAAGCTGCCTGCTGATGATCTGTTACTCAGTCTAAGGACTGTGATGCTCTTCTGCTCTTGATCAGCTGAGTACTGTTGCCTCTTTTTTTTTTTTTTCCTCCTTCGTGCTGTTCTGAGAATGAAGGCGAGCACATCGTCGTACAAAATCTTCAGTTATTTGACATCTTCCCACATGGACTAAATTATTAGAACCCCAACAGAGAAATGTTTCAGAAGAAAGTTTGTTTATTTGAGACTATAACCCAACCCAAAGGCTGATACTGTACACACATAACTAGTCAGATAAATCAGTGTTTTAACCAGCATAACCAATTTCTGCTGTGCAAATTATTTTTCTAATGATCGTTTTAAATTATATACATGTAGGTAACCCAGCATGCCACTGGACCACAGAAACAAAGTGTATTTAGTTATTCCATTAAAATCCTCAATAATCTAAAATAAATAAATGTCATTCAGAATTCTTCTCTGCCTAAATGTTATTTTAGATTAAAAAAATTAAAACAGATATGCTTTTATTTCAGAAACAGGCACACTGGAAAGTGATCCCAAAGTTTTAAGCAGCTGTTATATACCACAGCTACACACAGTCTAAGCATAGTGTACTTTAATTCAGGATAACCACAGATGCAATCCATGCGATTGCAGACCAAATTAAACTGCAAGCATCGCTGTATTCCACCTTCATCAGATATTGTTTTTCATGCAATTCTATTGTTTTTGTTTTTGCTAAATATTGTAAAAGAGCCTGTAATTATGGAGACACGAGCAGTTGCATCAGTTCCAAGGAGGAGTTGGTTGCCAAGCAACTGGTGAGTGGAGCCATGGTGACAATGAACCGTGGTACCACACAGTTTGTGTGAGAAAAAAAAAAATTAAGTATTAAATTTAAGATGACAGAAGTCTCACTGTGTTCATCTTTATCCTAATTTCTTTTGCCAGAAACTGCTTTCAAACCAAACAACTCCACAATCATCCCTCAATCAGCGCACAGACGGAAAGATCACCACACGTTATTTTTTCCGTGGCTGCGAGTGCCATTTTGTTCGTGTAAATTCTGACACCTTTGTTCTGATCAACATATGATGTTTCTGAATAATCAGTCTAATTATGGACGTCTCTGCTGCTCATTTTAGAGAGCCCACGGAAACAAGTGTTTTTAAACTAGCGCAGTCGCTGTATGCTTTAATCATGCAGCTGCCATTCTTTGAGACGGGCTTGTAGCAATGTGGAGTCACAACTTATCCATCTCTCAGCACGATGTGTGAGAGCTTACTAAGGATATTTTTGTTTTATATTGCCTGTCTCACCTTTGCATCTGCACAAAAGCCTGGTGACAGTTCTGTCACGCTTCACCTTTCACTTCCAGAATACAAGAGAGGTGTTGATTGAATTGACAGGTAAATTCTGAAGTTGTAGTTTTCGAGCTGTACAAGTTAATTAATACATGTGCAAAACGACAAAGCGTTGTGCAATAGAAAGCATACAGAGAACATGTATTAATATCTAACATTTAAAACTAAAGAAAACATTTATTTTTCTCCATTTTACTTAATCTTAAGTTACTATTAAAAACAAGAGACCACATGGACCTCATTACAGACCTTATTTTGGTTCTTCAGCTACTGACTTCACCCTCTGACTGGACTTAGTTTGGCTACAAATGCACAAAAAATAAATGAAATAATTCACATTTAAAAAAGGTCAAATGCTTAAAATAGCGAATGGCAGTAATATTAAATAAAAAAATTTTTTTTTTTAAAACGCACACAGTTACCTTTTCATAACACGAGCTCCATAAAAGGAATTGTTAATTTTCAAGCTTCTGGCAATAACGTTGCTCAGTTCTACTTGACACGACAGAGAAAATGTTCCCCATTTTGTGCACTCTTAGCCTTTGAGCGATGTGTTTCCACCCACAACTCATTCAAACTGACTCCTTCAGTCTGGTGCACAACAGCAGGGCCTTGTTTATTTTTCTCGAACACCTACACAAACTGAAAACTCTAGTGTCGTACATAAAACAAAACTACAATTACTGTTGAAGGTAATTAGCAAAGTGCACAGAAGAACAGCAAATCAAATCTCTCAAGGAACTTGGGTAAACATTGGCATGACAGGTTTCCAGCTGCGAGTTCAAGCGCTAAAGCAATCCACCAGCTTTTTCGAATTCCACAGTCCTGCGTGGTTTTCCAGGAACTGCTGTCTCACCAGCTCCTTGACCGTCTGGTAGACACTGGCTTCCACCTATAAAGGAATAAAACCATTTACATCATCATACATCACATAAGTGAACTACAAACACAACCCTCTATTACTCATCAAATGAAAAGCTGTGCACAGTTCGCACTGAGGATTCACAAACCTTGACACTGTGGTACGTGGGAAGCTCCAGCAGATAGTTGTGCCCACCCAGCTGTGCAACTTTGAGGAAATAACTGTAGAGGGCTCTCTTGCAAAGTCTGCTTGAGTAGCCAGGCACGCTCACAGAAGGAGAGCTAGAGAAACATTGAAATCCACCATTAACATTTTTCCAACTGTTAAGGTTTCCCACATGTTTCTTAAATTTGCTTTATGATGCATTTGTCCTCTTGAAGTTTTCATTATGCATCAAAAGATATACTATTTTTAATGCAAGCTATTTTTAGGTGCATTTGAGATTTTCCCCCCACACTTCTTCTTAAAACTGCCGTTGAAGATTAGTGATATTATTTTTTCCTTGATTTTATTAGAAAAGATAAAGAAAGGCAGGAAGGTGAAGACAAAAAGGGGAAATGATTGAAAAGAACCTGGGGCAGAAATGAATACAGGCCACTATGGTAAGCTCTCTTCCTCTGGTACATGTAATGCACGCTCCACCAGGTGAGCTACAAATTATTTAAAGCTTTAAAAAACACTTTCAGCTGTGGAGATTAAGAGACCAGCAGCTAAAAAGGAAATGAAAATTGCCATTCCTCTTCCTGTTTTTGCTGCGCAATCAAACCTTCATTTTCCTGGAAATTTTTTGCAGCCACTGGATATTAATGCTGATGGTGTCATTCTGCCACAATGCAATCAATAAAAAGCATATTTTGCAGCAAAAACGTTGTCCTTTGTTGATTTAAATGCATTTTCCACTTGACAAGATTCAACTTTTCAATTCTGTATCATTTCATGTCCACATTATTCCTTCTTTTGCGGTCCAACTTCATGTACAGGTACTGCTCATATTGATATGATACAACAATGTATCCAAAAGCTGTTACGGTTATCAGTTTGAATTGGGAGCCTGATTAAATAGTCACACCTTCTTGTCTAATGATATTAGACAATGTGCAGTGATTGCAGCCAGTTAGCAAGCAGCAGTGAGGTGCCAAAAATCCAAAACTATAAATGAAAAAATGTCCTGTCATTGCAGCCCTGCAGTTTCTCCTAGTTTTGACCTTTATAGCAGATGCAATGCTACTCTGGTGGGGACACTCTCTGCTTCAGAGCTTATTTGTGCTAAACATCAAAATGTCTGGCGAGACAATTTTATCACACTGCCGAGGTAAAGTGTGGCTGTGGTCTGGCTGAGAGACAGAGAGGAAGGGTTTCCTGCAGGCAGCACTTACCACTACCACTAACACATTTCTTAGGGGATACTCTGGAGTGAGACCCAGGGGAGGAGCCCAGCAGCCTAAACAGACAAATTGTTGAGGAGGGATTGAGTGTGACTGCACTCACAGAAGCTGACATTAGCAGAGACTGTTCAGGGAGACTCATTTTCAAATAATTTAAGGTCTCTTCCATCCTGACAGAGTCTACAACCCCGGATATTCTTGAAAACCTAGCTTTGTTTCTCTGTTACCCAGAGACATTACATGTTCAGTGCATACTTAGAAAGGAAAGAATGTTGAACCCTTCCAAGATAACCATTTCCTAAAAACCTCAGCAAGTGTCTCAGTACTGAAAATCATAGTTAAAAGAAGATAAGAGTAAGACTTCTAAATCACTAATTTAAAACAAGTGATACAAGCAACACTTCCTTTCACGCTATTATTTGGAAGTTTTATCAGTAGGTGTTCTGAGCTCAGCCACATGAGGGCCGCAAGCCAGTGTACTCCAAGTGGCAGCCCCAAGCCCAGATAAATGGGAAGGGTTGTGTCAGGAAGATCATCCAGCGTAAAATGTTTGTCAAATCAAACATGCCGATCATCAAGAGATTTCTGTACTTGATTTGCCGGGGATGAGGTTGACAACACTGTCTCTGATACTGTTAGCCAAGGTGACCATGGAAATTGTGCTAGGTGGAAGTGAAGCAAGACCAGATATTTTTCTACCGGGGTGTACAGTGATTAACCAATTTATTAGAACACCACCCAATATAAGATTTACACCACACCTGACTTAAACTAACAGTACTGGTAAAAAAAAACAAACCCAAATGTTTCTGCAGTGTTTAATCCAGTATAAGCCCTTTAATCAAAATGATAACGTTTATGCAAAAAAATAGTATTATTGTTATCCATGAACTTTCAAATTTCCTGTTTGATTAAATAGGATTCATGCTTTCTTGCTTTTATAACAGGTGGTTGAGTAAATCTGTAAGCACTGAAGATGGTAAAAGAAGTGGAGTCTGAGTAATATTAAAGGAAGTGTATCTGAAGACTGTTGTGGAGGTGAAGAGTGTCAGACATGGTCACGAGTTTGAAGCTTGAAATCGAAGGAGGGATGTTGACTATTAGGTGTGTTTGCAGCACAGGCTGGATGTCAGAAGAGAAAGAGGAATTGTGGAGTAATTTGGATGAAGTGGTAGAGAGAGGGTGGTGATCGGAGCAGACTTCAATGGACATGAAGGAGAAGGGAACAGAGGTGACGAGGCGGTGTTGGGTAGATATGATGTTAAGGAGAGAAATGCAGAAGGTCAGATGGTGGTGCGCTTTGTAAAAAGGATGAAAAGGACTTCAAGAAAGGGAGGAATCTGGGGTAATGCATAAGACTGGATGAAGGTACACACAGGAGGACTGAATCTTATACAGAAAGTTCAATCTGAAAGAGACTGCAAGGTGGTGTCGGGGCAGAATGTAGCTAGGATAGAATTGGATGGAAGCCAGTAGGATGACTCCGGAAATCAAGAGGAAAAGCAAATGCAGAGGTGAAAGTTGAAGGAGGAAGAATGTTAGTCAGAGTCCAGGGAAGAGTTGAGACAGACTCTGGGTGATAGGAAAGAACTGCCAGATGACAGAGAAAGTACAGATGAAGTGGTGAGGGAAACTGCCAAGGATTGAGATGGAAATGTACTAATGAGTGAAGAGTGTTTAAAAGGTGGATGGGATGCATTGAGGAGCTCACGAATTAAGAAAATGAGAGAAAGGAGGGATAGGCAGAGAGCAGTTGGAGCTAGATTAAGGATAGAGGTGAGCAGCAGTTATGGTTTCATGCCACAGTTTCTGATTTGCAAATGTTGATGAATACTTACAAGTATAGAGGAGGTAAGAAGGAGTTGCACAGTTTCTTTCTGGACCCAGAGAAAGGATGCCATATCATAGGGGGGCAAGACAGGAATAGTGGGACTAGATGTGGAATTTGAGAGGGGCAGAAGTATGTGAGAGTGGTCCAGGACATGTGAGGTGTGCAGTAGATGTGGCAGGTGGGTTCAAAGTGGGGGTGGGATTACATCAGGAGTCTCTGTGGACTATGATGTTCATAGACGACATTGTGATCTGTAGTGAGAGTAGGGAGGGAGTAGAAGAGAGCCTGGAGAGGTGGAGGTATGCCCTGAAGAGAAAATGAATGAAAGCCACTAGAAGCAAGACAGAATACATGTGTGAGTGAGCAGGAGACAGGGGAAGATGGAGGGAAGATGAGCTTAAATATCTGGGGTCAATCATCCAAAGCAACAGACTAAGAGCACAACAGAAGAGTGTGCAGGCAAAGTAAGAGTGTGAAGATGAGTGCCAGGGAAGATGAGTGCCCAAGATGGTAGCGAAAACTGAAATGATATTTGGTTTGGAGACAGTGATGCTGAAAAAAGAGCAGGAAGCCAAGGTGGAGGTGGCAAAGTTGAAGATTTTCATTGTGAGCGACCAGAATCGAAAAGATTAGAATTGTGTTCATCAGAGGGACAGCTCAGGTTGAGTGGTTTGGAGACAAAGCTAGAGAGAGTTGGTGTGACAGAGGAGGATGCTGGGAATGAGATGGAGGCATATGATCTGCTGTGGAAAGCTCTAAAGAGAGCAGCTCTCTGCATACTTCGTGTCCTGAATTCCTGCCTTTAAATTAAATCTCTTCAGAAGTCTATTTTTCTTTGCTTTTTTTTTTTTTAAAATAGTTGACACTTAAAACCATGGTGTTTGCCTAAAAATAACAGTTCGAGCTAGAGGACAACAGCTGAAATAGGCAGCAACACTGCAATGAAAAAAAAAAAAGGATCTTAAATCTATTTTTGGCTGTAATCTCAGCTCAAGGACAACACAGCCTCCAGAGAAAGCCATGTCTGTGTCACACTAACTACTGGACATCAGCAGTTGTCGGCAGCAGCAAAGCCCAGTGATGGCAGGAGCCCCAGGCAACACAGAGGCCATGAAAGTAGACAACTCTGACGACAGCTCTACTATTTCTCTGCAAATGGCAGCAGAAGGGCAAATTTTCATAGTGGTCACACATTTATGGTGTAGAAACACATTAGTACTAAAAACTTGATCTAATTCATGACAAAGACTGATTTCTTGAAAAAGAAAAAGGGTCTTACCCCTCCACAATCAAGCCCTTGCTGCTGTCCAAAACTTCAATATCCTTGTCCCCGAGGCACCAGTTGATGCTGAGGTTTTCATGACGCAGCGAGGGCACAACAGGCCCCACGTAGTCCCCGCAGACAAAGAAGATGTCATGTTTCTTGTAGGACTGAGGCAGAAAGATCTGCCATCCATCACCCAGTCGCTTGCTGGTGATATCAGACACTTCCTGGTTCATGAGCTTCTGGCCTCCTAAGTAAGATTTTATAAACACATTTGCAACAGACAGAAATTAATTTATGCAACATTTAATTTGTTATGATGCCACCTTTAGCCAATTACATCTGCAACGTTGAACTGGAATTAAAGCTTGTTAGTATTTCCAATATTTTGAAATACGTTGGCTCACTATCTTGCTGATGCATGGATATGATGACTGATTCTGCTGTACATAGATAGTACTGTGCAAAACTGTTGACCCACCACTCATTTCTTTATATTTTGCTCATACAGAACGATGCTAATAAACTGAAACAGACTTGCTTTACCTTTTTTTTTTGTTGTTAATGGTTTTGAGCAACAGTTCTCCAGACTTTCTGAAGGTCTTTCAAAGTTTTTCTTTGGACATTGGCTGCTTTTTCACTCATTTTTAGTTCAGTCCTTGTACCTGACCATTTTCAGAGGAATGTGTTTTTGTTTGTTGAGACACTTAACAATGATCTTTGAATTATTAAAGCATAAAAAACCACCTACCTCAAAGGATGAACCAAGGTAATTTCTACACATAACAGACAACCAATATAAAATTCTATCACATTTCTAGCACTTTGTTATTTGAAGCCTGTCACAAAAACCACAAACAGCAATTGAATCTTAACTGTGTGATTATTCTATTTTATCTCATTCATGTTTTGGGTAACAAGCGTGTATGTTCTGAGCTGGCGTGATGGAAGAAAAACTATATAAGGCAAAATCAGAGTTTATAATTTTTTTTTCCTATTTCTTAAGGACATGACTTCCATATGCTGTTCATCTGCAGTATATAAATTTTTTTAGGATTCCCACTTCTTCTTTTGTCTTCCATTTTTCCAGTTTCCTCAAAATTTTTAAGGACACACTGCACACAATGCCAAGATATGCCAAGTTGTCAGCTAATAGCTCTTTGGGAATCAACTTTTAAAAGTGGGAACAAATTATGTGTTCACAGTAGAAAAAACAACCCCACCAATTTTCATGAAACTTGTGCATGAACACTACATTTTGGTGCTGATCCAAATATTTGTAGAAAAACATCCAGGTATTCATGATGGGTTTAGCTGCACTCTGAGTTCCCTTCTAATAAAGAATAAATGCTTTAAGGTTCTTACCTAGCACCATGCTCGTGATGTAAAGCGGCTGAATAAAGTGGCTCAGTAATGCACCCTGAATCCCAGTAACAGTCCAGCGACAAAGTTTGTCACTGCCAGACATGCAGCAGACTTTGGCACCCCAGAGACTCGGGTCAAGGTAGGCAACAGGGACCAGGCCTTTGAAATGATACTGGAGCATCATAGAGGTCCAGGTGTTTTTTGCAGAAACCCTAAAACAGGACATTATGTTACATTTTAGTTTACTAGAATGTAATCTTAATGAGTAATGGAAAAAATGTAATGTCCATTATAAACAGAGTTAATATTAACCCATAGAAAGGTTAAAATTATTCTGAGTCTTACAACATCTGCAAAATGCAATATTTCTTGGAAGATAAATCCACAGATTTGAAATGAGACCTTTTACGAGTACACAGGAAAATATGACTTAAAAAACATGTATAAAGAAAGAATCAAAAGAATGGACTAATTAACAGATTGCTGTACTTAAAGTAGAAGTTCTTAGGAGCTCCTTCGGGACACTGATTGGTGTAGAGATGCAGGCTGATCTTGGGTTTGAGCTGAAGCTGGTGGCTGGCTGCACTGCTCTCAAAAATACAGTTCTCCTTGGCCTTTGGATCAGCATCAAAGAACAGCAAAAGCTGTTTATACAGAAACCTGAACACAAGCCAGAAAAATAAATATTATTCCCACTTTAAGCTGCAGCAGCACTTTCAGTGAATCAGAAGCATTATAACCGGTAGAGAGCAAGTGAAATGATGCAGCCTACTTTTTACATCTTCATTCTGAATATTAAGAATAGTTCAAGTGTTCTAAATCAGAACCAGCACTTTAACACCTGCATTCTTGAGGTTTGGACGAAGTATTTAGGAAGTAATTTTAGCAGTTAGTACCTTAAAAGAGCCCGTCTGGCGATGATAATAGCATGGCTGTCATGAACCCTCACCCCATTGTAGCAAAGCCAATCGCTACAACTTGAGCGGCCAGATCCCACTGCCACTACCTGGTATTGCTCACATGGACGACCTGCTGTATCCATGACTTCTGTGGGGAAAAGATAGTTTTTCTTCTCAAAGCTTCATTAGCAATAGCTTTAGTTAACAATGACTGCGAGAGATGGAAATAAAGACAACACAGAATGATGCCTATAAAATAATATTTAGTTATCTTATTCTGGGCCTTCCACTGAAATATCCACTGAAACAAGTAATTTTGGTTCCTCTTAAGACCTCATTCACTAGGGAAGAATATGTATTCCCCGACTCTTTGGCAAGTGGTTACCTGCTTTTACTTGTTGAAATGTTCCCAAAACCCGAGCTGCGACTGAAAAGTTCTTAGCAGATTGCCGCAGTTGCCCATAATTGTATAAATGCTGTAAGGCATTCACACTATTGAGTTCCTGTTTCTCTTTATTATTCCTCGAGTTTGAATGGAAATGCCATCTTTTCTTCAAACACTTAACATCAACTACTAATGGTACAACAGTGAGACTATTATAATAAACCGGATATGCAGAGCCTTTGCCTTTAAAGTAAAAACTGTTCTTTACCGCTGCAACTAGCACGTTTCCAAAAGTTGCAGCTTTTACTTTGAAGATGAGCATTTTTCACACTTTCTTTACTGCTCTATGAGAAATTGGTAGGGTGTCCAATTTTGTGCAACTGACTCTTAAAGGAACTTCTATGCTCGCCGTTCACCACCTGCTGAACGGCATGACGAAAGTTATATCACATCTGCTTGTGCAAAGTGCTGTTTTGATGTTGATTCAGTCAGTCAGATATTAACAGATTACACACAGAGATGGTGCAACAGTTTGGAAACATTTTAGAGACTTTGCGGGGGGAAAAAACCCAACCACAACATTGTTTTTAATGTCTTTGCTTCCATCAGCACTGATGTAGCATTATCTCCTCAGTGGTGACACCTACTGTTCAGGAGAATACTGCAATAGCTACCTGCATCCTAACACTGAGCATAAAAGTGGCACCTTAAGGCTGTGTGACTGAATCTTCAGCCATTTCTCTTTTAAACAACTGAAGGCTTGAACAGCACATGTGCGGAGATGCTGTGTGCTTGAGCTGATGATACCAGGTTAAAAAAAATAAATAAATAAATAATCCTCTCAGGAACTGAGCATTTAGAGCACCATGAAGCCTGAACTTTTAGACTCATAGGGACTGCTTGTACTGCTGACCTCATTAATAGGAGAGATTACTTTACATCAGTCTAAATGGCAACTCTCAAACAACTGAGAGGCCTTCTGTGCAGGAATGCCGCACAGCTGTGTAGTCGTGCATTCGGTAGTCATATCCAATTAGCTCTCAGCTCTTGCAATTTAGGCACTGTGCGTCTTAAAAGGAGTTTTATCTTCTAAATGGTTCTTCTAAATTGACTCGCTCAGATTATAACTTCCATTATTTTACTTCACATAGAAGTGCCAAAGAATTATGTTTTTATATACACATATCTTCTGCTTCCATGATTATTTAAAGAAAGAGTCTGCATATATTGCTTTAATTCCACAATATTATCTTTTAATGAGTGACCCATCATATTTAATGGAAATTTCCAGTTGGCTTACATGTGATATCATACACACTTTATGATAATTGAGTGTGACCTTTTTTCAAGCTTGGAAATCTTCATGATGTGGACTGCTAATGTCTGGACATTTAACATACTATTGCAATAATGACCTGCCACTGGTACAGGCCCACTTTACGCATTTATAGACAGTTAAGAGTAAAACTCGTCTCCTTCTTTAGCACTGTTAAGATACAGATTTAAAAAAAAAAGGTTAAAAATAAACAGGATACATCTACTAAATACCCAGGAGCCACTTATAACCTACTATGAAAACAATAAAATCCTGCAGTGTAGTGCACAAATCTAATGGAAAACCGCATGTGTACAAGAAGCTTACCTCTTATCAAGACAAATGCTGCCATGTGGCTCTTGCAGTCATAGAAATCTGGACACATTTTCAGGAGGCTGTCAAACTTCTCACTGCTTATAGCTGCCATGTGATTCTTGTGCCATTCAGTGCGCCAAACTGGAAGAAAGATAAACAGCAGAAGCCAGCTATATAATCAGGGACAGAGCGTATTTTGGACATCACTCATCTGAGTGTCCTTAAAACTGTGGAAGCAGAAGGACCTTGCCTTAAAAATGTTTACGATATTGCTGCATATCATAAACATTGTCAGCTGACTGGCTGAACATATGTGAGCACTGTGCTTTTTTTCCTCATGCTGGTAGTGACAGAGGAGTTTACCACATGTGCTAAAATGAAGAGAAATGTATTTAAACTATAATCTATCGTACACTTCTGAAAGAAACGTGCAGCACTTCAGTCCAAAGATAAGTGTCTGATGAAGCAGTGGAGGTGAGGTATAAGCAAGCAGAACTTCTTACAAACAAAAAAAAAATGCAGGCGTCCTGCTTGGCGCTTTCATCTTAAAATATGTTAAAAAAAAATGTAGATGCTATTTTGCATAGGTTTGAATACAGGAGTGCCTTATGAACAAAACCACTGATCTGAAAACCCCTGAAACAGAGCGTTCAAGCTAACAGGAAAAAAAGACCTTAAAGGATGAATGTGTGAAAAGATTTACTTGAAAGAGGGAGGTTGATGACTGACTTGTGTAATCAGTAGTGATATTCGATGACTGTATGACCAGGACAGAGTGACCGCGTGGATCTTCTCAAGAAGCACAGCCAACAATAATTTTTTTAAGTTATAGTCACTCTTCTTTGAGGTAATTTTGATTAAAAAAAAAAAGAAAAAAGAATGTTACTCTCATAAATATACACTGATTAGTGTGTAGTTATGTCGTCAAACAAATTGATGCACTGTCAAAGCCTTAGAATTAATCCATTAGAAATACACAAGAGCAGTGACTAGTTTGTGGAAGCTGCCATGTTAACATGCCATCTTAAATGCATGGACTTCACCAATCCACCTAATTGCGTTTTATACTAGAGACCAGCCACAATTTTTATTCATTTCAACACATTCAGACTCAAGACATGAAGGATCATTCTTATGTTTTTAATCATGTGACAAGCGTCCCCTTCACCAAAAAGCAAAAACACAAAGGAAAGAGACAATATGACCAGCTAACAGCAACAGCTGGTTTTAAGTTAACATTATACCACCTAATGTACGGCAGTTTGATTACATTCTCACATCATGTGAGAGTTTATTCGCTTATTGTCAGAGTTCAACAATGTTAGATCCCCTTCAAAGAAAGTTCAACTAATGCCAGCTAACAGCAGCATAAAGAGAAGTTCGGGATATCCTCAACAACTTGCCTCAGTATCACTGTCATCAGAAAGAAGTGAGCTTCACTTACTCATCATCTCGTATCAGACTCCTTTAGAAAAGTTTAACAACCTCCTACACTAACCACAGATACATAGCTGCCAGTTTTTTGTCCTACAATGGCCACTGTAACTAGGATTACACATTTGAATTGGGAGCTGTAAGAAAAAAAGAATTCATGACTATAATCTGTAATCTACTGACATCTACTTGTGCCTTTAATGCTGGAGGAAGCAGTTCTGCAGCTGTGAGAACAAACAAACAGGGTGTTTCTGTGTATACTAGCTGGTAGCAACTGCAGAAGTGCCACTGAAAATGTGAGCGCTTTGAAGTTTTACCTTTATTAAATTGCTACTGTACCTTCAGTGTTTGTGCTTGTATCAGGTTGGTTTATGTCCTTGACCTGCTCTGTTAGAAGATCTTCATCTGACAGTATGCTTTCAGGAGGTGACATACCACGGAGGGAGAGCACAGCTGGTTCATCATCCGAGTCTTCAGCCTGAGAAAGACAAAACCCTTCTAAGAAAAACCGGGACTCTGGTATTCTTATCATTCTTGAGCCAACTGATCTTGAGCCGTTATCAAGGAAACACAAGGAAGGCAGTGTTATGTGTGAGATAAGCACTGAATGCACTTCTGCTGTTCACAGTTAAAGTGACAAGGTGGCTGCAGGTGGTTTAGAGCCCCTTCACTAAACTGGATAATGGTATGAACCACTGTTCTACTTGCCAGTCAAGCAATTTAATGTTAATTATCGCAGATGTCGAGATTCCACTTTGATGTCAGATTTTCAAGTATGGTTTAATGCCACAATTAATTCACATATCTTAATTAATCTGTGAAGTACACCTTCTGAATAAGAGATGATAAGTTGATGTATAAGACCTTGTCAGCATCTCATCATCTGAGATAAGATTTCTAATGAAAAACTCTTAATAGCATAATACATTAAATACATTAAATGCAACAGCAGCTAAGTTTCAGAAAACCCTGGTCTTATATACACCGATCAGGCATAGCATTATGACCACTGACAGTTCAAGTGAATAACACTGATTATCTCTTCATCATGGCACCTATTAGTGGGTGGGATATGTGAGCGAGCAAGTGAACATTTTGTTCTCAAAGTTGATGAGTTTGAAGCAGGAAAAACTGGCAAGCTTAAGGATTTGAGCGAGTCATGGCTTGACAACTAGGTCAGAATCTCCAAAACTGCAGCTTTTCAGCAAGACAAGAACTGCAGTTGGGCGGTTTTAGTGGTGGGCAGGTGAGCTTCCGAACAGAACCACAGAGCAATGAAAGAAGGTGGCTTCGTCATATCAATCATGGCCGGCTGTATGAGCATTCCTTACATAGGGAACACCTGGCACCAGAACACACTACATAGGAAGATGGCAAACTATCTTAGAGGTAGTGTAATGCTTTGGACAATGTTCTGTTGAAAAACCTTGTGTCCTGCCATCCATGTGGATGTTATTTTGACATATACCACCTCGCATTGTTGGCGACCATGTACACCCTTTCATGGAAACAGTATTACCTCATGGCTGTGGCCTCTTTCAGCAGGATAATGTGCCACAAAGCAAAGAAAGGTTCAGAAAGGGTTTGTTGAGCACAACAACATATTTGAGGTGTTGGCTTGGCCTCCAAATTCCACAGATCGCAACCCAGTCAGGCATCTGTGAAATGTTGTGGACAAATAAGGCTCCACCGCACAACTTACAAAACTTGACTGATCTGCTGCTAGATACCACAGCACACCTTCAGGGGTCTAGTAGAGTCCATGCTTCAACAGGTCAGGCCTGTTTTGTCAGCAAAGGCGGGCCAACACAATACTACGTAGGTGGTCAACGTCTTATGCCTGATCTGTGTATACTCATATAGTTACCTCACTTTCCAACAGCATGTCACCAGAGTCATAATTATGGCTGAGTGTGGGGACGGAGCCCTTTTCAATTCGGGGTCTGTGGTCTCCTTCAGAAAGCAGAGCCTCTGGTGCTGTATCGCAGTCTCCAGCTGCATGTGCGCTTGTCCTAGGAGGGCAACAAACACAGACCCACTAGGAAATGAGCAGCTGATCACTTATTCAGTCAGCACAAACAGCTAAAAATTAACAGTATTATCAGCTGCTTTTATTTTAAGATAATTCTCACCTACAATTTCCTCTTAAAAAAAACTGCTAACAACCTGCTAAGACTGCACACAAAAAAATAGAACTGCATAAGTAAATGAATGAGGCTGTAAAAGTTCAGAGCAGATTAAAATGAAGTAGATGAGAAGTTTCACAACCACAAGAGCCACTGTCTTTCTCACTGTCTTGAAACAATGGGTGCACTCATTAGTAACAGAGTGTAATGTGCCCAATTTTGGACCGGACACTGGACTCATTAGCAAGCTGTTCACCTGCCTGCTGTGAAACCTCAGTAAGACACAATAAAATCCAAATTGCTGTTGACAAAGAAACAGTTACAGCCTGGTTTTATTGACCAACGCATCAAGAGTGCACTCCCCTGCAGTGAAACAGAAAATTAGTTACCTCTGTCCCAGCGTGTGCGAGAGAAACGTGAAAGTGTATCTGTGGCGTTTAAAGGCAGGGTTTGGGTACAAGGACATTTCAAGTCATCCTCTCTACCAATTATACGGAGGTGAGTAGGAACACATACAAAAGTTAAACCCTTGTCCAAACAGGTGGAGACAGCATGTGATAAGGTGGCAGTCATTTTTTTTCTATTACCTCAGCCCAGCAGCACCAGTGTAAATGTCTGCATCATCCGTCTTGTGGACCTGAGGACAGTGAGGGCGTGGGCTCAGCTCACGGTCTGACAAAGACCAGAAACTAGCAGCACCTCTTCTCGAATATTTAAATGCTCTTCGACTAGTCATGGTGTTCGAACAACCTGCAAATACATACATACATACATACAGACATACATAAATAAATAAAACTGATTGGCGAACTGTCCGGGGTGTACCCGCCTCTCGCCCTATGGTGGCGTGAAGTTGCTACTGTACTATACATTTATACATATTTAACAAAAGTAGGAATGAGTGTGTTCATCCGATTGTGCCTTGACAGCTTTTAATACTCATGAAATGACACTTACTCAGTTATTTTGTTTAAATATATAATCCCAATAAAGCTACACTATCTACACGATTAACAGCAAACCAAAAGTAACAACCCCTAGCTTATTGACAGCTGATGATAAATTGTGATGTCTAGAGGCGAAAACATTTCCCTTTTCCTTTAGCCCACAGCGCCAAAACAAAATTTAAGTCTGCATTTTCTGCAGATTTGCGGTTTAGCTGAGAGGCTAACTAGTTAACTGCTATCAAAAGTAAACGGCGAGTTAGCTAGTATAACCAAAAGTGTCGACCGAGCTGAAATGAATTGTCAGTAGGAAAAATATGAACAAGTTTACCCGTTTGAAACTGGAAAGAACGTCTAACTCTAAATGCTTTATAATATAAATATAAATCCACCAATGCTTCGTTAGCTTCACTGATAAAGCTAACGTTAGCATCTTTCTGCTACCACACGTTAGAGCACCTCTACCAGTCCCGGCAGAAAAACAATAAAACATGACATTATTTCACCGCCAGTTTGCCAGCGACTAAGTATTTAGTTAACACTTTAACTTCCAAATGCTGCACTGCTAAAAGCTTACCTTTACACTTAACGCTTGTTCAGGCTTTAAAAGACTACCTAGATCTGACGTGGGAAGCCGTTGCAACCAAGAGATGATAACAGGTGTGAAAACTTTTGCGCAAGTGAATGAAGCAGCTACTATAAGTCAACACCTGCCAATGCAATTAAAATTATATAAAGTTATTAATAAATATAGCTATAATGAGAAACTTTCCAAAAAGTATGTGGATATGTTTCACTCATATGCTGCCTGACTCTTGTATAGACTGCAATTATATCCAGTTACAATTTGGAAATATTCACATCATCACTTCATGAACTGTTTTGAATAAGGTTTGGGGAAAGGACTCTTAACAGATCATTCCAGTGAAACCGCATCATCAGAGTGAGAATACAAGGTGTGACTTTCCCAAGATTTGGACCTGATGCCACTTTTCCACCTGCATGTCTAACTGGTGCTTGCCAGTTCTGCCTTATGAACCAACCCATGTTTTGACAACCCAGAGCTGACCCTAAGTCATTTAAAAAACATCCAAAGACCACAAGTACACAAAACAGAGAGGTGCCAACATATTGCTGAATATATGGACCTATAAGTGCTTCAGTAGTGCGCTTCTTCTTCTTTTCTTTTCTTTTTTTTTTTTTTGCACACCCCCATGTTGATGCAAACATGTTAATGGTGTCAGCTCAGCATGACAGACATGCATGAAACATATAATCAGCTGTCAGGGCTATGACAGACTAGTGACATGTCCAGGGTGTGCTCCACCTAGCCTCCCTGCAACCCTAAACTGCATAAGCAGAAGAAGATGGATTAACAGATGGATGGATGATCAGCTGTCAATCAGTGGATGGGAATAAAATTATGTTTTGAGAGATACTGAATAAGGATGCATCTGAGGAGCGACCTCAAAATATACATATCAGGATTGACCACTCATGCCTCCTACACACGTGTAAATATCCCAGATTCAGATTTCTACTTACACTGATATCCGTGTGGATTTAATCAATTTCTGTGGAATTTCCATTGAATTCTGGAAATGAGAGGAAATGAAAGGGCTACTCTGCCAGGCTGGATCATTCATGTTTTATGTATTGACAGTAAATAAGCAAAACAGGTACAACGATGGTTTGGTGATTTCTATGAATAAATAAATCTGTAGCACTGCTCACACACATACATTGCACGCCCATTCATTGATAATTATTTGCAGTGGAGTAGTGTTTCCCCCCCACCCATCATTGTGAAACTGCAGACTGAACTCAATTTCCCTTTCTCTCACCTCAATAGAAAGCCTTCGTATGTGTTCTGAGCCAAACGAGACTCTCCTATGAGGATGTGTGTGTGCTTATGTCTCACTGTGCCTGTGTTTCACAGGAGACTGTGAAATGCTAAGTCACTCCCATCTCAAGAGAGCGTGCTGAGGCACAATGGAAACTATCCCGGGTGTCATCTTCATTTTAAATACCACCTATTCCCTCCCTGACTCCCCGTCTTTGTCTCTTTCTATTCCCCTTACTCTCCCCTTCAATGTCTTTCTTACTCTCTTCTCCTTATTTTTTCACACCCACACATTCGCTCAGAGGCTGAGAGATTTCCCTGTTTATTTTTTTTTTAATTAAAAAAAAGAGACGGAGGAAACCACAGAGCTTGATACAGTCATTTTTTTTCCTGCTCAGGGACACTGTTTCCCAAATACATTGTCACAGTTTTTGTGTTGGAATATAGACAAGCAAAACTGTGAAACACTGAGCCTGTTGACAATTTTCTAAACATATGTTATTATGTGCACGTGTTTGTGAAAGTGTGATTGTGTTGGCCTGCTTGCATATGTGTGCCTATGTGTGTCAAAAAAACAAATAAAAAAACCCCTCTATGCACTGTTGATGAGCACTGTTGCTGATGCCCTAGTGTCACAGATAACACTATAATGTATTAATTTATGATAACGCTCTCAATGCAAACCTGAATTTACACCAGCCACTTGTGCTGTATGTGCAAATACAGTAGGATAAATATTTAACTGCTATGTTCTTTTTATGAATGGTAGAAATACCTGGATTATTTCAGTTATGGGTGCCTGCTGGCACCATGGTTAGATTAGGGAGACAGCAGTGTCTTTCAGTCGGCTAGCTCACTTTTTGTGTAACATTTTGTCAGATTTTCACTTGACAATTATCAAACATTAAAAAACATTGGCATGTCTACAGAAGACTTGGAAAAAACTAACAAACTGCAAAAATCTTTAAAGACAAATTCACCCTTAACTTTCTTTTATTGCAGGATGTCTTTCTCCAGGTTAAACTTTAAACATACAATCTACATCCACTGTATTAGGTAGACTTGTAAATATCAAATCAGGCAATCACATGGAAGTGTCAACCTGCTGAAATTCAAAGTGTACATCAAAATGAGGAAGAAATGTGATTTAAGAGACTTTGACCGAGGCATGGTTGTTGATATTTTTCAGTAATTGTTGCTACAGGATACACTGTCATGTCACAGAGCTCAAATCATCTCACACTGGTCTTGAATATGACAGTGGGTTCACTGTACTTAGCGGGCCCCCAGAGTCACAGGATATCAATGCAATAGAGGACCTTTGGGAAGTGGTGGAACAGGAGATTCACATCATGAATGTGCAGCTCACAAATCTGCAGCAACTGTGTGACGCTATCAGTGTTGGGACTAACGCGTTATTAAGTAACGCGTTACAGTAACTACGTTATTATTGTGGTAACGAGCACGGTAACTAGTTATTATGCCAAAACCAGGAACGCGTTACTCGTTACTGGGATTTAGATAGGCTCGTTACTCGTTACTTCGTGTGGTGGATATCGCGGAGCTTCCACAGATTCAGTAACATTAGCAAGTGGTGGAGGCCAGCAGGTGGATGACGGAAAAGGGAGGCAAGAGGAGAGACCCGAAGCGGCCGCCGGTCCGCGTGTCAGGTGAACTGAACTTCAGGTAAGAAGTTATGACCTGCAGTCTATCTGAGTCAGATATAAACCAAGTTTAGGTGGAGTTTATTTTCGGTATGCTGACATTTTCGTACTGCGTGCTAGCTAGCATGACGGAGTTTCTATACAGCTGTGTGGGTGCTATGTTACTGATGTTGAACTTTATTTTGATCATACGGTTAATTATTAGAGTTGCCAACCGTCCCCTAAAAAACAGAATCGTCTCGTATTCAGAGAAAATATTACGCGTTTCGTACTGAGGTGAAAAGGAACACAGTTGGTCCCGGACTTCAGCTACAATGAAAAAGACACAAAGCTGAAGCTGCACAGCTGCCTCTTCTTCTCTCATTCTCTCCTGTTTCTACTTCAATCACGAAACTGATCAATGATCAGCTGATCGGCTTTTCTCTCTTGTTTATTTATCGCCCACTTTGCGCCAGAAAGAGGAAACCAGCGGATGTCGCGTTAAACAACAGCAGCACGTTTAAGCTTGATCAGCTGTTGTTAGAATTTATTTAATATTAATTTCTAGTATCAGCTGATGTTTGCTGGAGCCACAGCTGTAAAGCTGCTGGTCATGATATCGGTTTGGTTATCTGGTGAGAGGGAAACATGCAGATGAAACCAGGAGATGTCCTTACTGAATCATCAGAGCTGAACAGGTGATGGAGAAAGGGAAGTTATGAACTGTTTCTGAGAGACAAATAACACCAGCATCCTTTTCTACGTAGCTGACAGCTGGTAACTGTGCAGGGGCGGGTCTAGCAAAGTGTTGCCAGGGGGCCAGGTAGGGCATTAACAGGGAAAGGGGGGCACAAGGAAATACTTTTCTTTCTTATTCTCATTTAAAATGTCTCGCTTTTAAAAAAATAATTATCTGAGTCTTACAACAAACAATTGATAGATTGATACATATATACCATCAGAACAGTGTACATCACTGTCACAACAGTGTTTATTTTCATTCAAAGGCTTTATGATTTTTCCTATAATGGTGGGCCGGTCTCTAGTCAAAATGCCCGGGATGATTTTTTTGTCCCAGTCCAGCCCTGTATGCAGCTCATCTGCAGTCTGGTGTTACCTACATCTTCCTATTCAGAAGGCAGAATTTCCGAGTTCTGAGTACAATCAAAAGCACCACGACTGCAGTTTTTGTGTTGGATGTAAAAAGCAGGCTAGAATCATGGCGGCGGTCAACGACGGTCCAGGCGTGGGATTTCTCTCGTGGAAACGTTCACATTATTTTTTCCTTTCTGTTGGTAGGTGGCACAGTGCACATGTGGCAAGTAAGCAAGCTAGAAGACTGGCAGTCTGGCTGGGTATCCAGTTACGGAAGCAACACATTAACAAGAGAATTCTGAGTAAAACCAAAGTTACTTTCCCTAGTAACTAGTTACTTTGAAAGTAACGAGTAACTTGAAGTAACTGAGTTACTTTTTTAGAGAAGTAACTAGTAATGTAACTAAGTTACTAATTTAAAGTAACTTACCCAACACTGGACGCTATCATGTCAATATGGATTAAAACCTCTGAGGAATGTTTCCAGCACCATGTTGAATCTGTGCCATGAATAATTAACTCTGATCTGGAGGTAAAAAAAAAAAAAAAAAGAGGAAAAAAAGAGTCCAATCTACCATCCAAAAGGTGTACCTAATGAAGTGGCCACTTACTTGAAGTGCAGCATATGCGCAATATGTGGTTATAGATAACACCAATGTTTTGAATAAAATATAACAGGACTGTTTTGTGATGAATGCAGACACATTGTGTCTCCTCAAATTCAGCTATCTGTTGAAAAACGTCACTTTGAGAGTCAAAGGACCCTGAAATTAAAGCCTTCCCGACTCCCTGCAGAATCACCGTCTATTAGATTTAGCTTTTTTTTAAGTGAAATGTTAAGATTCTCATTTATGATGAATATTAGAATTGTTGCCCTTTTCTGTTCTTCACAACCATAATGCCAAGGATTGTGTAAAAGACACCGTCCCTCATTTACCTAATTTACAGAATGGTACTGTGTGTGTTTCGACTCAACAGCTGACCTTTGTGGTCTGTGAACATTTCTCCACACATAGTGTACTTGCACATACTGTGGCAATAGAAGAAACATACCAGCAGTGAGTGAGACAATTGCACTTTAAAAACAGAACACCCCCCCCCCACACACACACACACACACACGTTGAAATGTCCTTGAGTAAGAAAGTGATCCCAAAAACTGCCTCTGATTTATGATGTCATGTCTAATAAAGAAAGCGGTGTATGAACGAATGTGTGTGTGTGTTTGGGCATATGTGGCTTACACAACACTGAAAGTGCATTTAAAATTAAAACTTAAATTTAGTGCCTGGTGAAAGTTGGTTTAAAAGCCTTCTTTTTCCCCCCCTGCCTCCTACATTATTTCAGCTTGCTAACATTTCTAGAGCATTTCTATAACTTTATTGCACATTCGTGCAGCATCATCCCCTCATTCACACTTAACTGGATGAAAGCTGCCTGTGAATCAAAAAAAGGAAATTTGTAAAACTGATTTCCAACTGGGTCACCGTCTCCATGCACAACTGAACAGGGATAATTGGACATTCATCTTTTTTCCCCCCCATAAATGATTCTGACAGGCCTTTCCCCAGGCTCACCACTAGAGGGTAAAAGTCCTTTTCTCACCCACTCTCTCAGTTTATTTCTGATACTCACACATGACCTACAAATCAGCAGCATCAGTCAGAGGAGAGAGGGAACAGAGGGAGAAGGAAAGAGTGCTGGGGTTTAGGATCCAGCACAGCTTTCCCTAAATAGTTCTTGTTTTCCTCCTCGAGAGCTCAACTGAGATGGTGATCACGCTAAATATGAAAAATCTTAACATCAGCATTGTTACAGTGTCCATGTGAGTATGCTATTGTCAGCTCACACCACTCTTGCATCAATGCCTCATAGAGTTTAGTTCTTTAGTTCTTGCTAAAGCATGGCTTCACATTGCAAAAACTCAAAGTCATGCTTTACTTGGATTATAAAAGAACCTAAAAGCTCAGAAATATCAATAGACATTGTCTGTGTCTGTCATAAATCATCTAGTACTGACAGTCTAGTTGGATTTTACAGAAATGATATGTTTACAGTAGCACAAAATAAGCCTTCTATTTTAATAGATAAAAAAAAAGATATCATCTGTGATAAAAACTTCCACATGAAGGGTGTAAGTAGAGCATCCGTCTGTGTCTGTGAAGACGTGGTTGTGTGCATCCTCGACACAAAGCTGGTTTTGTCTTTTGATCCTGACAAATGCGCGCGGTTGTAGAGAGATAGAGATCACCGTCTTTCACTAAAATGTGAAGAAAGAGACGTGATGGTTTTTGCTGCCCAGCACAAAAAAAAAGAGACAGACGTGTCTACTGATGCTAGGCTGAACAAAGTGATTATAAAAGGAGTAAGAGGTCAGCGATGCATGCAAACTCAATCAAGGATGAGGGAAAAGAAACCACAGCAAAGGAAAAAAACCTGAACCTGCCCTTATTTCCTTTGTCCTTCCTGCCTTCATTCAACAGACACAGGCTGGGAGTTCATACCTACCTATATGTGCTCTTATATGGAGCAGAAGACTATTTCTACTTAGTGCACCTTCTTTCTTTATCTCCTCTAGTCTCTCCCTGTGTCTATATAGCTGCTGCTTCATGCATCTTTCAAGGATGAGAGGGAGGCTCCACTTTCTAACCCAGTGTATGACGAAGAGGGAGAACAGATAAAGGAGAAGCGGTGGGTAGCGGCATGCCGAACCCACATGTACACGCTGTACTACAGTACATTTATATAAAACTTAATCACCCTTTGTCTCTCTTTTCTGCGTCGTGAGGTATTCCCCAAATCTGCCTCCTCTTCCTCTGCATTTCGTGCCGCTCTCGGTGAATCTCATCAGGATAATTATTCGCGCACAGGCATCTGAGGCACGAGCATCTGCCTCTCCTTCTGTTGACCTCCCCCTGCCTCCCCCTCACTTTTTTCCCTTTTTTTTCCAATCCTCCTCTCCTCTCCTCTCCTCTCCTCTCCTCTCCTCTCCTTTCCTTGTGATTGAGCCACTTATTTGTTAACCAGAGCATCCGATCGTGTATTAGCCACTTCACTATCTTTGCAAATTACAAACATATTATATATAATAGAATAGCTGGTTCAAGGAGGGGAACAAAGCAGAAAAGAAAGGTGAGCTCTTTCTGAAAGAAAGAGATTATCAAGCAAAGAATGGGCATTTTAAAAAATGCCACAATCAAAGACTCATTCAGACATTTCCTGACAGGCCTAAGTGTTATATTCCTCTATGCTGTGGTTAAAGTAGAGGCCTGAGAGAGCAAGCATGGCTATAGGATATGCAGTAGCCTTCATAAACACGTTGTGTGCATTAGCAGAACATCCGGCTGCACGCACTGATTGTATCATTTTACATTTAGTGCATGCAGGTGAAACCTCTTATCTCTAAAATGTAATGTTTAAGGATTTATGATTAACAAATTGGTCTTTTTTTCTTAACGTCGCAGTAAGGCTTGGAACGACACGCAGTCCTTGGAGAACAGAACCACGGCATTATATCATTCTGCTAAAGTGATCACATGGTACGTGGAGCTATGAGGTTTTCATGCAAATGAAATAATGGCCACCACTTTTACAAGCTCCCTATATATGCCTTTAAATGCCTTAATGGAATCTATATTGCAGCAGAGGTGTGTAGACGGCGCTCACGGTCTCATTGCGCTTTTCACAAAGCATATGGTCAACAGATGCTGACCTTGTATTATCACATTTAAGATGATAGATGTCTGTGTAGGTAGGACCAACATATCACTAACCAGAGGCACTGCCAGGAATCCAGGAGTCATATTAACGCTAAGTGACTGCCACTTAAGAAACCACATGTACTGTTGCTGGCCTGGAAGAACCCCCACCCCTCAAGAAAAAAACCATCTCATTCAGTGTGTCTCAGTTGAAGTAAGGCAAAGTAAGTTGATGTCACACTCATTTGTGGTCTACTGAAGATTTCCGTGCTGGTGAAATTGACCTCTAGTGCCACAGCGCAATTGTGGCTTTGAAATGTCTTGACAGCTACTGGCAAAAATGTTTGTACCCGTTTCAATTAGTCAAACTAGTATATGTAATAGGTAGCACGTGCTGTATGTACTACATGTACTACACGGTAGTCTGTGTGTGCTTTTGGCAATTTTTTTTACTAACTTGTAAAGCGCTTAGGTCAGCTTGCTGCTTTAAACAAAGCTATGGATATTATATATTGACATATATAATATATTATATATATAATATTTGTGTTTCCTTGCTTTTATGGTGGGTAGTCTAATACATTTCCAAAGCACTGTCTGTGCTAAAAATTGGTCATTGTATAGGGTGCTGCTAGGTGGTTGTTAAGCAGGTGTAACTTCAGTTTGTGGGATATAAATGAGACGTTACAGTCATGAAATTAAAAAGTTAGGATGCTTTTCATAAGCTGCTGTAGGTGCATAAAGGCTAAAAGCTGGTTATTTTAGCCCTTTGCTAGGTGGTTGCTAATTAAAAATGATACCAAGTCTTTTATAGGGGATTATTGCTGCATAAATACAAAAAACCTGATCATTTTATCCTGTTATTAAGTTGTTTCTAGGGAATATAGATATCATAATATCTATAAAATATACAATATTAATATAAACCTTCAGGAGCCTAAGATAAAAACACAAGCAAACTGACATGCAGAGATTTTGTATATCAGTCTGAAATACTTATAGATTATTTAAGTAGCTTGGAAAGTAGCTATAAAACATGCAAGTCAAAAGTATAAAAAGATCTTATAATGCAGACCCTTTCATGGTACAAGCAAAAAAAAGAAGGAAAAAAAAAGACTGGTGATACAGAAACACATTAGTATGAGCTACTTCTGGCTGTCGCTGTGGTGGATTTTGTCTTTTCGTACAAACAACTCACCAAAATCACTGATGCCCAGTAGCTTTTACTTGTCAATAGTACAACAGTAGAGTACTGGATTATTTCTTAAGAATTACAGTGGCCATACGAAGCATGAGTCCTGCTAAACAGCACAGCACACTAGAAATGTGTAACTACGTTAGCAGGCCGATGCTAGCATTAAGCTCAACCATATTAGCATTTAGCTCGAAGCACCACATGTGTGTCCTAATAGAGCCTCTAAGAGCTGCAGGTTGTGCACTTTTTGACTTGGTTGGTGTTTCCAGTTTCCTCAATTTTATATTTAAAGTTGTATCATATATATATTTAATATAATGCTGAGTAACAGCCTTCAGTTCCTGATACATTACTGTATGCACCTCCCCTGCCTCCTATATGTCCTTGCTACACCAATTGCATCTGTTAGCACATTTTTCTGGCACATGCTATGCTATAAATAGCTGAATGGCATCTGCATTGAGTTTGTTTCTCTGCTATATTACATTTAAGCAACTTCAGCACTGCTGCAGAGGGCTTAGATGTGCATGTGCAATATTCTGTTTGGTCAAGGTAGATGGTCATCTTTCAGCTTCTAAATCAAACATTTACCATTAATTATTTAAGAAAATTGTACAAATTATTCAACTCTTCCATGTATTCATTTAATTGAGTGCTGAGTTCACATTCTTGGATTCTGAACATACTTGGGGTCTAATCTTACACTTTTTAACTAAATCGTCAATGCAGAAATATTCACAATACGAAAACAATGTGTTTATTATGTTTGACTATACATTCATCAGTGAGTTTAACATTAACCAAAGCACTTTTCTCGCTCAGGATCATTTTTGTGTTAAACAAAGACATAATGATCAAAAGGATGGGGAAGAAGAAGGGTAAGATAAATGTGAAACTTAATTTTAAACAAAAAAGGCTGAGCTAATCAAACGTCTAATTATATTCCCATGAAATTAATAGCGTGGAAGATAAGGTTACGGAATAGTGGGGAATCTTTCACACGTATGCAGATCGGATTCACGTTGCACTCTGGGTGAAACATGGGGGGATGGGAAGTCCTCCTCACAGCCACAGCAGGGGATGCAGTATATGCATATTCAGATGGCGAGGAAAGCAAACAGTACAGTATGGCATACTGTACGCATGTATCAAGGCTTTTCAAGGGCAGACTTGCACTGTGGTGCAGTTTAAAACCTACATGCCCTCACTGTGGAATAATGCAGTCATGCAAATTAAATGCAGATAGTGTACATTTAATGCGTATGAAAAAAAGGCAGGCCGATATGAGGCTTTCTGCGGAGCACAAAAAGAGCAGGCGATGAAAGTGAGGCATGTATGAGATATTGCCCCGGTTCAGACGTATCAATTAAACATCCATGGCCAGCGGGGCGTCATTTGAACTGCGCTGAACCGACTGTTGATCCCAGAAAAAATTCTCATATTCAACCAAGACTCGACATCCAAAAATAGGGCAGTGTTGATGAAACATAAATGAGAAAGTGATTGTTTGATGAGTTTTGTGTGTACATGTGTGTGTGTACGCGCTCACACACTGGGTCTTTCCCCAGAGCGGTTCTGTTCTGTTCCTCTCCAAGGTGATGCCGGTTACCATGGCAGCTGCACCAGCTCTGAATCTCTCCCTCTTCCTCTTCCTCCCCTTCCTCCCTCTGTCCTTTTCTCTGCGCTCCCATCTCTCTTTTCCTTTCTCTCGTTTGGTTCTCCCTCTTTCTGTTCTCCCTCTTTCTCCCTCTCTCTGCAGCCTCGATCAAACGCCACAGTAAGCAGGCCACCAGCCATCATCTACGCGGCACAGTTGGTCCCCGTCCAGGCTCCCCCATTTCTGGCAGGGAGATATATGGAAATTATCGAAACGTTACACACATCGCCACAATGCTATCCGGCAAATCCTCCATGAATATGGGGTGGATTACCATATCTCCAATCTTCCTTTGACTTTCTTTTTGTTACATTACAGTTCAATAGCTAGTCATTTCAAGCATTCGTGTATGCATGTATGAACTGTGCATTCTAGGCATTTTTGTGGGTGCTTTTGCATGGTCCATGCAGTCCCTTTATATTTGAGCATCAAACCCAGAGCTTTTGAAATGCAGCTTCTGTAGCTGCGCTTCAATTCCCCATTCACTGGAGTTTTGCTCAGTTTCTGTGACATCATTCAGCATATTGTCTCAGTAGTCTTCATCATCCCTTGTCTGTACTCCTTCTCTTTTCCATTTAGTTTGAACAATGAAACAACATGCATGCGAATGAAGACAAAAGGAGCAGAACGAAGATGGCAGAGAGAGCAGCGTAATGTAGAGGAGTGATTTCCATTCCCAGTAGAAATCAATAGACTGAGATCTAATGTCCTGGGAACGTGTGTGTGAGTGCGGACTGAATGTGGGTGTACGCACGTGCGTGCATGCATCTGTGTACAGTGTGCATAGAGGAATTCAGTCTTCTAACATAGGAACACCATTAAATGTAGTTTTGTAGATTTTATATGTTGTGTGCGTGAGTGCTTATAACTAAGAGTCAGCCAGAGGGTAATCAATACTGACTGTAAATGATGGCTATTATGGGACCAGGCCTGCGGTGGGATGTTGCAGTAGTGTTGTAGACTGAGTACAGTGCTGGTATTTGATCCTGCATGTGAGTGTGTCCTCCAGTGCAGAGCAAACACAGAGGGTGTGGCTGGTGGGCAGACAGGGTCCCCTGTCTCAGCCCTGGGTATACGATAACAGTAATTCAATTGAGCTGGCGGGGCCGGGCCTGTGGGATTTGCTGCTTGTGTGTGTGTGTGTGTGTGTGTGTGTGTGTGTGTGTGTGTGTGTGTGTGTGTGTGTGTGTGTGTGTGTGTGTGTGTGTGTGTGTGTGTTTTAGTCATTAGGCAACCTGATCCTCCTGGCTCCCTCCTCGGGTCTGAATGAATAAGTGATCAAGGTCTATACCACCGTTCCTGAGTGTGTGTGTTTACATATGCGTGTCTTTGTGGTTTTACTTTTAGTCTTCTCCCCTTTCTTGTGTACTTTCCTCTTTCCTTTCTTTTCCCTTTCTTCCTGCTGCCATGATTTCCCCTTTTGTCCTCACTGTCTATTTTGAAAGGTCATTTCTATCACTTATGCATAGGGCTACCCCGAAGCATCAGCCAAAAATCTTCAATTTGACTCAGTTTTTTCTTTTCTAGCGCTCGTTAAAACCATGCAGTGTGCTTGCGGTTAACAGATGACAGAAACTGAAATATGGAGAGATACTCTTGTTAGTAGTCAAAGTTGCGTGTGATGTAGGTGTTGGCGGAGTTGGCAGCCCGAGTGCACAACAAGTGATGCTTCCGCTAGCCCCGGCCACGTTAAAGAGCGTGCCAATCAGTGGTGATTAAGTTACTGTTGTCAACTGTAAGGTCAGATATGCAGCGGCTGTTGCGTATCATGTTTGCGGCCCTATGTGCAAATAAAGGTCCAGTTCACGTCAGCCGCAGAGGCAATACGATCACGAAAGGTTGCCAGCTAATGAGGCAGGCTACTGTAAAGACGGCAGCTTGTTGAACTATTGAAGAAGATTTAATGAAAATTCAGTGAGCAGGAAGTAACTTTCACTCAACAACATCAAGCGGTATAAAAAACTAAGTGAGGAAAGTAAGTTGGCAGATCTGGGTTGTTTCATAGCGAGTAAATGTAGCATCTGGCGTTAAAGAGAAAAGCACTTGTGCTGTCAGGCTTGTTATTCTGGAAAATCTATGTGATACCCAGTCTATGTACTTAGGTTATAATTGTATCATTTTGTCTGTATTTTCTTCTTTTTTGAAGTTTCATTCCTTAAAATTTCCTTAAATTTGGTCAAATTAGATTTTCTGATTATATTCTGAAGGGCAGAGGTAGAAGATTAAGGCTAATGTGACCTTTTGCTAACCTGGTTTTATAGCAACATTTTACACAGATACCTGATACAGCAGGATAAAATTATGAAGTTATGACTTTTCCTATTTAAATTGTCATCTTCAGCTTCAGTGACTGCCTGTGACATTTCTCTGAAGGCCTTTCTCTGCTGGAGGAATAGAATGGCCTGTATTTATATAGCGCTTTTACTAGTCCCTAAGGACCCCAAAGCGCTTTACATATCCAGTCATTCACCCATTCACACACACATTCACACATTCACACACTGGTGATGGCAAGCGTTAGAGACATGGCTAACGTCTCTTTTGTAAAGTCAGCTAAAGAAATGGTACCCACCTAAAATCCTTCAAACTCTTTGTCAGTGCATAGATTATTCTGTAACAACTTGAAACTCCCTGCCTTATAATTTATAAGTTGGACAGAACAGATCTGACCCACTGAGGCAAAGACACACTGCCTCTGTGGTCTCTGGCAGTGCGACAATGTCTGTTGTAGAATAAGGCCTCCGTGGACCTGACTAGTTACAGTGAATTCAGGAAGACTGTCTAAGAGATACCCCCTAGATAGATGAACGAAAGAAAGAGCAATCAAATATGGAAATGTAAAGATTTACAGAAAAGAATGAGTGTCGTTGATACTGTTTCCTCTGAAAAGAACCCAGTCCTACTTGAAAACTTCAAATAATTCATGTGGACTTTTCCACTCTTTAACTTACTGTAGCTCTACCAGAAAAAGCCACAAAACAGAACAGTCTTATGCCTCTTTTTGCTGTTTTGATTCCCTCTGCAACTCATCCATGCTTCTCTTCCCCACTCCGCTGAGCTGGTCCTTGGCATCTGATAGTCCTCTCCAGGCCAAACACAAACAAATGGCAGCCTTCCTTTGCAACAGCACGATGCTCTGACACACACACATGCATAAGCATCGCTGGACGTGGCCCGATCACGCAGCCGTGAGCCAGCAGAGGCACATACAAGACTTCAGATGCAGTGTGCCTGCACATATGTAGCAGCATGGATGAAAGCTCACATGAGCAATCATCCATGCATGTGTACTGCCGATTCATGGACACACGCGGAGAGACAGAAATCTCTATGGACACACAAACACGCAGTCCACTGTCCAATCCCGTGTGTGTATTTTCGCATAATCCTTGCTTTTATATGAATCTAGACCTATTTTCTCAAATGAGATGCAGTAGTCTGATTTAAAAGGGGAAAAAAAGTAATTTAGCCTCGAACCACACACAATCAGGGTGGGATCAGATTGTATTCATGCCAACTAGTTCCAGATTGGATGCTCATGGTGACAATGTAATGAGTGGAGACCAATATGTTGCCTGCTTTCCTGGCGTACTGTGTTTTTTTTTTCCCCCCCTTTCCTCTGCCTCTTTGAGAGTCGAGATCCTATATTCTTTCATTCCATGCCTTGAAGCATCTGACAAACTCCCACTGTGCCCACTTATGTGTCTCCCTCAACTGTCATATAGTGTCTATGTGACATGTTGCTTGTCTGCGAAGCCTACTTATCACTAAAATCTATTCCAACTCCAATGTCAAAAATGTTGTCAAGCACATCCCTTAAGTGTCCTATATGTTTACATTCACCAGCTCAGAGTTTGAATAATGACCTGACATATATAGAATACTGAATCTTATATACATCAATCAGATTTATAGTAAAGTGTTTTTTTAATCAAAATACTCAAAAATACATGTTTTTGATTCACAGACTACTGATTTCTTAAGTTGGTAAAGAAGTGACAATCTTCAGTGATGTCAGAGCTCAAAATTTTACTCAGCATTTCAATATTATTGGTCTGTCCAGAGTGTATCCTGAAATCTCAAATCAAAATCAAATCAAATCACCTTTATTGTCACATCACATGTGCAGGTACACTGGTACAGTACATGCGAGTGAAATTCTTGTGTGCAAGCTTCACAAGCAACAGAGTTGTGCAAAATACAATAACGTGCAACAAGCAAAATATAAAAATGGTTAATCTAAAAAGTAATAAATATATGTACCATATATAAAGGTATATACATTACTGAATGTGTGTACTAAATATGTTTTTCTACGTGTGTGTGTGTGTGTGTGTGTGTGTGTGTGTATATACATGTTTTACAAATGAAATAGAGTAAACAATAAAATAAGATATATAAAATATAAAATATACAGAGGTAGGTATGTGCAAAACAGTGGCATTAATGTACAGTATGGAGTGCATAATGTTGAAGTTCCAGTAGTGAGGGTGAGGTGTCTATGACGTGTTCAGCAGTCTGATGGCCTGGTGGAAAAAGCTGTCTCTCAGTCTGCTGGTACGGGACAGGATGCTGCAGAACCTCCTTCCTGATGGAAGTAGTCTGAAGAGTTTATGGCTGGGGTGACTGGAGTCCTTGATGATCCTCCCCGCTTTCCTCAGGCACCGCTTCCTGTAGATGTCTTGGAGGGAGGAAGCTCACCTCCAATTATCCGTTCAGCACACCGCACTACTCTCTGGAGAGCTTTGCGTTGTAAGCGGTGGTGTTGCCATACCAGGTGGTGATGCATCCAGTGAGGATGCTCTCAATGGCACAGCGATAGAAGGTCCTGAGGATGCGGGGCTCATGCCGAATCTTTTCAGTCTCCTGAGAAAGAAGAGGCGCTGCTGCGCCTTCTTCACTGTCTTGTTTATGTGTACTGACCACGTAAGATCCTCAGCCAGATGTACACCAAGGAAGCGGAAGCTGCTCACTCTCTCCACAGCGGCGCCGTTGATGGTGATGGGGTGTGTACTCCTCTGCACCTCCGGAAGTCCACTATCAGCTCCTTTGTCTTTGCGACGTTGAGGGTGAGATGGTTGTCTTGACACCAGTGGGTCAGGCGCTGACCTCCTCCCTGTAGGCTGTCTCATCACCGTTGGTGATAAGACCCACCACTGTAGTGTCGTCCGCAAACTTCACAATGATGTTGGAGTTGTTAGTGGCCGTGCAGTCGTAGGTGTAGAGTGAGTACAGGAGAGGGCTCAGTACACACCCCTGTGGAGCACCAGTGTTCAGTGTGATGGGGGATGAGGTGGTGCTGCCCAGTCTGACCACTTGGCGTCTGTCAGACAGGAAGTTAAGGATCCAGCTGCAGAGGGAGCTGCTCAGTCCTAGATCCTGCAGTTTCCTGTCCAGCTTCGAGGAACGATGGTGTTGAATGCTGAGCTGTAATCTACAAACAGCATTCTCACATACGTGTCTCTCTTCTCCAGGTGTGACAGGGCAGCATGGAGTGTCAGGGCTATGGCATCATCAGTGGACCTGTTGTGGCGGTATGCGAACTGTAGAGGGTCCAGTGAGTCGGGTAGTGCGGAGCAGATGAAGTCCCTGACCAGCTTTCTCAAGCATTTGCTCACGATGGGGTCAGGGCTACAGGTCGCCAGTCGTTCAATGATGAGATGGTGGAGGATTTGGGTACAGGGACGATGGTGGCCATTTTGAAGCAGGCTGGGACTACAGACAGAGAGAGGAAAGGTTGAAGATATGTGTAAACACTCCAGCCAGCTGAGCCGCGCATGACTTGAGGACGCGGCCGGGAATCCCGTCCGGACCAGTAGCTTTGCGTGGGTTCACTCTCCTGAAGTACCTCCGCACATCCTCCTCAGACACAGTGTGCGCACTGACGTCATCCGCGGCCTTATGGTGGGTGGATTATGATCACATATATAGAGTTATAAATGAATATCACTGAGAGGGCACTGAAGGTGTACATATGACAATGTATAAATGTTGTAATTAAATGTTGTAATTAAACAGTGCCATCTGCTTGTTCAGTATCAGCATTGGGTTTCGGGTGGTCCCACATCATCATGGCTGCAGTTTTTTCGTATTTTTGGTGGCACTGTCCTGCCATGGTGGTGTTGCTTAGCCTAACCATACCTCTGTAGCTAGTCGGGGAGGCGGGGGTAACAGACCACATAGCCTACATTTACAAGCTTTCCTAATCTTGGCTAATATTTTACTTTTAATCTTGGTTTATTTAACACCTTGAAGCATGGCTAAAGCTTTTGTTATCCGACAGAGCATTTGAGACTGTAAATGACTATTAGCTTACACTAATGAAACTAGCTGCTGTTTTTGAAATAAGAGCCCATATTCACATTACAGCCATCTAAAGCAATTAGTCGAGCTAGTGATTCTCATAAGATGGCTCATCTGTATCGAATCAACAATCTTGTAACAGCAAACACTGTTGACTGAAGGCACAATTCCACTTTTTCCAAATGTAATAAATATAGAAAAATGGAAGAAGGATGGAATACTTAAGCTGTTTTCCCTCCTTCAGTGTTGTTTGGATATTTTAAGACAGCACGGCTGAATACGTAAACTGTAGAAACAGTTTCAGTACAGCCTCTTCTCACAAGACAGCCTTACTGTAAGGACAAGAAGTGCCACTAAAGATAATAACAATAAATACAGAGTGTTACTCTTTTAAGTAGAGTGATTACGAAACAACTGACTTGTCTTGATAACCGTCATTTACATATCCTCTGAAAATATTTATGCCCAAAATATATACTTTAAGTAATTTGATTGCATGTCAATTTTCTATGTGATTTTGTTACATAAATACAATATAAAATATTAGATTTAATGAAATCTGGTTAAATAAACTTGATTTGACTTGACTTGACTTTTACACCAAATTCTCCATTCATGTTTCTGAGTGCCAAAAGTCTTTTTTTATTTTTTAATGTACTTTGTTCATAATGATCGACATGCTTTATCTCCCAGAAGCAAAATGTACTTCTACTCTCACACTCGCCTCATTTCTTATGAACAGTTATCATTCCTACTTACATTTGTCGTCCTGCCCTGCATGTCCTGATGATGAAGTCCTAGTGCGGTAATGGCGTTCTTAGACTCTGCAAGTAGAAATGCTGCACGAGCTACAGTTATTATGAACAATGTTACTTTTACATTTTTTAAGTTAAAATGTATCTTTCACTTTTTCCAACTACTCCCCTTCTCCCTCCATTTAATTGAGCCATTATTCATTGTAATTACTGTGACACAGTGGCCTTGTGGTGATCTCTTCTAGTATTTCATTACTTGAGATCAATGGGGCTTGAGTGACAAATTTGGTCCTGAGGCTTCTTTGTCATCTGTGTTTATAATTATTCTATTACATAATAACACATTTTAATCTGGAATGACATCTGTGCTATTGAATCCAACTTCTTAACTTGTCGCTCTTAAAATGCTTTGACTTCTAACTAATTAGGCATATGCAATTATTACTATAAGACTGTCACACCATTTCACTCCATTAAAAGTCTATTTAGACAATGAGGCAAAAAGTCTCAGTAGAGGATATACAATATATATCTTATAAAGCACATAAAACTACAATGACAAATTGACAAAAACAAACTTTAAAGGAAAAACATTTATAACCTCCCTTCCACAGTTGGGATGCTGTATATTATGTAAATCGTGCTTTGTCTCGTGCTTTCTTGCTTTGTGGTAATCTTTATTCTGTATTCACTGAGATATTTGAATGCTAATCAATAAATCAAATCAAATCAAATCTAAATAATAAAAGCAGAAAGCAGTGATTTACAAATCTCATAAATCTACATTTTATGCCCCAGAAATATCAAATAAAACACGTCAAACACATAAACTGAGACATTTTACACATTAATGAAAAATATTTGCAAATTTTGAATTTGATGGCAGCAGCACACAGCGACAAAAGTTTGGAAAAGTAAGTGCCGCTATATAGAAACATTTTACAACTAATAACGTTAACAGTAACATGATTTGATATAAAAAGAGCATCTTATAGAGGCAGAGTTTCTCAGGCATAAAGATGGGCAGAGGTTCACCAATCTGCTACAAATTGTGGAAAAATTTCAGAAAAATGTTCTTCAGTGTAACAAAGGCTTGGAATATGTCATCATGTACACTGCGTAACATCATCAAAGGATTCATAATCTGGAGAAATCTGTGTGTTTAAGGGTCAAACCCAGAAATCGGTATTGGCTGCCTGCGATCTCTGGGCCCTCAGGCGGTACTGCTTTAAAAACAGCCATGATGCTGTCATGGAAATCACAGCATGGGCTCAGGAACACGTCCAGAAATCGCTGACTGTTCATTGTGCCACCTCCAAATATAGGTTAAAGAGCTGCCATGCAAAGAAGAAGCCATATGTGAACAAGATTCAGAAACAGCTATCTTCTCTGGGCCAAAGCTCATCCAAAATGAACTGTGAAAAGTGAAAGACTGTTGTGTGGTTAGTCCTGTGAACTGAAGGGGAAAGGGCTCGTTATCGACGCTCAGTCTTTGATGGTATGGGAGTATATTAGTGCCTATGGAACTGGCATTTTACACATCTGGATAGACACCATCAGAGCAAGGTCTGCCAGTCTTTTAGAGGGGTTTCATATTTCTGCAAGACAATGCTAAAGCGCATACTGCAACTATTACAATAGCATGGCTTGGCAGTAGAAGACTAGTAGGTGCTGAACACTTTCACTACCATGATATGACCAAATATGACACAGAAAACTGAGGACTGCTGAGCAGCTAGAAGTCTACATCAAGCAAGAATAAGACAATGTTCCTCTAACAAAAGTCGAGTGGCTGGTCTCTTCAGTTCTCAGACATTTATGGCCTCGTCACAATTTATTTAGACGTGTTTCTGCATTAAATGTGTTTCTGCATTAAAATTCAAAACAAGTTAATATTTTTCTTAAAATTCTACTTAATTATACTGAAGTTCTCAGTTTAAACATTGTAAAACAATGTGAGTTTATTTTGCTAATCATTGCATCATGTTCATAATTACATTTATGTCTTAGGAATGGGGTTTAGCTAAAAATCATTATTTCTAATGTGGTTGATGTCTTGTCCATTTCCTATTCACTTGATTAGTAACGATATTCGGTTTTGTAAAAAAGTGACATTTTCTAAGGGACCTCAATCTTCAGAGCTTTAAAGATAGAATCATGTATCTATGCACAATAGGAAATGACGACCTGCACAGCTTCAAAAATCATGATAACTCACTCGCTCCTGCACACCTGCAGCCAGTCTGCAAGAAAAACAAGATTAAAGCACACACACCTTCTATTTTTTAAATTCTCGCTGCATCAGATCCCATTTTTTTCCCTCCTCTCTCCCTCGTACTTTGTTTCATAAATCTGTCTGATGTGGCTTTCACACGGGGGCAGATTATTGCTTTCCAACTAAAACCAGAGACATTTCATGCTCAAGAGTGAGAGGGGATTTAAGGACCAAAATCTAATCTACTGTAGAGTACAATGATGAAATATCAGTGTAATATCTACTGAGGAGCTTGGGAAACCTCAATACAAAGTAAGTCCCACATATCATGAAGCATTTCTAATCCTGTCTTCTTCTCTTCACCACCTTCTTCTTCACCATTGCTTTCCCCCTCTTCTCATCATCCTTTCCTTCTCTTTCCTTTCCCACCACTCTCTTCCTAATCCAGAACATCAGACTAGATTTTTGCTTCAATTGCATGCTGCAGCAGCAGTCGTAATCTTAGGGTCATGAGTCTCTCATCCGCAGATCTCCCTCTGCAGCCTCTCTGTGTCTATTTATGGCACACGTGCACATGCAGCAGCGTGGTTGAGAATGAAGCGGGGATTGAAAGAGCCTTAGGGGCAGAGGAGGGTGGGTGGGTGGGGGGGGCGTGAGAAGCGGTTGGTGCCTTCCATAATCTGGTTGCACGAAGCTATCCCTTAATTTCGGTGAGGTTGAGACTGCTTTGCACAGAGCTGAAATGAATAGATTGTAAGGCTGGATTTGCGCTGGCTACACACAAGCAAAGATAATTTGAACGAGGGTGAAAGCGCTCAGGCTGTGGCCGGTCTAGTCAGACAGCATTCCTCTGCACCACCAGTAGGACTGTCGACTGCCTAGCATGCCACATTATCTTCACAGCTCCAGCCAACCATGCATGTGCCTTCACCAACCCTGGAATGAGAACAGCCCTATCAGCACTTTGCTCAGTTATGGTGGTGTGTGTGTGTGTGTGTGTGCGAGTGTGTCAAGGGGTTGATTGTGGGTCGACATGCTAACAAAACACCGTGCATCCCCCCCCTCTCATTGCCACTCTGTCTTTGTCTCTGTTCCTGAGCTGCCCTGCCGGTGAGTTTGTTTGTGTCCAGCCAGCAGTCCTGAGAGTGAAAAGCTTCATCAGCTGAATTACTGGAAGTTAGCTGTCTCAATCAATTAGGTCTTGCTGGCCGGGACACAAAGCTAAAGCTGATGAGTTGCAGTCTCATCCATGTCCTCCTCTATCCTGCCATCTTGTCGCCCTTCATTTACTCTCCTCTCTGCCTTTACCTCATTCTTTCCTGTGCTTCTCCCTTCCTACACCCTATCCTCTCTGGTAAGCGACTAATCCACTTACATATGCAGCAACTTACATTAGCCATACAGCACAGACGTCAGCTCAGAGCTTGTAGTCGCTCCTCCTGCATGAAGACTGGTGCCTTTACACAAGTGAATCAAATAATGGTAAAGATGGCAAAGAAAGGGTTCAGGGACAAGGAGACGCTGAGGTCCTGAGAGAGGCAGTGATCCTTTTCTTTTTTTTTTCACACGGTTAGAAGGTTTTCATGGAATCCACACAAGGGCTGTGTCATTTACATTATCACACACCCACATGCACAGAGAATCCTGTGACTGAACCCTGTCATGTGGCTAGCTTGGTCCTGTATAAGCTAACTGTGTGACCTTTAGCATTCCCAAACACAGTAAAACACATTTACAGTGGATTACAGCAAAGGAAAATGTAAATAGTAAATAATACAGCTGTTTAGAATAGCTTACAGACAGAACATGCGATGGTGCTGAGCCATGTAAGTGCAAATTATGTAGCGTTGATCTCTGGTAGCCATCCTTTGACCTCATCACTTCCCACAAGAAATCATCAAACTCAGGAGAGCAGTAGTTGGAACAAATAATTACTTTGACCTCTGAGGAATGTCAGAGTCTACGGGGGGATGCTAGAGTGGAGGGAGGCGCAAATTTCACATGGAGCAAATCATTAGCTCAAGTAGTTCCAACAGAAAATATACGCATTTATTTATATTTAGTTATTTTTCTGTAAAAGTAGACTGCCCAGAGTGGCAGTAGCATTGCTTCTCAGACAGATGGGCTGAGAAGAATCTAACAGATTTATTTTAAAAAGCTGTATAAGGTTTATTTTTTTGTTTGTTCATTGCTAAATTCGGTACCGTGAACCATAAAATCACTTTGAGGACTCTCTGGCATACTGTAGAACAAAAACACGAGACATAAATACTCTATATAAACAAACGCTGCACATATGTGATTTTCTTCAAATGTACTTTTACATTTATTTATTATAGTTTCTTTGTGTCAGTGAACAGTGAAATAACCAAAAACAGACGTTTTGCATAATTCTGCTACTGCACTGGACTCATCGTGAGTATGGATGCTTTCTTCCCATAGTTTATCATATATTTTAGGTTGGTAAAGCTACCTTAATTATACTACTATAGTTAAGTAATAAAACCTCAAGTTTAATACGCATTTGAAACAATGACAAGGCCTTAAAACAGCAAACATGGCCGAAACACTGACGTTATCTTTACAGTCAAAGCTGCTCAGGGTATGATGGACAAAAAGTGAACCTTAGATGGACTGCTGTCCACACTGTTTTCTTGTACAACAGTGGTTTAATCTAAATGATAAAAGGGTAATGTAAAGCAGTTCATCTATACAATCTTTCTAATGCTAGAAAATCAGAGAAAGATGCAGTATTATTAACGGCTGTGCAGCAAACAGTGACACTGGTATTTTTTTAAAAGAGGCTGGATGTCAAGAACAAGACAGTGGAGACACCGGTTATTCATTGTCTAAAAGTTTGTTTGGATAGCCTTACTTAACATTATGTAGTACACCATGTGATCAATTAAGGGTGTTTTTAAAAAAAAGAGACTTTAATTGTCTTTCTAGCTGCCTTTATTAAAGCTGTCCACAAGCCTTCCGGCCTTGTGGATTAATTTTGGGAGCTTGAAGAAAGCGTTTCTTTGTTGTTCGAAATGCCGAGAGAATTGAAACATATATAAAACAAAGGGACAAACAAATCACACTAAGTCTTTAGAAAGCCAGGCTTAGCACTAATATCCTTTAAATATGACTTCAGAAGACAACATTTTATGGATATGGATAAGACTCAGTCAGGATAACTTCATGCACTGATTACTCCATCGCTAAACTAAAAGGCTTCATTAACACAGCTGCTCATGAGTGTGGACGGATGGTAAACCACCGGACAGGCTTATTTTTTTCATTTTTAAGGAAATGTAAGATTGCACTGAGTTACAGAAGCTACAGGAACAGGCGGTGGCTGTCACGACTTCGTCTCACTGTGGAAACTGCAGATAGAAAATGTGACAAATTGGCTGGCAGAAAAGTATCAGCGACCTAAAAACACTGCAGAAAATCTGTTTGTCATCATTACGTCTGATCCTAGTGGTCCAAGACACCTCAGACATTCGGTGTCCTGAACCGTTCTTCTTCATTAGAACTTCGGCTGCTTTCACAAACCACATAATATGACATTCAGAGTGTCAAAATGTTGATGACGAGTATGTTTTTGCTTGTTTTCTACTGCTGTGCAATGGATGAATGGCTTGCGTCATAAAACGTAAGGCACTTTATTTTTTAGGCCACGTGATAATGTCCTGATATACTTCAGCTGTGAAATTCCTCCTCACAGCTCACTAGTAGAGTGTAGATAAAGCATTATGACACTTGACTTGTTTAGGAAGGTAATAATTAGCTTGTCAAATTTCGCTCGAAGGTGGTCATTTGGCTCGTTTCCAGGACGACGCTGTACTCACTATCAGCTCGTATTACTGAATTAAATCAGTCAATTTTGCGTTTTAACATGGGGTGAGAGTACAGGATGTTTATTTTAATCATGCATAAGAAAAAAATAAACTGTAGAGCTTTGCAGTTCTGCAAGTTGGTCATGTGATCATCGTCATCACATGAGTATCTTTGCCCAACAAAGGGTTGATGTGTGTTTACAGTTCAGGTCAAAGTTTAATCTGAGTGTATTGTGTGCATTTGCTTATGTGTTACTTTTACAAGACTGTGTCTATGTGTGTGTTTATCTGACATGTGTGTGTCAGATTTTTTTTTCTAGCCTCACGATTGCAGCAATGCAGATGTGCCTCAGAGAGAGAGACAGAGAGAAATGCAGTACAAGGGGGTCACATGGAAGGAGTCACATGGGCTCACCATGTGTCATTGCTGGAGGCCTGGTGAATTGGCTTCAAACAACAATCCTCTCACTGTGTGTGTGTCGGTTTGTGAGCGTGTTGTTAAAAAAAACAGTACAGTCAGTGTTTTCTATGCTCAGTGTGACTGAGCTATTTGGGATTGAGAGTGAAAGGTGTTTTGTGTGTTATATTGTCTTAAATTAAACTTAAGTAATGGGATGTTGCTTGTGAGGAGAATTGCATCTCGACTTTTTCTGTAGTCGTACTTTTTCAAACGGAGCATCATCAGAAGCATTGGAACAATAACCTGCAGCTATTGTCACAAGAGTTCAACCCGGGGGCTTGCACATTAAAGATCAGTCAAGCTCCGATCTGACTGCACTGGATGTGATCTTGTTTGCATCTTAGAAACATTTACGGTTTCAGTACAGCCCTGAAAAACACAAATCCTGGATATGTTGCTGTATTTGGGACTTTGAGGTTTACAATAAGATAAGATAGACTAAGAGATTAGTCCTCTAGGTAATTCACATTTCTACAGCAGAAAAATGAATACAGCTGCAATAAAAAGTAACCTATAACCTACACAGCAAAAAACTTTGCAACTACAGAGAAAAATGCACACTGTACAAAGTAGAAGAAAATAGAATTTAAATATAAGTAAACATACATAATTATTAATGATTCACACCTATTTGCTCATGTTTATTTTGTGGTTCTGGAATCTACAAAAAAAGTAAAGAAAAGAAAAAGACAGCAAAAATATTGCTGTAGTAAAAAAAAGTGAATCTAAGTTAATTGCTGGGGTGAGACTACACGGTATGAACCCAAAAACTAGCTAAACGTGACAGGCGGGGGCCATTGGGAATGAAAATTAGTGTCAGAACAGTAACGTGCTGCACAATCAGGGCTCCAGGAAGATTAAGAAAGCTTTAGTGTAATTTTCTCTGACAACAAAATTGCATCTGCGAACAGGTATGGGACACCAAAATATGCTAAATGATCTCTCCCCGGTTCTACATTTTTGGAAGTTATTGTCATTAGGAACCTTTGTTGTGCCACCAGTAAAGAGGAGGAGAGGGGAGTGTCTGCATTGCCACAGAAAGTTGATGGGTTTTTAGTCTCTACGTGGCATGCAGTCCATAGAGCCAAAAAACAATAATAATAAAAACAAGGTACAACTTTTACTGTAAAAATTACACATCTTCTTACCTCATTGGCTTTTATTATGAAACCTTAAGAGATCTGTAGAGCTAATGGGGTAATACCTAACTAAGCATGCAACCTGACACTCCTGATTTTTGAAAATGATGTTAAATTTTATTGTAATATCTGGGGGAGAGGCCACACGGGCTGTTTTTTTTTATTAAAGATAAAATAAACTGAGCCACTTTCAGTTCTCAGTGATGCTACAGTATTTGTTTGAGTTTGGGAACTGAAAAAGAGTTTGGACCTGGAAATGGCTAAACGTCAGACTTAAAATTTTAATACCTATAATAGACCAATCTACTCAGCTGTGTGAGTCCACAGAAAACAAAAAGTGCAAACACCCAATCATCTATGTCCAGTATATTTATTCACCAGTGGATCGTCACAGCGATAGAAATACCTTCAGCATGCTTGGTACCTAAGGAGGAAGAGTGTAAATTTGGGTGGCGTGTTAAGTTTTACCTCATTCAGTGTTATAAACATCCACTATGAAGGAAACCTAAAAATAAAAGTAAAAACATAAGTGAATAAAAATCTTCGAACTGGTAGATCTATTGCTGCCCATAATCACCAATGCCCATCATCCAAAGTGTAAAACCACTGACTTGGGTTGAATCTACCGTGTACGTGAGATAGGTCAAGGCCATTTACAATCCCAAAATTTGTTGTCAAGGGAAAAAAAATGAGTGCATCACATTGAAATAGTTAAATCTACATTACTCACATCTTCAGCTTCATAAATTTAAATTAGGGGTTTCAGATTAAGTGCTAATGAACATTTGTTGGGCGAGCCAGGATGATTTCAACTGCTGAAATCTAGAGTCTGGTGTTCTTTTTGCTGTTTGCTGTGTATGGCGTCACCCTGGGATGAGAACGCTTTTGGTGTCATTGTGCCAAGATCTAAGATGTCGAGAACTCTCAAAGGCACCCAGGAAAAGAAAAAAAAAGAAGACTGTGGATACCTAAGAGTATAGTAAGGGATTTCAAAAGATCTCCATAATACTTCACCATCATTTACTAGTGCTGTAGATTTTAAATGTCCATTTAGACACCTAGAGGAGCACCACATTCAGTATAATAGATAGTTTTAGGCCAAAATATTTTTGTCAGAAAATCAGGTAACTCGAAGCAGTTAGCGTCATAGTGCATGCTTCCTGTTGTGTGACACTGACTTTAGATGTATGCAGAACAAACATCCTTTATGGTAAAAAACATCATACTGACAAAGATTGACGGTATGAATGTAATAGGTTGATTCACTGCTTCTTGGACTGGGGAGCTTGCACTCATTGATTCTAATATGAATTCTGCATCATATGCAATTGTGCCTGAAAGAGGCTCAAATGCTTGTTTATCGATGTACTGTATCTCAAAGAGGCCAGAGATTGCAGTAAGGAGTTGGGTAGTCTAATTCTGGGATTCAAATGAAAAAGAGAAAAGAGTGTATTTTAAAAAGATTATAAAAAGCTGGAAGCCAGTTAAATCGAGCCTGTCTGCCACCTGATAAAGCCTAAATGAGTTTAATAAAGCATCACATAATGATGTCATTGCTCAAAAAGACTGTGCTTCAAGCTCTTCACACTTCTTTATATGCTTTGGGAGGAGACAGCTCTCCATCCTCTTTCTATGCCTGTCACTGCATCTGTGCTCTTGTCTGACTCCTTCTCCCATGTCCAGAGATGAGAGGGGGTGGAAGAATGACTGCAGAGAGATGAGGGAGGTGGGAAGTCAACTGGAGGCCAAGAGAATAGGAGAAGAAAAGGAGGAGGAGGCAAGTGAGAGGAGAGGAGGTAAGGTCACAGATGTCTGAAAAGGAAGCTGTGAACAACATCTCTGAGTCACAGTACAGTCAATAGTAAGAGCAGAGAGAGAGAGAGAAAGAGGTCAGATGATACCAAACACACTGTGGCTAGCTAGGACTTCTAAGCGTGCAGTAGTAACTATTAGACCATTTGCCGTGACAGGTTGGGAAGTAAGTAAAGGGAACATAAGCTATTATAGATTACATTACAAAAGTCTTGATTTATGCCTAATTTCTTTATATTTTATTTGGGGACAGGGGAAATGTGGGGAATTGGGGACAGCAATTTGTTGACACATGTGCAAACCCACATGGAAATACAGTATGTAAGGCAAAAACAGAGTTTGTACAGTTCTAACAAGCCTGAAAGTCAGTATTTGAAAATAAGACCACCTTTAGTCTTTAAGGCAGTCTAAGCTCTCTTAGGCAAGCTTTCTTTAATTAGTCTTCATGAACAGTTTTCCAGGCTTCTTCCAGGCTATTTCAAAGCACATTTTTCGGATGCTGGCTGCCTTTTGTTTCATTGTCAGTTAAGATGATGTCCCACGCTGCTTTCAATAAAGTTGAGGTTCAGGCTGTGAGGAGGCCAATCCATGGCTGATAGGGTTCCTGATATCCTTTTATTGCGCTGGCAGTGTGGGTCTAAAAAACTAAACTGTTGCTAATCAGATGCTATCCAAGAGGTCTCACATAGTGGATCAAAATCTGATTTTACTTTTCTGCATTCATAATTCCATGAATTTTGATAAGATCCTCAATACCATGGCTGAAATGCAGCTACAAACCATGACATAGCCTCCTCCATGTTTTTACAGATGGCTGTAGAGACTCAATGTTGTAGCTCTCTTATGACCACCTGACAATTTAAACTAAAAATTTCTAATTTGGATACCTCACCCTGTGTGATCTGTTGCTACTGATTTTCAGTCCAGTTCTTGTGTAATTTGGCACACCGTCATCATTTCTTACTGTTTGTCTCCTTTAAAAATGGCTTCTTGACAGCCAGCTGAGACCATTTCTGATGAGGCTTCAGTGAACAATAGGTGGATCATCTCAGGGGCCAGATGCATCTTTCAGGTCATATGTCAGATCATTGCTGTTTTTTCCCCCTCCTATCTCTTAAGGACATGACTTCTTGCACGATCTGATATCCTCGTGTTGGTGTTGTTCTCACATCATCATAATAAATGTTGTTCCAGGTTCAACATTGCAAGTGACCAGTTACATTGTTGTGACGTCATACTTTTGCGACTTCGGAAAAAAACGCCATAAAAAAAAAATCTACTTAACTTGCGAGAAACCGCCTCTGTCCGCCGATCCAGCAATTTGAATTCTTTGCATTTCAGGATACTGTTCTTTTATAAACGGTAAGCATTATACATATTGTCCTTGCAACATTGGAATTTCATCAATGAATGAATTGCTTGGCTTGCAAAAGTATTATGTCACAACAATGTGATTGGTCACTTGCAATGTTGAACCTGGAACAACATTTATTATGATGATGTGGGAACAACACCAACACGACGATATCAGATCATCCTGACGGGCACCAGATACTATTTATCTGCTTTAGATACTTTCTTAGGCCTGCTGCTTCTTCTTTTGTCCTCACCCATATGGAAAAGAAATGGTAAAAACTTATATGATTTACTCATATAAGTAAATCATATATAAGTTTCATTTATATAATTTTTCAAGGGATCTTATATCTGTTTTCACTCTTGTATGCTTTTCATACAAGTTTCACACAAGACAGATACAAACTTTATAAGATTTATATATATCTTTTCCATATGGGCAGCTTATCCAGATTCTTCAGATCTTTTAAGGACACACTCACACAGTGCTGAGACATGATAAGTTTTCAACTTAAATCATCTTCTAGGTGAAAAAATACAATTTTATGTTTGCCAAACTGTGTAAACTTTGACATTTTTCATACATTAATAGGTTGCATAGGTCTGTCAGAGGTTTCTTCCTGTTAAAAGGGAGTTTTTCCTTCCCACTGTCGCCAAATGCTTGCGCATAGGGGGAAATAGTGGCAAAAAAACCAGCACAGTCGTTTCTGAATCTGACAAAGAGCCATACACCGAGCAGCAGGTATGCCATCGCCTTGATGTGCTCCTTTGTTGTGGCGTTTGTGTTGCATACAAATGACATCATGGGACTGTTGGCCATGTTGCTAGATCAGCCGCGTGCACTTTAGGTTGTACTTGACTGAAATGGAAAACGTCCGAAACCGAATAGAGTAGAGCCACGTGGCATGGAAAAGGACTCTAACTGTTGGGGGTTTTCTTTGTATTATTGTAGGATCTTTATCTTACAATACAAAGGACCTTAGGGTGGCAGTTGCTGTAACCTGGCACAATACAAACAAAATTAAATAAAACTGAACTGAACTGAATCTAAAGAATGAGGAAAATGTGTTTTAACAAAGTTTTTAAAGATAAAATCTAAAATGGTTTCTTTACTAACTTTTCTGTTATGTGCAGGTATAACACTGGTTCATATCTTAAATTAGATGTCTTTTTGTGTTTGAATCTTTTATAGATCAGCGTTAAGTGGCTTAACCTGCAAAAAACCTTCCTCTGAAAATAGTCAGCTACAAGGACTGGACTGAAAAACAGTGAAAAATCAGCCAATGGCCAAAGAAAAACTGTGAAAGACCTTCAGAAAGCCTGGAGAATTATTGCTCAAGATCACTTTAAAACTTAGAAGAAAGCCTGGGTCCTTGGAAGAACAAACAAATTAGGAACTTTGCCGAGTACTGTATTTTGGGTAAATAGACAAGTATTTGTTTCTATTTATTTAAACCAGATGATCTGTTTCTTCTTAAACTGAGACATAGCAGCACAATACTGATGTTATCAGCTTTTATGGTGGTAAAACAAACTTGCTAACAAAAAGTGGTTTATTTGCACACAAAGTGGGAGTGAAAGTATATTTGTATTTATTTGCTGCTTTTGTGTCAACGTGGCCAATATATTGTGTTAAGCATTTCCATTTTGTTGTCCGCCGACTCTTAACAGGAAATATTTGGCTCTTTAGCTGCTAATTGCTCCACTGTGTTCATTGGTATCTGTTAACTGGTGCTGAGCAAGAGCATTTCACTAAGAACAGCTGGCTGCTCCATCTGGAAGTAACACTGAGAGCGAGGAAACTAAAGAAAAATAATAGCCTGCTGTAAAATTAAAACACAATTTGTATCCTGTTTATATATGAATATTTTATTTGATACAGATAGTTGGTTTTTATTCATATTTGATTTTTTTCCCCTTTGAATGTTTCTTGTTTTTAAAATTATATTATGCACCATGGATCATAAAACCACCAAATTATCTTCATTCCTAAAAGACTCTTTATTCCAGGATTTTATTACCCTTGTATCAAGAGCATTTCTTTTAGCAAAGACAGATTTTAGCAGGTTGTGATTCATATAAAAAGGAGGTCATTAAAGAATAAATTGAGTTTATTAACCGTCAGTATAATTGTTGCTTTCAGTTTGTATATTTGACATTGAATTAACATGTTTGGTTTTCAAATAGACCTCGAATCAGAGCCGCACCCTTTCTGAATACATGACCTGCTTTTGCCACGCTGGACTGATAGCTTTTCCGTTTGTTCCACTGCCAGCATCAAAGTGCCACGATCCTGGACCAAACTTGGAATTACTAATCACAAATGTGTAATTACACAGTTATTAATGCCAGAGTGTAACATCGAGAAAGAGAATCAGAGTAGTTTAACAGGTGCTGTGCAGACACCAGGTTCAGAATCAATCAGCGTGCTGGATGTGTGGATGCAGTTTTAGCCTTTGTGTCGGTGCCTGTGTGTTTGTGCCTTTGTTGTTTCCCTCAGCTGCTCTGTGGTGTCCTAATGGGGTAGGAATAACAACAGGAGATCATAAACAGCAGCTGTGCTCGGTCAGGCCACACACTGCACTCTACCAGCAAGCCGAGCTGGTCTTATGAAACCAGCTCGAAGGTGACAGAGTGCAGCAGAGAGAAGCAGAACACGATCAAAGCCATCAAAGTGTGTTTTCTGCACCTATTGTTTTTTATTCAACTTCAGCCAGCAAGTTCTTGGTTTCTCTTGTCCCTGGGTTGGTAGATGAGTCACTATTGTAAAAGAAAAATTACATTAATTGGTGCAAAAAGTTAAAAAAATAATCGTGCTCCCCCTAGGATGCATGCTAAAGACTTGCCACAACAAGGTAGACATTTTTGGTTAAGGCTTATGGCTTACGGCTAAGAGGAAGCCATAAGCACTTTAAAAAGCAGGCAGTCAGTGTAGTAAAAATGGGAGCTACTGCTCCACATTTGTATGCCTCTGACAACCAGTCATGTCGCAGTTTAAATTCATGACTGTCCAGACATGATCTCTGACCTTTTGATTATAAAATGCCACCATTTAATCATTTTTCTTCTTGAAATTAGTGTCACAGTGATCTTAAGCTCTGACCATCAAGTTCTACTTGGTTCAGTGTTCAGTCCAAGTTAAGCCAGCAAAGTAATGTAATTCTCTTCAGAGGATCCTGACACATTGGATTCAGAACAATGGGATGGATGTGATTATAGGGACCTTGACCTTTAGTCACCAAACTCTGAACAGTTAATGTCGAAGTCCAAGTGTCTGTGCAGACTGGCAAACCAAAAACATAACGCCTCTGGCTGTGGCTGTCTCCGCCATAGAGGCCTAATTATAGCTGGGCCCTTGACATCTATTTTAACAAAAGCACAATGAATGAAAGCAACATTTAAGGGTATTTATATAGACTGGCTGGAACCAGTGTGCTGTTTTAACAGCAGAAACAGTGATAGAGGTGAAGATAAGATAAATAAGGAGGATGAGGGTCTGCGAGATTTAATGGGAAAGAGGGGGAAAAAAGAAAGACTCTGCTGATAAGATGGGATTAACTGTCCAAACCAGGCTGTCATCATCAACACAGATCTGGACACATAGAATTAGCGGTTGTTGCTAGGACGACAGTAACCAGAGATACCAGCGCTGGTGTTCAATCACATGATGAGGTCATTCGTCGCCCTCGGGAATCAAATCACCCATTATGGCCGGCCCTCCGTGTCCATTTATACATCAAACTGTGCAACAAAACTGGCCCACAGGTTTTCTGTGGATAATAATGAAGAGCCTCAGACTCACATCCATGTGACTGTTATGACCCAGATCATAATTTTGTATTGTCTGTTGTATGTGATCCCCCCCACCTGGGTGTGGTGCTGTTAGTTTTGCTCTGTGTTTTCAGTTACATAAGCTCTAGGTGGCAGGTTGCCATTGGTTGGAGACTGGAAGCAACAACTTTGAACTGAGACCTGGCTAGACCACCATGGCTTTCCCTACTTCCTGTGTGTTGTGTTCGGTACAGCTGTGTGGACAAGTGTTTTTGGCTCTGAAAAAGTTAAATAAGTGTGTATATAATGTAAATATTGGAAATATATTTTTAAAAAAAGCAGTCCTGGTGCTGTAGGTGTCATCTTTTTAACAACCTTTTCTTCTTTGTAAATTAGGGAGGCAGCTAAGACACTTGAATATTTTTTTATAGGGAGGTATATAGTGGTATAAGTTGTTTTGGCCGCGGCAACAGTCCGTTATCTGTATTCACTTACCCTAATCACTTAAAGCTGGTCATCAGCTTGCCACATTAACCCAGGGTTTCACATGTTCACACGAAGAGGGTTTTGTTTATAGCAACTGACCAATTACAAATATGGGTGAGATTACTGGTAACAGAGCGGCTCACTTTACAAATGAAGATAAACTTAGAAAAATATAAAGCGGTTAAACACATAGTACAGACAGAAAGTAACACAGCTGCTGCAGATAAAGCAGTGGCATGAGCATGTATGAGAGTAAAAGTGCTGTACAGTGGTTTAGTGTTAAAAAAGGTCAGTAAGACTGGGAAAGAGCTGCTATATTAATAAAGGTTAGCGTATCTGAAGGCAGGAAGGAAAGTCGGATACAGTCTGTATAAGTTAACAGATTTATCAATATCACAGCTCCGTCATTAAGACGCTGGACAATCTCATTGATTATAAATTCAATGAAATTAATGCTTAAATGACAGTTTTAGCTGTTACTCTTTCAGCTGCAGCCTCGGTGGTCTGCACCTGTCTGAGAGAGAGGAATAAATGTAGAAACAGAACTGAATGAAGGCTTTAGGGTCATACATTAACTCTTATAGAGCAATAAAAATGTAAAATTGCTTGCAAGCAACAATAAAAATCAATAAATAAAGTTGTTTCTAAGAATCTATATTTATTACTGCTGCTCACCAGGGAAAAAAACATTTTTTGGTTGGTCATTAGGCAATGGTTTCACGCCTGCTGATCTTTAATCTGGATCAGATTAGGTTTGCAATGGGGATGCACTGGCTAAAAGTGAACCACATTTGCAGTATAGAAAACCCAGGGTTAACTCTGAAGTTACCTGGATAAGATGAAATCCCACTTTATAGCACAGGCCTGTTCAGAAAAACACAAATAAATCTGTTTGAACTTCAAATCTCGCTGTGGGACTGATCCTTCATTCTGAGCAGGGGAGTCACATTTGTGCACTCTGGTGTTACCTAAGCTGGGTGTAAAAGTTATGTTAATTTACCGTCTATTATAACTATTCTATATAGTACATTATGACAACTACTGACTCAATTAAACTACTGACTTCATCCCTGAAAACTGGACATTGTGATGGTCTGACCACATGAGACTCCACTGCGCTCATTCATTACATACTGAAATATTGTATAAGCCCACAGTGTTGTGTGACGAGTCACCCTCTGTCATGCTGTTATTAACACAAATGCCAGCACAGTCACCTTGACTCTCATAACAGCTTTTGGCTGGTCCCATGCAGGAGAACTGGTTCAATTAGCACTTTATTTTTTTCTGGACTGTACAAGAAAGTCTCTCCAAAGTCATTACAAAAGCATTTCTTTCCACTTGGAAGCCATGTTGGTAAAGATTGCAGTCAGTTGGGTGGCTCCTCCACTCCAAGTATCCTTGGGCATGATGCTGAAGCCTGAGTTCTCCCTATATATTCATCAGATTCAACAGATTGTGTGTGTGGATGTTAGATAAAAGCACTAAGGCATAGAAAAAAAGTGAATGGGTGAATGAGGCTCATGGCAGAAAGCATCATGAGTGCTCAAATGGACTACCAGTTATGTTGACTAGCATGTCTAAATGAATAAGGAGAGAGAAAAGATATAACCTTTATAGTCATGTGGACACAAAAGGTGCACGCCTAGACTCTACCGTGATGTCTGATTAAAATAAAAATAATGAAAAGTTTGTTGATTTGACTTTAAAGAAAGGTTTTAAAGGCTTTTTCTCTGCAGCTTACTTCTACTTTACTTGCACAAAAGTCACACACAGTTACGGCTTCATTCATGGCACAACAGAAAGAGCCGATCACAATCACCCAAGAAAAATGTAAATTACACTTAGGTTTATCCTTATTATGCCACCACATTGCTGAAACACGAACCTACAAGGTGCATATGCATCACTGCAACAGCACCATTAGTGCATATTAATCCCGGTTTGGCTGTGATAGTGCCATTAAATAATTCTCATATAGATTTAAATTCTTTAGTCTTTGAGTGCTGTGTCTCTCTTAGTTAATGGATCAGGTTTCTAAGAGACTGTACTTTCTTGCAGAATAACATAGACTGTACTGAAATTGGTTACAATTATGGGCAGGTCATCAGCTGACTCAGTGCAATACATGCCTGTTCTCAGTGTAGCGTATATAGTTAAGCCCATCAAAATTAAAGTTATGCATTTACTGTATACAGTTATTTAGAGGAAACTACAAAACAATCTAGTATAACAGGAAACATCTCGTGTGTTGTTGTTAGATTATACATTTGGTTATCCATAAGGACCATAAAATTGTATGACATGGGTTAAAAATCCCTGAGCTGGTGCAAAGAAGAATTAGGAACCTAAAGAATAATGCCTGCAGGGAAGGTGTTGTTTCAGCTCACAGGGAAATGAAAGTGGGGGTTTATAACACCCCGCTGGCATACAGGAAAGCAGATTAAAATCAGCAGAGGATGATGGTGATAAACAAGTGTGCCAGGGTGCACAGCAGTGTCCCAGATATCAGTGCAGGGTTAAGTGCAGGTGTTGTTCCTCAAAGCAAGATTTATGTTATAGAACCAGGTTAATGAACGAAGCTGTGTATGACTCAGGGTCAGAAAGATTACCTTAGATGTTCATGAAAGGACTGTGACATTAACTGTATTAATAGTGGGAAAAAAACATTATAAACATAAGTGCTAAAAATGTATCCATATTTAAAGTTGCTTTGGAGTCTGTATTAATGTATTTGAGGTGGGAATGGCATCAAACTCTGAACAAAGCTAGGCTACTTGTTTCATGTTTAGCATTCATGACAAACTCCAGCTTCTTAATTAAACCATCAACAAGTTAAAGCATTGTTTCTACTAATGTGGTGAGTGTGATAAAGACAAATGAAGAAGGCAAGTTGCCCGATGTACCTAAATATACTATTATATATCCCTCTATAAAGACTGTAAGATGGGCATTTTTAACACATCCAGATGGAAGGCTGCTTTGACTGCTAACACATGCATCTGCTCTGCTTCACCTCAGCTAACTGGAGTCAGTGAACTGGACCTCTCAGTTATGTTTGTAGTGTTTGTAGATTTTTGGAGCATTGTCAATGTAATTTCTGACAAACACAGTCTACTGTGTGGTACTGTAGAAGCAGTCTAAGAAGCTCATGCTACAGTTACATAGCATTAATTAGCAAATACCTGTGTCTGCACATTGTTTAGTTAATAATGGACTATTTCTATATTTCTGCTCCATAATCAAATTCAGTGACTTCATGCTCTAAAAAGCTAACACAGTAGTAGCCAAAATGCTAATGTTGAAGCTTCAAAATGAAGAGTCCAAAACCAGCGGGTTTATATACAGGCTATGATTAAAAAAGTAACCTTTATTACTGAGAAATGCCAATCTAGGAGGGGCATTTCTATGTCCCAGGTAATTAGGAACACTTAAATATAGTGACCTTCAACCAATATGACCCCGGTAGACTTATAACCTTTAGCAGTCAAACAAAGACAATAGATGCTTGGAAAAAGTAGTGTTTATGGCAGAGCTGTTATATTGGATCGTATTAGAAGTGGCCAGTGAGTGTGCATTGCCTTTTTACTACCTTCACTTTGTGCTGTTGTCTTATCGTTTCCAGCATCTCCTCTCCTGTCCTCTCCACCCATTACCAGATGTGACCTATCACATGTCCCATCTGTCTAATGCACCTCATATCTCCAACAGTGCCATCTCCTTAACAAAGTCCAGGCTTTCTCTTCCTCTCTCTCGGGCTGCACACATGCATGCAGTGACAACATTTGGTACTGATTACCTCTTCGCTATCTGCTGTATCTTGGCTCTCTTACAGTCAGCTTCTTTCGGGCTATACACAACATCTGCCTCTGTCACTACACGTCTGTTCGCCACTATGATGCAGTACATCATCATCGTTGCACTTTAGAAAACAAAACTGATGCTGTGATCAGAGACGTGAAGATTAGTGGACGGCAGCTGGATGCAGCGTAGGTCACACAGTGCAGTGCGGTTGGCTTCTATATTTATGAGGTTTTCTACCTAGATGGTGTTTTTGCTGTGAAGCTGACTGCATTATTTATTTATATGCTAAACTCAACCCCAGATTAGGACTGACCTACTTATCTTTTCGGATAGCAAAGCTTGCTGTTTTCCCCACAGTATCTTTCATCAGGCAGGCAAATTTCAGCATCTCTTCCTTCCACCCCTCTGTCTCCTTTCCTGACTGCCTTCTCATCCCTCTATTTTGCCTCTCTTCTTGTCCTCTCCTTGATATGCAGCCTGTCACAGTCACTTCTGTTGCTATGACGAGTCTGTTGGTGCGAAAACGGAGTATTGTGTTTTCCAGACCACCACAAAAGATAGAAAGATGAAGGCTGGGAAAATGGTGGTGATGATGAGGAGAAACACAAAAGCAAAATGGGGCGAGGTGAGTCGGAGACAGCAGGAGGTGAAAGAAACAACAGGAGGAGGAAAAAAATGTTAAAAAGAAACAAGGTGGGGATGAGGTGCAAATGTGCAGAAGAGGTGTGAAGTACGTTTGTGATTGTAAAGGTTAAAGATGAAATTCTAGTCGATCTGTTTGTAAAATCAGAGTGAGGAATTGGAATAACTGCTGTCTCCTTACTGACAAGGTGCTAATGAGCAAAGCATCAAACCTCACCCACTGAAAATGTGCCACCATCTGTGCAAATGACGCTAATGCTGATAAACAGTTACACTATCCCTGCGTCAACTGAACAATCAAACAATTCTTCACCGGACAAAGCTAAAGCAAACCCAATGCGAGAAAAAAAAATCTCTCAATGACCGCTTGAGACTTGCTCCAAAAGTGAGTCAGTCCCAACAGATTTGTGCTACAGACATACTCGGGGAAAACAGTGGCTGGAGACTACGACACAAGCAGAATTATTGTGACCCAAGTGCAGTGCAGTGCCTTTAACGGTTACTTCAGGGACCAGTTGCAGTCAGTTGCCATCTTTGAAGTGACTTTGGTGCATCAAGATGGTGACCATTGATTAAAAGCAATTAAATGCAACCTGTTTCTAATAATACAGCAACTAACTGTGATGAACTGATTGAGGATGATACATTTGTGGCTGTCCACAAACACAAGAGTTCACATTAAACAGAAAACCTTGTTTTTGTATAGGAATATAACCTGAATACAACCAGTTGGCAACCTGAGTCCCCTGTTGTAATGAGATGTGTCACACATATGTAACACACATATGTCACACATATGTGTTTCTGATTTTAACATTTTAGCAAACTCTCTGCATTCATGAATTACACAGCAATTATTTGCAAACTTTTGACAGTCTGAGATTGATTGCAGTCAGTCCAAGTCAGACCCCAGTTGCTTGCAGACAGGTTGCTAGGACTGAAAATAGTTGGTGACCAGCTGGTAAATCCTACTTGCAGAGCTACTACTGATATTTGCTAGTCACAAGGATGTTAGCATCCTATTTTTATTCTAGTGTGACTGAACCATTGTTTTGTGTTTTTAAGGCAATTATCTGCCAAATAATATGGCCTGTTGTGCAGGTAACTGTACTCCAAGTCTGCCATGAAGTCTGCGGTTCAGTTCTGATGAATGAAATACTAGTATGTGGTTTGTATGTTACTTCACACTAATTAGCAAGAATCCGTGTCTTTCAGTTGCAGTCATACAGTCCGTTGAAGCGCCTTACTAAGCAGGCTTGCTAGCTGATAACTTAGCAGTCTAATCCCTCTCAAATACAACCAGTTCTGGCTCACCCAGGACATGCTGTGTCAGCATGTATTCAGGGAAGAAGACAAGAAAAGGATGAAAGTAGTCACACATACTGTCCCGTTTTGTTGGTGGTGATTCATCAGTTTCAACAGGGTTCATCTCAGAAAAAACCCTTACAATCACACTTTTAGGTTGTCATGGTAATCCTGTTGTCTTGATTACTACCTGTCGTTTGCAGTAAAAACAAGCAGAGTGAAAGAAATTTTGATATAATTCGCAAAATCGCCTAATATATGATGTCATCATGTTATCTAGCAATCAAATACCGACAGGCTAAAATGTCCCGTCTTATACAAGCATTGTTTCATTTTAATTTCACAACAGTAACTTCTCATTTTTATCCTCAGAAGATCACGCTGCAAATACAACCTCTTCTGCCCCACCCACACCAAAGAAACATCAAATATAATCAATTAGGCAATTGGCGAATTAATTGTCCATCTTTTATATACAGTCTTTAAGTTCACTGACACGGTGTATACAGCATATACAGTGCACACTCCACAAGCATTATATTCCAGGGAGAAGAGCAGGAATAGGATAAAAGCAATCGTTTCAGCGTTCATCTGAGAAATAACCCCACAATCTTAGTGGGGTGTGTTAATCAGCAGTGTGAGTGTAAATAACCATATTCAGGGAAAGACAGGAGCTGTAGTGGTAAATATTTATTTAAAAATGTGAAGAGTGCCTGACGTCACCAAACTGCTGCACTGTAGTTTAAATGTAAGACTTCTGTAGAAGTCCGATGTTCTGAAACCTTGCTTTTGCCTGCCCGGTTAGTCAGTGCTAACCTTGATGCTGCAGTCAGAAACTAAATGGTTTCTCTGTTAGAAATGACAATGCAGTTTCTCTCTTACAGGAATTAAAGAGCTTCCTAGAAAATGACGCGGCATGTGCACGGTCACGCTTCTGCTGTCTGCATGCTTTTCTGTCCTTTGTTTCTGCCTTCAGGTGTGTGTGTTTGTTCTGCATGTATGTGTGTGTAGAGTCTAGAGTTGTTAGGATATATGAGACATTTCTGTCAGGTGCCTTTGTTGGAGAACAAAAAGAAGCTTCCTTTGTGGCCTTTTAAGAAGACCACACATGTAAAATGCACACAATCACATCCACACAAGCCCATGCAGCCCATACAGACACAGAACACACACAGCAATTGTTATAAATTGGAGTGGAACAGCAAGGTCACGTTTTTTTGTGTGTGCTGTGACACCGTCCCCAGAAGATGATAAAATGAAGGGAAAGACGGGCAAGGCGATAAAAGGAGAAGAGGGGAGATCTTTCTTCTTAAATGATTATTTCTCCTTGACCCCAATTAGAAGAGCATGATCATATGATTATTATTTTTTCTGTGGAAAAAGAAAAGATCCATTCTGCTCTGAGCATGGCTGAGGAGAGGACTGGGGAAAAAAAGATTTCACACCGGTGCAATAATAGCAAGATTCTTCAAGTGTCCTTCTGCATGACACTGTGTGTGATGAATGTTGGTCTTTTTCTGGCAGCAAATCTCGACTGAATGGTTAATGTAAAACTGAAAATATAAGGGTCCAAATCAGGCTATAGACACTACCAGTGTCATTTATGTATATATAAAAAGATTCCCTCTTAAAGACAGAGATTCACTCATGTAATAAATAAAGAATGAATTATCATAATATGCTACAGTTTCCAGATGACGACTTAAAATTTGACTGCCAGTGTATGGGCAGGCTCAAGATCACCATTCACCTTTTTTCACTCACTATCTGTTCATACACCACTCTACATTCAATCACTAGTTATTATTAATCTCTGGCTGTCTTCCACAGCATGTGCAATAGGTGATTGCACAGGCTCCCTGAGCCTCGTTCTGCTGGGCTGGAGGGTTCTTCCGGTTAAAAGAGTTTTTCCTTCCTACTGTCACCAAGTGCACAGGGGGTCATCTGATTGTTGCAAGGTTTTTTTTGTATTATTATAGGATCTTTACCTTGCAGTATAACGCAGCTTGAGGCTGCTGTTGCTGTGATTTGGCGCAATATAAATAAATCAAAATTGAATGAACTTCATAAAATGCTAGCAAAATGTTTGGCAAAACAATAAAATACAGAGTCAGATTTCTCTCCTTTAACAGCAAAACTATCAGTTTGGCCTAAAAAAGATGTTGGAAGAAAGTCTTGAAAATGGTGGAGGGACTGGTTCATATAGTGCTTTCTACTCTACTTGAGCACTTTATACAGCATGTCTCATTCATTCATACAAGCACTTTTTTCTCTACATCTAAGTGCTTTCTGTCTAAAATTCAGACACATTCATACACTGATGAATGCATTAGGAGCAACTTTGGGGTTCAATATTTTGCAGATAGGAACCACCAACCTTCCAATTAGTGGATGACCTGCTTCACCTCCTGAGTCAGAGCCAACCCAAAACGGCACAGAAACCATCCTGTCAGATTTGGCCATCTTTTGATATCACTGATATAACTATTTAACAGGAAGCCGCTGGCTGACACAGACACCAGAAAAACAGGGTCACAAGAAAAAAGGCTTTAATACTCAGCAACAATGACTCTTTGCAACAAATTTAATACAGCTGTTGTCAGTCTTTCTAGATACCATCATGTTCTTGGGAGGTAAATGTGACTTAGTGGAAGAAGAGAAATCTTACTACAAAACACCACATCTCTGTCTATCTGTTCATTTGGCCACCCGTGGGCTCCTCAAGTTTCTTCCTGAAGAGGGATGTTTGATATTATGATGTTGTCACAATGGCAAGGAACCACACACCCACAACCTCATAAAAGCTTTATTTTATTTAAAATTTCACAATGATAACATCGAATTTATACCTACAAAAAAGAAATATCTACAATATATAATGAAGCTATCACTTTGCCTGGCAACCACCTAGCAACAGACTGAAATGATCTGTTAGCCTTTTTATACACTTAAAATAACTTTTGACACTGTCCTATAGTTTTCAGTTCATTACAGTAGCTTCTAATTTATATCCACAAAGGTTGAATTACGCATGAAATGTTGTACCATCATCATATTACCTAGCAACCAGCTGGACACCAGTTAAGTTTAAGCATATTTTTTTTACCATCTATGCACCCTATAACACCTTTTAAAGGCATCGTATCATCTTAATTTCACAGCCAACAGCAAGAAGAGTCCAAAATGTTGAACTGTTGCATTGGCTTGTACTAGTTGTTGGAGTTCATTCTCTGAGGATCATGAATTTTAAGGTAGTGAGTTTGGTTTTACTCCATTGCTTTAGAGCTAGTGGCGAATCAGCTGATTAACAAATACATAATCTGTATTATCACACAAATGGAAGTACTGCTTTTTGTTTAGACTACTGACATGCAGCTCGCTGTAAAACATGTTTCTGCCAGGTTATCAGTTTAGAAATCATCAGCTCAGTTTACAGACTCTGCGACCTCTCATGGTGCTAACCTTTCCCCCAGATGCATACAGATAAACCACTGCCTTTTAACCTTTGTTTCACTTCTTGCTTCTTACAGCTCTCACACACACACGTGCTTCTGAATGTGTATGAAAAAAAACTTTCTTGCTGCTTATAGTTTCATATGGTCTTTTCACTACATAGTCACTTAGTTAACCAACAGCAGAGGTGTGATGACAGATAGCTATCTGCACATCTGTCAGTTCCATTAATAGAAGCATGTTGTTAATGACAATAAAAAGACTGATGGTGAATTTTAAGCTAAGTTCAGTATAGTGTGACACATTTACTGCTACTTGTTATAGTAGCTGCAGCCCAGTAAACAATGTTAGATGATTCAAGAGTCACAATTAAACAAGGCTAAAGTGTAAAGTCATGCTAGCAGCAGGGAGCTACAAGCATGCTTTGAGGACCTTTGAGCTAAAGCACAATATTAGCATGCAAAGCTAACACACTGGTGGTAATACTTAGATTTGATCTCTTATTGGGCTGCAAAAGTAGTGAATGCCTGTAGCATTTTTGCAAATACAATTATTGAGATGCTTTCTTCTAAAGTAAAATGATTTTTAAAGAAGAAAAGCTGAGGTTAGCGGGGTATAAGCCAACATTTGGCTCAAGAGAGAGAAAAGCTCATTCCACAAAATCACTATTATAGAAGCTGATTGTAATATCAGCCTGGATACCAGACTCACACTGATGCTTAGGAAACTTGTGCTTTTAGCTTGAGCCCGAATAACCTTTAAACCAACCTGTTTCTTTATATTTTTGTCACACCCAATAGAAATTTTGAGATGGGCTTCTTAAAAAAGTGGTGTTATTCATCTTTTCAAAGGAGCAGGTGGGTAGAAGAGCTTCAGATTTTCCTTTGTAGTGCTAAGATTTATTTTATTTATTTTTTTTGCTGTGGCAGAGAGGTGTAGAAGATACAAATGCAAACTAAAAGCTACATTTTATATTTTTATTGACCCAAAAAGTATGGTGCTTTTTAATGTGCCCTATCTGCAAATAAATAGAGAAAACTGTTTTGATCCAAATATAACAGGTGTGCTCTGTCCACTGGCCCACCGTACTATAAAATATCTACCTGATAGAGTACCTTAAAATGTGGTCCAGATATATGAGTCTGAATGATTTTACTTTCTCCCTGAATCTTTTCCAGTATACCTATACAAATATCTGAAAGCCTCAGCTGTGTTTTGTGCTAGAACGATGTTAGCATGCTAAATGTTTAGCTAACATAGTGGTCTGTTTTCACTGTGAGCATGCTAGAATACTTCAGCTAGTATTTAGCTCTGAAATAATGGCTTGCCTAATTAAAGCCTCACAGAGCTCCTAGCATGGCCATGCTCTTGCAGGTTTTATGACCAGTGTTGATGTGGGATTGTAAATGAAAACTAAATTGCTGCACTAAAACACCTCTGCAGTTGTGATGAGAAAATTCAGTCGAGATTGTACGTCTCAGCTCAATTCTTTTTTCTTTTTTTTTGGCTTATAAAAAAACATCAACTTCACAATTACACATATTTTCTGCATTTACACCACAGAATTAAGAGCTCCGAATGCATATCCTTTTAATATGATCCTGGTCACTGTGTTTCTTCCTCGCTCTGAATCTGTGCCTGCATGTGCGTGTTTGCGCGCGCGTTCGTTGCGATGGTTAAATGGGTGCCCACAACTTGGCAGAGCTCTGTTTAGACCTCGCTATGCATCTCAATGACTGCAGGGACACTGCAGAATGAGTCAAGCACTGTCAACACTGGAGAGAGCATTTAGTCTCTTCACCGGCTCTGGGTTTGAGTTTCTCAAGGCTAAGGCGTGTATGTGTGTTGAAATGTGCGTGTATGGGTGGAGGCGTAACAGAAAGAAATATTTTGCAAACCATCTTTCTGAATCATCTCATATGAAAGATGGCCTTTTAATCTGCAAGCGTTAGAAACTTCTGCTGCTCTGCAAACAACGTCACCGTGTTACTGTGACCTCTGTTAGTCTGTGCCACTTTTGTTTTGGTAACCTGTGTGCCCGGTGTCATTAGGAGTAAATTACCTGTCTGCAAAAAAATTGCATGGCGACTCATATGGATTATTATAGGTGGAGGTGTAACAATATGCTATAAAAGCCTCTTTGTGTTACTCAGAAGCATTTATAACTTTAAACCATTCAGTCCTAACCCTTCCACTGCTTGGAATTCAAGCAGCTAGTAAGTAAAGTACCAGTGTTTGAACCATTAAAGGCTTCAATAAAGTATTTCTTTTTTTTAGTTTAAAGCTTCACATTGTAAATTTGTGAAAATTTACCACCCTTATCAGTGGGGCTTGTGGAAATAGATTTACAGGTGTGGACAGAGGTTTGTATACACTCATCAGGGACATGAATGTCTTGGTAATTTTGGGGTTTTATTATTTCTTTGACCTGGCTTTTAAACATAATCCACAAACTGTCAATAGGGTTGAGATCGGGGCTTTGGGAAAGCCATTCCAGAAGTTTAATGCTTAATTCATTCAGAAAAAAAGTTTGTATGTGTGTTTTTTTATTATTATCCTTTTGGAACACCTAACTGTGTCCAACCTTCAACCATCTAACTGTTAATTTGAGATGACCTTGAAGAAGGTGGTAGTCGTCCTTATTTATTATTTCATCCCATTTGTGCAATGTACAAATATCACAAGTAGCCCTAGAGCACAGGTGTCGAACTCCAGGCCTCGAGGGCCGGTATCCTGCTGGTTTTAGATGTGTCCTTGATCGAAAACAGCTGATTTAAATGGCTAAATTACCTCCTCAACATGTCTTGAAGTTCTCCAGAAGCCTGGTAATGAACTAATCATTTGATTCAGGTGCGTTGACCCAGGGTGTTAACTAAAACCTGCAGGACACTGGCCCTCGAGGCCTGGAGTTCGACACCTCTGCCCTAGAGCATGACGCTACTGTCACCATGCTTGACAGCTATTACAGTGTTCTTACTGTAGGTTTCAAAGCCTCACATTTACTCATGAAAACATTCCTCAAAGAACAGTTTAAAGCAATTATTAAAAGCCCAAAGATACCATGAAGAGTGGATGTAAACGTCTGACCACACCTGTACCCGAATTAAAACTATTTTTAAATTGTATTAGTTCAAAGGAAGTAACACGTAGTTAATACGGTATGAGCATGCTATAGGCAGCTTTCTGATGTGCAAAGTTCCTGATGGTAAGGCTATTTAAAGTCTTCCTGCAGTTTGGAAACACAACATATCTCATCTGGATTGCAGCTTTTTGTACCAAAACATATTGTGGCACAAGTAACACCCTTTCCCCGAGGTTTCTCTCGCTCTGTTGCAGTCCGACGTTAAGCTCCATTAGGCATTGCTCCAGCAGTACTGACCTCAGAGGCAGATTTTCTCCACTGAGGCACATTTCATCAAAATCCTGTGAAATGTTCAGCATTTCTACACTGAAACATACGTCATCATTACCATGGTTTTATGTCCATCTATTATCGTACACCAGTGCTATACAGGTCTAACAAGTGGTGTTCCAATAACCAGTAAGGTGGCTATTCATGCCATCTGGTGCAACCTCATGGTTTGTTTGCTCAATCCTGCACCTGTATTTCAGATAAACTTTGACTCAAGATGTTGTTATTCTTATTTTAACCTAGAGAAAGTTTTTGAAGTTCAGAGTTAAAAATCAGTATAAAAGAGTTATAATGGATCTTGTTTGCAGCTCAGGATGACCTGTCAACTTTCTACAAAAAAGAAGGAAAAAAGTATTTTTGCAAGACTGCTGAAGGCTCCTTCAAGTTCCAGTTTCTCAACTGACAAACTGTGACTGTAGAGTCCCAACAAAGGTTAAGAAAAGTGAAGTGCTTCACCTCTCTGTGTCAGAAAATAGTTTAAAGTACTGCTGCCAGCCTCTCAGTGGCTTCTATTTTCATCGGGTGTCTGATGACTATCCAGAGTGCAAATGAAACGCAGAAATTCTGAGTTTATTTACTGCCGTTGAAGTTTTTCATTATGTAAAGCACTTCAAATGGTCTTTGTGGTTTTTCAAATGTGCTTCACAAGTAAACTTGCTATGCCCGTTGGTAAAGCTAGCAATTTTAAATCCTGCTGGCTTGGCTAGACTGACCACTTGTCTTTACCCTGCTTCTTGAAAGATACTTGATCTCATCAAGCCAATTCATAGCCTGGGAAAAGACACAGCTGTGACTCATTTTTGCAAAAAGGTATAATATAGACAAACGTACAATTTAATCCAGCAAACAAAACCGTAAACTTAAACCACGGCAAGCTGCTCTTTTTTTTTCTGAGAAAAGTGAGCAAAACACTAAGTCACAATACAAGCGGTGAGCTTGACTCAGTTCAATTCACAATAGAGGTGAAGACAAGCTGACTACTGCCTGGTTGTCATCGACGTGGCCGTGGTTGACTTGGCAACCAAATCTCCGTGGGATTGTTGGAGAGAAACAGACCGATGGTTATTAAGATCTTTTTAACTGTTGCATGTATTTGTCTGCATGTCAGCGCTGATTATGTTTCTGCGTGTTTACGTGGGCGTCTATGTGTGTTTCTCACAGGAAAAATATTGTTTCCGAGCAGCAAAATTGGTGCATAGGAATGTAAATAAAAGCTGCATTTAGGTCAGAAGGTAAAAGCAGAATTCAGTGAAGAAGTGACGCCCAGGGTCTACTGAGTTTTTCTGCGGAAAAGCGTCTTTTTCTGCACATTGTCGTCATCATTCAGTGGGTGCGAAACTCTGCTTGTTGTTTCACTGAAAGCTTGAAGGACACTGCAACATGACAGCAGTGCAGCTGTCCATATTAGTTCCTGTGCCTCCTCCTCCGCCACCTCCACCTCTCCTCCTCCTTCTTTTCCTTGCCTGGCTGCTTATCATACACGTTTCTCTTTTCCCATCCTCCTCAACACTGTCATCCTCCTCCTCCTCCTCCTCTCATTTTTCTCTCTCTCTCTCTTGACTCATCATCCTTGTCCTCCCTTCCTCTAACGTCCTTCTCCGTTTATTTGAGATACAGGACCCCAGGGACTAGAGGCTGCAGTAAAACAAGTCTGATGGATTCAATATGTCCTGATGGAAGTCCTTGACCAAAATCTTAACAATATAGAGGAAACCTGGCATGAACCTGAAGTCTAGTGGAGCATATAGGATCGTTTCTGTCAGTGCTGAAGAGAAGAGTTTCTCTACGATTCACACTACTGCCAAAGTGCCATCAAACTCACAGTTCAGCAAAATAAAAGAATTCTAAGCTTACAACAAGGTTAGGTACTGTATCTGTATGTACATGTGGGGGTGGTATGGGTGGACCTCTGTGATGTCACGGAGCGAGCGTCCGTGAGGAGGCTGTGTCAGTGAGGTTGTAAATGTTTGATGGGGTTTGATCTAACCATCTGTCCACTACTGCTGGCAAAGAGAACGAGAGCTACAGAGAGAACGGGTTAAAAAAAGCACACAGTGAATAGAGAATAACATGGAATGAAAAAGCATTAGCATGCTAAGCAAGATTACCAAGCTGGACCACTCATCTTTTAATGCAGATTCCTATACATTTGATCTAAATTTCACTGGACAAGCATCACGATTAAGGGTGTTTGATGGCAGGCCTGTAATGTTTGAATGGTATAAATGAATCTATATACAGTTCGATGAATTTGTTTTGCTATACACAACAACAAAGGATTGTAAACCAAACAATCAGTTTCAGCTTTAATTCAAGGTATTTTTTTAGAGGCTCACAATTACACAGACAAGCTAACAAAACTTAAAATAAAAGGATCAGTCAATGATTGCCTGAGGTCTAGAGCCCATGGACGTCATCAAAAGCTGCATTTCTTTCTGTGAGATGCTCTGCTGGCCACCTTCAGTTACTGCTTGTCTGTGGGCCTCTGTACCTTCAGGTTTTGTCTTCAGTAACTGGAAAGCACGCTTTAATAAAATGAGATCGAGGGACTGACTTTGGTTTTGAAGAATTTGCCATTTCTTTGCCTTGGGAAACTCTTGGGCTGCTTTTCGCAGTATGTTTTGGATCTTTATCCATTGGCTCCAGTGTACCCGCGACCCTGAATTTGATAAGAGGAGGAAAATGTGGGCATTTCCTGTCTCATTTAAGTTTGCAACAGCTTACAAGATCAACTTTCAGGATGATGCCGGACTCTTTGCAAGATGTTATTGGAATGTTTTTGCTGCAGTGAGGGAGCTGCATTATGAGGGTCCACTATCTGCAAAAGAAGGAATCAGACACCTGTTACAAATATATCAAATTTAACTTCACAGCATACACACTAAAATACACAACATTTCTGTTGCAAACAGATGACCATACACTTTTAAATTAGCAATAAGATATTTCCCCTCATTCTTAGAAATCCTGTAAAAACTTTAATAGGTCAAGTTTTTACAATCTTCAGTAATTAACTGGAGATAACCCAGTGATGTCTGAGGTCTAATTCTGGACAGGAATCTTTGTTATAATTTTTGCACACAAAAGATTCATTTTGCGTTTGTTTATTTGTACATGACTCTTATTTTGCTTCTATGACCATTTAACGAATGAATGACATGAATAAAAGAGAAAAGTGAAACCTACCGGTGGTGTTTGAGTGTATTTAGTTACTTTTACTGTTCGCTGTGTGTAAAGCACTTAATTGTTTTTGAATGGGACTGTGCAAATAGATTTTATTGCTGTAAAGATGAAGAAAGCGACTTTGACATTTACTCTCGCTTTATTCGTTTGATCTGCTTTAAAATGCCCTTCAGAGGGCAGAATTAAACCTGATTAATGAATCTAATGGTTCACTGTGGAATTTTGTGCGAGGAAAGCACGTGATGATTAATGTATGTTTACACAGAGCGTATGCTGCATGTTAATGAGCGTGTTTGTTGAATGCATGATACAGATATGCATCAGTGCACACAAAATGCTTTGTGTGCATGCATGCAGAGACAACCCGTTGCACCCCACCCAGAAGTCACGTTGCTGTGTGCCTCCATGACCCCATAGACTGATGAGTAGTGCGATCATGTGTGTTTTAACTACCAGTGGGTTAGATTGTGTCAATAAACACAACAGATCCTGGGGGTAAGCTGAAGGGTTTGGAGCTGGGGGGAAGCTTTCCCAGTCTTGTACTTTTGCTCACTCCAAAGGTCATCAAGATTTTCTCATTGATAATAATGCTAACACAGCTCATAAAACAATCATTAACCAGCCGTATCAAAAAGGATCAATTAGATCCTGTAAACTCCTGTGACCTTGTATGGATCTGTGACCTTCATTTTACAGTAGCCTTCCCTCAGATCATTTGGAAAACTACTCAGTCTTGAGATATTTTCTGAGATCAGCATTTTAATAGCACATTAAAAAAAATCTTAGGGCATATCATGTTATATAACTTTGCCCTTGTATCGTCCAGCTAGCTAAATACATACAGGCTTGACCCTTATAATGGACTAAACCAGAAAGCTATTAACGTCTTTTATTTCAGCTAGGGCTCCTGGCGGTGAGGAGTTCAAATGTTCTTGTACCAAGTTTGAGAGACACCTGAGGTGAACGGGAATGAGGCTTCAGCACGTTACGACTTAGGGAGTTAACCCCAGTTAGTTTTTGGCTGGCAGAGCTACAAGGTGTAAGGGGACTGCGGCAGGGACAGAAACATCTGGAGGAGTAATTAGGATAGAACAATCTGGCTGTCAGAATATAAATCTTCGACGAGGAGGAATCACTTATTCCTTCCAAAGCTCACAACTCCCACTGATTCTTGATATTAGAAAAGCATGCCAAATGAACCTGATAATACCCATCACACTGAATTTTCTCAGCAGGGTTGCAACAACCACAACATGTATTTGTGAATTTACACAATCAGTGCTTTAAACAGGGGATTTTACAAATAGGGGCATATCAAAAGCTCAAACTGATATACAGATAAATTCTATCATGAAACAAAGGGACAGCTTTATTTAATGAAATAAAAATAAAAAAACAAACCACGTCAATAAGAAAGGAAGAAGATATTTTATGTCTACCTAGACCTTGACTTATTTATCAGTTAGCCAATATGGAATTTAAAAATGTGTCATAAAAATAGTTTATTGGCAAACTGGTCCTGACTCTGTTATGCTGTCAGCGATGTCTACAACATATGCGGCTGAGTGTGCTTCATCAAAAATGTGGTGAGAAGCAAAGTCTTTGTTTCACGTTGGTAAATCACCTAATGTGCACCTCCTCCGGCAACGTGGCTAACAGTGTTGCACGTATAGTTTCAGCAATATTACAGGAATTTGCTGACATGTTATGGTTGAAGGCATGTTTTTTATTATTAGGAACCATACCTTCTTAAAGTAGCTGGAAAGAGGAATCGACAGTAATGAACTGACCAATCACAGTAATTGTAGGCTGTGTAGTTACATTTAAGGCTATGCTGTGATGTTTCAGAAGGGTTTGCAGTTATGATGTAGCACAAATCCCCAGTAAGATTGCATTAGGAAGGAGATCTGGTGTTAAAAAAAAACTTTTTGAATAGAGGTGGAGGTAATAAGTAGCTTGTTCTTCTTCATCTTCTTCAGAGAAAATAACAATCGCTAGCAAAATATAAGGAATCAAAATCGTAGCTTTACTAAAAGGACTCAAAGATGTCAGCAAACAGCTGGAGGGAGATTGCCAAAACTATATGAAAGGATGTGAAGGAATGGACAAAGACAGGACAAATATGTTTGCCTCTGAAAAAAACAAACAAACCCTAGGAGGGTCCTCGCTCTTTTCTATCATGGCTGCCACCGCATATAAAACTCTGAGAAATCACCACAAGGTAATTTATTCATAATATACCATTTCAAAGTGTGAATGCTGGTAATGATATCAGCCACTTGCATAGGCTACATTATATTTTTTATATAGATTCATCTGAGAAGTCAAATCAAACCCTAAGACTTCGGACGAGTTTCCATTTATGACATATGGTGTAAATTTAGGGCAGAACAACACTTTTAAATCCCACTTAACATGAAGCAGAGTATGAATAAAATGTGCATGCATGTTGCTTCTATGTATTTGTTACTTTTTCGCATGTAATTTCATACATCAGGCCATGAGGTAAAATAAAAAGATGGCTATATAACTCAAAATTGAATTGAAATTTGAGATAAACCTTGTATGCTGGCCTAACCCTGACCTTAAATGTACCCTTTCGATTTTTGTTGAAAGACAGCATCTCATCATCCTTTGAGATTTCCCTCTCTGGATGAATTCCCAATTTTTACGTGTAGGTCCCTAAGCTGTGCAGCAAGAAAAGCCCCTGTCGTTTTGCATTCTCCACGCTATATTTGGTGAAATACAGTAATTTGCATTGGAATTTGGACATTGCATATTCACATGGAATTATGGTCACAGTTATTTTTCTGTTTTTGTGAAATCAAAGACAGAAAATATAATTAAACAAAAAGGTTTCCTTCAATCAAACCATTAAATAACGTGAAAAGTCTCCTGGGTGTTTCAAAACACCTAATTAATGTCTACAAGTGATAGACTTTGATAGTTCAAAGCAATGCAAAGTGAAATGGCTGGCACTTTGCATGCTTGTGGCGTAAGGTTCAGCCTTTAGGAGCGTGTGCCAGAAATTCCTTAATTCTCAGTTCGCAGTTGAGTAAACTAAGATTTGGGGGGATTACAGAGTTGCTGGAGGGAGTAACATGCAGTCCTGTCTGGAAACCTTCAGCTGGTAGGTTTCATATTATTCGCACACGCTTTTCGCTACATCTGCCGTCCGACACACATCACAGTACATCACAGTGTCCTCGGAGGTACAGCTGTGTCGACTGATAAGAGACTCTTGAAGCTCCACCTCCGAGTGATCTGAAAATACTATGAGCCAAATTATCTCTTCTTGTGCATCCTCCTCCCAACTGGAAGCTCAGACTTGCTCACAGCTGCTTTTCCTGCACATTGAAGGACATTGCATTGACATGTACTTAAAGTAACCTTACCCAGCTCTAACTAGAAACACTAGCATGACAGCAACATAAAGCTGAATTTTTACTGTTAAAGGAAATGACTGATGTGTGACTTGCCTTTAATCCCTGAAGTGTGACTGTTTAACTATACACACAGGTTCAAATATATACATACGCTTGCTTAAACCTTTTAATAAGTGGTACTGAAGGTTACGTGACATCTTTTAACTTGACTTGTTAACTTTTCATTAGTGATCATGGTTGTTTCTCTTCGCCAGAATGAAAAGGAATTGTTTGACAGCGCTCACTGGACGGACCAATACTCAGATCAATGAGAAAGTCCAAGGAACTCGGTGAAGGTCTAAGGAGAGTTGTAGATTTACTCAAGTTGGGAAGCTCTCTGAGCCATATCTAAACAACTTCAGATTCCAGGATCAACAGTTCAGAGTTATTGAGATGTCTCACCATTTTGCTGGGGTCTGGAAGAAAACACAAACTGTCGCCCTCAGATGAGAGGAAATTTATTAGGATACTCAGGAGCAACTCAAGAACCACAAAGCCTGTCACGAACTGGAAACTGCTGGAACACCAGTGTCACTGTCCACAGTAAAGTGAGTTTACATCATTAAGGACTGATAGGGCGCCGACCAAGAAAGAAACCATCCATTCATCTTCTTCCACTTACCTGGGGCCAGGATAATGGGGCAGCAGCCTAAGCAGAGAAGCCCAGACCTCCCTCTCCCTAGCCACCTCCTCCAGCTTGTCTGGGGAACACCAAGCCTCCCCCAGGCCAGCCAAGAGTTATAATCTCTCCTGGGTCTGCCCCAGGGCCTCATCCCTGGGACATGCCCGGAACACTTCACCCAGGAGGCACCCAGGAGGCATCCTTGTCAGATGCCTGAACCACCTCAAATGGCTCCTTTCAATGTGGAGGAGAAGACGGCTCTACTATGAGCCCCCCTCGGATGGCTGAACTATCTCTAAGAGAGAGGCCAGCCACCCTTTGGAGAAAGCTCATTTCTGCCGCTTATATCTGCGATCTCATTCTTTCGGTCACCACCCAAAGTACGTGACCATAGGTGAGGGTGAAGATATAGATCAACTGGCTTCACTTTTACGCTCAGCTCTCTCTTCACCACAACAGACCGGTGCAGCGTCCTAGTGTCCATAGCACCAATCTGTCTGTCGAATTCCCACTTTCCTCTTCCCTCACTTGTGAACAAGGCTCCGAGATACTTAAACTCTTCCACTTGGGGCAGTAACCCTTCCCTGACTCAGAGTGGGTACTCCAACCTTTTGCGGTTGGAAAGGTTTCCAGTGCTGCAAACCTTTCTGGTTTGCAGCACTGGAACGATTCACCCTGCTCCAAAATACACAGCTTCAGCCTTGACTGAAATTTGCAGCTGCCAACATGGGTGAGACAAGACAAAGCATAATCACATGACATGAAAAGGTGATGTTTTCAAATGGATGGAATAATGAAGGAGGAGATCCGCCTTCAAATTCTTACCTTCATTTCAAATCAACAGCTAGAAGGTGAAAACTTGGACACAACTGACGGCTACAACAGGACAGGAATCCCAAACACACATCAAATCTGGTTTTGGAATGAATTAATCAGACTAATATTAAGCTTGTGGAAAGGCCTTCCCAAAACCCCAAAACCCCGACCACAACAAACCAAAATTTGTGGTTTACACTTAACGGCTGGGTCCATGTCAGGAAACCATCCAATTTAAATGAACTCTACCAATTCTGCAAAGGTAACCAAATTAATCAAATATCAGTTGGGATGTATGTATACATTTGAGCCTCTATGTATACTTTTGATACTGTGTGGATTAGAGAAATCCAAAATAACTTCAAACTTGTGCACTGTGGAAAAAGAACAGTTCCAAGAAATAATTAAAAGCCCAAAATTACCATGACTTTTAAGCCAATGATAAGTGTCTGTAAACTTCTGACCACAACTGTATACACACATAAACTATGAAAAAGAGAGCACCTCATACCCACAAGTCCAAGAAAAAAAGCACACAACATAAACACACATGCATCTGGGACTTTCAGAGCTTTAAGGAGAACTTTCCATTATTGATGAGGCCACGTGCTTTGTACCTTTATTGAGGCATAGGGAGTCTCAGGTCCGCTTGACTCAGCATTTCTCTGTCCATTGCTCTTTCTTTCAGCCTCTGTCAGCACAGTGAGTGTGTGTTGGTAAATCATCTGTTGAGAAACACACAAAAGAGAAAACTAGACAGACAAACACAGACGATAAAGCCAACGTAGACTAAACAAGAGACACAAGTTGGTGAACAACTAACAGGTCAGTGGACCTTTATAATCCCGTTTTGTAGGTCAATAGCAATTTTCAGACTCCTGAATGAAAATGAAATGTTACTGGTGGCAAACATCAGGTTTTGCTGTTGACCTCACAGCTGAAGGACTGCACTCATAGCGGAGGCAGAGCCACCAATTTGTCCTTCAGCTGTGGCTTCAGCTCAGCTGATATGACAAAATGCTGGCAAACAGCTGGTTAAGTGTCAGCCTCCTGGGCATTATTTATAGTGTGAGGCTTGGGAATTTTAAGAACTATGATGTCTGCTTCTTGGTAGTTTAAAAAATTAAATAAAAATCATTCATAATTGTGGCAAAACGGCTACAAAGAAACAACTGGCGATGTCAGCAGATTTAAATTAAATTCAAACAATATTAGACTCAAGTTAATTCCTAATCAGCCGTTTATCACCAGTAATTAAAACACCCCACCATGATAAAAGAAGCTTTGAGTTACATCGGGCTATGTTAAAGTGGCCATAGATAACTAGTCTCGATCATCATTTTAGCAACCGGGTTGCACCTGTCCACTGCCTGCCATTTCATTTTGACCAGATGCAATTTTCTGCACCATCTCCTTTTGTTTATGTGCTAAAAGAGAAGTCATTTCCTTGTAAGTAAAACCGATTCTGAAGTACGATTTTGCTAACTCATCTACACAAGACGTTTTGTAGAGGCCATAGCAGTTTGTCTTGAAACAACAACTCTAATCTCTAAATTTCGACTTTCTTCTCAAAATGATTAATAACATCTTTTCATCTTAATGTGGCCCTAATACATCCCATCACACATCATGTGGAAGAGAACTGAAAATGGTGTATTTCATAGTTTTTTTTTTTTTATTTGAAGCTGGCCACCACTTCCACCCAGTGACTGTTTTTGTGGCTCTTTCCAGCCTGTCACACAGCCAGACTCCTCGGCCATGGAGAAGTGCCCAGAAGGTAAATGAAACCACTCTGGCTTTAGAGGCAGAGGTCCTCAATTGATTTCACACCCACGTTTGCGCACATTCTTTAATTACACATTTACACACACACACACACACACACACACACACACACACACACACACACACACACACACACACACACACACACAGAACCTTTGGCTAATGAATGGGTTTGAAATGTTTCTTGCGTTGCTTCATAAGAAAAATAGGATAACATGAAAATGAGCAGAATTAGACTCCTTTTTATGTCACGAACCGTGAATGAATGAGCAAGTTGCCCAAATTTGACATCACCATGGCAACAACAAATTCACAAATTGCATGCTGCCGTGCATACTACAGAAACGGCTCAACATACGGGAACGTACTGTAGTGAAAGATATAAAGACGGACAAACACAACTGTACTTTTGTACATCCTTGACCCACTTTGCCCAAGACACCATGTTCAATCCCTGTTTGAATAGAGGCTAAAATCTTTATGACCCTTTTTTCACAGTGATGTGTGCTGTTCACATCTGATTACCACCAGGGCAATAACGGATAATCCACCGCTACTAATTTTCTACAACATTTATGCTAATTGTTCCTGTTTGCTCTCTGACTTTGGTGCCTCTCCAAATAAAATAATTGTTTTCACTCCTGAAATTATACAGCAAATTAAAAACTATTTTTTTCATTGCCTGTGTTAGTTTTTTATTTACCAATATGGAAAGCTGCATAATTATCACATAAAACTTGGGAGTGAAATTGCAGATTTCTCAGTTTTTGCTCTGGAAAATTTTGAAATTTGAAATTTCTTTCAACACATTTAACCACTTATTTGCGTACACATGCACACGATGCACACGATGCACACGCACACTGACCCTCACATCACAGGCCCCCAGCTGCTGCTCTGTTGTAATTTATTATCCCTTCTGTGCCCAGTGGAGTCATGAAATCAGCCTGGCCTTTGTGACACACACACACACCCACATGGATGCACACACACACACACAGTCCATGTGTCTTTTTCAAACAGTCATCTCAGCCCGCTACCCAGAAAGACCTCTTCGGCTTAATTAGTATAGGGTCCCCAGGGAGCACACAACAGGGGAAAATACACTGGATGGATGAAGGAAGGATGAAGGGTCTGAGGCTGTCGGGCAAAAAAAAAAGAAAAAAGAAAAACATTGAGGAGATGAGCTTTTCTGTTATATAAAAAGTGGAGCAAGTTGGGTTTTTTTCAGCTTATATTTAAAGTGAGGTTGTTAGTGATTATAAATATTACCCATAGATCAATGAGGAGCTTCCCATCCATACTCCAAGGTCCTTTGCATCCCCAAACTACCCACACAGTTTTCTTTCTCAGCCACATGCCCGATCCAAATGAATATTTTATAGGACCCAAACACAACTCTACAATAGCACACCATAAGGCTTTGTTACGCTGGTCAACACTACACATGTAAACATCTACATAATTTACACAAATACAATCGCTGTCAAAGTCAAAATCCTGTATTGTTCATGTGTAAACTTAGGAATACATAATTTATTTATTTTTTTAAGATTATTGTCTACTATGCACTTTTGGGTTTGGCTGCAGAATTTTCTACCAAAAATCAAAACAGCAGGAAATTGTTGAAATGAGATTTTAAGAAATTAAACATCAAATATTGTGAACTTGTGTGCATTTGCTCTCAGGCACCTCTGTGCACGCTTATAAATGCACACTTGATTCACAAACACACACACACACACATGCGCGCGTACACTCTGGGAGGAATTGCACCATAATTATGCCTTAGGTAGAGGTGATTAATTTTTTAATGGATTCAATGTTTTATTCATAGTACCTATCCACTCTTGAATATGGCAGAGCGCACAGAAAACCATTGCCAGAAAGTGAATACATGATAAAACTGGCTATTAGCAAGTTCATACAGTAGATAAATTACACATCTCGGTAGCTTTGAAAACAGTCGAATTTCAGGCTGAAACTGTAGATTCGCAGTAGGTCTTATAAATAGTTTCATAAATATGTAATTTACTTCCCCTTCTGCCTCGTGCTGTTTTTAGGGTTGTTCTGGGCATAAAGAATTTGGAAGAAAAAAATGTGTTTTTGTGACAGACAGCAAAAGGCGGAGAAAAGGGACAGTAGGAGGAGAGGGTGTTGTCTCCTGAGTGAGGCCAGCAGGACCGGTTATTCTGTCCTAGAAATCCATTTACAGCACCGAGCACTCTGCCTAATCATCTGCCCCACTGTGAAAGGAATACTGTGTCCTACACTCAAGAAGGGCCATAAAACTGGATCACATTTAGGATTTTTAAATATTAGTCCTTCCTCCTGCTGATTTTCTCCCCCCAGTGTATGAAGAAGATTTCTTTTGAGCAGTTTTGTTTGCAGACCAGAGTGGAGATTGAAGAATGATGAAAAAGGGAAACGGAGGTTGCGTGTATAATGATAGAAATTTAAGATAAAAGTGTTAGGATGGAGCTACTGTGGACACGATACTCTAATTAACAAAAGCAGTAGGGGTAAAATGATTATTTTATTATGTTTAGACAGTCATGGGGCTTAATTATATTTCGGAGAATATAAAAAGAGGATTTAATTGTGCAACTTAAATTCAATATGAATATTTCTGAAGCAGAACATGAACAAAAAATAATATTTGGCATTGTTTCCAAGCCACAGATCTTTAGGTAAGAACCATCTCCTACTGAAACAAATCGAATTCCTTAAGCTCTACTCTTTACTCATACTAGTGTAGAGCATGAGGAGTGGCAGAAAGCTGGATCCCATTTATGATTTTTAAAAAAAACATTACTCCTTCCTCCTGCTGTTTTTCACCCTCCAGTGCATGAAGATTTCCCTTGAACACTTTTGTTTGCGGAACAGAACAGAGATTTTAAAAAATGAGGAGAAGAAATGCAAATGATGATAGAAATTTGTGATACGAGTGTTAGGCTGCAGTTAAGCAGAACCGCTGCTCCTCTACGGTAAAAAAACCCAAAACAGTTGAGGTGGTCCGGGCATCTGATCACCACCTGGATGCCTCATATGTGAGGATTTCTTGGACATGTCCAAGTGGGAAGAGGCCCCCGGACATACTGCGTTTTGGCTGGCTAGGGAACACCTTGGAGTTCCCCCAGAAGAGCTGCAGGACGTAGCTGGGTGAGGGAAGTCTGGGCATCTTGGCTTAGCTGTCTCCACAACCAGATCAAGTGGCAGAGGATAGGTGGATGGATTTCTTATTGCAATATTGTCTTATTTGTACACATCTACGGGTATTTGCACAGCCTCCAAGCAGAATGCGAATGATCACATTATCAGGCATCTGCAATCTATTCTCTTAATCTGATTGCTTTAATCCGGTCACTCCTTAACCCTGCCAATACCTGCTCCGTGGCCTGCTCATCCTTCCTGTATATATTAAATAATGCAGGAGACTGCATGTTCCCCTAATTTATCGCTCTCTCCCAGCTGGATTTGAAGTGACAGATTTATGAGATTGCCATTTGCGGCTTGCGTGTAATGCTGCCAGTCGAGGGTCAGTGAGACTGACAGAGTCAAAGCTGTTTGATGACCTCTCTGTGATAATGACCATACAAGAGAGAAGGACGCAGGAGGACAGGGAAACAGATAAAAGAAGAGGAGGTTATTGGTGTGGGTGGGAGATGAAGGAAAAAAGGTGGTTGGATGGTCATCTGACAGAGTAAAGCAGACACAACCACAACTCTTAAATGGGCTACATGTGATACCCTAGAAAAAACTGGGACAGATTCATATTGGTATGACGAATCAAATCAATCCTAGATGTCAGTTAATACTGTACACAGAGAAAATTGCTTTTTTAGATCAAAAGAGGAAATCTTTTCTTCTTTTCTTACTGAATTTGAGATTATAAGATTGTCTCCTCTCTAATTTCTGTCCATTAAATCAGGACACAAGCAGGCTTATTCAACCTTATGTTAGCATAAACACTAACCTGGCTTTGTGGAAAGGTAAAAACACAAGCACCTACCTCTATTTCTTAAGGGTGCTTTATCCCACAGGCTTCAAACTCTGTTAGGGCCTGGGGCAGAACATACTATGTCTCTCTCACACACACTAAGTGGAAAAATCATGTATAGCATCTTCATTCCAGCTTCTGATCACTACAATGGACTATGACCGGAGTCAGAGGTAAAAGTAATTTATATTTCCTAGCATGCCCCTTGTTCATCAAAACGTCTCAGAAAAAGGTGCCAAACGATTAAAATAATCAACCAAAACAAAATGATTTGAAGCTAAAATGGTATCGGCACCCGGCCTCTTGCCCTGTCTTGACCCTGAGTTGGATAAATCGAAGAGAATGAATAGATGAATGGATGGATGAATGGACGGATGGATGGATGGATGAATGGACGGATGGATGGATGGATTTAATGAATAAAGCATTTATATACTACATACATGAAGTTAGGATTTGGTTCACAAGATAGAACCATAGCTGACACTTGTAATCTGCCTACTTTAATATAATATAATGGATTTGTGTATTTTGTGTGATATACAAAGGATAATAGTTTGTCATTTCTGGACTGTGCTGTGCACACTGACAAGGATATAAGCCTTAACATAGAAGTTCACTGGAAGCCAAATCAAATCAGTACTTTTAACTCCCACCACCCTCCGGAACACAAACTTGGGGTGATCAGGACCCTGCCATACTTGACAGAAAATGTTCCCTCTATGGCACAAGGGAAACAAAAGGAACACATACGTGTACATAGGTACATAAGTGTACTTCAGACCCAGCCACACCCTCAGACAAAAACCGGTTCATCCGTAAAACAAAACTCCCAAACAGAAACTAAGCAACATAGTGTACGCTACGCAGTGAGGAGTGACAGATGGTTTGAAATAGGAGTAAAAGAGGCCATATATGTCCACTGTGGACAACCATCATCGAAGGAGGCGGTGGCTTACGGCAGGTGCCTCAACCCCGACTCACATCAGGTGACCTTGACAGGTCACATGATAGGGTGGGGCAAGGTCTCACAGTGGTTTCACCTGAAACCTCTGGTGGTAATGACACACCTTGGCTCATGTGATGACGTACGTGATTAATAGTGTGTCAACGACCACGTCCTTGGCAACATTAGGGTTTAAATACCTGGGACTCTCCACCTTTTGGTTTTTGGATGAGAGGTGAAATGGGTTTTAAAAACTTAAAGCTTTCTTTCTGGCTCTTGGTGCTGCTTCTGGTTGCTTCCTGCTTCCTGGTTGTCACTACATATTTAACTGTATGATTACATGACAGCTGCTTTTGATTTTGGATTGAATAGGCTGTTTTCTCATAATAAAAGCTATCATAAGACAGTGTGAGTACAGATGTAACACAGATAGGAGATATTATATTAACCAGCTTTTCTTTTGGTATAGAACATAACTCCTTGTCTAACAAGGAGAATTTTTTTTTTTTAAATTAAATTTAAATTTTAAATTTTTTTTGAATCTTTATGTCCATGATGTGTCAAAGAATATAAGAGCCTGTAAATTTACTGAACCATATCATGTATGCAGATGATCTTGTGGTCTTCAGTCCTAGTAGTGCTTGTCTCCAGCAGCTACTTCACAAATGTTCTGCGTATTACTTGCAATGCCTGTAAGAGTGATATGATTTCTAGATTCTATATTGACTAAGGAGGAAATCTATCTCGCATTTCCAAAGTTTGCATTGTCAGATAATAATCTGACTGTCAGTAATGAGATAAAATATCCTGCAGATCCAATGACAGATGACAATGATATTTATAGGCATGTCAGTTAATGTATGCTCAAGCGAACATCCTCTTATGCAAATTTAATGCATGTACAGAATGAGTGAAAATTTCTTTATTTAGAGCATAACGTACACATCTGTATACAGAACACCTGTGGATGAACTACAGGGAAGAGAGCTGAATGTAGTTTATAATGATGCTATGAGGTTGTTACTAAAGAGACCAAAATGGCAAGTGAGATGCTTGTAACTGCTGGAATCAGTATATTTAAAGCTATATAAATCTCATGTTTAAATTTATATTCAGGCTCAACACACCTGAGAATGAGATCACTGGGCTAAATTGATATCAGGTTTGGCAAAACATCAGTCTTTATTGGAGGCACTCCTGTAGTCTCTTTGTGGGTGTATTTCTTTCTGGTGTTTTCTTTCTATGGACAATGAGTGCTGAATAAAGATTGACTGATTGGGAAACATTGAAAAGAGGAGTCTCTACCCACCTGACAAAAAGGATAATGCTGAATAATACTGCAGAGTGCAGTGGCCAGTGTGAAGAAGACGAGATTTGCATTTCAGTTATGCATTAAAAGGAACACTAAAACAACAAAAACCACCACCAAAAAATGATAGCATACCTCCTTGTTCCATCTCCACACAACAAATGAGCTAGGGATCAAAAAGCCCGAGCCAAGGATGCGCTTTTACTGAAGCTTTGGTGGGGGGGTTGGGTTTCTCATTTTTCTCACGACCTGATATAGGCTGCATCGTGAAAAGACAGGACCGCGATGGGAGGAGGGTTTTTTTCTGCCCTGAGTGGGTAGGCACTTAAGCACGGCGTGGTTATATTATTGGTGCATAGCTGTTAAATGATGAAGAATTTGGGAGAGGTTGCCGGTGGTCCAGCCAATCGCGTACCGAGGTGTGGCCCCGTGAAGGCGTGGCCAAAGCGAAGAGGGGCCGTCCCAGAAGCGGAAGTGTGTCTCGGCTGATCTTTCGCTGTCATTCGGCCACGGTCGGTTCCAGGAGAGAGGGGCAGCCAAGAAGCAAGCAAGCACACTCACACAGAGGATCGGCTGGCTCTGAAGGAGAGACAGTTAGTGAGAAGAAAAGAAAATAAAACGAACAATGAAACCGATCGAATAAGGCTTTATGAACGAACCGAGTATAAGTCACACACTGCCACGTTAACAAAGCTCTTCGATGATACGGTCCAGATTACAGGCAGCAGATAGAGAGCTGTGTCATTGAGCAGGCAGGACACGTCAGGAGAAGGGAGAGAGAAAAAAAAAAAGAGCTGACCGACTGCACTGTACGAGTCAGCTACTAAAACCGCCTCTGAAAACCTTTGCCTGCCGCACTCATTGTTTCAAGGACACCGTCTCGCTCTCAGCCCGAGGGAAAGGATCTCGACACAGACGACGCCGAGGTCGAAAGGTGGTGATCAGAAGGTGAGATGTTTTATTCGCTTGCCTTCAACCTGTCCAGCTAGCTAGCGTTCGTGCTAACGGTCGTTAGCTAGCAAGCTAATGTTAGCAACGGATGGAAAAGTTAGCTGGTCAGCTAACAGCGATTTAAACTGCTTCTCCGTCGACGCGTGAAACCGATTAATTAACAATAAATTGCCCGACTGATAAAAAAGCCGTATTATTATAAACTTAATTTTGATAGTGGGCTCTTCACAGGGTGCTGACAGCTGTCAAACAAGGTCGAGTGTTTTATTTTTGACGGTTTTATTGGGTTTTTTTGTCAATATTTTCAGCATTCGTTGATATTTTGTGCTAATGTGCGTTTCGTGGGTGATAATTAGTTGCCTGTCAGTTGGTTTTCGTTAGTAAAACGTCCCCAAATGGAGACTATATGCTCGACACAGCAGTGGTTCTGGCTTTAGTGGTGGCTGCCAGCAGCTCAGCTGTAGACAATCTGGCAACGTCACGGGGTTATAATTAGCTAAAGATGTAATGTTAACTGGCTGGCTTTTTTTTTTAAGGATGAGCTCTTCAGCAACAGTACAGTGATTGTTATATGTGTGTAGGATCTCATTTAGATCCTACACACATAAAAAGATTTCCATGCCTCTGCATCCCCTCACTTAGTTATTTTTTAAATCCCTTGATCTATTGGTTAATGTGAGTGGATGACTGCTAACTCAGTGCATGCCATGCTTGTGTGCTCTTCTCTCTATAGGACCAAACGATCACGGGATAGCACTTGTCTGTGGGGGGAGAAAACAAATGGGGGATTACGGGTTTGGAGTTCTAGTTCAAAACAACACTGGCAACAAGTCTGCATTCCCGGTCCGAATCCACCCGCATCTGCAGCCCCCTCATCATCACCAAAATGTGTCGCAGAGCCCTGCCGCTTTCATAAACAGCACCACAGCCGCAGGGAATGGCACCACAGGAGGCTCTCCCTGGCTCTTCCCTGCCTCCGCCACCCACAACAGCGTGCAAGACGAAATCCTGGGGGGGCCAGAAAAACCCAAAGCACAGCAGCAACAGGAAATGCAAGAAACGCAAGAAAAGCAGCAGTTGTCTCCCGGGAGTCACCAAGAGGGTGGAAGTGGTGGTGGGATAATTTCAGAATTGGAAAAAGCCAGGTCCGATGAAGGCAAGACAGAGAATGGCACATCTGACAGCAGTAATGGAAAAGAGAAGCAGCTCCGTCTTGAGTCACCTGTTCTGACAGGCTTTGATTACCAGGAGACATCTGGTCTCGGGGGTACGGGCCCAGTTCAGTCCAGTACAACCTCGTCATCGCTTTCTGGCTTCAACAACTGGTCACCCGCCATCCCGCCTGCGCCATCAACAATCATTAATGAGGATGTCAGCTTTTTCAACCCGGCGTCTGCCAGTAACGGGCCTCTGCTGTTCCAGAACTTCTCACACCACGTCAGTCCAGGGTTTGGTGGGAACTTCTCCCCCCAGATCGGACCAGCTGCTGCCTTGTCCCAGCACCACCCGGCTCCCCCACCCCATCCCCATTTCCAGCACCCCCACAGCCAGCACCAGCAGCATCGGCGTTCTCCAGCTTCTCCCCACCCGCCACCGCCCTTCCCACACAGGAATGCAGCTTTCAGCCAGTTGCCGCATTTGTCCAACAGCCTGAACAAGCCCCCGTCTCCCTGGGGTCCAGCCAGCTACCAGAGTCCTTCTCCCTCCCCCGGCTCCTCCACTTCCTGGAGTCCCGGAGGAGGATATGGTAGTGGTGGCGGCTGGGGAGGATCTCAAGGCAGAGATTATCGACGCGGGCTGAATGGCGGGATGACTCCCATTAACTCTATCTCGCCACTGAAGAAGACCTTCCCTAACAACCATGTGGCATCCCAGAAGTACCCTCGAAACAGTCCCGCAGGCTTTAACCCCAAGTCCTGGATGGATGATGGAGTTGGCCGCAGCGATAACATCTTCCCCTTTCAGGTCAGTTTGCCTCCGAGATGTTTATTCAGATGGTTGAGTGGGAATTTTCACTAACTGTATGGAATTGTCCTCTTTTTCTTCCCAATTATGTTGTATACTAAGCATGAATGTTCAGCGTATATGTCTGGCTCTGAATATTTTTCAGTTGTAGCTGCTCATCACCTGAATTATTAAACAGCAGGATGTCATTTATGTGAACTATTAATATTATAGCATTATGTGGTACAGCTTCTATTTTTAGACACAGCAGGAGGCGCACAGATTTACACGATGCTTTTGCTACTGTGTTAAACCTGTTATTGGACTCTGTACTTCTATAGCTGAGTGTCCTTTGCGATGACTAATGTGGCTCTGTCACTGCAGTGGTGTGTGCCACGTGAATTGGGGGGGGGGGCATATAGGAATGGGGGAGGCAGCATGGACAGAAAAAAACGGTAAGGTTTTAAAATGGGAGACTGGGAGAGCGAGGTACAAAATGAAGACACGATGGAGGGTATAACGACAGACAATAGTGTCAAAAACTAAATCTGCATTAAGTGATGAATAACAATACATTATGGTTAGATTGCTTTTGTTCCAGTCGTAAACAACCATTAGCAACAAATGGTGATACTGTAGATCCATGAACCTTGCTCAGTTCTTTACGCTTTACATATATTGGGCTCTTGACCTATTACACTGTGTAAAAGAGAGTCTGGTGATTTATAAGAATTAGAGTTACATTAATCACTTACTGTATGTCATGTCATGGCATGGGTGGCCACCCCTTAATAAAAAAAATCCAACCTGTTCATTCGTTTTAAAAGCTGGATCCACATACAATGAAGACTGCTTAAATAATTGTACTGTCACATGTAGAAACCAGCTGTAATGGAAAGAGGTAGAGGGGCCTGGAGATAAATTCATTCTATTGATCTAGCCCATGATTGATTGTGCTGGTCGTTACAAGGAGGAGGAGGGGAAAAGAGACAGAGGTGGCTATAGACCCATCTGGGCCTATCCGGTGAAATGTTTCTTTAAGTATCCTACATATCCTTTACTTTTTTACGTTGTGACAAAGTCCCTGCAAATTGGTGTCAGTCAGTCGTAGTCGTTGTCGTCATGCATAAAAATAGATCATGTTAAATAGTCCTGGCGGCTGCATGTCTTTGTAGATTCAGCAGCCTGTCAACATCCTAACTGAACGTATAGATTGCAGATTTCCTGGACACGTTCTTTACCAGTGAATCCAAAATTCTCTAAAGAAGCAAAGTAACTTTAAAACTGTTAAAAGCGATGCTTGTTTTGACCTTTCCTCTTGTCCATTAGCAGTTAATGACTCAACACTCCACAGGCTCAGCAGGGAGAAGGCTGTGCGGACATGTCTTGACATGCATCAGAGAGGGAGCACATGCTTCTCAGTAGCTATTTAGGATTAATGTTAACAGCTAATTGCTGTAGGTAGTTGTGCGGCCCAGGTTCGTATCTGACCTGTTCCAGTTTGCTTTGATGAGGAGACTATTTAAAGGGGGCCTGTTATTCTCATTTACACTTCCATATTTTTATTCTTGGACTCCACTAGAGTAGCATGATTCAGCTAAAAGACATCCTCATTTGTCTTGTACCGGGTGCTGGTACAGTTCATCCAATGTTTGAAATGAGCTGTTTTAGCTCCCACCCCCATCATTGCTTAAAGCCACTAAATGTCGTTGACCTTCTGTGGTCTCTGATTGCCACCACACTTGCTGTGTGGTCTTCCCTTAAGAGGACAATATTAGGAACATCCACTCTCTTTTATCTAGTTCTCTGGCGGCATAATTACAAGCATGGTGGCTCACTAATTTAGCATTGTAGTTTAAAAAAAGATAACTAAAATTGTAACAAGGCAGTTAGCTAATTTATATCTTCATCCCATTGCTTCTATTAACAATTTTTACACGTGAAACGGATTTAAAAACCTATAGAAAAGCTTAAAAATTGAATAAATAACCAGGAAAATGTCGTGACCTAGTTCTGTTTTACCTGTTCAGCTGATATCCGTCCTCTTAATTTTATTAGTTACTGTATGCAAAAACATTCGTCGTGATATGTGAACGGGGTCATCAGTGATAGAATACTCTCCTGATTGTATAGAAGCATTACTTTCTGCTCATGCTGGAAGGGAGGAGGCTCTCCTGTGTCTCACTTTGTCTCCATCCTCCTCCCTGCTTTGTGCAGAGGTAAACATACGCAGCTGTTATGTCTTCATGAGCACAAAATTACAGATTAGCATGGTTGGATGGTACAAAAAAGCTGTTGGCTTAATAAAAAAAAAGACCAGAAAAAGTATAATGAGAAAGAAGTTCCCAACATGCTTAGCAGATTTAAATGATGATTAACATAAAAGGGTTACAACTGGTATCAAGCAGCCTGTAGATCAGATTTGGGTTTCTGCGACAATTTCGAGAAGCCTGACTGTTACATCCCGGTGTTGGAGTTAAGCTAGCTTTCCTGTAGCTGCAGTATGTTGTTCTTCCTTGTGTTTGAATCAGATCAACTAAAGTAGCATTGTCCTCTTGCCCCCTTGATACTGCAAGGGCAGATGGAGGATGGGCGTAGAATGGCCTCACTGTGTGTGTGCATGTGTGAGAGAGGGAGAGGGACTGATTATGTAAGTGTAACTCATTTTTTAAAATAACAACACATTTAAAACATAGGTTTCAATAACCAAAAAAGGATAACAATGACTCTTAAGAAATTGCTGTGTATTTTTATAGTCCTCAAGCTAATTTTGAAACCTGCCACAAACACCACTTTTGCTTCTTTTCTTCAATCTCCTTTCTGAATCTGTACTTTTCAAGCATATGCACGTTGGCGTAATGGCAAGTCGGACATCATCAGTTCACGCAGATTTGTTTTCGCCTCACTTTGCGTGGATGTGGATCAGTATTGTTTTGCCTGTAGTTACATCTTCCACTCAGATCTGCATCAGTGCTGCTTGTCGCATTGTATAATGCAGCCGCTTTGGAACATTCCCTTCATATGCACTTCATTTGGATATTAGGATTTGTTCCAGCTGAGATAGTTTACTACATGTAAATGAGGATTTGCTTATAAGTCTGTCAAATTCTGAACCACATGTCAGTCGTTTTTCTTCTTTTTTTTTTCTCAGTTTTGATCCACCACAAAACAATCGAATCTTGAAATGTTTCATTTTAGTGTGAGCATGTACCGTAGATCATGATGTTGTGTTTAAGTGGTTACTGTAGAAACCATTGTTAAATTACTGCACAGCCAACCAAGCGTCACATTTAATTGCCAGTGCCTTCTCTGTATATTTCACTCTTAAATACATCTATCCAAGTGTTGTTTGGCTTTCACTATCCATGCTTGCATATACATGTGACATGAAAATTGCCACATCCGTCAGATCAGTTGCCTTAAGGAGTTTCCTATCCATTTACTCCCTTAGCTACAGAAATACTCTAGAGGAAGTCATGGGAAAGATGGCTTTGTTTTGCTTTCTCTAAAACTGCTTTTAAAATGGTTCTTGTCAATGTTTGTTGAGATCACGCATTGTTCAGATGACTGATTACACACGTTGTCTTACACAAGGCACTCCCGGATTTGGTAAATGAAACACTGTAGTTTGTGTAACTGTGAACTAAACAGACCTGTGTCACATCCCTTCCCCTGTAAGCCTCAACTGTTGGAGTTTTAGCACACACAACAGATGAAGGATCAGTTGGGCATTATTCAGGCCTTTTGTGTTTGATGAAATAACTTCTATTTCATCACAACATCTGCCTCTTTGTGCATTTTGAATGTCGTAAACGTGTAACATAGGTGATTTCTGTAAGTCAGTCCTTTTGCGACATTTGCACTATAAACTCGCTGCACATAAACACATTAAATCAAATAGCATGCAACCAGTCAGATATCTTACAGTGGTTAGCTATCCAGACACACCGCTGCTAACTGCCAGCACACAGTTCACTTAGTAAATAACCTTTGACCAGAAATGTGTACTTTTTAAATGTCAGGGAAGTCTTCATGTTTTTCTTCTTCTATCTGTTATTCTTTCCTTCTTTGTCCTCTAATTCTTCACCCGTGAATTTCAAGGTCAGAAGCCTGCTACTGTGTCAGGTGTACTGAGTTGTTTCAGACTGGTAAATCTGGCCAGTGACCAGGTCAAGACCTGCAGGGTCTGAGGTAGAGAAGCCAGCACAGGATATTGCCTCAGTAAGCCACCTGGGTAACTGTTGGTTACTGCGCTCCTGACTGTTTGTGCAGCTTAGAAATAATGATGCTGTTATCTGAAGGTACATTATTAAAACGGTCTCTGTGTATGTCCAGAAAATCTTCTTTGCAGAGTGTGGTTTTACATACCGTTTTTGACCAAACAACACCACTTTTTATGTAAAATCAGACCTGTAAATGACCAGTACATGGGGTTGTAAGCAGGTTTGGGCTACGAATATTAGACTATTAGGCCATTTGTTTTTACCCGACAAGCCTGAGCTTTAAATATTTGTAGTTTGGTGCCCTGCGTCAGCTGACATGGGCTCCAGCTCTCCTGTGACCCTGAATTTGATAAGAGGTTAAGAAAATGGATGCATGTTTAGAAAATACTGTAGCTCTGGAGTGGGCGGCACAGTGGTTAGAGCTGTCGCCTCTCAGCAAGAAGGTCTTGTGTCTGCATGTTTCCCTTTTGCCTCCAGATACTAAATCTTCCTCCTACAGTCCAGTGACATCCATGTTAGGTTAATTGGCTGTCTCTGTGTTAGTGCTGCCATATACTGGTGACTTGTCGAGGGTCTACCTCTCCTCTCACACCATGACAGTTGGGAGAGTCTCCAGACCCCAACCCCAATCCTGAATCGGATTAAGAAAATGGATGGATGTATAACTGGATGGATGAGTGTTTGGATACAGTATTTACATGGACCTTTGTTTGTTATATTCTACAAAGGCCAAGGGTTGCAGTACATGTAACTAACATCTGAATCTTTAATGAAAATATGATGCAATAAATATTGAGTGTGAATTAGAGGAAGTGCAGTTGGGTAAACTCTATCCTGTCCAGAGTTAATTGTCAGTAAATAAAAGTTAGACAAACAAAGCCATGGAAGTGGCTGAAAAGGCAAGGCCTGTTGCTTTGTGCCTGATAAAACCGAGAGTAAAATGCAGCTATTTATTATGTCTGGTAATGGCAGACAGAAAACATTGTTTGTAAACTCCAGTTGAGAAGAGATAAGAAAGGTATGTGTGAACATCCGTTCATATGTGTACTGTAAACTCCTGAAATAAAACTTTCACTTTACAGCAGAAGTATAAGTTCTGGATTAGCAAGTAAGCAAAACTAAATGGTATTTTATTATTGCCTGAATTTATTCCAATGTGTCATTTTCTTCTGCTCATTTTTACTTGTTCATACCTCATTTGTGTCCTGGAGCGATCTGCTTATTCTTAAACTGGTATATTTTTGTGGGGTCACGGGAATGTCAGGTGTGGCAATGGCAAATGGTTTGCATGGATCAACCCTTTTTTTGGGGTGCAATAGTAGAATTATAGCTGCGGTTTTTCACAGATGTATTAATAATACTTTTCAAACAAGGCAAAAGTACATTTTTAACTCTCTAACCCCAAAACACAGGGAAACCTACTCACGTATCAGGTAATTGAACTGTAGACCTGCCCATTTGCCTGTGTTAAACACAACACCTTATGGTTCCTGAACACAATCATGCTGACACTGACAAATTTGCTTTAAAGAGAAAGCCTCAGGCCTTTCAGGTACCCTTCCTTGCCTACCTGTGATGTTGTGCATGGAAACTGTCATGCCATTTCAGACAAATTCTCTCGGTCATTTGAAGCCCAAGGTTAAAACCATTACCACTGGTCCTTGTGACAGTGGTGTTAAATTAGAAAAAAACATTTTTTTTAAACTAATGAGCGGTGCACTGGCAAGCACATAACTCTCCTGCTCATACAGGCTCATTGTGCCCTTCTTATGCCCTTGACAGACGCGCTCTGCAACAGGAAGAAAGGGCACTTGTGTATACGTGTGTGCATAAGCCCTAATTAGTCACTGAAATATGTCTTCAGCACATTTGATATAACAAAAAAGAGTTGACAAAGGAAAGTTTATGTTCAGGTGTCTTATTATAGGTAGCTTTGCTGAATGCATACAGTAAGTGAGTTGTTTTAGTCTAATCCCCAAGCAGTTCAAATACTACTTGAACTCCTCCCTTTGTCACTTGTTTTGAAACCCAAATGCACACACTGTTCAGACAACACTGTGTATTTTGTTGCTTTTGGCAGTTGGGAGTAGTTAATATTATTGTTTAGTACAATCACCAGAGCTGAGCAATGTGGAAAAATTTTTTTTATCACAATAATTTTCTTTCATGTCAGTCTATCGATCAGTATACAAGTTTTACTTTTACTTGTGATGATGTAAGATTGATTTTGATTTAAATATTTATTTCTGGTCTGAAGTTGGATATGACAAATGTACTGTAGAACATTATACGACTGTATTTTAAAATGAAATAGGTATATATATAACAAAGTGACAACTCTAATCAGTCAAAAAGTTCTGTGACAGAAGAACGCAAACAAATAAATAAATACAATGGATCCAGATTTAAGAATGGGGAAAAAAAAATCACTAATAATGGCATCAATACTTTTCTGTTCATTCAAACCGTTTTAAATAATTGCCAAACAAACCCACAAATAAATGGACAAATACGACACACACACTAAAATTTTCTATAATTACTCAGTGTAAATTCAAGAGACTTTCAAATGTAAATGAGGGAACATATAAACAAGACTGACATATACACTGAATTGTGGTCCATTTATGCTCCAAAGCAATACATATATCAAATTCAAAAAAAGCACAGGATTTCAGTGAAGTGACCAGTGGAATTCATATATGGATCAAACATGCGACTTAACCACAAATCTAAAGTGGTAGCAAATTGTAACACAACTGTAGAGTCATCTGAAACAAATGTTTATGGCCAGGGATTTGGCAGCGAGAGTTGGTTACTTCAGTCAGGTGCTTAAATCTGCCATTTTTGACTGTTTACTGGCTGTTGATATCGTTGTCTTTAGGCTTTGTATTGGAGGATGTGTCTAGGACCGCAAGCTATTGCATTGCGCGTCCAATTGCATTGTGCAGTTAAACGATCAGCTGTGCACTGTGCAAGGATGGCACTACTTCAAGTGGTAAAAACTATTCGTGGCACTACCTGCATTTATGGAAACGAGCTTTCCACACAGTTTGCAGTGTGTGCTATTCTGCTCTTAAGTGGACTTTAAATAGCCAAAATATCTCCCCACAATCGATCTTTTCAGCAATGTCCCAGTCTTCTGAGCCTTGGACTGTGTCCTCTGGGGTGTCGTGCTCTGTAATGCATGAGTTTTCGTTAACATTTTCTGTGGTCATTTTGTCCTTTAGCTCGCTCATATTCCTGATGTTCTACTGCACGTTGTTTGCAGGAGCCCAAACATTAGCGCATGTGCCGCTACCTGCTGTTCTTCCTACGCTTTGCAGGTCAGGTTAACCTGATGTGGCTCAAACTCTGCTATTCTCATTGTCATTGGACTTTTGTGTTGCCTGTCAAAACATGGATGGAATGAATTTTATCAACTTTATATTTATTTTGTGATAATTAAATAATCACAAGCGTCAAAAGAGCATCTTGTTTCCCTTTCCTGTGCTACATTTTTCCTCTTTTTATGATGAATTACCTCACTATTCACTTTTGCTCTCCCCTTTCTTTAATAGCTGTATCTACCTTCCTTCTTTGGCCTTTGTATCTTTTACAAATCTCAGGGATGTAATTAAAAGCTCAGCCTTCCGACAATTGAATATAAGCGAACTATTAAATAACCTCCAAATTCTACAGCCCTGACAAGTTACACTTCACCAGTGTATCCTTACTCTCCTTTTTGCCTTTATGTTCTGCATCCCTTTACCCTACCACAGCTTCCATTTTATCTTAACAGCCAGATGACATTGATGATTAATGTTGAGAGTTAATCACCCACAACATGTTGGATTTAATCATTCTTTGATGACTCTACATGCCATGAAAATCTGTTGGAGGTTGCTCAGTTTGGTGCTGCTAAAGATTAAATTCTGTTTAGAGGGAGCAGTCACACAGTGGTAGCTAGGCCCAGCCCTGGTTTTGTTTGCTTTTTTGTTTTTTTCCAAACATACTTGACTTGAGCTTTTATGATATTAAAGGCAACATGTTGTCGGTGGTCTCTGTTATAGATGGAGCCGATGGTAGGCTCTCCTGTCCAAATAAATATCTCCTGTCAAAAATAGACATTGTTTTTTATAGACGTCTAAAAATGATTGGAATTGATTCTGTGTAAATATACCAGGGAGCCCAGAATGGCAAAGCCCTGCCGATCTACCTAGACTACTTTTTCAGTCAGTGTTAAGCAACTAGTGTGTGCTGTGTGCAGCACTTTATGCACTGGTTGTAAAGCTAACCCATATTAGAATTTAATGAACCATAGCTTGAATGACAGATGAACCAATTTTTGATCATGTGTGGCCCAGTGCGCTTTTCTCAAGCATTTCAAATAAGCTTCTTAGACAGTAAGACAATGCATAGGTCCCAATTTAAACAAAAAACAAGAAAAGAAAAGAAAAGAAAAGAAAAAAAAAATTGATTATTAATTTTAGATTGATAAGAATTACTGGCTGAAAAAGTCAATAAATTATCTGAGAGGTAATTGTAATTGAATAACAAATAATAAGCCCATTTTTGTGTGTTCCATAGTCCTTATTCTGGATAATAGTCATGATAATTTAAAATTTTAAATGATTAGTTTATAGATTAGTACATAGTTTTTAATTCAGTGTCAAACAAACAGCAAATGGCACCGGGGCTGGTAGAGTAAGGTTGCCTTGCTGCATACAACCAACAGTTCACACCTATCATGCAGAGTAAAATTAAAAAAACCCTGCACTGTCACTGTTTACATTATCAGCTTCAAATAGACTGCTTCAGGGTTAGACGTTTCTGCAAGAGATGATTTTGCAGTGTGAATGGGCTGCATGCAAATTTAAGTGTATACATTAGGCCGTGTTCATAGATTACAAGAACTGCCATATAAACTGTCATTTTTCTTGCTTGTAGCTAATGTGCGTGCATCTGTGCATGCTTGCAATCTGTCAGGGATAAGCTCTTTGCTGGCCAGTTGTTGAGAGAGAGAGAGAGAGAGAGAGAGATGCAGAAATCTGATGATTAATCACTCTCCAGGCTAATGCTTAGCAACTGCAGAGAACCAGCCAGGCTTCAAGTCCACCATACTGAGTCCATCTCAGCCACAAAATGAATTTGTATTATCCAGAAACAGTATAATAGAATTACCCTGTCATACTACACCACCCACATATGATGGTAAATAAAGTGATGCCACAAAGCGTGCGAATCCAAAAATGCGTACAGCATTGTCCGTTTCCTAATTGTATGTATTTGTCATCATGTTGGAATATACTCATTACCCTTGTATACTGAAGGCAGAAACCAAACCTGGACTCTGTTTCTGCTTCCCTTGCCTTGGAGTGTTTGACTTATTTGTCCTCAGGCAATAGCGCAAGTGCACATATTATACTGAAGCGGATATGAGAAAATGGTGGACACAATCTGGCCTGTATCCCCATGTTGATATTTGTTTTGAGGGAGAGAGAGTTAGTGCATTGGGTGTGTTCTGCCACAGTGTTGTTTCTGTTGTAGTCAGCTCAAATGCTGGTAAGAAATTTGGCTACAGCTGGGAAGTTTGGCTGTTTTACCAGCCAAGCGTGCCAGATACCCAACCACGCTCTTCAAGCCGATCAGATACTAGATATTGAATTTTGGTGAACCACTTCAGACACCGGACGGTAGATTTATGAGAATAAGAGAAAAAAAGTGTGTTGCCCTCCTAGTCAACCCTTGAAGTGTAGTTCACTTAGATAGGGTGTGTTTCTTCTGAGCCTTATTGCATGGTAACACAAAGGACAATGAACACTTTTTAGTCTTTTCTGACACTGCCTGCAGTTTGCCGTTAGGCTTCGAATTGGTTGCTGGTTTAACGCCAGAGATCTTTGCATAGATGCTGCTGAAGAAACAACATAGGTAATTTAAAGAGTGACTGATAATGCAGCCTTAGTGACATGATGGGTAATTCTCTGCCCATTATCAGTCAGGCCCAGGGCAGAGCTGACTATGTAGTGTTGTTGTTTTTGTCAGGATGGTTGTTTGTTTGTTTGTTTGTTTTCAGACCCCCCCGGTGAACTTGTTTCTGTGTCATGCTTTCAGTTATTTAACACTTTTCTCTTCCGTGTTTCTTGAGGCTGAAGTTTTCTGACCACCATTTGAACTGTTGCTACACCTGAACTGTATGAATTCACTCCTTACTTTGCATATAGTTTTTAAGTTTGGATTTAGAGTTTCTGCATTTCATCTGAACTGTCCTCCAATTAGGTTTAGAAAGAAACAGGCCACATTGATTCACACTGATGCTTTTGTTATTTTAACACTGCGTTGCTGACATGGTTTGGAAGTCTGATCTGTCAATCATCCTGTCAGGTTCAATTGCTTCTAAGTGGATGTTTTTACAGCGTTAAAACCTGAACACATCAGGTGTGTTCTGGCAATGTTATTTTAGAAGCCTGACACTTGGAAGTTAGGCAGCCATTCCTTCTCCTGTCTTTTTTTTTTTTTTTTTTTTTGTTAAATTGTAGTAATCTATTTTATGTTTTTACATATTTACACAAAATGCTAACGGCTGCTTTTCTTTGAGTGCAGCTCTTCAAATTTGTTGGATTTTGTTTCTCATTTAAAAAAAAAACCCCTTAAATAATCAAGTAGTCGATGGACTAGATACAAAACTGAAAGTAGGGCATGCATGTTCAGTCGTGACCAAGTTTTGAGAGAATAAACATGACTAAACTTTTTAGTCATAGGGTACAGCCTATGAACAACAACTTCTAGCTAGAACAATTGCTGCCTTTGTCAAGTATGAGATCTCTGACATATGCATGAGGAATATAAAAGGTTTTTTAAGGCATTTCTACTTTTGAAGTTGGCATTTGTTAGAGAATGGCTTGGAAAATGGTGAAGGAGGAGGAAGGAAGCAACGAGGCATTGAAAAGCGAGATGCGAATAATAATTATTTCATATTTAACTTTTGGTTCTTTCAGAGGAATGGAAACCAGAAGAGTTGATCACTTTCTTTAGAAGTTGTTGACATAGACTGCATATTTTGTCTGGCTGAGGTGGAGTCGGCACTGGAACCTTATCAGCATGCCACTTGGAGTGTGTGTGTGTGTGTGTGTGTGTGTGTGTGTGTGTGTATGGGTACATGTTTTTCATGTGAGAATATTTTGTATATACGCATCGTATGGGTGTGTGCGTGTTAACACGTATTTGTGTGTGCATACAATTAAATCCAGTGTGGCTGGCTGATATGCCAAGGATGCCCTTGTTGTAGGTGACAAAGCTTTTGCCCAGGAATTTGCTTGGCTCATGCTTCATTTGACTGCTTGTTTTTCTCTTGACTTTCATTATGTTGCCTCATTGAACGAGTCTGTTTATTGCTTAGTTGTGTTTACTTTGCAAGTTGCACAGCAGGAAAAGCACACAAAAACATGCAAGAAAAGAAATTAGGGCTGAATTAAACACATAATAATTAAGCACATTACGGCATCTTATAAGACGAGAGAAATCAACTGCTGAGAGCAAAAGCTAGATTTAATAAAAGAAAAGAACACCATTTAATTCTTCTTCCCGTTGGTAGATACACACCTACAGATAATTTTTTAAGCTACTTTGGGATGAGCCCTTCTAGGCCCACACAATAAAGCTGAACACAACGTGAGCCAAAAAAATGCTATAACTTTTTTTTATTTCTCATTTCTTACTTTTAAAACTATTTCAACCAATACCTAAGTCTATGTGTACGTGTACAGTCTAATTTTTGTCACTGCATTTATCAAGGCTGGGTAGAAAGAAACGCATTGAGAGAAACAAAGCTTTCTGTCAAGTCTTTTCTTTGAAATGAGCTCAAGTGAGAGTGAGGTGAGAAGAAACAGGAAAGCATGTGGCTGTTCCCCTTTAACTCTTTTTGGTCAAAAGTCTTTAAATATTGCAGGAAGTTTACATCATTGTGTAAATTTTCTAAATTAAGAGTGAAGATGTCTGTCTTGTGGCAAGGCAGTCTTTGGCCAGCTTAGATATTAACCAAGTCATTGTCGCACTAATAAGGCAATTTCTTTGTTGCTCCGCTTTAACAATTATAACACCATTGGTTACCACAGGTTTTTTTTTTTTTTTTTTTTTTTTTTTATAGTTGTGTTAACTGCATGTGTTTGAAGCAGGCTAAAAAAGTGACACAGTGTTTCTTTTTTCTCTCCTCTGTTTAGGAGCGCACCAGGTCATTTGACAGCTTCAACATGAACACTCTGGAGAGCTCCCTGATTGACATCATGAGAGCTGAGCAGGACAGCCTGAAAGGTAAAGATGCCAGTTGTCAATCAAGATCATGAAACACTAAGCAGACCAGCAGCATTTTTTTTTCTTCTGTTTTTAATTTGACATTGCGTTAACTGCAGAGGTGTTTTTTCATAGAAGGCTGTAGTCACACAGGCTTAGACACTGGTTGGTGAATGTCTGACAACCACCAGTCGCTAGCAAAAAGTGAGTCTCCAGCATAAAAGTTTCGCCTTTTGAAATGTGTTGGTTTTTGGTGCGACAGATTTCTCCCAGCATCAGCCTGCAACTGATCAATTTCCAACAGATCAGGAAATATACATTTTTCCCTGTTCTATAGGCAGGGAATTTTTTTTTACTATGGATTCAGTACAGGAAATGAGTGTATATGCTGAAAATGTATGCTTCCCATTTAGCACGTCTATATTTTTAGAAAACCTGTGATGCGCTGGAGGTAGTTGTATGGACCTTTATCGTTATAGATGCATCATATTTTCCCACAGATGGCACACATAATATGATACTGATCTTGTTATTATTTGTCCAGTAAATGGCTGGTGTGCAATAGTTATTAAGTGCATGTCAACTGACCTAGCTGAAAATGAGTTTCATAATATAACATACAAACACTTTAAATAGACTTGTTGGAAATGTGCTACAGAGAGCCTGCTTACAAAACTACAGATGTATATAGTTTGCATGTTTCCCTCATATAAGGTGTGCAATACAAGAGAAGAAAAAGAAAAAAACGTTAATGTGCAAGCAGGCTTTACCTTTAAACACTTGTCTTTGTTATGGATTGTAGCTTATTTGGCCGCACAAAGGAACAACAGCTCACACACAGTAATTTATCAGTTAACGCCTCAGTTTTTAGCAGAGAGGTTTCACCTCCTCCACAGGTCAGCCATGTAGAGGCTTTGTCTTCTTTTTGTGCTATCATCGGCAATATTATGAAAGGCCACAGTGTGTAGCAGTCAGCTCACACCTCTGTCTTCCTTTTCCTTTCTTCTTCCCACTCATCATAAAAAACACAAACCAAGACAAACAAACAACAAAATTCTCCTTGTGGCTTCTATTCTTCTTCTTCTTTACATTTTCTGTCATATCCATATATGCGATTATTCTGGGTGCAACAAATGCAGCTGGGTGAGACTATGTTGCATTCTGGCTTATGCCAGAGCTGATGGCAGTGCATTTCACAAGCAGCTCTACACACCACATTGTTTGTGTCTAATAGTCTGTTTTTGCTTGGAAGCCATATCAGGCTGCACAGAGCAGGTCAGGAGGGGACGAAATCATACATGTAAATGACATAGAGAATCTGGTCATTTATCAAAATAAAAGACTAAACCTTTTGAAATGCTCTGTGTGATTCGAAGCATGCATAAAACTGCATCAGAGAGGCGTCTTTCCTGTGCAGCTGTTTATATTCTACTTGCTGTGTTATATATGGTATTCCCTGATGGCAGATGTTTTCCACGTCAGTTAGCGTTTTCATATGCGAGTTGATTGCCATGGACCTGTATAGCAATAGTTGACTGACCTACTTTTCCACTGTTATATAACACAATAAGGAGTTGATGAATTTAATATTTACAAAACACAGACGCCCTGCCGTAGCCATCATTGCTGCACATGTTTGTGGTGTCCACAAGTTGCAGTTTTCAAAGGCACTTTTACCCACTATTGTTTTGGATCTGATGGTTTTTATATTGACAGATGACCATCTACTTTTTCCACAAAGACTGCCGATCAGCATAAAGTGAGGCTTTAGGAAGAGGGGTCCATTTAAGTGAGCTTGTGTCATAGAAACGGTGATGAACTGAGGGGCAATGCAAAAAGAACCATAAGAACCATAAGATAAATAGTGTCAATCAAAGCTAAGGATAGCTGAGCATGGTGCAATAGGTATAACCTCGTTCTCATGAATTTTAAGAAGTAGATGCAGAGAGATTGATGAGGGCTTAGGCTTTATTTAAATGGGAATTATGAGAGATGGGAGAGCCCTCGCTGAACTGAACTGACATTGTCGTTGCTTTCTAAAGATCGGTGCTGCAAAGCTTTTCACACGAAATAGTGTTGTGAAATAATTTTGGTCCAAAAAGTTTGAAGAAGTTGCATGCTAATTTTTAACATGTTGGTGTAGACGTTGCCAAGAACAATGATACTTTTTAACATACAGTATTGGTCTTGCAGCATTAAAGGAAACATGTATTTGATAGCAAACAGTGCTGCTGACCTGTTATCATAACCCAGAAATTGGATATTAAATTAATTCTACAGGAGTCCAAGGATCATTGTTGTAAAGGGTGACGCTCACAGACATAATCTGACTATAGAAAAGTTAGTCAGTGGCCAATAGTGAGTGTTGGCTAAGAGGATAGAGCTGAAGTTCTTAGTAATGATCATTGTTTGAAAGGAAGCACATTTGATTTCTCAAGGCGTAGGCTGAGTGTAAAAGCTAACTAACTATATAGTTAAAGTTGTCTGTTATATTTGATAGTAGTTTAATAGGACAGAGGGCTTAGATAATGATTACGTAGTTTTTGTTAGGTTGTACAAGTTTTAAGTCATGGACCAGAAATTGATAGGAGTCTTTTTATGAGATGAAAATGTGGTATAAAAAAATCTCTAAATGGAAGCGATGTCATGCGTAATATATGCATAGCTTTATGTTCCATAAAAACACTCACTATACACATCAGTTTATTAGCAGAATAAATACAAAAGCAAAGTTTTAAAAAATCTTTACGTATGGGACACTACAGTAAGATCACTTGTTTAAACCTTGGACCTATCAGGCTCAGTGGCAGTTAGAGCTGGGCGATATAAGATTATTTCATATCACGATATGTTTTTTTCATTTCAGGCGATAACGATATATATCACGATATAAGCCAAATAACTACATTTGTAAGATTTAAATGTGCCGTTGCTCACAAGTAAAATGTGAAATAATTAGCAGGTTGTTTTAATTTAAATATTTATTTCCCATAATAAGTTCAACAGGGTAGATGTACTTAAGGAACATGAGACTTCAGTTTCAGATAAATAAAGGCAAATATTGCAAACTACACAAAACGCAGCCGCTAAAGTGTTTAAGTTTCAAAATAAAACAAACAAAACAGACCACTAAATTGTCAATTCCACTTAGAAACAAAATTTTAATTCTAAAAATAAATCTTAGTTTGTTTTACAGAAGAACAGACAAAATTGACTAACTTCTGTCAATATCAAATAAACTGAGAACTAAAAGGAAATTCTCAATCTCTCCTTGTTGTAAAGCTTAGCTTTTCAAACAGTTTTAACAGTTACTTTAGTCTGACAAAAGCCGAGTGACGAATTAGCGCTTTCAGTCAGAGATTGAGCATGCACCGCTTTATTGTATTTCCAGACTTGCTTTCGGCACATTTTACAGTGCGCACTACTCTGTTTTTTGTCAGACTTGAAATAGCCGAAATACCTTCACACTACGGAACTTCTGTGGCCCTTCCGTTTGACAATCTCTCCGGCATTGGAACCATCATCGTTTTTTTCTTCGGTAACCTTCGCTCACGCTCTCGGTTGATTTTTCTCTAGTCGGCACACTCATTTCCTCCATTACCTGGGCAGCCCGGCTAGCTGCTTCCCAAACAAATACACATGTGCGCCTTGACACTTGTGCTGCACGTAACAAGTCATGTGACGTGACGCTGTGGCTGTGATTGGTTGATTGGTGCGCTACTTAATTTGGATTGGCTGTTCTTCTTTTCTTTTTTTTTAAGAGGACAAGAGAGATGAGGTCTATCGCAATAGTTTAATTTTTCTATCGAGAAAAAGTTATTTCGCAATACATATCGTTATCGTTCTATCGCCCAGCTCTAGTGGCAGTATAATGTTGTGCTGTCAGATCTTAGTAAATGTTTCTTCAGTAGAAAACTAGAATTCTGCCTCATTGAACATGTTTTGGTGCTTTAGCTCCACTGATGGATCCAAGAAAACATCCAAGAAAACATAGAAAGAGAAGTCAAAATTCTCTTCTAAAAACCACAAAGCTTCTGCTTTACATAATTTCATCACAATTTCAAAATACTGCATAGTCTGGTTTGCAGAAGTGATTTTTAAGCCCAACTTCCTATAAATATGATAGAATATGATATGTGTGCATCCTATAATACATGTAAAGTAGATGTTCTCTGCTTCTTTGCCGCTAATATTAGCTCAATAGCATTCTCAGAACCTTTTTCTGTGTGGTCAGGTATGTTTACATTTTTCTGTCTCTACCCTTTAATTTCGAAAAACAAAACTGCAAAGCTTGTCTGAAGAAAGACGACAAAAATAAATAAATTTAGACAATAATTTACTGCTTTAATTTGATGCATAACAAAATATCCCATCCTGTTTTTTGGTGTTTTTTTGGTGTGTTTTTTTTTTTTTTTGCCTTCTAGCCCGTGGCCTGCTATAAATAATGCTCAGTTTATTTTCTGAATTCACAGACATATTCATAATTATAGTCAATGTTTATACTATGCTGTGCCAAGTGTAGCAGTGACTTAAGTGGGTGCTTACCTTTTCCCCCTCACAGCAAAATAAAAATGTTATAATTACAGCGACTCTTCTCCGGGCCAGTTTTTGCTCTCTTTCTCTCCATCACATGCATACATGCATCTACGTAACAAACTGTGGCAGAATTCATACACAAGCACATTTAGATCCACATAAGCAGGGCAGCAATTTCTCATTCCGGCTTAACATATTGAACAAAGTGAGAGCAATGAAGCAAGGGAGCGGGCGAGACAAAATGTCTACAGTACAACTGGCTTTGAATCCCTTCCAGCATTGTCCTGACTGACAGAAAGGATCCCTCTGTTCACCCACCCCATGCACGCACACACACACACGCCCCGCCGTCTTTTGTGTGCTTGTGCATGCATGTGCTTTAACTGTTACAGTAGTGTACGCACATGTAGCCAGCAGCATGCAAATAAGGTTCACAGAGCGGGCACACACAGTCCTGCAGACACACAGGGATATGGTGTGTACTCGTGTGATCCTCGGAGACCATTATAGCCCTTTAAAATTCAGAATAACAGGTGGTGCTCAGATGGACTTTCACCTTAGTGTCATCATGTCACTAAGGTCTGAATTGTAGTACAGAGGACTTTAGTTTGGTTTGGTTGCCACCTTTGAGCTTATTTTGATTAAACTGAACACATTTTATTGCATTTCTATTCAGATAATGATGATGCATGCGCTACACAGTCGAATATTATCATTGAGCGGCGTGTTTCGAAGCTGCAGGTGGTCTGTCCTGGTTTCTGTGCTCTGTGAGTCAGGGTTCTGTTTTTTTCTGTTCTATGGGGCTCAACAGGCAAACTATGGGGGGAGGAGCCAACAGATTTCCATGTGACCAAGGCGTTGGAATGCACCAATCACAGGGCACTCGTTACCCACTCAACAATGGTCGTACTATTTGAGCTCTTTCATGTCATTATCCCTCTGCAGCAAGTGGGCCTTGCATAACTTCGAAGCTTGTTTGGAATCATAACATGTTTGTGTGGGCGCGGGTGTGTGCATATGCAAGATGATCTTGGCAAATGGCTAAAATCTATAGCATGAGGCTCGGAGAATAACGAGGTGATAAGAGGGAAAGAGATAGTTGATGTCCCATAGATGTAGGAGAAAGATGCAGCGGTAATAAAGGTTGTGATCATAGCTGTCCCAGCTAAAGCCTGCTCTGGATTAACACTTTAGAAGAACTTATAACAAAGTCACCAAGTGTCCCTATATTATGTGCAGAATAGATCAAATAGTGCCCTTCAGCAATTTAGTCTGTGCACTGCTGTAATTGTCAAGAGGATTATTATGGCAACAGCCCTTTTCCAAATACAAAGTACTGATTGATAGTGTTAGTGGTGCTGTCTTGCCTCACATTGTTTGTAGTTGGTGTGGAGAGTAGATATCACATTAGTGACAGCCATTTTATTACTATATCTTTTATATTCTTACTAAAATACAGATTTTTCTTTCAAATGGTCAGTGAAAATATAATAATAGCTTTATAGGAAGGTTTATATGAGAATAACATCATTTTTTTGTTGTTGCTTCCCTATGTAGGTCGTCTTGGTTTCCCCCACCCAGGAGGGGACAACCCTCTTCCCCTCAATGGTACGTATGGTAACCTAAACACTCAAGAGTCTGCTAAAATGACAAACTGGGCAATAACAAACTAATTAAAAAAATTAAATCATAAAATGCTGATATCTCTGATAAATTTATTTATTGCAAGCTGACATTCATTTTATTTAAAAAAAAAAGTGTCTTTATCGCTTAAAAACGCCCAATAAGTTAAAATGGACAAGTGGACAGTAGATCGACATGAAGAAGAGTTCAGATGTTTCAGATGGTTTTTGGAGACGTAACAAGGCTGGCTTCGTCAGCCTGAGGAAATGGCAGTAATCTCTCATTCAGACATGGGATGCTTTTCCATTAACGTCCCTCATAGCTTCCCAGCCAGTGCCATGATGGAGGGAGAGAGTGATGGCATGTCTGTATTGTATCGACTCCAGCGAAGCGTAACCGCACTTGAAGGTTTAGTTGTTTGCCGCTGTTGTTGCTAAGAGCGGTGTACTGTTCACTGCAGCAGCTGCTCCTGCCCCTTGCATGCAGGATCAGAAAGTAGGTGATCTCACTGATAGACTGAGAGAAGCAGGAATACATATTTTATGATTAGAAACTGAGTTAGTTAGACACAAGACACTTGTGCAGTTGTAATCTTGAGTGTGTGACTGGTTTCAGTTAAAAACTTGATGGTAAGAGTGCCATTGTGACTCTTAGAGAAAAGTAGCCACGATACTTATGCAGACACGAAGCTAGGGTGTTCAGATGCCATCAGATTCTTGGAGAAGAGTGCACATCTTAAAGGAGGGAGGTAGGCTAAATATAGCAGGTGGAGATGCAGATCTTTCTGTTCGTCTTACCTGAAGTTAAATACAAGCACATCCCCACATGCCTGCTTGAAACTAAACTAACAAGCATATATCTTTGTGCCCTTTCTCCTAGCTTGAAACTAATGTGGGGCCCTCCCCTTTCTACCTGTTAGTGTTGATACTGCTTAGTCCCCAAAGCCAAGAGGTAAAGAATGGATTGAAAAATGTGGACAAGTGGAGGGAGCGAAATGGTGTTTTTTCACCACTCTTTAATAAGTGGATAGAAAGAAGGAATGAAAGGGAAACTGCCTTTGGTTTGAGTAATTTGCTAAATACCAGAAATAGTTTGATAGGTAGTTACACTAAAGATGAACCTCTTTGCTGTTCTCATGCTTCTTAAGGAGGCTCTTTTAAATACATTCCTTAATCCTGGTGCTTCTCAAAAATAAGATATGGAGCTTGAAATTAGAATTGGCTTTATACTTTATTTCTTTCCTCAGCGGGTAGGGAAAAAACCAAACCATTCATGTCCACATGATATGTGGAATTTAGTGGCTTCTACTTTGCCCTTGCACGCTACAGTTTCCTTTATTATCCTTCTAGCTTTTTGCTTCTGGTCTTGGGGCTAGGATGGAAAACATGAAAGGCCAGCAGTTTCTTCAAAAGATTGCCGAGTCACATGGCAAGATCACATGATCAGGAGCTGTCATCAAGCCCCGAGACAGATGGTGCCAGCGGATAGGCAACAGATAGAGGTTGCACACCAGCCAAACCCTCCCTTCCATCCCCCTACCCCCGCCTCATAAGAATACACAGATTGCATTCCTCTTTCTCCTGTTCTTTCTCACTCTTTCATTTTCTTTGACCATTTTTCCTTTTTCTCTTGTTCACGCATTTCTTATAGCTCTGTCTTTCTCGACTCTCTTGGGCTCTATTGCTAGCCTGTGTAGCCTACATTGCCCCCCACCCCACCCCCCGAGTTGATGTCCATCTGGGTTGGAAGGTCCACTGAGGGAGGCAAGGATTATTGCTCATGCGCTCTGGCCACTTTTTCATCTTCTCCATGTTCTTGCTCTTTTACATGGGTTGAGGCCTGGTTCTCTCCAGTGTGCACATTTTAACATTTGTCACTTTAGCTCAAGGTCAGTATAGTTCCCCTCCCCCTGCAATGATGTCAGCATCAGAGAAACCACTGCCCTGGGAAAAGTTTGGATAATGACACACTGGATACATTTTCTTTCTGTTAACGAGGGTAGATTGAAACTGCTGTTGTCAGGGGTAGTGCTGCTTGACCTTCAGTGATGCATTTGATGTCTTGGAGAGTTCAGATTTAGTCACTAAACCACTGAGGTCATGCTTATAGTAGAGGTCTCAATTTTATTTATTTTTTTTAATAAATAAATGTCTTTTACACTGATAAACTGATTGAGCCTAAGGCAATATTTATCTATTTGCAGCATTACATTCCTGGAAAAAATGCTAGTGCAAACTAACATTTCCTTCAGCTCAATAAAGGAAAAAAGTTTGTAAATGGACTTTTATTATGAAAGAGTCACGCAGGAAGTGTAGTGCATTTATCAGTGAACTTGTAGCTTAATGCCATTATTCATTGTGATGTTTTTTTAAAATTTATTTTGGATAACAGATGGGTTTGAAATATTGCAGGGAGTAATGAAACAAGCAGGAGCAGCCACTGTGAACCATTAGACAAAGAGCTGCAGGCAAAAGGCTGTAACTTCCCAGCAAAGTTACCAACTCACTCTGCCATGCTGTTTGCAGGTTCATGCTGTGTGGAGCACACATGCAGGTCAAATATGATCTATAGTTTTAAAGCACATTTGCTGTTAGCTGTAGGTCTTGCTAAATTAGACCTGAAATCCAGTTTAAGGTTCAGCCCTGGGATCAAGTCTTCGTCATCGTCTTTCCGTTTGCATAATTATGCAGACTTGCTTAATTTTAGTACTTTGCAGTTAAGCTGGGTGAACTGGATAATTCACACTGCTGTTTGGCTGGCATTGAACATATAATTATATCTGGCACTTAACTTCAAACAAAGTTGCAGTTGTTCCGAAACTGGTTTCTCTTCATCCTTTTATTATTTTCTTTTTCCTCCTTCCTCCTTTTTCATTTTCTTCCCCTCTTTTAATTGAAGGCTTCATTTGATTTTTGATAGATGTTCCAGATGTGCTTCACTTTCAAGTTTTGATTTTTCTGCCATTTCTGTCAATATTCCTATTCAGAGCATCCATACATGTAGTGTAACACTTCATGTTATCCTTCAGTTTCTTTGTTAAAGGTTATCCCAGGGCTTGTATTAAATTACAGAAATGTTTTGCTGTTGAACTGATGTCCTTTTTTTAGCTGTGCGCCTTTAGATTGTCTCCTTTATCCCTTTCCTAATGAATCAGCATTTTTATTTTGAAAGTGCTATATTGATAGCGAGGTGACCTTTACAGCGTGTCTATATAAAGTGTCCTTTATAAAAAATACAGCAAGTTTAAAATAATAGTCTGCAACCTTTCAAAATGCACAGTTCCACAATTAAAAAAACAACAAAACAAAAACCTGCTTGATAGTCGGTGTGCTGACAAAACCACAGGCTGTTTATGATTCATTGGTGATTAATAAAATCAAGGGCCTGCAGGCTGAAAGTGGACTGTCTCTCCATTGTCGTGCACCACCTGGCACTTTTATTGGTATTATGTGTATTATGGGACTTTTATGAACATCCTCTTCTTTGATTTGTCCTTATTCCACATGCAGCCAGGAATTATAGCAGGAGACGAGGTAAAATACAATCACAAATACATCATGTCTCGTTTTCAGCATATTTTCCTGCCCTATGAGCCTCAGTGTTTTAACTAATCTTGTAATGTTAAGCAGTGTTATGATTTTATTGACTGTGGTCTGCTTGTTTGTTCTTACATTAATGGGCACGTGCATTTAATTTTGGAATGGGCCTGTGCTTTTTTTAAACTTGTTTTTTCTGTTTTGTATACGTGCAGCGATGTGACAAGTTTGTCTGCATGATTGTCTTTAGTGTCGAGCCTTGTTACTCGTCATCAGCGATCTTGTGCATCTTTCATCCTCAAGTTTTTGTTTCTCTCATTATGCTTCACTCTGCTCGCTTTTCTCCATCTTCGCTTGCATATTGCAAGATTAACTCAGACAATACAAGACGGTGTCACACTTAGCTACAAGTTAATGAGGCAGGGAGACGCGCAAAGTGTAATTCCTGATTTACACTCATTGCAAGAGGAGCCCGACACATGGCGAGGCACACACACTGTCAGTTAAGGCTAACGCCCTTGCATAAATCTTCATAAAGCAGCTCAGGGCAGGTTGTATAGGAGCAGGGAGAGCTTAACCTTTACCACACACAGTGCACTCTGAAAGTGTTTATACTTTCTCACTGATGGGACTAATGTGTGCGCGATAACCTTTATGTTCACAGGCAGCACAGTTCCATGTGTGATTCATGGAAGCTAATTAGGAATAAAGAACAACACATCAAGGACATTTAATTCGGTCGGACTGTGACGTGGTCCTTTCAGGCTCTAATCTCTCCATTCTGCGTGCACATGTTTAACTGATTCTCTCCCAATTTGAATCAAACAGATTGTTTTTAAAGTAAGATATAAAGGTTAATGGGATTCTCTTGTTTAGTGTTGTTAGATCAAGAAAATTAAAGTAGTAGGGATTGAGGTCAGATAGACAAAGTGATGAAATCAAAGTGCTCATTTACGGTCATCTTTATTGTAGTGCCATTACCATGATTTACTGTTTTCTTTAAAAACAAACAAACCCAAATGTCTAGTTTTCTCTTCAAAAGATAAATCTTTTTCACCTTCTTCTTCTTCTTTCTCAGGTCACTCTTCTCTCTTCCCCATAGAGGATGGTTTCCCTGATGATGAACGTGGAGACCAGGGTCTCGCAGGCCTAGGTTCCCCACACTGCTTTCCGCACCAGAACGGAGAGCGTGTGGAACGCTACTCCCGCAAGGTCTTTGTTGGAGGACTGCCCCCAGATATAGATGAAGGTACAGTAGTAACATAATTAATATCAAGAGGATTTAATTCTTGGATTACTTTTAGCCTTTTATGTAATTAAACTTAGAACATGGGAACTTGAGGGGAAATGTAAAAGGTTAAAAATAACTAAATAAAGCAATCATGCCTGAACCACACAGGGCTTCTTACAGTACACCCCCCCTGTAATTTACTGTGAAATCTGAGCAGGACTTCTGCTCTAAATCTCCCCTGGTGTTTTCTTTGAAAAAGCTATGGCCTGACGATGAGGGTGCATTATTATTATTTTTTCATTTCAGATGAGATAACAGCCAGTTTCAGACGCTTTGGACACCTGTTTGTGGACTGGCCTCACAAAGCTGAGAGCAAATCCTATTTTCCTCCCAAAGGTATCTTAAATTCCTTAAATTCACAGCTTGTTCACACTATGCTGCTTTTTTTGTTTGTTTGTTTTTTTGGCAACTGACTTCAGTATTCCTGGGTAAAGCAGTGTGTGATAATCTGCTACAATCGATATCTATACATCTGAGCAATCTGGTTTTGTCTTCAGGCTGTTATCTGAAGAATTTGTCAACTCTGCTCAGATTGTTTGTATGTTTGTAAAAGCTTATGCCTTCCTGCTGTGAAAGCAGAGTGTCGTGATCAGACATGCTTTCACAGTAATCAGCAAACTAAATTCCAGCACGATCCTCTGTCAGTACTCTGTGGCCCCAGCAGCGAGAATAACCCTCTTGTGTTCTGTGTAGGCTATGCCTTCCTGCTGTTCCAGGACGAGAGCTCAGTGCAGGCTTTGATCGATGCCTGCATCGAGGAGGATGGCAAGCTGTACCTCTGCGTGTCCAGCCCCACCATCAAAGACAAGCCGGTCAGTGGGAACACACACACACCAATTTTCTTAAATCTATTGGTGTTTCTACTGAGCTCAGTAAAACTTAGTACACTAGAGCTAAAAAACAAACAAACCACTTGTTGGTTTTGTGTGTGACAGGTCCAGATCCGCCCGTGGAACCTGAATGACAGCGACTTTGTGATGGATGGATCTCAACCTCTTGACCCAAGGAAAACCATCTTTGTGGGAGGAGTTCCTCGCCCGCTCCGTGCAGGTATCCTTCAAATTTATGCTGGTATTTTTCCGCCAGCTGAATTGACAACAAATGAGTGTTTATAATAGAAACATCTGAGGAATATTCTGTGCATATGCTTTGTATCTCAAGTGTTTTTTGTCAAAAGCCTTTTAAAAGTTCTCTCTTTCCCCTCCCTTTGATTCAGTAGTCTAAATATTTTTGTAGCATAAACGATCAAATGAGAACAATAAGTAGTAGTCTTCTCTTACTTCCTATTCTTTCCCAACTGTTGAAATATCAGCCGTAAGCAAAATGCTTCCTTCTGTGAGACACAATGTGATCAGCTTGTGCTTATAAAATTAGACCCGCTACAGGGTGAAGCTAAAGAGACACCGACCAACACTGGTTATTTCAGGAAGTAGTCTCTATGGCACACTGTGCAGTGTTAAAAAATAAATAAATAATTTTTTTCCCCTTGATAACAATGTCACATGTACTGTGTGTTCAAGTTTATGCCACCTTTGTGTAACTGTGTCTTAAACCTCTGTGCTGCCGTTTTAGAAAGGAACAAGGACATTAGGCCCAGCAGTGCATTAAATATTTTATGACCGTGTGTAATAACTGGGTTTAGATTTGCATTTTAAGAAAATCCACATATTAAAAAGGACTGTTCAGACTTTTTAATGTTGTAATAAGTAAAGCTGAAATGTACACTTGCAGGGATTTTGTTTCCACAAACAGCATGCTTGTTAAAAAAACAGAAAAACAGTCATAAGGACGGTCAGTAAATTCAGGGCACTGCTTTCATATTTACCCCGTGAAACTCTGCAGGACTTTAATCCGTCCACGTTAATGGTTTAAACTCTCAGATGAACAGTTCTCATCAGCTTATGTGTTTGTGTTTTCTGGTTACACTGGCATGAGTTTATGTAAACCTCTGTGTCCACACAGGTAATTGCTGGATTTCTGTGTCCTGCAATCTTTGTGTCGGTGTGCCGTCTCCATCTGTGCATCAAACTTGTTTTTGTGAATGTTTTGTTGATCTAATTGTGTGCGTCTTCCTCACCCTCCCTCTTTGCAGTGGAGTTGGCCATGATAATGGACCGCCTGTACGGTGGAGTTTGCTACGCTGGCATCGACACAGACCCCGAGCTGAAGTACCCCAAGGGAGCGGGGCGGGTCGCCTTCTCTAATCAGCAGAGCTACATTGCTGCTATCAGTGCTCGCTTTGTACAGCTGCAGCATGGAGAAATCGATAAACGGGTGAGTGGAAAGAGGAAAAAAAAAAAGCTCAGTGTTTTTCTGTCTTCCCTCTCAGCCCCCTCCTTTCTTCAGCTTGCTTCCTGCTCTTACTCGGGGTGTTTCTTTCAGTTGCGTAAAGGTGATGCAAAGTTTTAACAGTTTTTCCTGGAGTAATATAGTCATAATATACTCCATTTTATACTGAAATGATCTAGTGTATGAACAGAAGAGTATAAATGACTGCTGTTAAATTTAACTTCAGATTTTACATCCATTTTAACCTTTATCCAGGCAGAGTAGTTATAATAGGCGTGCTGTGTTTGTGATGTAACTGGAGCAGAGAGTGATTTGTGTAACAGAATAATGTAGGTTCACCAGAAATGATTGGATGTTTTTAGCTGAAATATATGTTGGTGTGGTTGAACTGGGCTCTTTGCAAGCTGTAAAACTGCTCTAATGACGACTTTTCTGTTGAAGCAATAATTGAGATTTTTACTTCTGGAACTGCCTGAAATTCAAACTGTGTAACTGAGTTGACTGTTGTTTTGGTCAGGAGTTAAGGGCTATTTTGACCAGTTTCAGTAGTAAGAGTACAAATTTGTTAACAACTGCTTTTTTTTTACATTCATATGTGTTAGTGAGCCAGCATGCATAATACCAAAAACCCTGAAAGTGAAGCATCTAAGTGGAATTTGGCCTTCATTGAGTTCATTTATCAGTGCCATTCCTACTGTGACCTGAAAAATATTCTCTACAAAAAGGCTATGAACTCCAGAGCCTCACTCTTTCAGTATCAGGAACCCTACAGATGGTGCACAGTCTATTATTTATTAAAATTTCTTATTAGCCTTAACTCATAAGAATACTGTCAGTAACTTAGCCAGTGCTGTCAGCAGCAGAAGAATTACAGTAATCTCTACAGGCATGCTAATGGACTGTATATGACACAAATTCTACAGACAATAGGTGAGTTAAGATAACTTGAGACTCAGCAGATGTATGTACAGTAGAGGTAACATGGTAAGATAAGATACTGGTGTAATAGTATGGTCTTTTAAGATTTGCATAATTGTGGTGTTGTGCACATTTTGTGTAATGACTGCCTTGGTAACATTCACCTCCCAATACTACAGTCATTCATCACTGAGCACGAAAGATAAGGAGGTAAGAGGTGTTCCAAAAGGTCCTAAACAGGAAGTTTAAAATGCAGAACATTTTTAGTATTTTAATAACGGTGAAGTCGGCAGTGCGATATTAACAGCTTTAAACAGTCTTTTAAATACTGATCAGGAATAAGATATTATTATTATTATTATTGTTATTATTATTATTATTATTATTATTATTATATGAGTTCTCTATTTTCTTGGCCACATTATTTTCTGTGTGACCTGCAAATGCAGATTTTTTGATAATTCCGATTTTACTTCTAAGAGCTGTAACTGACAGCATGCACAGAAGAATTTCAGCTTTTTATTCACTATGCTTTTTATAAACAAAAACAAGTGCAACACATTTATGCAACAAAACAAATGTCAAGTGCTCAAGTGCTTTCATCTGACTTCATAATTTTCCTCATAACTGCTTACATCCTTTGCTCATACTGAGGCTGCTAGCTTGGATAGCTTTAGCATTTACCACTTTGGCTTTCTTAGCTTCTTTCAGCTCGGTGAGGATGATTTATGCCTCTCATTAATTTTGTTGTTAGAAATGTTTGTGTGTTGGTTCCTGTTCTCATGGCTTACTTTGGCTAAATTTGTGTATTTACTCACAGTGAAGAGCTTTCATGCTAACGACATGTTTGCATGTGACACTGAGTAAACCTGCAACTATTTGCATGTGCCACTGTGTGCATGTTGCACATGCATGGACTGGGCCTGCTCGTTACCAGTCAGGGCCACAAACAGTAAAAATGGTCCAGTTCTTGTCACTAGATGGTCAATCAGGGCATCTTTAATTTAATTTGTGTATGTTGAAGCATAGACTGAATAAAGAATGCACACTGTGTGGGGTGCTAGGTTAACAGCAAATCCTGACTAGCTTGGTTAGGAGGAGGAAAGCTCATACAAACACCTGCCTAAAAACACTACTTTCAGCTGCTCCCTTATTCACAAGGGATCGTGATGCCCTTCCTGAGACAAGCCCACAGGGATTCGTGTCTCCTCCCAGTCTCGAACTCTAGATTTCTTTTTTTTGTCTGTCAGGCAAACGTGTAAACCACCACAGTATGGAGCCACTCACACACACAGATCTGTTAATCACTGGTAAATAACGGATTGAGAAGATACTACAGTCTTCCTCACCAAAACTGAAGCTTAGGCTATTCCACTCAGCAAGTCGTATTATTTGTCAGATAAATCCAATAAAAATGGTAGAAAAGGCAAACAGCCCAATCGTAGCAGATTGTTAATCAGCTGTGATGAAATTAAACTGTCCATTGAGGACAAAATTGAGGTCTGTGGCATCTGCAGTGAATGAAAGTTCAATTTTGAGCCCAGGCTGATTCTGTGTCACTTGATATTGCTCATCATAAAAACAAATGTGGTTCAGAAATGCTCAAAAAGTGCAAAAAAAGAGACCTTTTTTTCCATTGTGGAAATATTTTTAATGACCAATTGCTGAAAAAAATTACAGCAGTAGGGCACCTGTGATTTTTATTAACATTAACTTAAAACAACCTGATGCAGTAGTAGGAAAGGGAAAAGTAAACGGTGAGACTCGTATCAGAAAGATGGAATTACAAAGTAACAGTAAGCTGGATTATGGACATACACTCTCCCCTGTGCATCACTCATGTGTGTGGAATAACAATGAAGGCTGTTACAAAGAGGTGTAAATGCAGTGAATTATTGATTGGATTAATTCACAGTATTAAAAACAATATTTTCTTTCCTGCTTACTGTAATGATTCCAACTCTAAATAAAAAAGCAGCACCTGTTGTGGCTCACGTTGCACCCTGCTCGTAGTATGTATGGATTTATTTATTTATGTCTACCTCTTTGCAGGTGGAAGTGAAGCCATATGTGCTGGATGACCAGCTGTGCGATGAGTGCCAGGGAACTCGCTGCGGTGGGAAGTTTGCGCCGTTCTTCTGCGCCAACGTCACCTGCCTACAATACTACTGCGAGTACTGCTGGGCGGCCATCCATTCGCGCGCCGGCCGCGAGTTTCACAAACCCCTGGTGAAAGAGGGAGGCGACCGACCCCGTCACATCTCCTTCCGCTGGAACTGAGCGGAAATTAGAGAGGGAGAGGCAACAGAGGAGCAGGAGGGCAGGTAGTGCAGGAGTCGCAAAATCATTGTACAAATAAATGCACTTTTCTGTTGCTGGTTCCTTTTTGCTCCACTTTCACCCGACATTTTTTGCAATTTTTTGTTAAATTAATATTTAAAGACGGAAAAGAAAGATTGGATTTATATCCAGATATGTCGAGGAAGCAAAAAAAAGATGTGTAATATGATTTTATTTATATGTTTGATTTTTAAAATATTTTTATTAGTTCTAAAAAAAAAAACGTATATAGAAAAGTTTGAGGTGTGATATGGTACTCTGCTATTTTAATTGGGATATTTTTCTAAACAGTGTATTTAATTTTAATTTTGATACAAGAGGCCCCGAAACAAATTGTCATTTGACATTCAGCTGACTTGTTTTGTAGCAGAGCTCTTACATTTGATTTTGTATTGAGTCTCCAGAGCAAATGCTGTTTGAACAGAATATGATTGGCTATTTATTTCTGAGAGGTAGGATTAAAGTGCCCCTATTTTGCATATTTGCATATATTTAAAGTCTCACTGTTTCATGTGAGGGAGGCGGGTGTTCACTCAAATTGATTTTGTGAAGTCCAAAAACAAGATTTGGGTCATACTGTTCACTGCTGCAGTGCCTGTCTTTAACCCTCTGTGTGAAACCCTCCGTTTTGCCTCCTGTCTCTTTAAGGGCCCCCCCTAGTGACATAGATAAGTCACAAAAGAAAAGCCTTTGACAGTTTGAAACAGTACAGCAGTATTTTCTTTGGGAGAGAATAGCAACATTTAGCATGGCCTTTGTCACTTTGACATACATATATATATATATATATATATATATATATATATATATATATATATATATATATATATATATATATATATATATATATATATATATATATATATATATATATATATATATATATATATCTCTACATATCTACCAGACTAAAGGATATGGAAGAACCCAAAAGGCATAATAGGGGCACTTTAAGTTTGCTATTGATAGCTGAGGCTCCAGAGCAAATGTGAATTAAAAAGGGTGTTGCTAAAGAAGAGTGCACTTATTTCCAGTTTAAGTACTGAAGATACACAGTATGTAAGACCCTTAGTAGTTACCAAAGCTGAATCTTAATTAACTCTGACGAGCAGAAAGAGCCCACTGCAGAACGAAATGGATTCGTTTTCCCCTCCCAGATCAAAAACGTTCGAACCTCTCGTTATGATTTCCTGGACCATACAAACATTTTGATGTTACTTGAAAATCTAAACAAAATTTTAGCAACACCGATTTGGGTTTCGATCTCCATTTTGACATGCAAAAACTAATACCTCAAACTCCGCTGCTAATGTGCCGAATACAGAGACAGAGAGAGAGAGAGAAAAAAGAAACCAAGAAAGAAAACATCGTCGCTCTCTGGTGTTCTCCTTTCCTCAGAACTATAATCAGAGGGAAGTGATACAACAGGCAGAGTGTGATGTAACTGGCACAGTTTTCTACTCAACTTGCTTCATCACCTCCTTATTTTTGTAATCAAACCCAGGGTTGTGCTAGTGACAGAGCATCGTAAAGTATACAGTGTATTATTGGAATGTATGGTAAAGGGAGGCTACAGGAGAGACAGGCTTAGTGGTAAAGAGAAAAATTCAGCCCCAGATCCCCTCCTCGTGTCTGCCTGCGGCCTCTGCTGCTAAGCTTACAGCTAACAAACAGAAGGCCTCATTCGTGGATCAAAACCTGCTCGGGGCTTGAATCCACGTCCTTCAGGACCGAGGTTAAGGCAACGTGTCACTGAAGGACGGTATTGCAGTTTTTAATGGGGCTACCACCAAACAGGAAATACCTGTCTGTGTTAGTTTTGTTTTAATGCATTTGTGCAATTCTCCCAAGTCTTTAATGGAAAAAAAAAAAGTTTTACTTTGCATCCAAGAGTTAGTTACATTTAATGAAAGAAGCAATTAAAAGTTTATCTGACTTTGGAATCGTCATCACATGGAGGGATCTGCCCTTGCAGCCAGGTCCCTCCATCTATCCTTTCTCCTGCCAAGCTAATCCAACTCAGCATCCAGTGTTTTTGAAGCATAAATGAAGATAGTCTCTGCAGTGTGCTCTACTACTGCACACTTGTGACCCACATGCAGTTTGCTCTCCATAACGAGATTGCAGGTCCAGTCGACTGTAGCCAGCGGCTTTTGGGAACCAAAGATGGCTGTGCAGTAGTGGGTCATACTGTAGCTTATTACTTGTGTGGAAGTTTTGGTTTTTCTTTTTCATTTTCTTCAAGGACGTTTTGCATATATATATATATTTTTTTGTTTTCCTAAATCTGTGATTTCTACCCAGTTTTGCTTAACTGTCAAGCCCTGATGGACTCCAGCGAACCAAAGATTGGCCTTGAACATCGTCTTTACAGAATGCGTTATGCATACGAACGATAGTGCCGTGAAAACCATCAGAACATCAGTATGGGGAGGAACAAAACAGGGCTTGCGAGACATATAAACAAGGCCTCACACTCTCTCCATAGCTCAAAATGGAGGTGTGTGCTGTCAGTTAGGCGCTAGTTGTTTTTATCTGAAATGGGTCTGCGCGTTTGGGAAAAGTAACACAAAAAGTATACCTTCCCACGGCGAAAGTAAAACTAATCCTTACCTTTGTTTGAGTCACTCAGTGGTAACCTATTAGCCGAGCATTTAAATGTCAGGGAGTTAGTACAGAAACTTGATTATTACACACACACTAGTGAGAATCCTCATATCGGCGTGGTGTTGTCGGCACCAGTTTTGCACCCTGGACATTAGTTTTGTGGGTGTGGTGGGTGAGCATTTTAGAAGTTAAAACACTTTGTGAAGAATTTGCTGTTAAATGAGATGAAAAAAAGATTATTTTATACATGGCCTGCTGATTTTTGGTACAGTGTTTTCTAGCTAAATTATTTTGTCATGCACATATAAACATTTATTATGCACTACTTTTCTAAATATTTTTTTTTTCTTTTTCCAACAGTCATTTTAGGCACATTTTTCACAAATGGGGAAACTCCTTTTTGCAATACCTCAATTTTTCACATTGTGAAAGGTAGCTTTTGTACTTTTGTTACTGAGAGATCTGCATATATGGAAATGTTCATTTTAGGAAAAACAAAAAAAAGTTGAGTGATTTCAATATATATTATTTTCAATTATGCTTTTTATACATTTCAGTGCTGAGGAATCTTTACAACTAAGTGCGCACTTGTGTTGATGCGACTTCAGATGTGCAGAGGAGAGACCAAAGAGTATCGCTCTCTTGGTCTTAGCTTTTCTTACACTAGATGTTTTCCAGTCGATCTGGTCAATAAGAGCATGGCGAGAAAAAAAAGGAAAGAAAGAAATATAATTTGGGATTGATGTTAATGTGTCTAAAAATGGCTATACTAGTTGGAAATGGTAACTTCTGTCTTGGTTTCCTCTCCATAGATGGAGCATAACTTATTATATAAGGAGAATGCAAAATTTGGTTCACGCTTAACGCTGAATCTCGTATCACAAGAATGGATGTTTGGTGTTTAGATATTTTAATATTTGAAAAAAAAGTATATATATATATTCTTGAACTTGCCAACTAGCACCTATTGTAATCCTTAGCATGCATGACGAAAAAAAAAAAGAAAAAGAAAATGACAAGTACAATGAATTAGCTATTACAATTAATTGTTGTGGTGTGCACCAAATGTTTCTCAACTATTAAGTTAAGGACACCCCGAACCCGCTCTCACCTCACCCCTCTTCCCCTCTTCCCGTCTTCCCGCCCCACGTGTCGATTTCCTCGCTTCCCCATTCGCAGACCTCTGCAGGATGCACGTGACAGAGAGATAAAAGAAACCTACCTTTGAATTGATTTGGCAGTGCAGGACTTTGAGCATCCTTTATATAGAGAACACTGTTTAAAAAGACTTGAGAACCTATCCCCGCTGTCCGTCGAGGTGATCTTACATAGACCTATCTGGAGGAAAGGGGAGCTTAAAGACTTGAATGTGGTAAATGTTGCAAGTTAACTTCAAGTTGTTATGTGCAATACTTCTTTTGAACCTTTTTCCAGATAAAGACTCTTTGCAATGTAATTCTTTAATGCCATTTTTAATTGCAGACATTTAATTAAAGAAGATGTTAATATGTTTTTCACAGTCATTTTCTACTGTTATTGTAATCCTTTTCATGCTGGTGTTTGTAAAAAAGAAAAGAAATCAAACTATTTGTACTAATATAAATAATTGAAGTTATTTTTAAAACATTAAAGGTTTTGTGCTCATTTGCTTATTTTGTTTATTTTAAGCTACTGTGATTGATTGCATTGTAATTATTAGGTCAACAATGTATTTAGCTGTTTATTGGTATATTTTTAATTGGAATGTATAATTGATTTTTATAATTTTGATCAGATTTTTGTTATATTTTTGAGGTGAAGCTTTTAATATGTTAAAGTGTCTAGTTTTTACTAATTGCTATATTGTGCTCCACAATATATGGTTCACATTTTCTGAAGGAAAATAAATATTTAAATATTTGTCTGTTAATGATGTTACTTAATGGCAAGATTTCAATAGTTTTTAACTGTGTATGGGAAGGTTGTTGTATTTATTAATAGCATTTTTTTACTTAAGATATCACCTTAATTTTTATTGTCATTTCACTTTATAAGTTCCTATTTTTGTATTTTCCTTTCTAATTAAGTTATGTAATACGGATATGTCCATATTTCTAGGAGTTGGTCTGTAGAAGTGCTAGTGAAACGAAAAAGAAAAATCTAATGTTATTTAATTGTTTGCAGCCAACTATTTATAACAGTATGCATAATTTTTAAATATTTGTAATGTGAAATGTTGAATGAAATAAATCTTAACTGTGATGAAAGCCTGTGTGTGATGTGATTATTTATGACTGTTGTGTTGTCACAGCTTTAAACCTTCAGCTCCTTAATCGGTGTTCAAATCTGGCTGAAAGTTGAATAATTAAAGAGTAATGTCGATGCCTTCTCTGGCTGAAGGCATCCGCTGTCCGCCTGATCTTCTACAATTCACAAGAATTCCCACTCCTAGAGAAAACTGCACACGACAGTCATCTGATGGCTCAAGGTCGTATTTGTTGTTTTATGGAATTTTTGAGCTGAATGAGAGAATAGTTTTTTCCTTCTTGATTTTTTTTTTTATATTAAACAACGTAACCGGAGAAATTCAACATGCAGGGTTTTATTTGTTAAGGGAACAAAGTTCTGTAAACCTACCTGGCTCTGTGTGATAAAGTAATTGCTCCCTAAACCTAATAGATGGTTGTGCCTTCCTTGGCAACAGGAACTGCAATCATGGCTTTCAGTAACTGGTAATGAGTCTTTCACATCACTGTGGAGGAATTTTGGTCCACTCTTTTTTGCAGTGTTTGTTTGTTTTTTTAATTCAGACACATTGGAGGGTTTTCCAGCATAAATGGTTTTCACACCAGATGTAACTGGTGTGAAAGTTATACTTTTGTCCCATCAGTCCATGGAATATTTTCTCCAGAGTCTTGAGGATCATGAAGATGTTGTTGTTTTTGTTTTTTTGTTTTTTATATATATATTTATTTATACAAGAGGAGCCTTTGTGCTCTTTTTGGTCAGCAGTGATTTATTTCAAACTCTCCCATGGAGGCCATTTTTGCCCAGTCTCTTTCTTATTGTTGAATCATGAACTCTGACCTTAACTGAGGAAAGTGAGGCCTGTAGTGCTTTAGATGTTGTACCGGCTCCTTAGTGATCTCCTGGATGAGCCGATAGTGCTCTCCTGGAGTAATTTTGGTAGGTCGGCCACTCCTGGGAAGGTTCACCAAAGTTCCAGGTTTTGTCCATTTGTGGGTAATGGCTTTTTCACTGTGGACTGCTTGTGATCAAAAGCCTTAGAAATGCCTTTGTAACCCCTTATAGACTTATAGATGTCAATGACTTTGTTCGTCATCTACTCTTATGTTTCTTTAGTTTGAAGGATGATGCAGGAAGGTTTGTATAATTTTGTTCCCTTAATGAATGCAATCATCATTTTTCTTCCATGATCTTTGTCTAATATTAAACATTTGTTTGATTATCTAAAACATATAAGTGTGGAAAATATAAAAAAAGAAATCAGGAATTTTGTTCACACCTCTCTGCGTCTGGTATGACCTGTCAACATTTCTCCACTTTTCAACCTTTTAGTTCATGTTTGAGTATAAAAGGAGCCTGTCTACACTTTTTCTTTGTGAGTTCATTAATACCAATCTAATAACCCAGGCACGACTGGTTCTTTTGTTTTCTGAACATGCGTGACAGCTCGGTAACACCACCAGCTGGCTGCATCTTACTCTGATTTGTAACAGAAGCCCTCTTTCCATGTAAAGTGTGATTTTTGGTCAAAGAAATGTAAATTTTGTAGAGATGTTTGATACAGTTAGGCCATAAATATTTGCACAGAGACAACTTTTTCTACTTTTGGTTCTGTACATTACCACAATTAATTTTAAATGAAATGACTCAGATGCAGTTGAAATGCAGACTTTCAGCTTTAATTCAGGGAGTTGAACAAAAAATGTGAGGAACAAAAGCATTTTTTAACACAATCCCTTCATTTCAGGGGCTCAAAGTAATTGGACAAATTAAATAACTAAAAATAAAATGTTCATCTCTAATACTTTGTTGAAAGCCCTTTGCTGGCAATGACAGCCTGAAGTCTTGAACATGGACATCAGCAGATGCTGGGTTTCCTCCTTTTTAACACTCTGCCAGGCCTTTACTGCAGCGGCTTTCAGTTGCTGTTTGTTTGTGTGCGTTTCTGTCCAAAGTTTAGTCTTCAATAAGTAAAATGCATACCCAACTGGGTTAAGGTCAGATGACTGACTTGGCCAGTCAAGAATATTCCATTTTGCTGCTTTAATAAACTCCTGGGTTGCTTTGCCGTATGTGTTGGGTCATTATACATCTGTATTATGAAACGCCACCCGATCAATTTGACTGCATTAGCTGGATCTGAAAAGAGTGTATGTCTCTGTCTCATTTGGCTTCTGTCCTGTGTCACATCATCAACAAACAGTAGTGTCCCAGTGCCACTGGCAGCCATGCACACCCAAGCCATCACACTGCCTCTGCCGTGCTTCACAGGTGATGTGGTATTATTTGGATCATGAGCTGTTCCACAGCTTCTCTATACTTTTTTCTTGCCATCATTCTGGTAGAGGTTGATTTTGGTTTCATCTGTCAAAATATCTTTTTTTCCAGAACTGTGCTAGGTTTTTTTTTTTTTTTTTTTTAAGAAGTTTTTATTTATTTATTTATTTATTTTTGAGCAAAGTCCAATCTAGCCTTTTTATTCTTGAGGCTTATGAGTGGCTTGTACGTTGCAGTGAACTCTGTATTTACTTTCATTCAGTCTTCTCTTCATGGTAGACTTGGATATTGATACGCATACCTCCTGGAGAGCATTGTTCACTTGGTTGATGTTGTGAGGTGGTTTCCCTTCACTGTGGAAATGATACTGCAATCATCCACCATTGTTGTCTTCCATGGACGTCCAAGTGTTTTTGCGTTGCTGAGTTCACCAGTGCTTTCTTTCCTTGGATGTACCAAACAGTAGATTTTGCCACTCCTGTTATTGTAGCAGATGGTTTTTTTTTCATAGCTTAAGGATAGCTTTGTTCACCTGCATGGAAAAACCCCTTTGACCACATGTTGTCTTTTCACAACAAAATCTTCTAAATGCAAGCACCACACCTCAAATCAGCCCCAGGCCTTTTGTCTGCATAACTGATAATGACTTTGAGTTAATTGTCCAATTACTTTTGGTCCCCTTTATCCAATTTGAATGTGGATACCCTCAAATGAAAGCTGAGAGACTACACATTCTGTCCATTATATAACCATAAATGGAATATGTTTGGATAAGCAGATAAAAAAACAAAACTTGTGTCAATGTCCAAATATATATGGACCTAACTGTAGTTGTTAGTGTGATACAGCCTACCTTTTCAGGTGAGGGGAGGAAAGAACACGTTGTTATCAGGAAGACAAGTTTGGAATAACATAAAACATATCTCGTCCACACCCAGTAATATGAATATAACAAGATCACTGCAGTATTAAACTATCCTGGTGCTCGGCTTATAGGCTAAAAATCAATAAGTCATCATCTGATTCCCATGGACAAACAAACGGAGCTTGTTAGATTGTGTCAGGAAATTGTATGAAGAAATAATTTGTATTACCTCATACCACAGGGCAGCTGGAGGATGATATTTCTCCACTGCAAACAGAGCTCCAGCTTTGAGGTTCTCACAAAAGGAGATGATGTAATGGTTGAAAAAAATGTCTGCAAAATCACTTTAGGTGTATTGTGTCTCGCTTACAGTCAATTATCCCATTTTAGTCGGATCCCTGAGAACCATAAAGGAGCTACTTCCTAAACCTGAGAGGACGCAGTAGGAACATTACAGTAAGTATACAGAAACAGGCATCAGATTATATCTCTGTTCAGCTGCTGAATAATCAGGTAATCACCTGTCACAAAAGGATGAAGGATGGTCATGCTCAGCTAAACTTCTAAATACTTATCCAATACGTTTGACAGTGGGGAAATAAATGGAAGCTCATCTTTAATCATCTGATGTGCTATAAAAAATATTATATTTGATCCATGGAGGAGTTAGGTGTTTATGTCAGCTGACTTGATAACCTCAGGAAGATCTACAAGCACAGCAATGAAGCAGAAAAGTGTGTAAAAGATTAAAAGTTTCCCCTGTTGTGCCTCTATGGAAATATGCTTGCTGGGCAGGAGGGTAGAGGAGGTGGTTAAACCACGGAGAAGGTGAAAAAGCATGAAAAAGTCACCACCTCTGTGAAATATGGCTGCCTACATACCAACTCTTGGGCTCCAAATGTCCCGTTAACACTGCATACAGGTTACACGTCCCCACAAACCTGTGAAATATGATTATGATTATTATTAACAATATTAATGATTAAATAATACTGAATACTATTATTATTAGTTGTATTATTTGCAGCATTTGTACCTTTCCAATTGTCTCCAGCAGCATTGTTAGTAATATTATTATTTTCATTGGTAGGATTAGTAGAAGCAGTGATTATTTGCAATAGTGCTAGTTTTAGTAGTAATAGTAATAGTAAGTAATAGTAGTAATAAGTAAGATTAAGTAATAGCAATACCTTTGCAGCACTTACCAGCACTGATATTTTTGCCAGCAGGATGAGAAGAAATACTTACAGTAGTGTTTTAGTAGTAATAGCATCATTTTCAGAATTTGTATCCTGCCAATTGTCTCCAGCAGTATTGGTATTTTTATTGGTAGGATTAATAGAAGCAGTGATTATTTACAGTAGTGCTAGTTTTAGTAGTAATAGGATAGAATGGCCCTTTATTGTTATTGTATATGTACAATGAAATTAGTAGTATTACTTGCATTACTTACTTTGATGTAGTGTTAGTTTTAGTAGTATTAGCAGTAGTAGTGTTTCTATCTTGTGCAGCCTCCAGCTGATAATGGTAAATTATTACGGACACACCCTCTTCTGAAATATCAGCTAACTGTTACACTGGCTGCGTGTCACTTGTTATACCGCCAGGTGGCGCTGTAGGACCAAAGAAACCATGTTTCATGCTGCCTTCACGTGATGCGGGTAATGTTGCTTCTTTATGGAAAATGTCAGTTTTAAAACTGGGGAAATGAGAATTTTAAGCAACTTCTAGGTGGTCGGGATGTCATATTCAGGGTGGAGAGCAAAATCAATCCGCCCCAAGCAGCCCACTTTTATTATTCGGGTTAGATCTGTGTATTCACAACGCTAGATCCTGACCCGCTTTACTTCGTTTAACAAATAAAAGTGACCAAAATGCTCTAAAATATGTTGCTGAAAAATCGGACTTTACCAGGTAACTTGAAAGGCGACGACAGTCCAGTTTCCACTTTGGCAAAACAAACGAGACTCTTAAAGGAGGAAAAAACCCAAAACATCCCCCTAGTGGCAACTCCAGCGGCTTGGCGTTAGCAGCTCGGAGAGGAAGAGGCTGTTTGGATTAAGGGGGTTGGGCTGCCTGCTGGTAGGAAACCTGCCGCCAGACATCCAGTTTGTCTCCGGCGGTGCAGCGCAGCTTTCCCGCAGCATCAGCAGCAGCGACGCCGCAGAGCATCCTCCAGCCTCACCTGCTCCTCATCTGCGCTCCCTCCCTGTCCACACAAACAGTGCCGCAGCACGGAGGAAACGGGCGGACAAGGACGAGCAGCTGTAAGTATCAGCCTATTTTTTTACGCGTTATTCGTTCATTTTCTGATGGTTTTGTTGTGATGGAGAGAAGGTGCTGAAGACAGAATGCATATTTCCTTTTTTCCCCTCCTTGTTTTTCGGTAGTTTTCACTCAGATACATGTTTGGAATGCAAACGAAAAAAATTCCCCTCCCTCCGATTTCCTGTTTTTACTCTAATCATTCACTAATCAATCATTCAACCATTATTTGAGCACTTTTTTGTGCGTAAGCTGCCTCACAGCTACACTCCGCTTAATTCAACATTTTTATTCACCGTTTCATTAACAATCTTCCCCATCAATCAACCTGCGTTTGCCAGCTTTCATTGACTTGAGAGGCTGTAAAGGTGCAAAACTTCCTCTTTTCAGAAGCAGGCTTCGGGGAAATAAAGGAATACTAAAGGCTGAAGATGGTGAAACTGGGGAGTAATCTGCAGGACAAAGGCGCCAAACCTGTGAGCGTGGAGGACGGCTTTCAGAATGTGCCCCTCATCACTCCACTGGATGTTGGCAGCCTCCAGAGCCAAGCACCTGACAAGGTGAGAGACTGCCCACCAGCTTCTGTGCATCTTCTTCCCAAATCTGCCTTTGCTGCCATTGCCTCAGTGCTTTTGACCTGTGCCATCCTCCCACACACAGACAAACACAGCAAAGGAAAAACAAAGTGATATGATGTCTGTTAAGCTGGGGGAGGCATTTTGCTGTTATTGTTTGAAACCACTTGTCCCCCCACCCTCTTGAGGGGAGGATCACTGCAGATCAATACAAAGTTGATGTGAGTGTTCACCTTTATCTGGTGAGGAAGTATTTCACTCCTGATGGAGGTGGTCTCCTGTTATCCCAGGATTGCAGGACCTCATATTTGTAGTTCACAATGGGTCACTAAATGTCTCAAAATCATGTTGATTTATATTATATTGATTTTTACTTTTATTTGCCATCCATATGTGTGTGTGTGTGTGTATTATGTTTTCTTTCTCCATTTATTCACACATTCATTCATCTCATCTGTCTCCCAGCCATGTCCTTTGTCTTCCAGCTGAGATTAGGAGACAGATTTGGTGCCAGACAGACTGTCATTTGTCATCTTGACATCCCATAGTAACTGCGCCGCCGCTCGTTAATCCAGTTACCATGGTGGCAGTGCAGCGCCGATTGGTGTATGTGCCGGGTTGGAAGAGAGAGCAGCACTGATTGCGCATTATAAGAATTAATGGAATTAGGCAGCAAGGCGAGCTCATTGTCACTTTTTGCACACATGAAAGCTTTATTGTGGATTGCGTGTTTCGCTGTTTGGATGTGAGGATGAACATTTTTCAGCTATATTAATCCATATTTCTCCTCTCACCAAGTGACCAATGAATTGTAGAAGTAAAAACAAATCAAATTAGATACATTTTGTGAAATAAATCCACAATTTTGGACTGCAACGCCATATTTTTGTATTTTATTGGAGTTGGTAAACCAACAGAGAGCTATCAGCTTCATCTGTAGCTGTAAGGAGCTTTATGGCATGATTAATCCCCCCTATTTAGTTGCTGTTTAGCTGTTTTTAGTGAAAAGCCTCTAACAACCAAATGTACTTTATTCACATCACTGAATGACAGACATGAAGCAACTAGCTGGTGGTAGAGTGGAGCATTTAGGAGCTGGATATTTCCCTCTGGAGAACATCTGAGCTCAGAGAGAGTCAATATTGGAGCTACACAGCCAGAAATGGCCAGAAATACGACGACAAATGAGTGAAAATGTTGCTGCATAACAGCTGACTATGTTAATAAGTATCTGGCTTCCATAGCTGGAATATTCCCATTAAGGGAGATGTCATTTCTCCGGAAGTTTATACTGTATGTGGCAAATTTAAGAGGCTTATGCTGTGCGTTTATATTTGAAGTTTAGCTGTGGTTGTGTTCTTCATATAACGATCACCCCGTTTTTTGAAAAATGCGTTAACAAAGGATTTAAATTTTTGAGCGTACACACACAAAACTCCACCGGATGAAACGAGCTCCCGTTTGGCCTGCTGCGCAGAGAAATAGATAGCACAGCCTGAACCCCACAGCGCGGATTCTGCTGAGGGAAGCACAGTCGCTTTCCATTTCATTTACCTGTTAACTCAGGAGACCTGCCATTCACTGTGCTAACACACACACATGCGCACACACTTGCAATTTCATTCACAGTTGTGCTTGCGGGAATTCTAGCAGCGCGTACTTACAACAAAGGCGGCGCGTGCGTGCTCGTGTGCGTGAGTGACAGGTCGTCTCTGTCACCAGTTTGTGAAACGACGTTCTTAGTAGAGCTGTCAGTCATTTTACTCTGATTAAATCAGTCCCAGCAGATTCACCAACACTGCAACGTACTGTAGATGAAGCTGCCTTTGCACACACACTCACGCACACTGTGCACATACATTGCTGTATTACTGTACTGTGTGACTACACAAATAGGTCTTATGTTGAGTACCTGAAAAGGGAGACTGACAGAGAGAATAACCTGAGTTGAGTATAAGTCCCCATCCAGTGACTTATTGCTGTTGACATTTAAGAGGAAAAGAGGTCAAACGGGATGGCTTGCTATATTTTTTTTTTAAATGTAATTTTATTTTTTTTGTTTGGTTTTGTTTTTTGAATTTTTACATGCCTCAGGAGATGCATCCACAAAGATTGCAGTTGCTTGCTGCTTTTGGATAAATCTGCTGACAGCTGATGCAGATTTTGCCGGCTTGCTCCCAGGACTGGGAAATTGTTAGTTCAGCCCCTCCGTGTGCTCATTTATTTTGTGCTCATTTGTGCATTCGGACACTAAGCAGACAAAACCGTGGCAAGTTTTTTTTTTTGTGTGTGTGTGTGTTGCTTTTAATCTATCACTATGCAAATGCAAGTGGATCCATTTGTTAACAGTCAGGACAGTGTGGGAGTTGGAAAGGTCAGTTTGCTGCTTAATCTTAGCATTTGTTTGGAGCTGTAAGTGTGAGAATTTTCCTCCTGGTAAATGATGCATGAATGCAAGAGAGGCCAAGAAATAATGAAATCTTTAATTAGACATCAGATTTCAGGGGGGGGGGTTGATGATTGCTAATGCAGTTAATTTAATTCAAGTTCTACATACAGCACGTTAGCCTATATTATAAGCTTATTTGATGAAATCTCTAGAAAATTCATCTGTTTATATTTTAAGCTCTTATGCAACAACTTTATAATTCAGTTGGAGTCCCTTTTCTTTGGAGTTTCTGATTTGCATAAAGCTAGCAATCTTGCACATGAGACCCAAAGCAGTCAAACTGTGGGTCAGACTGATAACATTAAGCTGAATCTATGCTAATCAGCTCTGGAAAGCCCAGAGGACCAGACGGCTTGTTTCTCATTGTTATCACCAGTGTTGGTTGTAATAGATTACAAAGTAATCACATTGCTATTTTTTTCAGTACCACACGTTGATTAAATAACATTACGTTATTTCATTATTTGCACACAAATACGTCAAATGCGCCCTTTTCTTCCTGCACTCCTACACTATAATCGGCTGTTTTCAGTTTAGCAGGGAGGAGGAAAATGGTGGAGCAGTGTTTGACTTTTGAGGAGTATAGGTCTGAGAATTACTTTCATTTTCATTGTACAAAAATACCAGAGCACGGTGGTAAAATGTAAGCTGGTGGTAAAATTTAAGGTGCACCCAGGACAGAAACAGCGGAACTGTACTGCTAACACAGCATTGGCTCTTTGCAAGCATGTGCAGGGCATGCTAACACAAAGCTAGCAAAGAACCCAAGGTGATATTAAAGCTGAGGGTATGCGGAGTCTAGCCCAGAGCCTGATCATAAACAACAGCACTGATGAGCAGTTTGACTTGTAGCCATGTAGCATCCATTTCTACCTTTTTTTGGACAGTAGAGTCACTGTAGCAATCACTTAAAAGTCTCTTTAGGCTGATTTTCAATGTTGTGTTGTTGACTTTGGTTTAACAGTTAAACAATCAAAGACAGACCATGTGTATGTTCTCATTAGGATAGGGATTTGTACCAGCATATCATGCTGTAATCTACAGTTTGTATTGTTAACACACCAAGTGCGCTGCAAAAAAGCAACATAAAATTCTGAATGTTTCGGATCCAAACTTGTTGTGTAAAGTATACAACACATTGTGCTTCTGAAGGAAATTCGACCTCAAAAAACGCATTGAGCTAACTGACCCCAAGCAACGTCCAGCTATGAGTCTGAGGCAAAATTGTGTTATTTTACTATTTCCATGTCTCCAAGTCTGAGGCCATGGTCTTCAGCCGGAAAAGGGTGGAGTGCCGACTCTCTGTCAGGGACGAGTTACTGCTCCAAGTGGACCCTAACGTAACTCAAGGTCTTGTTCACGAGCAAGGGGAGCAGGAGATTGACAAACGGATTGGTTCTGTGGCTGCCGTTGGAGCTCTCGATTTAACGGTCGTTCTACGTTCTTAGCTTCACCTATGGTCACGAGCTTTGGGTAGTGACTGAAAGGACGAGGTCGTAGATGCAAGTGGTGGAAATGAGCTTTCTCCAAAGGGTGGCTGGCCTCACCCTTAGAGACAGGGTGTGGAGTTCGGCCATCCAGCACTCAGATTAGAGCCGCTACTGCTCCACATCAAAAGGAGCCAGTTGAGGTGGTTTGAGCATCTGACAAGGTGTTCTGGGCATGTCCCACTCGGAGGAGGTAGACCCAGGACACGCTGGAGAGAATATATCTCTTGGCTGGCCTGGGAGTGCCTTGGTCTTGGTGTTGCTGGAGGATGTGGCTAGGGAGAGGGAGGTCTGGGCTTCTCTGCTTAGGCTGCTGCCCACGCGAATAAGCAGAAGAAAATAGATGGATAGATGGATGAAAATTCAATACTGGTGTCATGAGGTATGACTACACATGTTCCCAAATGCAGTGGTCTGATTGGTCAATTCAGTTTATTTTGATCTGAAAAATCAGAAAAATCGAGCTATAAATGCTGTAAATTTGTGCTGCAGATTTATGCAGTTGATGTGAATGACTTCATTAATAATAAAATATTCACAAAGATTTAAAGACCTTAATCCACAGTAATGCAGCAAGTAGTGTAAAGAATTACATTATTCAGGGAGTCATTAAGTAGCGTAAAGTTAAAAAAAATGACAGGAATGTGTAATACATTACCTTTTTTGAGTAAGGGACCTATACTGGTAATCATTTTGTTATTTGACGTTGATTACATCTGTAGGAAAACATTCCTTTGTCTAAATCAGAAACTGTAGACTTGTTGCGGCGACAGGCTTTATAATCTCACTGAATATTGGGTTGCTGTTTTTGCCACTTGCCCTATCCAGAAAGAGTTCACTGGTAATCAGCTTTTATCAGTCTCTCAAAATCTGATCTGAGACCAGTTTTGTTCTCTTTGTCCTTTAAAGCCAAAGCGAGGTTTTAGTAGGTCATGTGACCCGACTAGTACCCCACATCAGCGGTGCAGTTGTGAGCGGCTTTACAAATACGAGTCCAGCTGTTTTCCCCCTGATCCCTGTCTGATGAGTATGTGACCTCGCCAGCTACAGGGTTACTCTGGGATATTTGCAGATATTTGCAGGGGCGGGGTAACTTTATGACAGTAAAGTTCATACACTTACAGGCACACCAACGCATGGGAGGAAAATGCTGCCGAGGCCTGCTGAGGCATTAGAAAAGCATTAGATTTGATTCCATTTGGGCAGAGATGCATCACGGCCTCTGCTGGGTCACCAATATCTTGATTGGATTTCTGGTAGTTTGAAAGAAAACCAACAACAACAACCAGACGAGGGTGGGAAAAGGTGGACTGACTGAGAGAGACACGCACATCGTTTCTGTTTATCATTCCTCTAAGAACAAAGCTAAGCTACCAAGACTTGCTTCAAAGGCAGTAAGAGACTTACAATCACTCTCATCCTGTTTAACACACATCCTCATTCTTTTATTGTTCTCGCTTCCCTCAGTTACTTCAGAGACGCTTTCAAGTCTTGTTCTTTCTTTTTACGGTTCTTTGTTCTTACCCTCATAAATTAAGGAGGAATTCCTGGTATTGAGAACCCTCCATCAGGCAGTCAAATCAGTCATGGATCAGCGGATGATTTCTTATGCCTTATGACGACTTTGGTCCTCCTAACCAGATGAACCATCGCTCATGTTAATTTGCCAAATTGCCACAGATTATAAATACATTTTTTACACGTTTATCTGGCTGGATGTGCACAGAGGCTGCAGGCCAGATCAGATGAAACGCAAAGCCTACACAGTCTATGTTTTTTGCATAACAGTTTGAATAGCGAGCTTGAGCGGGGGAACATTTAGATATCTTTTTTTGTTTATGATTAGATTTAGATTCCATATAGAGTATTTCCCAAATGAAGAAATTAATTGTTTTGTCAATCATCTGTCATAACATATTGGGAAACATGCATAAAAAAGGGTGACAGTCAGTTTACCATCACTATAGAGTGAACAGCTGGTACTGCTCTGACTGAACACTAGTTAGTTGATGAATACCTTAATGATACCTAAGGATCATAAACTAATAGAAAATAATAGACAGTGTCAGTTTATCTTCAGTATTTAAATGAATGAAATACATGTATGTTCAACAGTTTTGTGTTTATTTTATACTGTAGCAGCCATTCAGGGCTCATGCTTTCTTTCCACTGTGTAATCCAACAGTACTGCAGTGCTGCTGGTTGGTTGGACTGTTGCCCCTCCGGATTTAAAGCCCTGCTGGTTTATATTCTGTCTGTGTAACCACAGATTGATTTCTACCTCAGATGCTGGGGAATGCAAATAACTGCTCTTACTTACCTGATAAGAGGACCAGCAGTACTCACTCTGACAGGCTAACAGAGACTTTCAGGATTGAGCTCCAGTAATTGTTGGGTCATGGTAATGGTGCAAAGCTTTTCTTTCATAGGTGGCCATGATTTTTACATTCTTCTGTTGTTTAATTTTGATGAGGCTGTGTGAATTGTTGCCTCAGTTTTCTGTTTTAAGCTGACAGGAACAGGACCTGGTGTGATCTTGCCCTTCCGCTTCAGGGTTCAATGTGTCGTGAGTTCATAGACGTTCTTCTGCATATCTGGGTTGTAGGGTCACAATACCAGAAATTGAGTAGTTAGTACCAGTACTAGTTGAATTAGTGGACAGCCAATTCGATATCAAAACAAAATTATTATCCCAGATACTTAAAAATGGACTTCTTGAAGTTCTTTTAAAAACACTAACATGGTGGCGGGTCATTTATTTAAAATCTTAACATTACATTTTGTTGACAAGACACAGACTGAAATATTAGAATATTTGCTATGTAGCCTACTAATCTTAGAGTTACATCACGTTATTATAAGCATTTAATATTGCATGGAACAAAGCTGATTTCACAATGTTAGCAGTCAATCTAAATTAGCAGCGTGCATTTCAGGATGACAAAAAAAGGATAACACTTTGGATACTTTTAATTTAAACGGAAACTCACTCACCTTCAATTCTCTGAACAGATCTGGATGCCGGTCTTTTAGCTGCCTAAACATATGTGTTAATCCCCGTAGGGAAATTAGTCCTCTGCTTTTAACCCATTCACCCAGTGAAGCAGTGGGCAGCCACCAATGCAGCGCCCGGGGAGCAGTGGGTAGGGACGGTACCTTGCTCAGGGGTACCTCAGGGTAGCTGTTCAGTGGATTCTAACCCCCGACCTTTTGATCATGGGGCAACAACTCTACCTACTGAGCTAGCCCTGCCCTAAAATTTTCTCAATTAATTGTTATTCTTCAGCAAGTAAGGATGGAGTGCAACACTTATAGCTGTATGCTGCCCCGTCCAGTTCTGGATGTTCTGCTGCCTCTGTACCTCCAGTACCAAATAAAAACAAGTACAGTCAGATTTACAGAATTTTGCTCTTAATGGTACTGTAAGTATCAGTTCTGATGACATCCCTACATGGTTGTGACAAGCGGTTATTTGAGTTACTGTTGCCTTTTTATTAACTTGAAGTAGTCTGGCTATTCTCTGTTGACCTTGGACGTCAATAAGGCTTTTTCACCCAGAGAAATACTGCTCACTTTTTCTCTATTTGTGGATCGTTCTCCATAAACCTTCGAGGTGGTCGTGTAGGAAAATCCCTAACAATCACAAGTTTCTGAAAAACTCAGCCAAGCCTGTTAGGCACCAACAACCATGCCATGTTTACAGTCACTTAAATCACCTTTGTTCCCTATTACTTCCCTTAATTCAGTTAAAATTTCAGCAGGTCGTCTTGACCATGTCTGGAATTCTTATATACTTGAATTCCTGCCATGTGATTCGCTGAATACATTTTTGCATTAGCCAGGACTTGGACAGGTTTAAGTAACAAAGTGCATTGTAGTATGAAGTACTCAGATTTGATTTGCAGAGATCCCCGTATTTATGTGTTGAAGACCATTATTTAAAAAAAAAAAGTAAAATAGATTTAAAGATATATAATCCAGCAGGTAAAAAAGAAAAGTAACGTTATAACAGATTTATCTTATTTTAACTAGTTAAGATAAAAAATGTGCCCACGTGAATGTCTGCTGTCATATAAATTAAATATTAATCGTCTTGATTTTAACATCAGTTCATCCTGTTATAACTCATGTTGTACAAATGTACTTCTCTATTTTTAATGGTTTTCATTCATTATTTTTATCACAAGGAATCACGAAGAATCAAAGGTGTCAAAAATGTATCTACAGCTGCTTTCCACGCTAAACTTCACCAAAGACCAACTCTGTCCCACAGCTCAGTTTTTAGGGATGAAAAACGAAACAGCATTCACTGTGATAACAGGTCTCACATACTGGGAAGATGGGCATAGAAGAAATGTTCTGACAGCTTTTCCACTGGGGATATCAAATCTGAAAAAAAGAAAAGAAAATAATACTGTGACTGGAGATGGAACGATGGAGAGACACAAAGAGAGATTGGCAGGCTGAGTTTGACGAGCTTAAGCCATCTTTTCTGAAATGCACTTCATATACTTCTTCGTGCCTTATTCAATCACTTGCTCCATCACTCAAATATAGAAACGTGTGTTTTTAAAAAAAAAAAAACCCCACATATCTATAAATTCTGTTGGCAACCAAAGTGTCCATCATCAGATTGTGAGGCAGTCATCAGCTCACTGCACAGAGATATATTACAGATGTGACTCTTGAGTCAGACACAGAAGTATTAAAAGGTCACAGTGAAACAGGATGTTTACATAAAATATACATGACTAATTCGATATCTGTAAATAGATTCTCAAAGGAAATTGCTGGAGAGGCTGTACCCATGTAGGTGGGGGAATCATTAACCCGCCTGTTCCGGATATAGAAGCGCCTGCCAGTGATATATTAAAGCAGTGCTACAGAAAACTCATGGTGATGTATTTTTAATACGGGTGGTTTAATTTGAAATTTTATTCACAGATGCAGTAGAAGGAATGAAATATTAATAGCTAAAATAAATATTTTTTCATATAAAAACTGATAAATAAGACTCAAAATTTGGATAAAACTGTGTTAACGTGCAACGCTGGTATTCTGGAAATTAAAATTGTGTTTTCACACTTACAGGAGTGTGTTACCAAAACTGCAGGATGTGCTGCACCACTGCTGAGACAGAGAAGTACCATCATGAACAATAATAATAGTACAATAGTACAACTACAAGGGACTAAACGGGTTGCGTGATCTCCCACTGAATACCTGTTTTCATGTACAAGTTACCTGTACCAAGTATTTTACCCCTTCCTGATTTCTAAGTCACACTTAAATGTTTAAGATAATAAAAAAATAATAATAGAGGTTAATCTGAGTGAATACAAAAAATCCTGGCCATATGTGGAAAAGTAATTGCCCTCTCTTGTTAAATCATGAATTAATTGCATAGCTGAGTTCAATGTTATGAGCCATGTCCAACTCTGATTATTGCCAGACCTGTTGAATCAAGAAATCCCTTAAATAGGCTAAAAGAGCAACAGATCGTACTATGATTTAAAGAAACAACAAAGAAACAAAGTCATGACTTCTATTATTCTGGAAAGGGTTTCAAAGCCAGTGCTAAGGCTTTGGGACTCTAGTGAGAGCCATTATCCACTAAAGGAGAAAACTTGGAACAGTGAACACCTTCCCAAGACAGCCTACCGAAATTCATGAAATCATGTAAAGAACTGCAGGCCTCACTTGCCTCAGTTAAGGTCAGTGTTCTTAGTTTAATATAAGAGCAAAAATGGCATACATGGAAGAGATCCAAGGCAAAAACCACTGCTGACCAAAAAAGAACACAAAGGCTCGTCTCACATGTGCTAATAAACATCCCGATGATCCCAGAGACTTTTGGAAACTGACCAGACAGACGCTGAACATTCTGTTATGTTGTGAGTCCCGTAGATTCTGGCATAAAACTAACACAAAAAGGAACATCATAGCAACACTCAAACATGGTGGTAATGATGGTGTGGGCCTGCTTTGCTGCTTCAGGACCTGGAAGACTTGTTGCAAGTGATGAAGCCATTAATTCCACTCTCTACCAGAAATTCCTGAAGGACAATGTCTGATCATGAGTTCATGCCCTGATGCTAAAGCTCACTTGGGTTATGCAGCAGGACAGTCCAGCTCTGAATGGTTCTTTGATTGTTGAAAGATCTTCTGATAAGCATCTCTACAGCATTTTGTGGTGTTCCACTTAATAGCTGTCATATTTATTTCTTCAAATGGAAAAAAAAGGAAAAGTCAAGGCATTACCAAAGCCACATTGGTTTATGTGCTGGGTAACTAAAATAGCTTTAGCAGCCTTTCATGAAAATCTGATATTTGCTGAGATATTTAATTTTGGCCACCTACCTGACTTTCACTGCTATCACAAACACTTCACTGCAGGCTATGCCAAAAAAGTGCACAGTCATACTAAATGAGACATAAAAACATAAAGAAATGAAAGGCCGCTCATGCACAATGATAATAATGCAAGCTGCAATCTTTTTTTTTCAGTCCTCATATCACATCTGCATTATTTATACACATTTACATCCAGTGTTAGTAATAAGAGTTTTCTGTTCATAAATTTAAGGTTTCCCAGAGAGTATTTAGACCTGTCTGATCAGAGATGGTGCCACTTTGTCCAGCGGATATCTACGAGCTGGCTGATAGCTAACAGCTGTGTAAATGAGGCAACGTTGATTGATGGCCACTTCATTAGGTAATATGAAATAAGGGAGTGAGATTTAGAGGAGGGGAAAGAGTTATGAAGCAAAATAAAGCACTGGTGTGTTTGAGCCTAGAGGCCGCGAGCATGTTATTGTGAAATGAGTTGGAGAATGGGAAAGTTGAGCCAAAATTGAGACATTAGTTACAACTATGGCAAGTCTGACGTCTGGTGTTACTGCGCGGAAAGCCTTGGGGCACCGGCGCCTCAGGGGTCCAATCAAATGCACAGTATTCAGTACACCTACTGCGGCCTTCAACTGTTAGATAAGAGGCTTCTACAGCCAACTGACAGCTTTGTTATTCAGATAGTGGAGCCAGTTTGTGTGCGCAGCAGTTTCTGGCTTTGTCTCAAAGTGACGGAGAGCCGCTCAGAGGCAGCACAATTAGCCTCAAGGACACTGAGACATTGTTCTTGTTCTTTTTTTTCCTCTCCATCCAGCTCTCCTCTGCTCTGTCATTTGTACTCTATTCCCTGCCCTGTCTTCTGTGCATTAGTATACAGGAAACGCACAAAAACAGTAGGGACACTTTGTCTTTTTAGTAATTGCAGTGGTGAAGTGCATGCAACCTGGTAAAAGCACTTCTTTTGTTGTTCATTTACACCAGGGCCACAAAAAGCACCACAGAGGAATCAAAACTAGCAAGAGGGGACTGTGCAAATATAGCCTCCAGACAATGTTAAGAACTGCTTATACATATGCATGCAGCCAGACACTACTGCAGAAGTGCGACTTGCAATGCAAACTGTGTTTTTTGTGTTTGAGTGTGCGTGGGTTGATATCTTCATCAAGAGAAGCTCAGCTGTAATTCCTATGTTACTAAGGAAATCCCATCTGCTTTCTCCTCCCACGTGTTTTGAACGTGGACCTCCTACAACACAACTGGAAGTCGGAAAGCAAACGAGAGTTTTGAAGACTCTGTGTTTGGACTACAGCTCCAAACCTGTTTGCTTGAGGAGTGCAAAATTGACACTACTGGGACAGTTTTTTGTTTCTTTTGTTTTGCTCTAGCTGCCAGCAAAAAGTAGCAAGACAGCTTAGTAAGCGGTAACAGGTGTCTGATATGAGCTTTCCAAATCCAAGGTTTAATTCAGCGCCAAAATAAGAGCGCTAACATTGTTCCCTTAGAATATAATTATTGAACAGTTGACTGATGTGCTGTCATCTCATACACTGTCTAATATCAGACTGCACTCTTCACCCCAACCGGCCGCCCCTCCCTGAGCCTGGTTCTGCCGGAGGTTTCTTCCTGTTAAAAGGGAATTTTTCCTTCCCACTTTCACCAAAGTGCTTGCTCATAGGGAGTCATATCATTGTTGGGTTTTTCTCTGTATCTATTATTGTAGGATCTACCTTACAATATAAAGCGCATTGAGGCAACTGTTGTTGTGATTTGGCGCTGAATAAATAAAATTGAACTGAATCGAATTTTCTAACCCTTAAACCTGCTGCTGGTTAGAAATGGGAGTGCTTACATCCCATTTATGCTTCAGTGGGAAATCTATGCCGTAACGTACAACATAACCTGACTCGCACCTCCTGAGAAATGTAACTGCATGATGCATCAACGCAGCCCCCAACTACTGTGATTGGCCTGTTCAGCACAGTTGATTCCTCGTGTGCATTTCTGACTACCTTTTCGCCGCAGTTTTTGAATTTATCAGTGAAAGAATAACAATCATCAGCCCAGTATAAGGAATAAAAACCACAACATCAATATAAGGACTCACAAATGTCTGTAGATTCCTGGAGGGAGATTGCTGAAACTATCAGAATGGATGTGAGGGACTGAACAAAGACGTGGAAAAAAAACGAGGGACAAATATCTTTACCCCTAAAAGAAAAAAAAGCTGACCACAACAAACAGTAGGGACCCGGCATTTTATTTTTGTCTGTTGGCTGGCACCACGTATGAAGCATCAGGACATGACCACACGGTAATGAACATGTAATGCACCTGCGCAAACATAAACAACGTCGACCACTTACAGAGGTTACATTGTAGGCTCTACAAAGCTTCCCCACAGAAGTCTGAATCAGGCCTCAGTCTGCAGCAATATTCAAGGGGGTGCTACGTGTCCTGTTAATATGCAGATGAATTTCAGGACCAAAGACAGGTACAACACTGCATTGTAATTAGATGATCAATGATATTCAAGCCGTCTGTCAGCTGTTAGCTCATGCGGCCAAAGGACTGATGAACTTTTGCTATGTCAAGGCATCACCAATCCTCCTACAGCGTTGGGCATATTTTAGTGAAGTGACATTAATTTAATAGCATTGATCCTCGACTTTTCAAGTCTCCTTGACTTCTTTAATTCTCATTAGTTTGTGCAACAAAACCAACCAGTTACAAGAAAACACAGCTTTCTTTCTGCACATTACATTAACCTTTGAATTCAGCTACAATGTTACTGACCTTCTGGTTTCAATTGGTTTTAATTTTGAAGGCAGTGGGAAACAAACAGAATATTAGTAAATGAAGAATGTTTCCTACTGGCTCTTGCACATTTTCTCTGGACAAAATATTTCATAATGTACATTACAGTCTGCTGAATGTGGGTATGTTTTGATACAGATTGTTAACCAAGGATGATTCTGCACTTTGGCCCAGTGTTTATTAAGCCAACATGTTTCCTCCGTCACCTTTTTTTTGCACTTGACCTGAATGAACTGATTTTCTCAGGTGAAACCTCCTGCCATTTAATGCAGTTTGTAAGACTTTTGTGGCAACACGCTAAACGTAAATTAACCTTTCCCTTCCACGGTAATACCCATCAATCCTTCACTGCCTTCAGCGTCTTTGAGTATTTAACTGCTTTAATTTTGACTCTTCTCCAGGTGGTGGTGAAAACTCGCACAGAGTACCAGACAGAGAAGAAGCGGCTGAAGGTGCCCAAAGTGGAGGAGTTCACCATCAGTTTTACTGATGGAGTGTCTGAGAGACTTAAGGTAAGAATTTATATAATAGAAACTCACAGCGTGCTTAATTATCTTCGGGGTCTGTGATGCAGAAATAACAATTCTAATAATGGGTGCCCGGTGGGTTCTTTATCATCGCAGCTATAATTGCATGGAGAATATTGATTCATCTAACATGTTCCCCTTTGGCCTACCCAAATGAAATCCATGTGACCAGTTTGAACTGCTCGTTACATTTAGAAATGCAGCTGCAGTTGTAGTGTAAATACTCAGGAGGTAGACAAACAAATGAATGAATCTGGGTTATGATCCGCTCATGCAGACACTCCTGCTCGTTCTATAGCAATCTTTCTCACTCACTAACATGCAAACTCACAGTCTTCCCCGGTGACTGAAATAACAAGTTAGGTTGTATAAGCCAAAGTTTAAAAAGAAATTTTGTATATCGTGCAACAAGCTATACAGGCTTCATACAGTACATTAACATGAAATTGATTTAGCCACAGCTGCATCCGTGCTATCCACAACACTCAGGATAGTCATTTATTTCTTGCTTGCATAGCTGTAACTCTGCCTAGCAACCACTACAAAAACACAGATGTTCCAGGACAATAAAGTTAGTCAGGTTAGCTGTCCTGGGGAGTTTACAGTAGTAACAGGATGCAATTCCTGTTCTGTCATTAACCTTTGCCAATACTGGTATTTGGTGAATTTGCGTTTATTATTATATTTGCAAAATACCACAGTTTTTGTCTTGGTCGTATCATTTTATTTAGTTGTATTTATCCGCGACACCTTAATGGCCGGTCCGTGAAAATATTGTCGGACAGTAAACCGACAAAAAAGGTTGGGGATCACTGCTTTAAAGTATTCGTATGTCATTTATTGTCTTTGCAGAGTAGGCACTTCAATTTATCAGGAAAATGTATTTGTGGGTTGAGCAGCAGAGTGCGTGGGTTGTGCCCATGAAAATCTTCTCTGCCGATGCCAGACAGCTTATTCTGCTACTGACTAGAGCGGGGCAATATGGCCAAAAATATTTATCACGATATATATTTGAAAATTTGCGATAACGATATAACTGACGATATAATTGACGCAAGACAAACTCCACAACTTTATTAGTGCAAAAAAACCCCCATCAATGTAGTTTCACTTAAACAAGCAGCTGTTTTTTATGTGCATTAAAGCTATATAAGAATTTAACAGTGCAAATGCAAATTCCTTGCTGACAGTTTAACCAAAAGACATTTCCAGTGGAAACTGGCCGACATATCCTCAGCATAACCATCTATAATATCCACAAAACTTAAAAAGAGGTTATAAACACACAGTACGGTATATGTTGAAGCACAGTACGTATCACTCCGTGAGGCTGCTGACTACGGTAAACGTAATGCTCCGACAATCCGTTAAGCGGTGTGGCTTCGTAGCTTACCAAAGTTGTACTAAAACATTTTTGACAGATTTTTTAACCACGTATCACATATTCAACGTCAGTAAGCACAACCAGAATTCATACATAAGGTAATAACGACGGCCCGCTTGCATTCTCTATCAAAAAATGTGCTTTGGTGTGTATCTGACAGACGAAAGCCAAACCAGTTCCACATCACTGAAGTTGCACCATTTTTACAAACCAATTCTGGTTCATCGGTCATTCAACGATCCGCTTTCGCCCTTCTCATTCTCTGTCGCCGCCATGCTTTTTCCGCCATGTGCATATGAAAACAAAGGACTGTGCATGCACGTTTTACCCATATTCTATCACGATATTTCACTTTCTTATCATTGCCTAACCTTATACCGGTATTACCGTGAACGGATTGATATGGCCCAGCCCTACTACTAACTCTTGTTTTAAGATGGTTGAAGAATGGGATGCCATCCCACGGCATTGTGTGACCAAGCTGGTGACCAGCATGAGCAGGATGTGCCAGGCTGTTGTGGTTGTGTTTGGTTCTTTCATGTATTCCTGAGGCCCCTGTTTGTTAAATAAATAAATAAATAGGGAAATTACCAACATGTCTTGTTTCTTTAGACTTCGATCATCCAGTCCAGTAACGACACCAAAAAAGAGTCAAAAACAGAATAAGCTTTTTGGCATTGGCACACTTTCATGAGTGCAGCCCACATACTCAACTCTGCTGCTCAACCCACAAATTCATTTTCCTTACACATGTGCCACCACAGGGGGAATAAACAGGTTTTCCAGTAGTATAAGATGTATTGTCAAGAAGCACTATTACAAGAAAGAAGTAATCGAGTAAACCCAAATTTCCTTATGTACATAACCTTAGAATTGGAAGGCCAAAGTCTACAGTAATAGGTAGATCTTTGAAAAGATGACAGTAAATCTGAGAGGAGGTGGGGGACTGTATTTTCTCACTATGCTGATGTTATTATGTTTATGTCATTTTAGAATTTTTTTCTAATGTTCCCAATGTTATATCCTAGCCAAGTCTTAAATCCAGTGCTTCTGGTCAGGGCTTTAGGTCATGTTTCTGAAATATAGGTGTCAGCATTTATAACGAAAACAGACTTACTTTCCATCCCAGAGAAAAAGATTTGTCTTCATTTGCATTTATCAATAATCTAATAATCCAGACGATTTATTGAAGTTGGTAACCACTAGACAAACAGCCTGGCTGTTTGCATTTTTTTCCTTTTAATCTATATATACCAGTGCACAGTCAGAAGGTAGAAAGCACACTATTTCATACAGTAATGACATGACATATGAAATCCTCAACAAAAACAACAATGGCCTTTCAAGAAAGAAAAACAACCACATGCAAATTATTCCACTGAAAAGCAGCCCTTTGAAGGTGGAAGCTACCCGAGCTGACAGGTACAGAGGTGCGATTTACCCAGCAATGCTTTACAGGTATAGATATTATATTCAATGTCAATATAACTAGCTACAGCGTAGCAGTCTACAGTGCCTACACAGTTTGGATTAAAATCTAATAGGACACATTTTCTGGCAAAGCGAGGACCTTTACTTGAATATTCAAGTACAAATAATTGATAATTCTTCATCTTCGGTTTTATTGGCATTTTAATCTAAGCAAGGGAGCTGTGTGCATCTTCCACCACCACCCTTCTTTGCCACAGGGTAGAACAGGTGACTTGAGCAGCACGAGTGTGAATCACAGCGCTCCAAAATCATCCACGGGCGCTGTCTGCTCTGTTTCGCTGTCGTTAGGGGAGACCAGAGAGATCTCATGTTGTCATGGCAGCAAAGAAAACCTCCCTCCATGGCAACCCTGACAGGGAGCAAGAGAGGAGGAAAAAGTGCACGAGCAGAGGTGTGTGCATGTTTAGGTGTAGGTGAGGGTGTGTAAATGAGGTGTAATACTGGTCTGAGATGTCCTTCGAAGCAGGAGGGAAGAGAATCGGATCCTGGAAAACATGAGATGTGCTGTATGTTCGGACTCTACTGAAGCTGTGAAGTTTGAGCAGAAAAATGTGTCTTTAGAGTATCCCATAGCACATGGGGTGAGCTCGGTGCCTTGGTAGAACATCAGACATAAGTTTGTTCATGATATCGACTGAGTGCAGCTGCCTCTGGGTTCCCTTACTAGTTCCCAAGAAGCCAATTAAAGGGCTTGATGCCTTTTGTGAGTCGCGTTTTAAGTGCTTATTGGCTAAGCATGTTTAGGAGGTGGTTTGAATAAATTTTGTGTGTCAATATAGTCTATACAGGATGCCATTTTTGTTAAAATGCTCTCTGTCTACATATAGCATACAGCACATTTTAGGAATTTGATTGAGAAACATTTTAAATGTGAGACGACCAAACAGACCCATCTAAGTATCCCTCAATTACAAGGAATTACCTTCCTTAACAACTCTTTGAGGAGGGAAGTTTTTAGGGCTCGGAATACATTAGAGTTGAATGTTGTATAAAAAGGTTAAGGACTGTTTTTATTGCACCACTGGTAACAAAATAACGTTTTTAGCATGGTTGTCCATTGATTTTCCTACACTTATCCAAGTCACGGTTGCGGGTGGGGGCCTGAGCCTATCCCAGCTGCCATAGGGTGAGATCCTGGACGGGTCACCAGTCTATCACAGGACTAACACAGAGAAACAGACAACTATGGCAATTTAGATTTAGCAATCAGCCTAATTCCCTACTAAATTTGTGTTTTTGGCCTGTTGGAGGAAGCCGGAGTATTGAGCGAGAAAGCCATACAGACACAGGGGCAACATGCAAACTCCACACAGAGAGGCCCAGCCAGATGTTGGAGTCAAATCCAGAACCTTCTTGCTGTGAGGCAACAGTGTTAACCACCATACTGGACTTTTTCCATATTCCAAAATCATAGTTTAACCATGGCAGAACTACAAAAATAACATCTACAGTTACATAATTAGGCAGCCTAGTGAAATTCCCTCAACAGTCCTGTTTTATTTTCATTTGGAATTCCTTGGAATTCTCATTCACAGCTTTCCTTGACCTTATGATATCTTTTATCAAGTACAAGGTTTTAATATCACACTGGATAGGTCTTTTGCACACGTTCCAATGTGTGGCCCCTTGTCGTATAGAGGAACCTTAAAAAATGTACACAGTGAGATTGTTGCTCCTCTGAGCTGGCCAGAATGCTGCGGCAGACTCTACAGTCATCCCTGGCTTACCACACTACGTCAGCTTTTGTTAGCTAGATATGCGTTTCAGTCCGTGGGATTTTTATGGGATGTCGGGTAGTTTTGGGTGCTCAACTAAACCGACTCGCTTTGTTTGACTGACAGAGCCGATTCTGCAGCCGGGCACACATGCATATATGCAGAACAGAGTGCTGCACGCTGTGCAGTGCAGAGCAAACATTTCTAGATGAAAAGCTTGCACATCTCTTCCCTCTTCAAAGCTCTGCAGATTTTGTTGATGGATGAAGAGCTCAGAGTGTAAAATGCTCTCTAATCTGCCCCCCCCACCCCCACCGCCTTGTTTCTGCTTACCACTCACCATCCTGCTCCTGCTTCTTTATTTCCTCTCCTTGCCTCTTTCTGCTCGCAGCACAGATTTTGTTTTCTGGGTGGATTTAAAAAAGCTTTTATTTATTTTAGAAATTTGAAAGTGTTACTTGCCTGGACAGTGAATGAAGGATAGTCGATCTGAAAAAGTGAGTCGAGAGAATGGTTGATTCTTTAGTTACCTAAAAGAAAAAAAAGCATAAAATAAATTTCATTATTTTTTGTGTCATGAGCATTACAGCAGATACATTTAGTAATTACTTTATTTTCCCATTATGCTTTCTCCTTGTCTGTGTCATTCTTTCCATCCTCCTTTTTCTTAAACATCCATCACTTCAGAACGGGTTCATGTGACATTGATTCCCGTTTCCTCGCCTTCTTCCCTCCCTCCTACTCTTGTTCTGTCCCTCGCCGTCTGTCTTTTACCCTCCTCCCTCCCTCATTTTTCCTGTCTTCCTGATTACTCACAGTAGACATGAGCTGCAGTGTATTCCCTGTAGTTGTTTTGTTCCATGAATGAACCGAGGAGGGCACCTTTCCCACCTCATTAGCTATAATGAAGATGGACAATAAGTTTCTGAATTTCACTGCATGCCCCTGCTAGGTAGAGAAGGAAGATTAAAGTTGATACTACAGGCAGAGAAAGAGCTCATCATATTTCAGTATATCCAAGTATATTCCAAAAAATAAATCATACAAAGTACAAGTAAAGTATTGGGCCACACCTTTAATTTTAGGTGTTTTAGGTATATAAAATAATAAGCACCTAGCCAGCTTCTGTCGGTGTAATGTATAGGTGGCCCAGTATACATATTTCTCCCTATAGTAAGGAAGCCAGCTCCTGTATTGTGTTGTGGTATATTGCAATATATCTCGTGTCTTTTTTTTATCATCTAAGCAACATAAATCATCAAGTACTAATTGATGCCGTCTTAAAGGCTCCTGTGCAATCACTTTAAAGAAAGAACTTTAAAAAAGTTAAAATCCTTAGTTAATAGTGTTTTACTTTGGTTGTTGTGGATCTTTGGTCTGGCTTCCAGTTTGCCCACTTACTCCCAGAATGACTGTGGAAAATTATGACATCCAACCAGTCTGTTTAGCATATTTGTTTAAATTAGAATCCAATAATGGAAACTTTCTCAGGAAGTGATTTTGTCACAGTTCAAAAAGGACACTGAATTTTATATGCATGAGGAATGGTAGTTTATTAAAGCCTAATGTTTTAAGGCCATCTATTGTGTGAGTTATTTCTATATATTACTCTTCTTAAATGCATTTTTAAATCATTTGCACATTAGCTCCCAGTATACTAATTAGGAGTTGTACATTTTATGGTAATATACTGTCTATGGAGATTAGTAGATATATAACAGCTGATCAGACACTATTACTATGGGCTGTTGTTCTTGCCATGCTTTGCAACAAAAGCCGAATATCTGTGCAGTACTATACCTGTGTGACATCACCTAAGATAGGAGTACAGTGGATTTAAAAGTGTAGTGAAATATCTCATCTGATGCACAGTTTTAACTAAAAGTGATGAGTGACGGGATCATACAGCCTTAGACAGGGCTTCTTTTATAGCACATGACACAGTAACATGACCACATGAACAGAGATTTGAACACAGAAACAAACGCCTGCAGTCAAGAGGGTGGTTTGCGAATTTAAAAATGTATTTACAGCGTTTTGGATTTGAATTCACCTTACAACCCTTGCTCCAAAAGATTTATCATTCTCAGCCACAAGACTGTCTTATAAAATGATAGTACGAAGATCATCTCTGGCAATGTGGATTGGAAGAGGGGAAAAGATTAGTCTGGCACAGCAGGGCAGGGATTGAGAGATACAGGTGTATAGATTGATGAAGGGGAGAGTTGTGTTGTCCAGCTTGGTTTCTGGCTCGCTTGTTATTCGGAAAACATGGTGTAGTTGGCCAGCTTTTTTCCTCTTTACACACACTTCAAACCCACTCACATACATCAAGTGCTGACACACTCACACACCCAGATAAATGCCAACACAAACCCGCTCGTGCGCAAACATACACGTGCCTAGACACGGATAACACTGCGGTGCCATGACTGCCAAGCCGAACACGCTCGGTGCCAGCAGAATTTAGCAGGCCCGCGCAGGTAGCAGTGGGAGAGGCAGCTATCGTCCAGAACAATTATCCCGTTATTACCTCCATTTCGCCTTCAGATAAAAGCTTTGCTGCATTCTGCCGCCTCCACAGAAGGCCTTCACTGTTTGTCAGGTTGGAAGTAATTACTGCTGTGGTTTGAAGCCTTACATGGCCTCCTGTTCCACGTATTGCTCTTCCTTGTTTTGTACGGATGACTAATAGTGCACTGATTGTAGGGAGTATTTGCAGCCTTCTTTTGATTAAACACCCACACTCATGCACACGCGCACATTCGAACACCAAACCTTAAATGCCGGACCTTTAGTACTGTTTAAGCAAAAAAAAAAAAAAAAAAAAAAAACAAGAGGGAGGGAGGCAGGCCAGATGCTTTTTTGTTGATTAGGGAGAAATTTTCCAAAGTGCACTTAATATTGTGTAGAATCATCAAAAATATCTGCAGCACAGCTGAAGCCAGAAGTTCACATACACTTGTCATGGGCATAAATTTCTTGGTCATTTGGGGCTTTTAAGGATTTTTTTCATTATTCTGCAGCGTACACCTTTAAATGACTTTAAAAAACACGAGTCAAGTGCACAAATTTGAATTTATTTTCCATTGTCTCCAATCCACACGGAGTCAAACATACACACACACTCTCTTAAATATTTTAAGCGAATAAGTGGTGCTGAAGGTTTTACAATGTCTTAACTTCACAAGGCCTATTAACGTCTGGTTAGTGATCACGATTGATGGATTAGAACAATGGGAAAGTCCAAGGAGGTCAGTAAAGGTCTATGATGAAGAATTAAGTAATTGTCAGGTACACAGTTCCTCCCCTCACTGACACCTGAAGTAGTTAACATGACACTGAAGGGCACTTTAGGAGGAATTTAAAGAAGGTCACTGACGTCTTAAACAGTTAGAAATCTTACCTTGGCCAGCGTACACGTTAGCATTAGCAACTTAATTATTAGCACTTACCCGTTAGCCGCCTTAGCCACCTGTTATCATAAACGTAGCGGCTAGCGGACTGATCGCACATGGAATATTGAGCTGCAACGGAGCAAATTATGGGCACATGGGGAACCGGGCGGGTTGCTGGCTGTGCAGAGTCAACTACTTTTTCTACTTTTACAATAATTTATTTTTAATAATTTGTTTCTCATTTTGTTGTTGCTGCTGTTTGATGCTCCGTTTTTCTTTATTTTAGCAAAACTATACCACACATTATCCAAAGTTCATCTTTAACATTTCCTTTCCATAATGGTCTTCTGTATTAATTAAACTGTTTATTTTGTTTATTTATTAGTAGGTAATAAGCTGTTTGGCATTGGCAGAGAAGATTTGGCAAGTTTTTCATGGGTGCAATTCAAATACTCTGTTGCTCACACACATTTTCCTTACAACTGTGGCAACACTTAAGGGGAAAAAACAGGCTTTCCATAAGTATTTATTACAGAGGACCATTGTTTTAACAAACCAAACATATATTTCCTTAGTTTCTGGGCTAAGTTTATATGATACAGATGAGTCTACTCATCCTTGCTAAGTCGGGACTCTGCTGCCGGCTCCACATTTAGGCTCCAAAAACACCTCAGAATTTCAGGCTTGTTTTTTTTTTTTTTTTTTTTTTTAAACATATATATAGAGGGAGACTAGGAGTTTGCACTCTTGTCCTCCATTTGCCTCCCTACACCAACTTCCTCTTTTTTCTCCCCTTTCCATCCTTTCATAGCTAACCAACCACTGGCACCAGTGTGCTCACACTCTCATCAAACTCTATGCTGGGAAGTAATTTTCACCAGTTCTAACACTAACACACTCACACTTATAACTGTGCCAGTTCCCGCTGGCAGATTATCACAGACCTTATTATTTCAAAACTCGCTTCTGATAAAATAAGCCAGATGTGATACCTAGATCTTTAGTAGACACACATACACACACCTGAAGTACTTACACTCTGTCATTGTTAAATTATGAATTGGATCATGCTGTTGTATTCACTTTGGACCTGTAATGAATGTCTGATGGTTGTATTAGGTTAATGTGAGCTGAAAAGTCAGTTATTAGTGTAAAATAGACACAAAGAGGTAACCAAACTAACCTTTGCACAGCTGCATGGGGTGTACGTAAGTCTTCATACGCCACTGATCAGGTCAGTCTGCTGTCTCAAAGGCCTCAAAGTCGACTTGAGTATGAGTCAGTTGTCACTGCAAATACTGTAGGTCCCCTGTGTCAGCTACCATATGAGAGACTGACAAACAGGCTGGACAGACAGACCACTCCACGTCTGTAAGGCAGCAGCAATGAAAGGAAGACAGCCACGTAATGGACAGACACCGCTGCCCTGTGAGTGGTATTTACGATGATTTAGAGGTCCAGATGGCTTCCCTGGTGCTCTACTTCTAGTTTCAGTTCCCATATCAATCAGTACCTCAAGGGAAGGTATACTTCAAATGCTGTCTCCCTATCAATTTCAGCAGATATAAATATATATATACATAAATCATCTCTCTTATTTAATCAGTATACAAGGAATCAAAATTCAAAGTGCGTGTCCTTTTTTATCTTAAAGGTCAAGGCGAAGAATCAATCCAATTTGAGACTACAGAAAGCAAAAGTGAATCCTGAATCCATCCAACTTTGACCATCCTGTCTTGTTTTTATTCAAGGCTGCAGAGGCGGCTGCATTCATACTCTGTTGTTGGACATAATAACTCCGTTGTAAGGGGATGCCAAGACGAAAAAGGATGTCTGAGGCTGATCGATGGGCAACAAGTGCATGCAGTCTGACACTAATAAATCTCTTGGCATTCATATTGCGGTTTCAGCCTGACTTGTTTAAATGTTCTGTATCAGTTGGTTTGGTTTTTTAAGTCCACCACGGTACAAAAGCGGCAGGAAATCCACGAGTTCATCGCTATGAAATCTCTTCCGATTCAGTTTTAGATGTAAAATTAAGTTTCTTTAGGCTTAATTGGTTGGTTAGAGATTGCCTGTGAATGCAATTTTCATCTATCTCTTTTGTTTTGATAAATAGGAAAATGTGTCAGAGTATTATAACAAAATTTGGTTGAAAATGATTGCATTGCCCCAGGAAAAGTCCTCAGTGTTTGGCGCTGATCGAGTGGTTTAAAAGGATTTCTTTGTATGGCAAAAATGACGGCATTCTTTTAAAACCATGACTCTAAATCTGCATCTGAGTGTAAAACTTCAGATTAGTAAGTCAGATTTTTAACTGCCAGTGCAGACAGCCACTAATGGCTCAGGACTATGCAAAAGCAATTAAAGGTGAGCATCAAATACATTTTTAATGTAGCAGATTTATCCCCAAAAGAGTAATTTGATGAGGATACACAGTTGTTCCTAAAGGATTTGCTCACAACCCTGGCTTTCTCTTACCGAGACCATGTTACTTTGGTGCTTAAATTTAACCACACATTTACCATAATGCTATCAGATCAGAAAATCTTTTAAATTAGCTGCAGGAATTTGTTCGAGTTGTTATCTTTCACAAGAAATGCCAGATTTGAATGTAATCTTTACGATCAGGAATACAAGGCCTGTAAGACTCCTCCAGCGATCGCATTTCTGCTGCCTCTTGACTTCTCAGTGGCAGCTGATCAAGTTCACGGGCTGCCAATTTCTGCACATTGTGCAGCGTTAAAAACTTAAAAAAGATTAAATTGGAGAAAAAGGCAGGCTTTGATGTTTCCATGTTGGGGAGGCGAAAAAAAAATCAAGTGGAGGAAGAAAGTGAGTGGCCAGTGTGCTCCCTGTCCTCAGCCTGAGCCGTCCTCCTGGCTGCTGGTGTTCTGACAAGCTGAGCCATGGGAGCAATTAGGAGACAGACAGACTGCGGATGACTAGTCTGACCCTCCACTTTATACTTCTCTGTTGCTTCCTCTCACTTTAACATCTGTCCTCCAAATCGATCCACCTCTTACTTCCTTATGTGTTTCTCGTGGTGTTTTCAGACTACAGACACCAGTGGTATCACTCTTATTGCATCATCGCTGTAGGACACACAGGACTGGAAACTACAAGTGAGGAAGTAATTATTTGCTATTATTCTTTAGTAAAATATTTCTTAAGATAAGTTAAGCAGAGCTCCGTGTAATAACAAAATTATTATAGTATGGGAGATATATAATAAAAATACTACTGCTACTACAGCTCATAGATTTATATACTGCTACTGAAAAATTAGGGCAGTGACTTTTTACAAGAGATGTAGAGAATTCAATTTAGGTTTATTTATGCAGCACTAAATCGTAACAGCAGTCACCTTAAGGCACACTATATATCGCCAGGTAAAGACCTACAGTATTCTGGAGAAAACCCCTAAAGTCAAACTGTTATCTATGAGCAAGCATTTTGTGATGTGGGAAGGAAAAACTCCCTTTTAAAAGGAAGAAACCAGGCTCATCGATGGGAAGCCATCTGCTGTGACCGGTGTGTGGGATGAGGGGAAGGAGAAAAGAAAATAGAGAAAATAGAGATGGGACAAAACACTATGGGAGAGAGTTTCACTGTGAAGCAAAGCATTGAAAGAGAAAGTAAGCAAGTACTTTAGGATACTTACAATCTCTATAATCTCTAATAGAAGATAGAAATTGTACTTATGAAACAAGAATGGGCTAATGAGTTGTGATTGACAGCTAGTTAGCTAATCAGCATGCAGTTTCATACCACAGATAATCCGGTAGACCTAATTTTGATTCAGTGTGGCCCAAAATGTGGGTCTGAGACCATAAACTCAGCAGGAAAATGTTTACAGAGGACAAAACAGAAAGGCTCGATTAATGTTGAAGCCACTTCTGCACTGGCTTCATTTTTCCTTTCTCGGAAGCTACGTCCACATTTTATATTGTTATACTCAACAATACAAATAAAGTAATATATACTCAACTCCATTTTCGGTACTAAGAGGGGCAAAAATTGCCAAAAAAATTAAGAGGCAATATTTGCTTGCTCATACGGGGTTGTGTGATTGTTGGGGTTTGATCATAATGCTGATTATCTTTCATGCCTAGCACCACGTTACCATTTGATTTATAGCCATAGCTATTAACCACTACCTTAACCTTATCAGGCTGTTAACGCGGCTTTTGGGTAATTTAAGCGTATTTCATTTTCGTACCAGACGTGAACGACTCTACAACTTTGTGTCGTGGCTGAACGGGTCGCCCTCAATGTTTTCTGCTTCTGTTGGGGTCCCGTCAGTGCGCAGGTAAAGCATATAAATCACACCCAAAGATCTCAAATAAATGACTACAATTAAAACTGTTTGAGCTTACTGTATGAAATCCCAAACTAAATCAAAATTACTTGTATTTTTTTAAATGGGTGAACATTTTCCAAAGATAAAAAATCCCAGGACATGTGGATACATTTTACTTTCACTGTGTTACACGTACACACAAACGGGTGCATACACACACATCCGTGCGCATGCTGAACAAATGCAGGAACATAAAACGTACCCAGGAGACTGAGAGCTGGGGATACATTAGAGTAATGGACCTTGTCTTGCGAGGTAAACAGCTGTTTAGAGGTGCGCTGTGTGTTAGCAGGCAGGTCCCATCATTAATAATATCTCCTCTCCTGCAGCATCTTCATCTAGCAGAGTAGGAGCTGATTAACAAACCTAATCGAGAATTTGAGTCTCCTCAGGGATTTACTACGGATTCATGATTAGCATTTAAGTGTTTTTGTGTGTTCATATTACTGAGGATGCATTCAGATTTGTTATCATTACTGATTAGTGGCTCTTATTCCGGTGGACTGTAGACTCACATTTTAGGGAAAACAGGTTTCTGGACTTTGATTCAGTTGTTTTTTATGTTGTGGGTTTGTTTGTTTTTTTGGCCTCTTTCACCCTTTCTGCCCATTTTTATTTCTGTCTTTTCCTTTTATTCTAACCCACCTGCTATTTGATTTGGACTCTATACTCTAAGAACCTTCTCCTCCATGTAACATCTCTAACTAATACGCAGTGCATACAGGCAAAACCTTTGAAGTTTTGTCTCCATAGAGACCTCGCCTAATTGGGATGCATTATCATAATTAGCACTCATCTCCCGCTGAACATGCACTGTCACACTCGCTACTGAGCTTGTGGATTCTGAGTGAGAACATTTTGATGCTCTCTAATGACACATCTTACAGCAAACAGACGAGGAGGTGAAAAATTAACAATGACATTGTCTATAGACGCACATCGAAAAAGAATAACAGATTAGTCCTGAGAAAGGGCTTTATCATCGCTAAAGTTAGCTTGCTATAATCCTAAATGTCCCATTTAAACACCAGTCTGTAAAGACGCTGTGCTTGTCTCCATAAAAATGGGCTCTGGACACTGCTACGTTATCTTTTAGTGAGCAGAACATAAGTCTTCCAACACAGCATGAGAGCTGTTGGATCCTTTGAGATTACATCAGAAATCTTTGATTATTATGAGTGGAAATGACTAATATGCAAGTGTATCCTGTGGTTTAACATGATTAAAAGATGAAAATTTCAAACTGTGATGACTACAATCTGCATAAAGCAGTTGTTACACATGTGATGTTCTTTTCATGGGCGAGGAGGGGGGGTTAGGATTTTAAAAGACTGCTAGTCTGTGCTTGGCTTGTGTACTTTCCTTTCAGCACATAATCCGAGGGATGCAAAGCCTTCTTCATCGTGTTCCTGCAATCCGGTGCAACCGCCAACCTGGTTCAGTTAAAAAGAAAATTCAGCAACTCTTGCTGTGCTTTAATGCAGGAGGCCGCAGAGGACATTGCAAGTGGAATATGTTTGTAGCTCATTCACCCCCGGATATGCACAGTCAGATAGAGGGAGATTATATTTGTTCATACCAGACAGAATGCAGGTTTTAATCAGCGCAGTTTTTGCCATATATTTCTGTAAAACTTGAGTTTGGTGATCAAAGACTGCTGTCATGAATATACAGAATAAATAAAGTGACCTTTATTTAAAATTTGTAATAAATTCACCTCACACACAGAGAAAAACAGCAGGGTTTCTGCATGAATAATCACTCCGCAGATGTTCTAGTCATTGTTTTTGAGAAAGAGCGAACAAGTGTAACTTGTTGACCTCCCTCAAGGAATCTGGGTGCTCTGGGTAGGGGGGACTTGCTCCTCTGTGCAGGCCTCAGCTGACCTCAATTCAGGGCAAAATCTTGCGTTTTCTCAGGTTGGCATTTTAATAGTTTGTGTTTCCGTCCGAGACATGATGCACCTCGACAGTGGAGTGTTTGGGCTCTGTTGCCACACTACTGAAGCTGCGCTCGTCTCAACCGGATAACCAGTTCTCGAGAGCCCAAATCCGCCTACATGGTCTCCTTGACATCCCGCTGCCCTGTCTCAGATACTCTGCTCTGAGGTAGCGGGCTCCCCAAACAGAGCTCGCTTTGAGGCTTGCCTTTGTTGTATATACTAAAAACAAAGTGAATTTTTCACCCGAGTTTCTTTGGAGAGAAAAACAGCATGCAGGATTAGAAAGCACAATTGCAAAATCCAAGTGGAAGAAAATCCATGAAAGAAGAGCTGCTCTTCCTAAATACTGCACAACATGGCTCGACTGTACTTAGAAAAAGAGTTTTAACAAAACCTTAAAAGTAGAGTAGAAGAAGGAAAGTGAGGATTTATCCATCCATCCATCCTTTCTGTTCCACTTATCCTTATCAGGCTCGCTTGGGGGGCGGGGGCTACTGTAGCCTGTCCCACCTTCCATAGAGCAAGAGCCAGGGTACACCCTGGATACATCGCCGGTCTAATGCAGGGCGAACACTGATTGTGCCTGAGGTGCTGATAGTATTACTTTATATATGATTAAAAACACAGTATTTACCTTAAAGTTTAATAATATGACCTGAAGCCTAGACGTCCGCTCCTATTTTTTCTTTTTCAACGATTCAACGCACGAACGTAACCACATCACCTACCGTCCTTGAAGTGACAAAGTATTCCGGTAATTTTCTGTCATCATTTATCTAATGGCCGTGTCCACATTTATATCATATCATATAGTGAAAGAGTATATTTGAGTGGTGTATTTTGCATGAGGATCCAACCTGTGACCTTTCAGTTATCAGTGATAGCTTCCAACCAAATGCCTTAAAAGGTATCCGTTCACACATTTCATTAGTTTCTGCCTTACTGAACTGCCTTAAGAGGATAAGAGAATATTTAATTTAAAATTATATGTAGCTAGCTGATCCATGGCTTAAAGCATTGTGCATGTGACATATAGGTGAGGGTTTTATTCTGGATTAGACACATGTCCATCTCCACTCTTATATCTTTAGGCCGGATTGGGTTGTATTAATTATATATGATTTTTATATATGTT